>NC_135500.1:69300311-69900311 GCF_052857255.1 Amblyomma americanum | reverse complement strand
GAAAAAAATCAAAGCTGTAATAAACGACGCGAAAGAAGAGGAAACAGAAGGCACAACGCAGGCAAAGCCACGAAGGCAGACAAAGCACAGAGTGCAGTCTACGACTAAAAAGAAAATGAAATAATCAAAGTTACAGTAGACTCATGGTCTCAGTAACAATCAAGAAGCAAAGAGTTCTGGCCATGATAGAATTAATGGCAGTAAAAACGTAATAAAGAAAGAACACAAAACTAAACACACCTAGTCAAAACACACAACAAAGTCGAGGTCACCGTCATACAGTCAAAGCCCAGTAACAGGACACGACGAAAGGCATTCACGCCCAAAAAAGAACGCAGAGCCCTTCTATGTGCAGAGCTTGTGTAAGAGAAAGAAGAAAGGAAGAAATCAGTGTGGATAATTACGAATTGTTTTGCTTATGAGATGAACCATATGAAGAAGAAAAACACAAGCAGCCGGTTCTATCAGAAGGGCGGGGTAAATAGGCGGTGTAATATCTATTGAGCAAAGAGACTTTAAACGAGAAAGTAAATGACAGTAAGGGAACAATGCCCAAAGCAGTGACGGAGGTCTACACATAGCATTCAACTGAGAGAAGTTGAAGATGGAGAGAGTCCATATTTGTTTAAACAAAAAGAAAATCTACAATGCCCAGTAAGTAAAGCAATAAGAGTATTCCTGGGTATACAGATCAGGGAGTGTTAAGCATATCAGGGATCCAAATGAATAGTTCTGTGCCACCATTATTCTCGCGCCAAAAAGAGCGCCATAAATGAAGTCAAGAACGATGCAACCGGCAATGCACGAACGGCGTGAGAGTCTAGAGGTGTTTAAACTGCCATATTGCCCGGCACTATCAGCAGCATTGTCGACTAAGTCGTTTGACAAATTTCGGTAGTGTACTACGGATAGGTAGTGACTCCGGATATGAAATAAAAGAAATGAGGGGAGAGAAGAAAAATGGTAGTGATACTTTTTAATGAAAATATTTGTCGGGTTATAAGACGTAACTGAAGGCAGGGCAGAAGGCCGAGATAGAGAATCAGTGCAAAAAAACAGACACAGGGGAGAATTATGAATAGCTTAAACAACAGCAGAATGAAAGGCTACAAGCTCAACGGCATACGCACTAGAGTGTGGTTCTAAAGAGAGAAGATTAACGTACACAATATTTTGTATTGAGCGAAGAACAACAAAAGCACCAGCGGAGTGATGAGTGAAGGACCCATAGATGTAAACAAACAGTGCACGTTGAAATGAAAAGGATAAGGCTTTCTGAGGACTAACTTGATCAAAAGAACATTTTAATTTCAGTGTGGGATGGTCCGAGCAGGGATTAAATAACGGTTGAATTTTAGATGGGTTATAATTTGTATTACCGCATACTATGGATTGCCGTAATGTGAAAAGCACGAACTCTGCTCATAACTGGTCTAGATAAAGAGGCAATCGAAGAATATTTGCGAGAACATAGAGAGCAGCGGTTCGCGTAGTATTGCAGGCAGCAGTAAGAGCAAGAAGTGGAATTTGTTGAAGCGATAAGACGTGATCCCGTGATCGAGAAAAGAGGGCAATAAAACTACCAAGCTGGATAGGCACAGGTTATTGTGGAAACAATAACCTGATGATAAATTTCGCGCATATGAGAAGGAGAAACACGAAAAGGTGAATAGAACCAAATAAGGAGCTTGGAGGCAGACGCAAGAAATTTCTTTTGCGAATGATTAAAATGGAGAATAAAGCTTACTGAGAGTCAAAAACAACGCCTAATAATTCAACGCTTGGTTCGCACTCAATACTACAAGGGTCGAGTCGAATAGGTGGGTTTCGTTTTTGCAACGATGAGACTTCATTAAAAAATAAAAAATAAGAACACTTTCCTCGGTTGGAATGCTCGCGATATGTGGTACAGCTGTTCTGGATTAAAGTTAAAGCATTTGAACCCAGCGATGACACCTCGCGGCTAGTCTTGCCAAAGACAAGAATAATGATGGCATCTGCATATGCCTGAATGTGGATAGGTGACAGTACAAGAAAGTTTAAGAGATCATAAAGTAAATGTTCCAGAATAATGATGAAAGTGGCGAACCTTGCGGACTGCCGAGGGAGGAATGCACAGAAAGAGCACACGAAGGAGATTGATAGGTAAAATATTGGATATGCATGAAAGAAGCCAAAAGGGAGTATAGACTTCGTGGAAAACAATGTTTTCTTTAAAAAATATATAACCAAAGGGTGCCAAACACTACGAAATGCCACTCTGAAGTGCAGAGAACTTAGAACCACAGGGGGGTTTTGTGGTTTTTAAAGAAAACTATTCTGCAGCTGTACCTTACCGGTACTCAACGACGGGGCAGAAGCGTGGAGGCTGAAGAAAAGTTTTCAGCTTAAGTCAAGGGCAACGCAGCGTTAAGAGACTGAGAGCGGGCAGAGTGGGTGAGGGAACAAAAGCGTGTTATTGACATGTAAGTCGAAGTAAAGAGGACGAAATGAGCTTGGGCAGGGTATGTATAGTGAAGGAAAGATAACCGCTTGTCCTTAATGGTAACGAGTGGATTGCACGAGAAGGCAAGAGTAGCATGGGTTGGCAGAAAGCTATGTGGGTGGATTAGATTAGGAAGACTGCGGGCATACGGTGGGCGCAGCTCGCAAAAGATAGGGTTAAATGGAGACACACGGGAGAAACCTTTGCCCTACACTTAGCGTAGTCAGGCTGACGATGATGATGATCTATGCAAAAACTCCCGCAAATGGTAGAGAGTCCGAACAGAACTGCGGCCTGGCGTGAAAAAATACTGATTTCTCTGAAGCAGGTTATTTTATAACAGGAAGTAATACAGCCTGCCATATAGTAAACGCTTGAGCACTTTACCGAAAGGCGAATTCATATAGACCAGTCGGCAAGAATTCGGAATGTCGTTTGGTGTATTCGGTTTTGGAATAGATGTAATCCTGCAATTCTCCATGTCTGAAGAAAGTAAACCAAATGCAAGGTAGAATTAAAGATAGAGACGAAAAACAAGAGGTGGGTGTTAAACAAGGCGACAAAAAAACAAGGAGAAATAAGATCAGGGTCAATGAGAAGGCGACAATTCTATTCAATTGATTACAGCTTCGATCTCCACAGCACTGAAAGGTAAATCTTGAACGGAATTAATGAAGGCTGCGTAGTAATGCCCCGAACGTGAGTGCGGAAAGGGAGATCACGGGAGGAATCATTTGTAGCGACGTGAGTACGAAGTAGCAGCTTTATAAGGAAGCGTATCAGTATATATGCCATTGAAATATTGTGCAGGAGGGATAATGGAAGGACACCTGAGCTTGAAGAAAGTATGTTCATATGGCTTTCCAAAGAGGAGTTTGCGCGTAGCTGTGTAGCAGATCTCCTTTAAACAACTTTTATGCGCATTCCTAATGTTAGATCAATATTTCGCAAGAGCTTAATAACAAATTAAACTGTTGGAGTTTTAAGCTGAGGAACTGAAAAGTGTTAAAAACAGGGACGAAGAGCGCGCACATGGGACCTCTCCGCGCTCAAATCAACTGAACACCTATGGTACCCTCGGTAAACTCTGGTTTTACAAATGCAAGTTTTCCTTTTATAGTTTAATGAAGGCTTCGTTAAATTTAGCTAGTATATGATGAAGTATAGGCGCTGAATGAAACAGATGAATACAAAAAGATTTAAACCATGGCAGAGAAGTTCACTAGGAAATTAAACGACTGGAGTCACTCCGGTGACCCGCATGAACAGCGACGACGGTTGGGAAAGAAAAGAGTATCTAAAAAATCTATTCTCGGAAAGTGATGCTTCAGCAATATCTTGCCAAGAACAGAGCTTTGTAAGTAAATTAAAATCCAAGCTTAGGTCAATACAACTTGAAGCGTACGGAGTTTCGTAGGTTGGTAAAGAGTCCGGATTATTAACAACAACCAGGGTATTAGAGGCCGGAAAAGCTTCAACATGAGTTCCTCTAAATTCAGTGTTATTTAAGGCGCATAAAATGTTTTTGCATTAAAAGCACCCCAAATGATCATTTTATCAGTGGGTGAGATCTGCATACAAGTGGTAAGTAAAACCAGAGATGCTTCGATATCCGCACGAGGCGGTGTAAATACTGCTATATAAGGAATTGATCAGTTAACGTAGAACATAGCATAGAAACAACTTCAGGAGAAATAAAGTGAAAGATATCAAAGTAAGGACTATTTACCAGTATGACAAACAGCGTTTTTCGGAGAGCAGTTTGTGAGAAGTGGACGGAATTCCTAAATATTCATCATTTTAGTCACATATTGATAGCCGACAGTAGTTATTGTGATGTAGTTCTGAATATATTTAGCAACCGAGGTAGTCGCACAACGGGTGTGATCTAATTGACTTGAAGAAAATTAGCACAATCGCGAAGAGTACGCAGGGTTACTTGAGCGCTAAGAACAATAAGTAACGCCAGGGCCATAAGCGGTCCTGGCGCGAATACAAGCAGCTCACTCCTGCAATATAGAGCACGAGGCATACCCCGCTGGATGGTTAGAGGAGCGGCCATCCGCGCCTTACGGGGCCCACTTGGCGTTAGGGTCCTGTATAGGGCGGGGTCGCTATGCGAGGGGTACGACCCTGCGCATCGTGCGCAGCAGGCCTCAGTGGTGCCTCTGGAGGCGGGCACGCCTTAAGGGCTTGGCCGTACTGAGCACAGAACATGCACACCGGGACGTGAAGGTCGTCGTGGACCTCAACGCAGGTCCAGCCCACGGTGACGCGACGCGCCTTGCGAAGCCGGGAGGGTCGACCTATATGATACGAACACGCTGACAAGAGAGTTCTGTGTAAAGAGCAGTCTGACCTAATATTTCTTCGGATCGAGAGAAAGTAACGGCTTACACAGGTTGAGGGCAGTCAGGAGGTCCTAGGGGCAGATATCAGGATCAACTCCGCACAGCCTGGTATGGGGACTGCGCCGCTGAGGCAGACGAACATTGACTTGAGCCCGGATGGCCTCAGTGCAGGAGGTGGCAGCCTGCAGGTGCTCGAGCTTCCAAGGTTCTCGGGATGCGGCCACCAGGGTGCGACGGGTGGGTTGGAGTGGGACGGCTTCTGCTCCCTGAGACTCCGGGTCGACGGCCGACTTGATAAGGGTGGTGACCTCACTACAAACTTTCTCGGAAGCTCCAACAGACTTTGAAAACATCTGCTAGGGCACTTCTGCCAGAGGTGAGACACCGAGCTCCAGGAGGCCTGGGTGTGCCCGGGTCGCCTCTGATGCGCGTGAACGAGCTTCGACATCTGAAGAGGGCCGGCATCGCCGCGCATGGCTGCCGCAAAGATCCTAGGAACGTTTGGGCCTGCCTGCAGGAGACGAAGTACCGTTTTGGCGTCGGAAGCCCTAGCGGACGCTTCGGCATTCCGCGCCCTGAGAACCTTCAGGTCGTGATTCTGCTCGATGACTTGATCCTGCGAGGCGCGGGCACGCCAACCTTTACGGATGGAGTATGCAAAGAAGTGCTGCGCATTCGCGTTTAGTGTTGAGACCAGGGACGCAAGGGTGGCCCGGACCCCTGCGGTGATCTTTTTTCCGTCGTTAATAATGAACAGCTGTTCCTCGTTCGCCACCAAATGGGTGATATCGGTGCCTAGCTGTAGGTTGCCGGGAGGCGGGGTCCTTGGGACGGCAGAAGATGACTGTGGGAGGCCCGGGACGACCATTAAGGTAGTCAAATCTGAGCCCCAAAGGGATTGGGATTCACCACCTCAAACGGCAGCAGGGTCACATAGACAATGTCCCTCTGGCATGACCATCTCGTGTGAGTTGTCGACGTTCGGGCCTGTTTCGAGGTGAGATGTGCCGTGACGAGGCGGAGGATCCGTGCATGGTCCCGCTGTCAGGGCCGGGCTGGCAGCAGCAGTCCGGTCAGACATCGCTGAGCCAGGAGCTGCCAGGCCTAACCAAGCAGCTGCCTGGACGCGAAACGCCGAAAGAATGGACAGCGAGGTCTTGACCACCGAGGCAGAGGACAAAGAGGGGGCTTCAGAGGTGTTACAGGGACCCTCCGAGCAAAGGAATCTTTCTAAGAGGCCCTTGAGAGGTGGGAAAGAAGGAAGCAGCCGGACAGCACTTCTTAGGCACGGCTGAAAATACTTGCAGATTAACTGTGCTGCCGTGTTCTGTGGTGCCTGCATCATTATCGCGCTCCGCCATCACATATGTAATGTGAAGATATATTCCCAGATAGGGAACTTGTATGCCTTACCTGGTCCCGGCTAAGGCATACAAGTTCCCTCAGGCATTGCTGTAGCTGCTGGGGAACCGATCAAAACACAGACACTTTTGGCCTTTTTAGGGCGACCAGCGGGTCTATGCGGTTGCTCTGTGATCACTCATTCTCGAACAGTCGAAGGACAGAGTTCTCGCGTTTCACTCTTGACGCGACGTTTTCCGATTCTTTCAAGCAGCTGCAGCTCTAAACGGTAGCTTGCTGCGAGGTGCTCTACCAGACAGCACGATTTACGCATTAATCCCTGCGGCAGGTGATTTGTTGCAGACAGCGGTGTGGTGCCCTTGCGCGGTCAAATTTTCTGGCGGTGTGTGCTCCGATAGTAGGCTTATTTGCAGTTTTCATCGCCTCTCCTGCATATATTTGGCCCGCCGCTCTCCTTTACCATACCCGGGTGGCAGCATGCTCACTAAGCCCCATTTTTTTACCGCCGCATCTCCTCCCATCTTTGGAAGCATTCAAACAAACCACTTTGATGTGCCCTTTGGTGTTTCAGGCGCCCGTTTTTCCAAAAGGTCACCTCGAATATGAATGTCTTGCAGATGCGCAATCAGCTTTCGAAGTTGCCCAACTTCCCTCTGCGTCCACGATAAAAGGCACTGAGCGACCAGCAGCATCATAAATGTTACCTCGTAAACACAAATACAATCTCTCTGTCCTGCGCTAACACAATGCAGAAGCCGAGTTTCAAGCTTTCATTTTTGTTTAGTGGTGTAGTGAATGTAAACAGCGCCATGGCTATCCGCTGCAGCCTTCGCGAACAAACACATGGCTCTACAAGTTGCTCCAGTATTAAAGTGAACAAGTACCTTCGTTCAACTCGTAAGTACTTCACAAGTGTGGACAAAGTGCAGAGTTTCTCTATTGTTGTACATAGTTTTCTATTGAGATAATGCCCGTGAGACATAAACTCCACCGCAGAATTAAGTAACATCAGAATTACTTCTTGTGTGCAAACTGGCTGTTCCAGGAAAAAGGGGAGCTATCTGAAATATACTTCAACGACAACCTCACCACATCAAACAGGAAACTACTTTGGGAGCCTAAGCAGAAAGGCAAGGCAAATAATTTTAAATTTGTTTGGGTCAAACATGGAAAACTTTTTGCTAGGAAGACCGAAGTCTCTTCTATTTTTCGAATCCATGAATCTACCGATTTAGATAAACTAGTTTGAATCATGAACTCTACCTTTTCCCATTGCGGCAATACTGATGAATTTTGTAACTTAGTCTCGCCAAAGCAGGACGCGTTCAGTGTACTTCATGTAAACATACGTAGCTTGCGAAAACATTGGAATGAATTTTTGGCTGTTGTTGACAACTCTAAAAATACTATTGATGCATTTGTACTTACCGAAATTAACATCCCTTCCACACTTCTCTCCTCTTTTTCGTTACCCAACTCTAGTTTCTCTTTCACACGCTCAAATCGGTCAGGCGGTGGAATTCTTGTTTTTGTTCACAGCAAATGGAATGCCTACCCTTTACAATCCAAATTCTGCTTTGCAGAGTGCGTTGCATTGCAGATACCATTCGTAAGTTCGGAGGTTACTCAACTAGGATTTTACAGGCCTCCTTCCCAAAATGTGAAAGAATTTCTTTCTGAGCTCGAATATGTTTTGGGCTCCCTATTGCCAAATCATTCTATATGCCTCATAGGAGACTTCAATATTGACACCTTGTCACCAGCACGTTCATTTGTTTGCGAGTACCTAAATATCTTGGCAAAACATGGTATTGAACCAGCGATAAAAGACTACACAAGAGAAGAGTACCTGGGACATCATTTCGTAGCTTCTTGTATTGATCACATCAATATAAGAGCTCCGTTTGACCAGTCTTTCTCTTCGGTAATTACATATAAACTTTCAGATCATTACTTTGTAGGTTCTCATATTCTTTTTCCTTCCTTAAATAAATCATACCCCAATAAGGAGCGAATTTTATATACAGACACTGCCACATTTGATAACCTTATAGCCAATTTTAACTGGGTCTCTTTCCTCGAGGAAGTTAATTCTTTTAACGTGTATGACAGGTTTGTGCAGGTTGTCAGTTCTATAATAGCCTCATCACAAAAGGTCAAAGTGATCAAAAAACGCAACCCAAACCTTCCTTGGTTAACAAGCGACATTCTGAAGGCCATTGCAGAAAAAGACGCCCTTTGGACACGTTGCAAGCGTAGTCCCAAAAACACACTCCTCAAAGATAATTTCAGGTTGCTTAGAAATAAAGTCACTGCCATGATTAGAGCTTCGAAACGTAACTATTTCAATTCGGCTTTTCGTAACAACCAACACTCTTCACGTAAAACTTCGTCAACTATCAATTGCCTTTTTGGACGAAACCCGAAACAATCCATTAGCGATTCATTTGCCAAATCCTTCAAAGATTTGCCCTCTGCGGCCTCTGAGTTTAATACATTTTTCTCTCAGGTTTCCAGGAAGTTTTTTTTATCCCACTACGAGGTTCCACGGTCTTTGTATTGCACAGCTTCTTCAGCTTTTCTCCCGACTATTACGCCCCAGGACCTTCATAGCATAATCTTTAGCTTCAATTCGAAGAAAGCTGCAGGTATTGACAATATAAGAATGAGTGACCTCCAACGGAATTTTACGAATTTGCAGTCGGTACTTCTTTTTATGTTGAACGGTTTCATTACTGAGTGCTTCATTCCACACAATTTAAAAGTTGCCATAGTTAAACCATTACATAAAAGTGGTTCTTTAAAAGATATTGAAAATTACAGGCCTATTTCAATTCTACCTGCGATTACGCAGATTCTTGAAAAGCACCTATTCCAAGTTATGTACAGTTTTGTTTTCACGAATATTATCCTATCAGAGGCACAGTTTGGTTTCATTGCAGGTAAAGGAACTGTTTTGTTATTAGAAACTTTTACTGATATTATTTACTCATGTTTTGATAACCAACTCGCATGTGGTCTGTTTTTGGACGCTAGCAAAGCTTTAGATTGTGTTCGGCATGACCTACTGCTTGAGAAACTTGATGTCATGGGGTTTAGGGGTCCTTTTAATAATTTGCTGAAAGTCTATTTTTCTAATCGGGCTCAAGTTGTTGAAATCAGTGGGCATCGAAGTTCTGAATCATTTCTGTCGGCAGGTGTTCCACAGGGCTCTGTTTTATCGCCTTTGCTTTTCAATTTATTTGTAAATGATTTATCAAATGCTGTGACAGAATGTTATGTTTTTCAATACGCCGATGACACGTTATTGTTGTCAACAAATGCTTCGTTGCTTCTGGTCATGGAGGCTCTTAGAACAGATGTGGTGCATGTTATGGACTGGTTCTTAAATAATTCGATTTCAATTAATCAACAAAAAACTAAACACTTGTGTTTTCATAATCCCCATAAAAAGCTTTCGTCTGTTGAACCATTGTTCTTACATTCTTCGCATTGTCTTATTTGTTGTTGCATTCCTATTAATTTTTCAAATAGTGTTAAGTACCTTGGTATACTTTTTGACAGAGATATGTCTTGGAACAGTCACCTTACTGTAGTATGTAACAAGCTTCGTGGTTTATCATGTGTACTATACAATGTTCGATATTTATTACCTTTTCAGACTCGCAAGCTTGTTGCGCATGCTCTTATTTATGGTATCCTCAGATATGGAGTCACTGTATATTATCATTGCTCAAAAACTTGGCGAATTAAGTTAAATGCCATACTAAGAAACATCCTTCGATCCGTGGCATACAACACGGATGCTTCACCTGACTGCAATCTTTTTCGCTTTTACAGCTGCCCTCTTTTGATGCCCTCTTCCATCATGCAGTTATTCGTGCTCACTTTCGGTAGAGCGAATTTTTGGTTCCTTTCTTTCCTGTTCGTTCTTTTCGACATCACCCCCGTTTCACGGTACCTCGCTGCTACACTCATTATGGCCACTTCACTCGTAATTATTACATACCCAAAATTTTTAATTCTTTGCCTGATTCGATCTTTTAAGTTTCTTCGCTGTCACAATTAAGGAACTTCTTAAAAACCCATATGTCGGTTATTTAATCTGTTTTCGTTTTCTTGTTTGCTTTTCATATTAAGGTTTATCATTGTTTGCTTGCTTGTCACACCTGTTTTTCATATGTCATTCACCGACTGCCGAGTACTGCCCGACAAGCCTTTATGGCTTGGGCAGACTTGTCCTAAGAATTGTAAATGTGTTATCTGAAAATAAAGATGTTTATTATTATTATTATTATTAATTGGAGCGACCTGTATGTGATCATGTTGAGTTAAAGATTCATGCATTCATGCTTGCCACCGCTCTCATTCACTCTACGTATATTTCATGTTCCGTCATCACTTTCTCGATTTGCTTTGACCATTTGGTGTTTCTGGTATTTACGTCCAGCATCGTTCGCATTATTTTTCACGCTTGAATACTTCGGGTAAACAAAACATGTCCCAAACCCTTTTTTTACTACTCTAGGATAACATGCATAATGAGGAAAGTTCAGACATACAACCTTCTCTTTTTTTGAACTCCAACAGCATATCTATTGGACTCAGCATGAATTCTACATGGATTTCTTCGTCGACCAGAGGCCTTATGCACTGCCCACGGAAAGTAATATAGGTCGAATCTTGGCGCACATAGCAGCCAAAAGTGACCTCTCCGTCGATCTCAGCAGGGTCTGAGCACTCGCCTCTGGAAAAGAACACGTGCACACAACGAAGTGCATTAATAACAGGAGTAGGCATGGGAAGAGAGATGCACAGCTGCTTCTAGAACACGAGTTAATTGTTTCCTAAAGCAGGTCTATATTATACCTGGTGCTTTTTTCCCTGCCTCGTGAGAGTATTCGAGGGTGGCGCCGGTAGCCGCTGTGGGTGAAATGCCGGACGCCCCCCGAATCGGAACTAGATGTCTACTGACGTTTGGAATTCTCCGCTACCAGACTGCCTGACAGCTCTTTCAATAGTATGCTAGGATAATAGTATGCTAGGATGCTTCAAAGTAAGTGTCCGCTGCCAGTTTCTCTTGCCTCGTGCCTCGATATTCAGACTCCCTGCAGAATAGAAATGCTTTCGCGTGCAGGTTCAAAGAAATACTCTATACAAGAAAACAAACGAAGCCGTTTTATACCAAAAAATTAGCTGTGGTTTAACTACTGCTGCACCTGGTTAGAGAACTAAAACTGTGGTGTACCGGGCAAGTAGACGGGGCTTGGCATCTGCAACGTTGAGTGCGTTTCGCACACTGGATAGGCAGTGCGCCCACCCTGCCACCCTGGCTGGTGGCAGTTAAATTAATGGTTGATCGCGAGAGGTTGGTCTCCCAACGACCTAATGAACGCTGCGGCCTGTTCTGCCACCCTCTACCGGCAATTAGAAAGGTCAAGTGGTGCGACACCATGGTCGGCCACTTATGGTAAAGCCTATAGCCACACTTGACCTCTGGCTCACTCGATGGTCAACCGGCAGCACACGGTGAAATTGGCTTTATCTAGCGTAATGAAGCTTTCGCCCCAAGAGAACAAATTAGAATACAGGCGAAATTCAGATAAAGAAAACAATAATGAATTCACACAAATACAACGCAACCTGAATACCCAAAATAGAAGTTTTCACCAGTTCGTGAGCGTCTCGGGTGGAACGAATGTCGGAGAGACGTGGCGTTGCAAAATCTTGACGGGCATGGCGTCGAAGAACCACGGTGGCAGGAAAGGCAGGAAGGAATACAGGCTGGCACCCGTGCAGCCCGGAGTTCAGCACCGAATGGAAGTAACTCTAAAGGAAGAGACGAGTCACGAGGGTCACGAGCTGGGCGCCGTGACGTGGGACGCAGGAGGCTTGCGCCAGAGATCCAAGGGAGGTCCACGGAGGCACGGACCCAACGTCCGATTGCTGCCACATCCACGCTTGAATGACCGTCCTTCCTTCTGCTCCATTCCTCATCACCTCCAATTCAATCCCAGTAAGCATTCCTCCCAACGTGCAACGCCGCCTTTCCTTATTTCGCCTTGCGGGCACCAAATTTAATCGGGCCAACCTGCCCACCACTGCACTCTCCGTAAGTTCGGAGGTGGAGGAGCGACAAACTTCTCCACCCCGCGTGCGAAAGATTGTGATTCGACTGCTGACCGGCGATAGGGGCCACGCCTGATTAGTCGTTGACCGGAGGCATGAGGCGTAGGCAAGTTCCGTAGCAAATTTATTTAATTAGGCAAACAACAACCAAATATTCAATATGCCCGACAAGGTAGCGCCGTACACTGACGTGACGCAAATAACACAAGCACCAATTGAACACGTTAACACAACAATTAACACAAAGAAAGAAACATCAGGGCGATTGCTATACAAAAATGTTACGAGACAAAAATACAGTACAAAGGATTACAACGAGAAACACCGAAAGCAAAAATACAAAGATAAAAGAGTTGAAGTGAGTGGTGAGAAACGATGGCTTAGCTGCGGAGTGGCAAGGTCCGGTCGCAGGGAGCGTCGGGCTGCGGTTGCTCGTCGCGGGGCTAATGGCGGCTTGCGGATACGGGCGAACTTGGGCCTCGCGTCTTCAGGACCATCGTCGCCGCGCTCTAGGCGTCAGATCTCCGCCTAGGCTCCTTGCCGACCACTTTCCTGGCTGACCTCACTCACGACCGCACGCACCGAAATCTCCAGACCAACTGCCAGCGCGCGGCGTTCCCGTCGCCCCTTCGCATGGCAAAGAATGAAAAAAACAATACAGGGAAAAAAGACTCTTCAGGAGCCACGCACAGAGGAATGCAGCACCCAAAAAGAAAAAAAGAACACATAAAGGAATGTTGAAAGAATTCGGCACAATGCCTTAATTCCACGAGGAGTCATTGGAGGCCGCGAACAGTGCCGGGGCATTCAATCCGCTTCTGCTGTTCCCAAGACGTGCAAGCGCTTGCCACCTGTATGGAAACAATGCTAGGAGTGGGGGAGTAGTTTTGAGTGACCGCTCCAGCGCTATGGTGAGAATGCCGTGCCCCCTCGGGGGAGGGGGAAAAAGTCGTCGACGCCGCTCCGCGACATGTTTCTGGGAAACAAAGGTCAAAGCTGGACAGGGCAGGCATGAACTTTGTGAAAAACTTGTGAAAATCTTAGGTCTTTTAATAAACGCCAAGAGTGACAACGCAGAAGCTGGACGTCATTATACGTAGTATATAAAATAGCACTTGGTGTCCTGGCCCACGTAGGAACAGAAAGATTACTACACATGGCCATTCACAATGCTGTAGATGAAATTACTGAATGCCGTTCAATATCGCAGAGGATACGGCGGCTATCAGAAGGCAGGACACGAATGGGCATACTCGATAAACTGTGGCTCCCATGCATTTGGTTTACAAAGATCACAGACGATTTGAGAAGTCAGCTTAGAAGCAAGATTGAGGTGCAGCCAATTCCGAGAAATATGCACCCCGAACATCATAAGGAAAGGAAGGCTAAGGGCAAATGCCATCAGGAGAACGTAGGGTGCGATGGAAGAGGCAATTTACGTGGACGCGGCAGGAACATTCAACGGTATATTACCTATAGGATGTACGGATGCCCAAGGGAAGTTAGTTAATGGGGCATCAATTCGAAGCCCCAAAATCGCTCATGCTAAAGAAGCGGCGATAGATTTGGCGGTGGTTTCCAGGAAGGTCTCGCGTGTTATTGCGGACTCCTAGACTGCATGCCGTAACTATACAAAAGGAAGCGTTGGTAAACATGCAAACACTCAGCACGTATTATGAAATATACTTTAAATCCACAGTCATATGGACTCTAGGACACTCTTGGGTTGTTGGAAACGAAGGCGCTCACCCCGCTGCCCCGGGTCCCCCAACATTCGCAGGAGCATAATTATTTTGAACCAGCTGTAGGAATTTACTCTAACATTTTAGATTAACGAAGAAAGTATGCACCGAACCACGCAAGAACTTAAACAGGAACAGGGGGTCATTTTAACAAAATTGCAATTAAATACATATTTAAATCCTCTCAAATTCAGCTATATGTTTCCAAATTCGTATGCTCTGCACTACGCCTTCCTGGTGAAGTGGCTGACTTATACCATATGGTATGGACATGCTAGAAACACTCAGCTATAGAAAGATTCAATAACCGAGCAACTGAGGACTGGGAGGTGCGCTGTCCAGCTCACATTCGGAGGACCAGCTCTCGCTGGTGAACCTGGCAACAGTGGCGGCGAATGCCAAGGGCTCCTGGAATGAGGACCCGCCCAAACATTCTATCCATTAAACGTTTTTCTTTCCCTCTGTTGCTATCTAAAGACGGATGTTGTTTATGTAATCACTCCAGCCTAGGTTTCACACAATGCATTTCCTAAAAAGGAATGGGAAATGGCACGTTCAAGTTAACAAGTGTAATAGCGATTCTTGAAATTAATATTTCTTGGCTTGTTTTTTGCACGAAAGGGCATGAACTTCGTTTTTTTTTCGCGCTCAGTTCGAGTTGGTTTATGTTTAGCGTGCACTAAGTGCGAATTGCCACACGTCACCAATATTTTCAAGTTCATGAAGCTTGGATCAAGAGCAAAATACATTTTGCCTTCAGCGCATAGTACTATTTATTCCGATTACAGAATATTTACTATATCCTTGATGTAGACCAGGAAGAGAAAAGGGCCGGATATTGATCCTTGCGGCACACCATTTTTTACTCTTTTTGGGCTAGACTTGTAGCCATGTATGCATAAAAACTCAAAACGCGACTCAAAGCAGGTGTGCATAAGTGGAAGTGCTGTGCCCCTAATTCCATATATTTCGAGTTTTCGGAGCAAAGTATGATGTTGGATGGAGTCGAAGGCCTTGCGAAAACCTAAAAATATTCGAGCTGTGTAAAGCTTATCCTCAAAATTTTTAATGATGTTAGTGTTCATTTGTACGACACCCATTTCAGTTTACTTTATTTTCTGAAATCCATACTGCTTTGTTGATATGATGTTCGCTGCAACGATAAAATTGGCTGTGGTTTAGCTCTGGCTAAACCTGGTAGAGTAGTGAGACACGAGGCGGGCGGCTTCTGCTCCGCTGTCGGCGCGGCGACGAGGAGTGCGGCGCGCACACCAACTGCGGGCTATGACGTCACTGCGCGCATGCGCTCAGCTGGCGGAGCGGTTGCGCCACGGCTCAGCGCGAAGCCACGCTGACTTCGCGAAGCGGCTGGCGTAGTGTAGCTCTCGCTGCAAAAGCTATTGAGGCGTTCCTGTATGACAAGTTCAATGACTTTCTAAAAATGAAGCAAAATTGAAATCGGTATGTGATTGGTCAGCTCATTATATATACATCCCGTGTGAATAACCACGACACGGGCTGTCTTCTTTTCCGCAGGAAAGAATCCTGAAGTCAGTATGTGGTTGCAGATGTAGAAAAGCGGTTTTGAGATTACATGGGCTGTTACTTTGATAGGTGCGGCTTTAATCTTGTCATGGTCAGCGGCCGACCGATTATCAAGCAAGTTTATGATAAGCTTAATCTCATCTTTGGAAGTGGGCGTTAGGAAAATATAATCCCGCAATGGCTGCCCCCCCCCCCCCCAGTATAACTTTCCAAGCTACTGTCATACCATGCAACAGAACATTTCCAGCGCCTGCGTCTGCAGGATGGTCATTATTAAGGTTAACTAAATTTTGCTCCGAATGAGCAATCCTATTCACGACTAATTCAAATGCTTGGCGAGAAACTTGTGTCGCGTTTAGTTCATCGAATTCTTTATATGTTTTTCGTAGGTTATAGGCGCCCTTTTAACTGAACATTGCCTTCTCTAAGGCACAGCTGAGTCTGTTTCTCAAATGTTTGAATTCCTGCATTTTTGCAACATCACGAGTTCGCAGTAATTGCTCGAACTGCTTATCCTCGTGTTTTATGCGCATGAAAAGTTCAGTTGTTATTCATTCTTTCCTTTCCTTTTTGCGCTTAACGATAGTTGTAAGTCTGAAAGCAGCATCATAAATATTCTGCGTCATACAGGAAAATATCGTTCGACCGAGGCGGATCTGGTTCCTCGTATACGTTCGCCCAGGTTATTTTTCCAACAAGTGACTGTAAAGTCTTGCTTTCGCTGTCACTGATGATTCGGATAGTACTTTTGTCGAGTGTTCTCGCGTAGCAATTGGTAATGCTCCAAATATTGGTAGATTGCTCAAGCCTGAACTGGGAACAGCGGAGTCGATAGAGGACTTAGGAAAATCTGTAAAACATAAGTCGATCACCAGGCCAGTATTGGGTGTGACTCTCGTGGTCTGTCCAGTGACGTTCTCAGACCCATTAGCTAGCATATCATGAAGAAGTTGAATTTTTACTACGGGCTACATAAACAGTAAAATCGGTTTTGATCACTAAATGTTTCTTCCGGGAATTCGCAAACACCATGACCGATTCAAATAATTTTAAAAATTTGACAGTGCGCCCTGGGCCTGTCGGCTGATTCAAACGGCGACAGTATTTCTGCACAGGACAGCAACAGTTTCGAAGTCATCACACATGCATGTAAACTAATTGATTTTGTCACAGTGATGATAGTTAGGAATATAAAGGACTAGAACCCCGTCTCGTTTATGCGCACAATACACAGAAACCTAACTGTATAAAGAAAAATTGTTGACATGTGTGCAATTTAAGAACAATGTTTCTGAAAAGACCAAGAAATCAAGAAAGCGAGGCAATTTAAAAGGTACGACTTAACGTCTCCTTGTTTCTTTCTCACGCTCCTTGCATTCAATTGATAAAAGAAAGCCTATTTTCACGGAAACACTTGTTGTTAGTCTTGTGATAAGCAATCCTAATGATATTCAGTACCACGTGGTCACTGATCTAGACAATTTTGCTCAGGCCATTTTTCGTTGCAATCCCTAACAGCTACGGTAATGCCACCGCAGTACTTCGTAATTATAAGCAGCTTCATGAGAATTAGTGGCTGAGCGACCGCAGGAAGACAGCAGCGATGATATAAAAACAGATGCCGTTCGTTTTTCTTTATGGAAGGTATCAGTGCTCATTTGTTGTTTACTTAGTAAACCAGAAACTTTCTGCAAGCCCAGTTATTTGCTGGTGAGCTCTTGTCGTCTCTAAGTGGCAAGGATACTACTTTCCTGCGAGATAAAGAAGTTAGGATCTGATACCTACCTACACTTTCGCCCGCCTAAATTAAAAACAAAAGCTGAGTGTTGATACTTTCAAATTTTGATGCTTATATCTGGACGCAACGCCTGAAAAAGTCAGAATATTATAGAAAGGCTAACACGAGCTGTTTTAATGTAAATTTAATGCAGCAATGTACTTCACCTCAAATTATCTACAACGACCTGCCTGTAGGTTTGTCCGACGTCCATGCCACAAGAAGCACCATAAAAATTAAGCACGACAAAGTGGTCTCTGAGTGTTAATACGAGTAGTACCAACTCCTCATTGGTATGCAAGAGCAGCTGTTTTTGGCTAAGGCCTCCGACAGCTCAGTTCTCTCCGCTTTTTTTTCTAGCCTAGCGGGAACCATGAATAAATACAGTACATAAAAAAATGCCGGGTCAGCCTGCTGTCACTCTCACCCGCCCACAAAGCTTTTTACACTGTTTTAAAGGCGTTAATCAGGCTACATCATTCGGAGGGCTGTTTGATATATGAAAACCTCCCGCATGTTTGCATGCTGGCAATAATATGTAGGGTGCGAAATTCCACTTAGACAAGCTCATGCTTGCTACAGCTGGCTGCAAATATTGTCGAAGGTGTTACAGCGGTCATTTACGAGGAAGTGCCACAGGTACAGCACACAGCGCTAACTTTCAGCTGAATGTTACTGAGAACGGAGGCAAATGTATAGAAGAGGCGCCCCAGAATAAAAAAGTAGCTTAAAGAACGGGCGTCATAATACTATATAGCAACGGAATTTCTTTACCCAAAAGATTATTGATGCCCCGATCATGGACTCCGCTCGTTGCTTTGGTATCAAGCGTGACTCTAATTCTGACGTGTGTCGCGATCGCGGCCTCAAGCTTCAGCTGTACATTCGCTGAACAGTGGTTTGCACGTTTTCTCTGGACACTAATGACAGTGCTTAAGCAAGTGACTTTTCTGAGCAATGTTTTTTTATGCACGTTTTTCAACAGTAAAACAATTTCTCTCCGAAGGAACTTTATGACATAGTGCACGATAGTCATTACTTGTATTTTTGATGTCTGGATAGTTGGTTGCTGTTGCAAAGCGGCTCACATTTTTGACAATATTTGTTGACATTCTCTTTTGTGTGCCGCAGCTATTCTATGCTGTTTTGGTAAATAAATAAATACGTGTCTGTTTCGGATCGAGTTAATTGTTCGCACTGCTGCGGTGCAGTGCTCACACTGAGGCTTGGCGTTCAACTTGGCGCCCAGTGGTTAGGTTTATGGAGGTTTAACGTCCCAAAGCGACTCGGGCTATGAGAGACGCCGTGGTGAAGGGCTCCGGAAATTTCGACCGCCTGGGGTTCTTTAACGTGCACTGACATCGCACAGCACACGGGCCTCAAGAATTTCGCCTCCATCGAAATTCGACCGCCGCGGCCGGGATCGAACCCGCGTCTTTCGGGCCGGCAGCAGAGCGCCGTAACCACGCAGCCACCGCGGCGGCTCTTGGCGCCGAGTGCTGAGGCTGAATCGTGCTGACGCATGATGCTGAATCCTGTAATCTGGCTTCATAGTATGAATTCGTGCGAGCGCTGCCTTCTGATGCCGGAGGAACATGGGTGGAATGCTGAAGCGTTTACTTCCTTGTTTTGAATGCGATATTGAGCCATTCCAGCAATAGCTTATTTACAGTATCAATAGATACTCATATAAATGGCAGAAACTTAGGGCAAGTAGCGCCCAGAACAGAACTGCAATGTACGACACCTTGAATCTGGGAAAGCTGCTGCAGTGAAGAACGCGCATGCTCATGTGCAGCCTACATTTCAAGACTTTCTACTTCTTTTCACTGCTACATTTCATTACTTGAAATGCATTATTGCAGCTGCATGTACCAATGAAATCTATTTAGTCAAGCACTAACCTGTAGTGTCATTGCAGAGTGCCTATCTTTATTAGATTCATAAAGCGCTCCTTGTCCGAAACAATAAGTTTGCACATGCCGTCCATACAGCACACCTATGTGAGCAAAAATCTACAAATGCAGTTATTACAGTATTGAAGATCTGGATTTTTTCCGCGAGCAAACTCAACTTTAGCGGGCGCTGCGAAGTCTGGCAACGTTGCACGAGTGGAGGTCAACATGAATTTATCGACGTTCGTTACATGTGGCGAAACTCTCGCTGTTTTGTAGGGTCTAATCACGTCTTTCACGCAGAGCACTTAATTTTAACATTCTCTGGGGACACCGGGGACTATCAGACTGAATTTGTGGCGGCGGCGTGGCTGTAGATCTTCATGAAATCGCGCTAACAGATGAACGTCTTTTCGGAAGTTACCTCGTGGAAGGCGGGGTGTTCCCCCGATGTCTCTGACAAACAGAAACGTTTTGGCACCGTGCTTATCCAGGTAAAGACCTTGGAACTTTTGCCATTATTTAGCGGGAAAAAAGCCTCGGGCTCGCCGGAGGTTACTCGAGTCGTCGTGCTTTTTATGCGGCGCGCATGTTGATGATAATTTCATAGTAGCAATAAGCAATACACACGACGAGTCAACGATATCTTGTGATTTCATTTGAGACTATGTTGCTATCCGTGGCGAGAAGGGGCAGCAAAATATGTCGCGTTGTGAATGTGTGCAATGCGATCATGGAAAGGTAATATGCTTTCGAAATATTCGGCCTTGTACGTGGATAGAGCGTTAGAGAGCATTTTCGCCGATGTAGTCCTTCAAAATTTGTGCGCGAATAATCGCGTCGTTTGCGTCTCCCGGCGTCGTTAGTTTGACTGTGCTAACGAGAAAGCTGGAATGGCGAACCTTCGGAGAAAGTTGAGAATGCAGATGTGGTGGAGGAAACACAGTCTCGTGTACGTGGGCGGGTACCGTGGCAACGCAAACCTAATAGGTGATACTCTTAAAAAAATGCGTGATGTGTAGCCTGTTTTGTTGTATGCGTATCCATCACAGCTATCATAAACCATCATCTCGTTCGCGAGCAAGAGCCTCAGGAGCTCTCGATAACGCAGGGATTCTGCTCAGAAGCCCACCAGTGCAAAGGTGGTCAAATGCGACTTGAACGAAATACGTCCCAACACATGGCAGCAGAAGCTCTGAGAAGCAGAGTCTATTGTTTGGATCTTGTGGCTGCGGGGGCATAGCCTGTTGTGTTACTTTTCTGAAACATCACATAATTTGGTGGTGAATTTTTTCACCAATTTCGCTCACCAACCTCTTCCGCAGCTATTGGATTTGTACGCACTTTTAATTTTTATTGGCCGTGAAAGCACATAGGTACATTGTTTTTCTTTTCCGAGGCTGTGTTCGCTCATATTTTTATAATTATGCAATTTCTGCAAACGCTAAGCACGATCATTTACAGGCAAAAATTTTCAATGTCCTGATGTCTTTTTTTGAACAGTGCAGCTGAGAAGGCCTGTCATATATGTCCAACTACATCGCTGGACGTGCCTAGGCACCATGCTAAAGAGCGTATGCAGAAAGCTGGAAGGCATCCTGAGGCATGTTAGTGAAATATAAGTACACAGAGAGTGCCAAGAGACAAATCGAGTTTGTGGTACGCAACATTCTCTAGATAATAAGATATCAAAAAGGCCTCTTCAGTGTAAGTATTGATTACACATCTGTAATTCGTGCAATCCATGGAGTACTGACATCACACATTTATCTATTCCATACTCAGATCCTCAGAAGCAAACCTATCTTCACCCTAGGCGTCGTTGCCTTGACCACGAAAGGTAACAATGTATGTTTCATGCAAAAATGGCAAGAAATACAGCCAAGGACTTGAGCCGTACATGACTGGTATCACTTAACACCAGTTCCCTTTCACACGGTACTCTTCTGATGGCATTGTCTATTTCACATGTAAGTGCTCTGGGCGGCGAAAGGTGGATTAGAGGCCATGTGCGAAATGAAGCCACAAAGTTATGAAGCACGACTTGAAAGGCTGGCTGGTGACACATTTCGCCTTAACACCATATAAAATTAACCACTTCGCCTTTTGCAGTTATTATTTTTATTCTATTAGTGTACACCATGAAGCCACTGCATTCCAGACATTGAAAGACTTGATTGATGAAATATACATAGCACCAATCATGTCCCTGTTCCTTCGGCAATTAAAGTGTGGGGCATTCACAGTGGAGACTGGCTTTCACACAGTTAGTTCATTAATTAATAAATCATCACTCACCATCCTGAAGAATATTATAGTGCGCATCCACATCGGTAAATGCTACAAAAATTTGCTCGAATATACGTAAACTGTAAATTAGAGCCGCACTCCAAGTTGGAGTTACATCTGTAAAGCATACAGTCAAACGATTCCAGAATATATGCCTCTTTATCAGTTAAACGTTTTCTGCAACCTCATGCCCGGCACGTATTGTATCTGATAGGTTTTGTTTTGTTTCATAACTGTAGAATGATTTATGCTGTCAAGAATGCTTCATGCTGCTTTATGAGAGCCCTTCTCACTTTACTGCCACCCATATTTCATATCTCATTCAGGTATTTAGCTTATCGTTCTCAAACCAGTTCCTGTTTGTACTATATAGCTCTGCAAGGATTCACATGAAAAATGTTTTTGGGTACATGCTTTCTAATTCATTCACTTGAGTTTTCACTGCGCGTGGATGTGCAGTGTTTTGTGGATACTCTTGGTGGAGATTGGTATACATTTTTTACACTCGGCTTTATTAAGGGCGATAATGTTTTGCAAGTGAATGTTTGATTGCTTTGAATTAGTGGCTAGAATGGTTGAGGTAGGCGAGTGCCATAAGACGGCAGTGTTATTTTTCAATAATAAAGGGCACTTTGCTCTTAGCGTGAATACAAGTGTCAATTATTTATCTACATTGGTGTTTTGATGCAAATGACATTACTGTGACAGAATAGTACCATTCGCTCCCTGCTTAAAGCTAGGAGAGGCGATGATCTGCTTGTCACAGGTGCTTGAGAGAAAGCTTGTGTGTCAATCTTGTGCGGTTAATAATAAAAGTACTTCATGCATATTGTCTATGTGAGTGTGCTTACTGATGGAATAACAACAAAATTTCTTCTTAGTGCAAGCTTCCTATAATTCGGTGTTGGCGGTAACGCGTTACCGGTAACGCGTTCCTTTTTTCGGTAACTTAGTAACGTACTCGTTACCATTTGGGAACTATAACGGGTAACGTGCTTACGGTAACATTTTTCGGTAACGTGAGGTGTCACGTTACGAGTTACTTTTTGTTCCAGCTGTCCCCCACTCCGCCCCCTTTTTTTTAGAAAACAAAACGCAGAGAACCTAAATTGATGCTGCAAATAAACAAATAAACAGGTGCCCTCGGCGACCTCTGTTGCGGCTCGCGTGCATGCCAGAAAACACCAGCTCTTGACGACGCACCCAACTAAAGAAAAAGACAGGGTACCCATAAAGCGCCTAACACGTGCATGAACACGCATTCACATTTGCCTTCCCGAATCACTTACACACACAAATCTCTACAGAATGGAAGCATGCCGAACATTTTTGAACCTGACATTTTTCAGAACTATTGTAAATTTTTTGAGAGTGCAACGATGTTTTCTTTGTGAAGTTAGAATTGATGATGAAGTGTCATTTTGTGTTAAACGTCACATTCAGAAAATGACCTTACCATGCGCCAAAAATTTTGAATCCATCACATATAACTCTACAGCCAACTTTAGGCGACTATAACATTGCTAAGCCCCGGTAAATTTATGAAAGTATTCTCGTTAAATTAAGACTTAGCATAAAATTGTTGTTTGGGCTAGAAGTTTTATGTGAAATAAGAGCTTTATGAAATTGTTATCGTGAGTTCTTGAGACGTAGATGCACTAAATGAAATATATGGCTAAGAAGTAACGGCAAAGTAACGTGTGGTACTCTTTTTCGGCAACGGTAACGGTAATGCGTTACTTTTCTGTAGGTAACGTAGGGGGCGTAACGCGTTCCTTTTTTTAGCATAACGAGCAACGTATTTAGTTACTTTTTTTCGGTAACGCCGACAACACTGCTATAATGATGCTGTGATTAATGTAGGATATCGCTGCTGTCAAAATTGAAAAATTGAAAAATTATTTTGGTGTGTGTATCAACCAAAGTGAAGGCATTTAGTCCTCAAGCGGAGCTCCAGTGCCGGTGCAAAGACCATGTTGGTCTATAGCAGCCACTAGCTATGTTACTAACTTTGTCTCTGTGTGCGGCTGTTTTGCATTTCATGTAAACTCCAATGTAGAGCAAGCCATAGCATATGCTTGTGGGTGATGCCACACAGGTATTATATCTTGTTTTTTCCTCAGCATACTATTTTAATATTTTGTACAACTAGAACATTGCCAGAATTGCTGCTGTTGCCTGCTAAGTTTTAGCAAGTAGTAAGTTGAAAAAAAGACTAGTGCAAGAACAAACAACAAGATAAATATATGTCGGATTCAGGTGTATCATTATGTACAGTGTGTCCCTCCCTTGGGGACACTGGCACATCATTGTCTTGTTGTGACAGGGTGCAAATCTGCTGAAACGAATTCCGCCCAGCCTTCTCAGTTAACTCGCTACTTAACCTGTGCGGCTTATTATTCAGTGCTTAGCAGGTTTTATCAGGAATTACAGCTGTCTATCAATGTTAAAACTATTCGGCATGTGAATAATGCCTGTGGACGCACACGAAATCTAGAAGGAGCTTCTCCATGCCAGCGCCAATCCCTTGTCAGAGAGCAACGGATATATTCCAGAGCGCGTCTTTGCTTACCCGCCGGATTTTTGTGGGCTTGGCTCCTAGGCGTGTGCCCTTCGCGCACCTTATTCGGAATTAGGGAAGCTTAGTAACAGTTCCCGTGTCAGCTGGTCGTCGCTTCTTTACAGTTCGCGCAATACGTGGTTCATGCTTCTTGTGCATAACTTTATATTTCGGCCAGCCTTGCAGAATAGGCAAACGATCGCGCAACTGATTGGCCATTGTCGCAGGAACGCCCGCGCTCCACTATTCAGCCTGGTGCCAGTGGCCCGTTAAGAAAAGATGCTGCAAGAAGAGCTGGCAATCATTGATTGCTTCCCAACACGCATTTAGTGATAGCTTTAACTTAATAGCGTAGGCTTGAAGTGCGATAGCTCTGAGCACTGCTGTTGGAATTAATTTTTGGAGTGGCAACGTTTCGATAGCAAAGGCGAGTGCGAGCACAGCAGGTGTGCAGTGGTTTCGAACCCTAGTAATCTTAGGATGAGATACTAGAAAAGACAAAAACTTGCAACCAGAACTGACGAGAATTCTACTCTCGGTGTGACTTCTTCCAGATCCGTGAGGAATCGCCGAAGTAGATTTATGAAATGATGTGTCAATGCTTTGACGCCGACTGCCCGATGGTGCAAATTTGGTTACCCCTTCGCTTTTCCCGGCTCTATGAGCGTTGTGCTAACGTGTTTTCACTAGGCTTGCGAGGGGTGTCTGCTATTGGACCTCCTTTTTTCGTTTCTTGCGCGCGCTGCCAGGTTCCGCATGGATTGGTTAATTCGTGGATCGCAGTGCAGAGTTTAAGAGTAGAGACAAGGTGATAAACCAAATCGGGAAATTAATCGGACGTCTCATACGTATTCATGGTCAAAAAGCACAAATACTCTATTTCGTATTTGTGGCTCTCGATAATGAATAAATCCGGAAATCAGAGCAAACTTAAAGATATCAATGGCGCTCGAGGAAAGCCACATTTCTTCAGAATTTGGAAAAATACATCTTACTCCGGTACGGCCTTAATACAAATAGCTCTGTATGTGCTCCAAACGGGCATGCAGTGCACGTTCCCTGATTCGTTTTAATTTTGTATGTCCATCTCTGGTTTACCGCATCACGCTACTCTGCGCAGTAACATTAAAAACTTACGCAATCACTGACGAATAAAAACCAGCAGTTATTACCACCTGCCGCGGTCGCTGTTGAGACAAGAGTCCGCGGTGGTAGCAACATATTTCTCTAGCTCCGGAGGTAAGAAATGGCAGCGAGAGCGATGCTCATACACACACAAGTTCACGCACAAAAAGATATCTGGACAGAGCGGTAAAGACCGCTGTATAACGCACAGCGTCCTGAATCGCCAATGAAAGGTACAAATATTGCTTAAAAGGGAGCAGCGCAAAGACACGACGAAGAGAGGAACGTACAACCCAGGTGCTGATTTACCACTTATGTTTATTCAAAAGATGCACACATATTAAGTAGTCTCGAGGTAAACCATGAATATCACAGCAAATAGCACACGTATCTCGACGTAATCGATGTCAGCCTGCACACAAATTCCTCTTCCACGCAAAAACACTTTTAATGATTGCAAATTATTTTGGCGCAAGGCCAGTTGAGGCAAATGAGCCCCATGGCACAAGGTGTTGCCGATTGTCTTCTAAAGGTGGGGTCGAATGCATTTCACCCCAGAGAAGCCGAGCAACATTCCAGGGGAAAGCTTGTTGTGTATGTACTGCATCACCAGTTGGTAGGTACCCCGCAGCACTGGGGATCGAAACCCGCTCTTTCGGCATGCATGCGAAACGGATGCTCAATCACTCGGCCGCCGCTGCGGTACAACAACACCTTTTAACTGAATTCCACCATGGAGTATGAGTGAAAAGCATTTACGTCGGACTACGAGCGCAATTCGGCTGGCGACCAGCGGGGGTGGCCATTTTGTTAAAAGTCCGAGAGCGCGGCGGAGCGTTCTCATGTTTGCTTGTTTGTGCTTCGACCTTAAGGAAACGCGGCGACGCCATTGGTGGGGAATAGCCGCTTCGTTTTTTTTTTAGAGCTCCACTTTTTGGCGCCCGTTCCTGCGCTTCGCGACGTCGCCGTTGTCCCTCGTAACGAGCTCCGCAGCCGGGGCAGCGCGCTGCTCCAGCTACGCGCGCTCCTGGCGCCATTTTTCCCGCACGCCCAAGCCAAAACGCATAGCCGCCGCCCTTCACCGTGCCCGTCGCTGAAGCAGAGGCTAACCGCCGCCGCCGGGAGCAATCAGGTGTAAGCGACGCATAAATAGAAGCCAGGCGTCACCTCCGAGAAGACCCTGCCATTCCCGCCGCCGAAGCGGAGGCACATCACCGCCGCCGAGAAGACTGCCGTTCGCGCGGACGAGGCCGAGGCCAAACACAAAGAAACGCTTGCAAAGAATGAGAGTGCTACAAAGGCTTTCCGGCGGCAGTTCAGAGACAATCCGTTTAGAAGTGTACGTTCAGTGGGTGGTCGAATTCTTTTCCTCAATCTATGGAAAAGCTGAAACAGCTGATGGGATACACTCAAATTTCGCACTAGGAAGTAACGTAATCGTCGGCAATGTTTTTTAGTTACATTCGATTACAACTGCCTAGTGAAGAGCCATTCGTGACAAAAGGCCACCCACGTTAGGCGGAATTGGGAACATATGGGCGCTCAGCTGCGGGCTATGGTAATATTACCGATAGAATCATTGAACACGTGGTTCATTTTTTTCTCGTGTTGCAGCACACTGTAACGACCTATCCAACTCATCGCTACCAGCAAGTACTTGTCCACATTCGCCCTAACTTTCGTTGACTATACACCTGATCGCCATGTTTGTTCCCACCCCTTATGTAATGCCCCTCAGTCGGTTTTTAAGGTAATACAATCAAAATTAAGTGAAAATAAATGTTTTATGAGCTTTCTGGCCGAAAATGCCCTTAATCCATAAAATTTAGTTATCATACATATGCTAATCCTGAAGAATACATTAGAGAAGCTGCCGTTTTACTGTTTTCAGTAGATTTCGTTAAACTGCAATTTCAGGCGCTGACTTCTGATATTTTTGGCCGCAGGCTCGTAATAGCTCTCAATCAAAATGGCTTTCAGCGGGTTATCGTTTTCTTGCAAACGGGTGGTTTAACATCTTTTGCTACGAGGCGGTCAATAGCTTAAACACCCACTTCCACAGTACAGAGGCGCGTTCGAATAAATTTCATTTTATTAATGTCAGATGGATGAGCTCTGGTGCAAAGTCTCAAAGTATGTTAACTTTCACTCTTACGCAACAAACTCCATCAATCTTTAACATGGTTAGATGATGGGCCTTTCAAAAGCAAAAAAGCATCAGCTGCCAAAGATGAACAATAACTGAGATATGAATTCAAGCGAAAACTACGTATAAGGGCAGAACAGTATAAAATTTCTGTCGTTTTAATATTGTAGTGAAAGTAGATGAAGTTTTGCATTTAGCAATTCATTTACTACGTATACCTCAGTATTTGTCTGTAATTTTATATTGCTTAGACGGTCATAAATAATCTTAAATCTCAATTCTTTTCCGCGAATAATCTTTCTCTTATATATGTACCTGTTTCTTTAAATAATTCTACTGATGCTAAACCCGTGGTGAAATTCAAGTAGGTAACAACCTTTATCCAACATTTTAAAAGTGTGCCCATTAGAAGGTTATAACTCTTTCCTGAAAAGCTAATAAATATAGAAAATTTATGAGCATCAAAGATTAAGTGCTCCGTTGCGGAAATAAATCTTCCCTAACTGCACTGACCCTCAAAATTTTCCGGTTTCCTTTGTGAATGTCCAAAATTGCAAATAATCCTAAAAGGTCACCGAACCTGACGTACCGATGCTGCCCCAACGGAAAGAAAGCCTCGCAGGTGTAAGGGAACATTCCAGCGGTTAGAAATACTGCTCTCACCTGATAGACATGATGTCATGGCCCCTAGCGTAGTGTACGCCGCTATGCAAATTAACCACTGTCGATGGAATGCGTTGCTTAGGCGCGGCCACTACGATGCTGCAGTTTGGAAGTGGAGGTTCTGTTTTATTACTCCAGAGGTCCATGCCGCTCTGCTTGATAATGTCTACTGCGTAAAGTTTGACATCAGCGTAGTTACCTGCCCACGAACCTGTGAAAAAGAGGACCGCATTACGCATTCTGGTACCAACAAGGTTGGGGCTGTTTACTGGGGCACGCCTCTTTGCGCGCCTATATTCGGCGAAGCCCCCAAAGCAGAAAATGTACGTTACTCGCCCCACACTCACACAATGTAGCCATCGCGAGAATTTGCCCCTTTCACTAAGAATCATCAGGTATAAAATTCAAAATATGTGATTAGTGTTGTCCAGTCGAGAAAACCATATTTTAAAATGCAATCGCCTTTTCAGCATACTTTGCAAGAATTTCGCCGCAAACTTTTGGAAATGGTGTTGTGAATGCAAGTCATTTCATAACGAAGATACCACATCAATTTGCGCATCCGGCGACCGCTCGTCGTATCACTTATCGCGCGCCAGCAGGCATCCTGCACGCGCGTTGCATGAGGGAAGCGCTTTCTCGCTTGTTTTCAGGACACGACGGGGCCGACGCACCGTCGGAGATGCTGCGGAACCGATAATGAACATTACCAGAGCAGGACTTTCCGGGAGGTAGCTACAAGATACGATCCCAGAACTGTAATCATGCTTACATCGGTGAGACAGGTGAATTCTCGCGACGCATAAAGTATTATCAATGTGATGTGGAAAACAACAAGCATGTCTAAATACGCTCACAGGCCACGCACGGATTATGGTAACCAGACTGACTGGAGCAACGTCTCTATTTTATACAGTGAAAGAAAGCTCATGACGCGGCTTCTGTTTGATAGATGGATTTCGCGAAGAGTTGCTCTACGCCACCGCTGCCGAAGTGCATTCTGGTAGTTGTAATTATGACGAAGCTGCTTCGCCGGAGGCGCGTGCTGCTTCGGAACGGGTTTGGAAGTTCTCCACTGCTTTTTCTGCTTTTTCTTCACAGACCGCAATGGGTGGCTTTAACTGTTGCGTGCCATGTTGATACAACAGCAGCAGTAGACAAAAAACTCTAGGCTTTTACGTTTTCCCGAAAGAATACAGGCTCCGAGAGGAGTAGATCGCGAGGATAAACAGAACGGAACAAACTGGAAGGCAAGACCTTTTGATCATGCCCCGAACGTTTTCATTGCCAACCACTGTACTGCAGAGAGTTTGGGCAAAACTGAAGATGCAATGTGCGCATTATAGATCACTGAGCCAACTCAGCAAATCAGAGGCACAGAGCACGAGAGCGCTGATCGTGTTTTCAGTTTTTGCAGGTGCACAACCAGCCAGAATCCTGATTAGATCTTAACAGAGGTCACATGGGCTATTTTTCTACATCACTGTTCATAAATCTAAGTGAGGGATAGTGACTGTCTGACGGTAGTTGCATTTAAACTTCTACGTAAATGAGAGGTCCGATGTCATGATGGCATGCTCTTCAGTTTCACTTTGTCAAGCGCTTATTTTAAGGAAAATTCGTCAACCACTGGCTATCTGCGAGCAGCATAATTTTTAACCCAAGTGAAATGTTAGTTGCCGGTGAAATAAACTATGGGTAGCCGTACAGTTCGTTTTGTGGTATAAGTGCCGTTAATCAAGACGGTAAAAAAAGTTTTTGTGATAGTTCACAGATTTGGAGGTTGGTTTTGTCCATTGCCAGTATTGGTACCTCACTACAAGTAAAAAAATAAAACCAGGATATGTGCCTTAAAGTTTCAATCTTCTTGAGCGTTCCATGTAGCAGGCTGATTTACACAGCTGGCTTAACTGCCATAGAACTGCTACATGTCCATATGTTTCGCGATGTTCCATACTGAAATTGTCGTTTTTAATGCTGGTTTTCAAATTGTGTTCCCCCAACTGGCCATAGTGTTTGTAGGGATCATTTTGAGGGCGGGAAGAAGACCTGTCTAGTCCGGACGCCGGCAGTCTTCTCACAAAGGCAGCAGATAGCCATGAAACGGCGCCTGCTGAATAGAATAATGGTGCAACTTTTATCATATATCTGAAAAAGCATTGATTTGCATTACATTCTTTCTGGCTAGTGGCTAGAACAGGACAAGCTATATATCGGAAACCAAACCTCAGCTATTGCTTGTTAGAAGAGAATTCATAGGTAATGTTTGTTTTGCACTTGGTTTCATTACCGAAACAACAAAAAAATACTACCTTTGCTTTACTGTGTACCAAAATTGTTCTTACTCTTTCTCTTTCTCTATCTGTAGCCTGTTCAGACCAACGCTGCACTGCAAGGTGATTTCACCATTGTGGCTACTGGTGACAGCGAAAAGTGGTCACAAGCGGAAAAAGAGAACCTCATGCAGCGCTAGACCCCAGCTGCGCATTTCAAGAAGAGAGTGAGCGAGGTGTCATTGAAAAAACTACAATGAAAATATAGCGATTAATTCACTGCAAGGCGATTTAGATCGTCCGAATGCACAAACTGCATATCTACGGGAGCAATTGGGACAGACTCAAAAGCAGCAAGCTGAAAGAGCTAAGCTTTGTGAGGTGCTGGAACAAAAAACACAAGGTACTAGATTGAGTTGTTGGCAGCGCTCAAAAAGTGAAAGATGCAGAATAAAGAGAAAAGAAAGATTTGGCAATGAGGCCATTATTCAGGATGAGAGAAAGCTGAAGTGCTACATAGAGTTCTCGTCAAGAGAACGCCTTAATGCATTCTGAATGTATGAAAAATGGTGACAATGAAGGCAGGAAGTTTTTCGTGTCCCTAAAAACACAACTGCTCATTACACTAATGCGCCTTCGACAGGGCCTGGATAAAACTGACGTTGCATACAGGTTAGACGCAGTGAAATTGCACAACAGTCTTTCACAAAAAGGACCAATTTTGTTGTTTCTAATGTGTACTTCTTGCACAGCAACCTACTGTCGTTGCAAATCACATATTAGCTAACATTGCAAAGTGTGAACTGTAACCATGAATGCTACAAGCTACAGTAATAACAACCACTGAGTAGTTGCAATCACATTCTACAAAGTATTTCGAAGCTGGATATTAAGTGCACATTGCAAATCCACACAGATTCTAGTTTAAATTTTGGAACGTGTCTGCTGCTTAGTGCGAATACTTCTACTTATCTGTATTTTTAGCTTTATTAACAATATTGTCTCGGAACTAAGATCTGAGACAGCGTTCTCCAGCAGCGTTCCCAAAAAAGCCCCAAGGGCGCGCTTGCAAACCTTCATCTCCTTCTCTTTACTACCTGGGGCCACCTGATGGCATTATTCCCCCCCTCCACCCTCCACCCCCCCCAAAAAAAATCTGAAAATAATTAACGGCGGTACAAGCTTACGGGTGTGTGTGTGGGGGGGGGGGGGCGGTAACGAGGAAACAAACGAAGGGGCAAAATGGCAGGAGGCAAACGGGCTTCGTGCGACAAAAAAAAAGCTGCTGAAGCGCTGTCAGTGCGTGAAATAGGGCTTCATACTGACTTCGTGCACTACTTCAGCTTGGGGTCGACGGCGCGCACTCTGCACAGAACCGTCGGGCAGAAGTTCATAAGTCACATCCGTGATGCGAGGCAACAATCTGTAGGAGCCAAAGTAGGGACATGGCGTTTCTCCGACAATCCTGGGCGTCGGACAGGAGTCCTCACGCACACTTGGTCGTCGGATTGGTATTTTCGCGTCGCGGTGTCACCGGTTGTAGCGGCGTGCATCAGTCCCTCGTTGCCGCCTGATGCGCATGCGGGCGAGTTGGCTGCCTTCCTCCGCCTTTTGGACAAATTCCTCGGCGTGGGGCGTGAGCGCGCTGTCGTTCGTAGTTCACGGAAGCATTGCATCCGTAATTGCGTGCACATCACGCTCATAAACGAGACGAAATTGAGTAAATGCATTGTTTCCTGTACGGCCGTATTGTACGCGAAAGTCACGTACGGGGTGATCTCGTCTCAAGTCCAATTCTGGACGTCTACGTAGCATATCTGCTCTGGTTTTGTTGGCTTTGTTGAGTGCGTATGGTAGGCCGTAGACTTGCGATGCCTCGTGTTGAACTAAGTTGAATACCTCGTGCATGAGCTGCGCTGTGTAAGCTGTTTTTCGATCGGTGATTACTTAGTACAGGGCGCTGGCTTAATGCGGAGCATGAATAACTGCGCGATTTCAGGCGATGTGCCCTGCGGCATCACCTTGCTTTGCGCATAGCGTGTCAGATAGTCTCTCGCGACAATGATTCACTTATTTCCCGCCGATGATAGAGGGAATGGACTCCGAAGGTCCTTGCCGACTTGGTCAAAGGTTGTGCGAGGCGGTGCGACTGGTTGAAACAGGCCCGTGGGCTTTAGGGGAAGTGACTTGCGGCGCTGGCTTTCACGGCAACCTGCGACGTAGCGGCTGATGGTGGCAGCACGGTTTGGCCAATAATAGGCCTGGCGCACTCGAGTGAGGGTGCGTGTAAGTCATAAGTGACCAGAGGTGGGCTCGCCAAGAGTGGCAAAAAGGATGTCGGCACGGAAGCTGGCGCGGTCACTGTGGCTCGACTTTTCCTTGAAGAGAATGCCATAGCTTCTGTAAAAAGACGAGAGGTTTTGAGAAAACGCTCGGGATACAGTAGCAGTGCTGCCCTGCAAATGGTCAGTGATATATTGGAAGTTCATGTGAGCTCGCTGCCTCGCCATTATGTGGGAATCGCTAGCTACTCCGAGGTTATGACTGTATTCTTCCATGCTATCATCACTTACTTCGACCGGTGCGCTGTTGAGAGTGTCGTCATTTTCTTGCTTCCATCCCGATTTATACGCAATTGAGTAATCAAATTCTTAGAGGCGGAGGCTCCACCTAACTAGGCGGCCTGGTGGGTCCCGTGGATTGGCCAGCCGGTACAAAGAATAGTGGTCTGTAACGACTTTCAAACGGCAGCCGTAGAGGTAAAGCCGAAGTTTCACCGTGGCCTACACAACCGCGAGGAACTTCTTTTCAGAGGTAAAGTAGTTATTTCCGCGCGAGATAGAATGCAACTTGCATACGCAATTGCTCGTTTAACGCCATCTTGGTGTTAGGACCAGAACAGCACCGAAGCCGATGCTGTGACGTCGATGTGTGTCTCCGTGGCAGCGTCCTCATCAAAGTGAGCAAGACTGGGATTGTGTGCAGGCGTCGGCGCATCTCTGTGAAAGCTTCCTTTTGCTCATTAGTCCAGCCGAACAGAGTATCGTCACGCGTTAATCGGGTCAGGAGTTCGGCAGTCTGAGAGTATTTGGCGATAAAGCGACGGTAGTAGGCGCACAAACCAAGGAAGTGTTTGAGAATTTTGTTCGTAGTAGGAACCGGAAACTTGGCTACGGCGGCTGTTTTGTCGCGGTCGGGTCGGGCACCGTCGGAGCTCACAGCATGGCTCAGAATCTTTAGTTGTTGGAAGCCGAGGTAGCATTTTTATGGCTTCAGCGTTAAAGTGGCCGTCTGCAAAGCATCTAATACAACCCGCAAGCGTTCAAGATGTTCGTCAACGTTTCAAAGAACACGACCACGTTATTCAGGTAAACTAAACAGGTTTGCCATCTTCGGCAAACAAGGACCGACAGCATTCATTATTCGCTGAAACGTCGCCGGCGTTGAACAGAGACCGAAGGGCAACACGTTGCATTCATATAGGCCATCGTGAGTAATGAATGCTGTTTTTCCCGGTCCTTTTCAGCAGCCTCAATATGCCAGTAGCGCTCTTTAAATGAATTGAGGAAAATGTTTGGCGGGTCGAAGTCTGTCGAACGAGCCGTCTGTGCGGGGCAATGGGTATGCGTTCTTTTGATTTATGGTGTTCAAATTACATAAAAGCCTAGTGTTCCATCCTTCTTCTCAACGAGAACAACAGGCGATAACCAGGGACTCTGAGATGGTTGAATAATGCCGTCATGAAGCATCTCCTCCACTTGTTTTCGGATGGCCTCGCGTTCTTTAGGTGAAATACCCTGGGGCGGGCATCGTCGCACGTGATAATGCGGTTTTCCTTAATGGCTGTCTGTTCAACTTTCGAAGACGCGAAGCACACTGTGTATTGACGTCGTTAATTATGTAGAGCGCGATGTTGAAACTTTCATAGTCCGGAGCTCATGTCAATGCGGTCAGTGTCATGTTCTGAGGCCCCGCGGCTTCGCACGCAAAGCATTAAGAAACATCGGCTTATTGGTCCGCGAACGTGATCGCTGTGGCACAGGAAAGGTGCCGAGGTTTGTTTGTATCTTTTCTAACCTGTAGTTGGGACTTACCATTACGTAGGTGGTCAAGGCTTCGGGCCGAACAAATGCAGTGCGATAAGAACAGCAAAAATTTGCCCTCGGTGACTGCTGTCCCGTCATTGAGCCCATCGCAGACTACACTGATAAAAACACTGGCGCTTGGCGGGATCAAAACACTCTTGGATAAAAAGGCGAAACTGCGTGGGTGCGTGCCACGAGTGGCATCGGCGTTGTCTATAGAAAATGTAACTGCATATAGCCGGAGAACGGTAATGGCCCCATTCTCACTGAGGAAGTAAACACCGAGAATCAGGTAACGAGAACAATAATACATAACCAGGCAGCTGACAACGAATGCAGAGTTCCAGACCTGCACCCGAGCTGTACACTGGAAAAGCGGATTGACGACGTGGCCGCCAGTCGCGCGCACCTGCGTGCAAGACCATGGTGTCGTAACTTTCTTTATAGGAGCGCCCAATTTCCGCTTAAAATTGAAACAAAATCGGCTCCGGTGAGCAGCAACGCGCTATTGCTGCGACCTGCGTTGAACACAGGTGTGTAGAGTGAAAACCAGTCTGATGTTCAGAAGCTGTGGTTCTCGAAATGGTCGAATCCCTGTCTGCCGATGTCCGCGTCATGTTGGGAGAATTTAGCGCGTCGAGTTCCAGAGACCCCGCCTCCGGAGGATGCTGTCTTTGGTTTTTCACGGCGAGGGCTCTGCGATCGTCCTTCCTCCGGTCTTGAGAAGTGCTGGCTTGACGGGGATGCGACGGTCGGCGAGGTGACGGCCATCTTGACTGACGTCGTTCTGAGAATGGCAGACGCTGCAGCGCCACGTACTATTTAATCTCGCAGGGCCGTTGACCAAACAGGGGCCGGGGCACGTCGCCGGGAAAACCCTGCAGCCTCAGGTCACGTTATATGGGCACTAGCGGAAGAGATGACCGGGCTCTCCCCAGTGGAAGCACAAACGCCTTTGGTCGGGGCCGCGCCAGACGTCCGCCTTGCACAGAGGTGGTCGATCATTCGGCAAGTACGGCGCCGGATACAATTTAGGTAGCTGGATGTGACGTTTAGGAACCAATGACGCTGAAGCGGGAGAGAGCGTCGCAGAGCGTCAAGGTATGTCGTGCTGTGGAAGTCATTTCCGAAGGGCTGAGGTTAGTCGCCCAATATTTGAGCGACGATGGCGTAGAGGTAGAGCATCCGCCTCAAGTGCAAGAGGACCGGGGTTCGAATCCTGGTGTCGCGCAATTATTCACCGGTTTTCAAAATAAAATCCGCGTGTCGATGGAACTGCATAACCAGGCCTGGAGTGCGGCCTGATCTCGGTGACCACAACCGACAACGCACTCTCTCACCAGAGCAGGACATGACCACCCTGATGTAGAACTTGGCCACAACCTTCTATGATCAAACCAATTAACCCTCGGCCCTCAGTCCCCAGCGGCTGCGGAGCAACTGACCACGGCGGCGGTCAAACCTGTGACGCAGCGGAGGGTGCTAAGAATCTGGCTCCGGACAGGCCGCCACTGGAATCTGAACCTGGCAACGTTTAACGCTAGAACTTGATCTAGTGAGACTAGCCTAGCAGTGCTGTTCGAGGAACTAGCGGGAATTAAATGGAATGTGATAGGGCTTAGCGAAGTTAGGAGGACGGGTGAGGCGTATACAGTACTAAATGACGGGCACATATTGTGCTATCGCGGATTAGAGGATAGACGAGAAATAGGTGTGGGATTCCTCATTAATAAGGATATAGCTGGCAACGTAGAGGAGTTCTATAGTATTAACGAGAGGGTAGCAGCTACAGTAATTAAGCTGAATAGGAGGTACAAGCTGAAAGTGGTGCAGGCCTACGCACCCACATCCAGCCATGATGACCAGACCGTTGAAAGTTTCTATGAGGACGTAGAACGCCAATGAATAAAGTAAAATCGCAGTACACTGTACTGATGGGCGACTTCAATGCGAAGGTGGGCAAGAAGCAGGCTGACGACCACGCTGTAGGTGACTATGGTATAGGCTCAAGAAATAGCAGGGGAGAGTTATTAGGCGAATTCGCGGATAGAAATAATTTACGGATCATGAATACCTCCTTCCGCCAACGAGAAAACAGGAAGTGGAACTGGAAGAGCCCCAATGGTGAAATTAAAAAATGAAATCGACTTCATACTATGCGCCAAACCTGGCATCATTCAGGATGTGTCCGTCCTCGGAAAGGTGCGCTGTAGCGACCACAGAATGGTAAGGTCTAGAATTAGCTTAGACTTGAAGACGGAACGGAAGAAGCTAGTGAAGAAGACCATCAACGAGTTAGTCGTAAGAGGGAAAGCGCAGGAGTTTAGGATAGCGCTGCAAAACAAATATTCGGCTTTAACTGAGGAACATGATCTTGATGTTCATTCAATGCACGATAATCTGACATCAATAATTACGGAGTGCGCAGTAGAAGTAGGCGGTAGGACCGTTCGAAAGGATACCGGCAAGCTATCTCAGGTGACGAAAGATCTGATTAAGAAGCGCCAAAGCATGAGGGCGTCTAACCCTACCGACAGAAGAGAACTAACAGAGCTATCAAAGTTAATAAATAAGCGCAAGGTAGCCGACATAAGGAAGTTTAATATGGACAGAATCGAGCAAGCTCTAAAGAACGGAGGTAGCCTAAAAGCAGTGAAGAGGAAACTAGGCATAGGTAAAAACCAGATGTATGCGTTAAGAGACAAGCAGGGCAATGTCATTAGCAATATGGATAAGATAGTTAGCGTAGCCGAAGAGTTCTACAAAGACCTGTACAGTAGCCAATGTAATAAGAGCGTTAATGAGAAAGACAGCAGTGCACAGCAATGCGTCATCCCGCCAGTAACGAAAGATGAAGTAAAGAAAGCCTTAGAAGCAATGAAAAGGAGAAAATCAGCTGGGGAGGATCAGTTAACAGCAGATCTGTTGAAGGATGGAGGGGACATTGTGCTAGAAAAACTAGCCACCCTGTATACGCAATGCCTTATGACCTCGACTGTACCAGAAGCTTGGAAGAATGCAAACATTATCTTAATTCATAAGAAGGGAGACGCCAAGGACTTGAAAAATTACAGGCCGATGAGCTTACTATCCGTTGCCTACAAAGTATTTACTGAGGTAATCGCTAATAGAGTCAGGGCAACGTTAGACTTTAATCAACAAAATAATCAGGCAGGCTTTAGTAAAGGATATTCCACAATAGATCATATTCACACTATTACTCAGGTGATAGAGAAATGCGCAGAATATAACCAACCTCTATATATAGCATTCATTGATTACGAGAAAGCATTCGGCTCATAGGAAACCTCAGCAGTCATACAGGCATTGCGTAATCAGGGGGTAGAAGAGCCTTATGTCAAAATACTGGAAGATATATATAGCAACTGCACAGCCACTATAGTCTTCCATAAAGTCAGAAAATAAAATTCCAATAAGGAAGGGCGTCAGGCAAGGAGACACGATCTCGCTAATGCTGTTCACCGCATGTTTACAGGAGGTATTTCGAGGCCTGATTTGGGAACAGTTTGTCATAAGAATAAATGACGAATACCTAAATAATCTACGATTCGCTGATGACATTCCCTAGCTGAGTCACTCAGGAGGTGAACTGCAAATCATGATCAATGAGTCAGACAGGCAGAGTAGATCTATGGGTCTAAAATTAACATGCAGAAAACCAAGGTAATGTTCAACAGCTTAACAAGGGAACAGTTCACAATTGGCAGCGAGAGCCTAGAAGTTGTGAAGGAATACGTCTACCTAGGGCAGGTAGTGACAGCTGATCCGGAGCATGAGGGGGAGATAACTAGAAGGATAAAAATGGGGTGGAGCGCATGTGGCAAATTCTCGCAGATCATGAGCGGCAGTTCACCAATTCCCCTCAAGAGGAAAGTGTACAACAGCTTTACCTTACCGGTACTGACCTACGGAGCAGAGAAGTGGAGGCTAACGAAAAGAGTTCAGCTTAAGTTAAGGACCTCGCAGCGAGCCATGGAAAGAAAAATGATAGGTGTAACGTTAAGAGACCGAAAGCGGGCCGAGTGGGTGAGTGAACAAACACGGGTTAATGACATCCTAGTCGAAATCAAGAGAAAGAAATGGGCTTGCGCAGGGCATGTAACGCGAAGGCAAGACAACCGCTGGTCCTTAAGGGTAACGGAGTGGATTGCAAGAGAAAGTAAGCGTAGCAGGGGGTGGCAGAAAGTTTGGTGGGCGGATGAGGTTAAGAAGATTTAAGGCAAAAGATGGATGCAGCTGGCGAAGGGCAGGGTTAACTGGAGAGACATGGGAGAGGCCTTTGCCCTGCAGTGGGTGTAGTAAGGCTGATGATGATGATGAATTGAGGTATGATCGCTTGCTGGACCTTCTCGCGGACGACGCTAGCAAGAAAGCCGACCGTTGGTTGTGACGCACCGCAAATCTTCTGCAGCGGACCATAGATATATGAGACAGATACTGCGCCATTTCCTTTCCCCCAAAACCAATTATTATTAATTATTATTATCACGTAGAATATAGCGGATCATACCCCGGAGGAGGAGCCGTTTGAATTAAACTGATTTGATTGATTGGTTGATTGATTGAATGAATGAATGAAGGAAAGAATGAATGAATGAATGAATGAATGAATGAATGAATGAATGAATGAATGAATGAATGAATGAATGAATGAATGAATGAATGAATGCCGAGGAGGACTCCGTGGCTGAAGCATCAAGTACTGGCCTCTCGTATATGGTGGAACGAGTCTGAAGGACCTGGTTCATTGTAACCGCCTCCGCCAAAAACTCGGTGACAGTACCGAGGACCTTGAGCACGAGGCCAGCGAAAAGATGTTCTTTAACTCCACGCATGAAGTGTCGTAGCATTGTGGCGTCCGACATAGATGAGTCAGCTCCACGGAATAGCCGCATCATGTCTTCGACATACATGGTGACCGTCTCGTTGGGCATTTGTATCCTGGACTACATAGCCCTCTCCTCTCGTTCCCGACAATCCGCGCAGGTGTATGTCTCAAGCAGGGGACGGCGGAACTCACGCCATAATGTCAAATTATCCTTCAAGGTTCTAGTACCACGTACGAGCGCCGTCTTCCAGGCTGAAGGGGACATTCCGCAGCTTTGCGGCGTCGTCCCACTGATTCAAGTAGGCGACGCATTCAACCTCAACGAGCCAGTATTCCAAGTCCTCAAGCTGAGGGCCGTGGAAGAACTGCACTGGCGGGTTCTGGAGGGTGTAATAATTAGTATCTTGCACAGTTGATCGAGAGGCAGGCGCCAAGGCAGAATCCAATCGCCGTGCTCAGGCGGAAGTCCTAGGTTTCGGCGACTGAACTGCTGCGTCGACAGGCAGAAGCCCGAAGTCCCCGGTCCGGAGAGGGGTGTGTGACATAGCCCAAAAGAGTACCCAGCGCACTCCACCAAAAATATGTCACCGAACCAAGGAATGAGACACCGTTCACCGGCAGCGTTGGTGGGTGGGCTCAAATAAAGATGCCACGTGCCCACTACGAGGAGCGGCGAAGAGACAGGTGGTCTTCCCAGAAAAGCCCCCAGGGCATGCGTGCAGGCCTTCACCTCATTTTCTTTTAGCTGTACTTGGCGCCACCTGGTACCAATATGATCACAGTAATAAGCAACCGTGAACAAATATGCACGAATTTTTACAGTCAATCATAACCTGCACTTAATTTATGTGCTATGTGTGCTTGTATCTTGCTAGGTAGCATTCCTTATAACACATATGATGCACATACAGCCGTCCTTAGTACACGGTCTCCTAGCTGCAGACATTTCTTCCTCATAAACAAACTTTTGGCATGCTTCCTCAGTTAATACTGGCTTTTCGTTCAGCAGCTGTAACGAAAAATTTACAGTTCATAATAGCATGTCTATTACTTGTGCAGCACTTGCAGTTAAAGAAACTGTCTGAATATTGTGTGCTTCAAGACAATCCGGGTTGAAATAAGTTTTGCAGCTTTAGAGAAGAATGGTGATTTGGGCGAGTTGGATGTAGTTCGTCATGGCGGAAAATTCACCGCGGGAGCAAGAAAGACACCGCAAGGGGGACAAAACAAGCGCTGTCTCGTAACTAAATTTTATTGTGAAGGAGCGAAATATATACACACAGATAAACGGCATAGTTGCGAAAGGCACTTAGTGCATAGATAGCGCAGAGGGCACTATCACCTCAAGGTTGCAAAACTGAAGTACATTTGCGCCACAGACCAATAGGTGACACATCATGAGGCTTCTAAAATTATATCTCTTTTTCATACAACGAGACAGAAGGAGTGCTAACACAGACATCTTTGTCTTCCCGACAAAATACGCCTCCATAATCTCTCGAGTATGCTGATCCCGATGCCGGTACAACACAGTGGTATCTTTGAAAAAAGTGGTGCAAGCCTTTTCATTCTTCTTGGTGCACTCGGTACAGTGTTGAGCGATGCTTGAACAAATGGTGTATGAAGAAAGGTTATCATGTTTCATGAGTCGAACGTTCCAGCAGCCCCCGTTTGGCCATTATACACTTCTTTCCTTGAAAGCGGTACCTCTGAAACGAAGCCGATAAGACAATCCAAAAATGGGGAACGGTGACGCACTGTGCGCACGAACAGACTGGCGTTACGCCGCAGTTCTACTCTAGTTTTTGACATGATACAAAGACATTGCACTTTGAACGGTGCTTTGCACACAACGTACACTTCAAACCTCCTCCCAACATTCCTAAGGTTGTGCGACATGCGATGGACATAATGAATTGCCACGGTTTTCTTCTTTTGAAGCGAAAAGCTTCACTACGCTAGTCAACACCACGCTTCGCGCGAGCCGGCGTATGTCTTAGCACGAGTGACGTCACGCACGGAGCAGGCGGCGATTGATGAGTTATGCGCATGCGCGAAAACAAGTGACGTCACGCGCCGCGCAGGTGGTCACTCCTCGCCGATGCCGCAGCCGTCGCCGCCGCCGAGTCCGTCTCCTGACCTTTCGGCGCAGCCGCGCGATACTACACATGTGCGTCATGTGCATGCGCAAGGAGTCTATATAATGCGCTTGCCAGAGAATAGGCGTGCGCACTCGACATGGAAGGGAAGGAGAATGCGGCTGCTGCTTGACTACGCAGAAAAGCTGAGAAACTAAATTTGTCCGATCAAGAAGTACTCGCTTGTGAGTTGGCTGCACAACAGCGAAACCACAGAGATCACCGGGCTGTCTTTATGGCTGTAGAGAAACTGCAAGACAGTGTGTCTAACAATAATAAATAAAGAAGTTATATACTGCTGCTTCTGTGTCTAACTCGTAAATATATGCCAATGAGTAACCAAGCCTACGCCTATAGATAAACAATGTATACAATACCAGCTAAGCTACGAAGCATAAACATGACGTCAAACCAAGCATAACTGAAGATTTTCGCTTGTATATCCAGGCTTAACCAGAGCTAAGCCACTGCCTAATTGTCCCCGGAACGCTCAGCCTTTACCGTGGAAAGGAGCTTCTCAAACGCTCTTGAATTAAACGAGTCTGGAAACCCTGCGGCTGCAAGCCTTTGTACTTGAAAGAACACACCTTCTGGGATGCCATGCACACCGGACTTCACAAGTGCAGAGTGTAAAAACGAGAAAGCGGTACTAATCTTAACCAACTAGGAGTGTCCCGACGAAAAGTTGAAAATTGGCTTTTTGGACCTAGGTTTGCTCACCCAACACATGCCCCTTCTTCAACCTGAGGACGAGAAATTGGAGTTCTTCGTTCTGTGCAGCTTATAGGTTGAAGTGGGATTTTGGTTAATTTTTTGCAGCTGCTTTCTTTCGTATTAAATATGACGTTTGAGAGATAGCGAGACAAAATCTTCCTTCAGAAACAGGCTGTATGCATTGGCTGCCCTGCAGCTCCGGTTCTAAGCAACATTTTCTTTGGGAAAGCGGATAAGGCCATATCCCGAAACCTTAATGATCTGGCATAACGGATTTGGAGTGTGTGGACCATTACCTTGTACTGGTTGAAAAGGATCGACAGGCAGGGTGTACTGTCGACGTCTTGAAGGTTTTTAGAGAGAATTCAATGGGCCTAAAGCTCGCATCAGAAGTACCTGTGAACAAAGAGCTCCAATTTCTTGATCTCAGGCTCAGGTTCGAGGAGGGACAAGTGTGTTGGGTGAAGAAACCTAGGTCCAAAAAGCCAATTTTTAACTTTTGTCGGGACTCTCCAAGTTGTTTAAGATTAGCATCTCTCGTGTTTACGCTTCGCACTTGTGAAGTCCTGCGTGCATGGAATTCCAGAATGTGTGTTCTTTCAAGTACAAAGGCTTGCAGCCACAGAGTTTCCAGACCCAGTTATTTCAAGGGCGTGTGAGATGTTCCTTTCCACGGCAAAAAGTCATCGTTCCGGGAACAGTAAGTGCGGTAAAGAGGGAGAACAAAGAAAAAAGAAGAAAACCGCGGCAATTCCATATGTCCATCGCATGCCACACAACCTTAGAAATGTTGGGAGGAGGTTTGAAGTGGACGTCGTGTGCACAGCGCTGTTCAAAGTGCAACACTTTGTACCATGTTAAAAAGTACAGTGCAACGGCGGTTTAACGTCATGCCGTTTTTGAGCACAGTGCGTCACCGCCCCCCCCCCCCCCCCATTTTTGGGTTGTGTTTGTGGCGTCGTATATAAGGTACCGCTTTGATGCAAATTAGTGGATATTGGCCAAACGTGGCGCTGCCTGAACGTTTGGCTCATGGAAGATAACTTTTCTTCAGACACCGTTCGTTCAAGCATCGTTAAACATTGTGCAGAGTGCACCAAGAAGATTAAAAAAAATTGCTCATGGCTTAGCTCTGCTGGGCCAGGATTTACGTAGTGAAAGCGGGCGACATCTGGATCGGAAGAGTTAATATATGAAACCCGTGCATTCACTAAATGCGCCTTTCGTCATGACTAAAGCTTGAGCCGTCGTCACTGAGTGTCTACGCAGATGATGTCGCCCCTTTTTTCTGCCAAAAAGAGTGTGCTTGAGGCATTACATTTGACTGAACAGTTTTGCGAGGTATCAGGTGCGGCTCTTAATGTAGATAAACCCAAGGGGTTTTAGTTGGCCCATTGGGGTGCAACGCCAAGTCATTATGGTGGCATTAGCTGTGGCTGCGGGACCCTTCACCAACTAGAGGTTCCTGTTCACCAAATTTGCCACAGTGGCGCCTACTGGGTTTCACAGATAGTCTCCATGAGGCGACGAACCCAGGCTCGGATGGGCAGGGAACTGTCAGTATTTGCTCGTGCTCAAGTGTGCAACATTTTTATGATTGCAAAACTTGTCTACATGACGCAGGTTCTCCACTGTGCGAGGAAGAAAGTGCATATGATAGAGAAAATATTTGATACATTCTTATTGCCTTCTCAATGGGAACACCAGGGACAATTGACCATTGCTGTATTTTGTGCACTGATGCTGTGTTCTTCTGGCATATATTACAATGAACAATTAAGAACATTGACATTACACCCTCCAATATGCGTTTTTTTTTATGTGTAGCAAATTTGTGTTGTGCCATATGATCTATTTATGTTGCTGGGACTATTTAGTCCCTGGAGACCAGATGATAGACCGCCACGCCGAATCACCACGGTCGTAGAAATGTTTTTTTCGTGAACAATGCGCTTTGGTGCGGGGAGTATATGCTGCCCTGAAAGAACCGCATAGCTGGTTCCCCTATTGGACTCATGTGTGTGCCTCCCAGACTTTTGATGTTTTAGAAAGAGGGGTCAAGCAGGGGTATGGTGGCCTGCTGTTTTGTGGCGTAAGCATGCTCACACTTTTTTTTTCGGTACTATTTTCATACAATAAATAAAAAAGCCGTCGAGGCGGAGTGGTAGCGTCTCCGACTCAAACGCCGAAGGCCGTGGTTCGATTCCCAGCCTCGAGGGCAGGGACGGCAGTAATCGACGTAGCTCCTCGCGAACGATTTCTCGGATAACTTCCCGCAAGCTGTCTTTGGTGGTGGTCGCCGTGTACGGACGGATTGCACAGACAGAGCAAGGGCGGTTGTACTGCCGAGCCCGGACGTCGAAGGTCTTCTCGATCGTGAAGACTTCTTCCATGAATTCATCGACTGTTTTTGGCGGCTGGCGAACGAGGCTGCCAAAAAATTCATCTTTATGCTGCGCATTAAAAACTTAACTTTCTTTTCGTCGGTTATCCCGAGGTTACCGCGCGCGGGTTAATTCGGAAGCTGTATCCTGGACTTGAGGAGTCGTTCGGCTCTTTATTTCCTCACAATGCTGGTGGATACCTACAAAAGTTCCTTCTTGAAGAGGTCTCATGTTGGGGACGACTCGTGGTTTTCGTACCATGTACGTGCTGAGCGCTCCAGTGAGGAAAATACGTCCAATTTTTGCCACATCATCCCACTCGTTGAATGATTCTACGCTCTCAAATCGGTCCCACCATTCTTTGGAGTCTTCACTTAGGGATCTATTGAATGATGGCGCCACACGCTGCTGCTGCAGTATGATCAGTGCCGACATTCTTGTCGAGGTTGCAGTGCTCGTAGCAGCGTTTTTTCTCTGTCTGGTGCGCTCCGGCAGGTTCCCGAACTCAGGCTGCTCTGCCTGGAGTTGTCGACTGGCTCAGTGCGCTGCTGGCTCGTCGTCGGGTGCGAAGCGCAGAGGGCTGGCGTCGCGACTTGAAGTGGTGTCTAGTACATGGCAGGGGACCCAACACCTCCACCAAATGTCACGAAGTGATGACTGTAGGTCAGAGAGCAGAAAGGCTGCGAAAATGGTGTCTAAACGAAACTTTTTATTTGGGCTGACTTCTGCCCACAATAGACTGAATCACTCGGCGGCGTCGTAGCAACAAGCTTGCTCGACGGTCGTCGAACAGAATGTCCATCGCTGTCGGCCGTGCTCAATTTAAAGCTGATAGCGAACATTCGAGACAAAGCTGGCATAGTTACTAGAACATTCTGGAACAACGTAGATTCAGCTCTGCCTGGATATGAACAATCGAGATAAATCTGGTCGCGTTGCGCATCGCAAACAAAGCGATAAATCAGCGTGCCGGCAGCTTTGGAGAATGAACAATCAAACACTGCAAAAAATTGCGGCAATATGGTAGCGCGGTTTGGTTCAAGAAGCGATTAGGATCGACCTGTAGGCCCCGTCTAAGTGACAACATCACAGCTACTGTTAACACATATACTTAAGGACAAACCGATATCAAGACGGACATATTAGAAATCTTTGGTTACAAGGGCGAAAAACAGACACAACACAAAGCAGAAAGACAGGACGGAGCGCTACTGTTCGACCATGAAACTTCTGCAGTTGTCCCCGTGCGTTGTCTCTTGCATGCTTGAAAACTAAACATTTTGACAGATTTGCCCGTCTGGTTGCGTTTGAAGATTTATAATAAACTGCACAACTCCAACCAAAAATTTTAACTTTAACCCAACGTTTCGAAGCCGACTCGGCTCCTTCATCAGGGGTGACTGAGGGCAGTAGCTAAGCGTCTTTAAGTATGGAGGGGAGAAGGGGGGGTCAAAGGAGCGACAGCGGTGACGCGAAAAACACGGAGGAGGGGGAGGAGGGTTTAGGCTGTTAGTCACGCTGGCGCACTGCAGGGAGGTGGTGACGCGACTTTTTTTCGTTGAGTTGAAGAGCGAATTCCCTGGGCATATACTGGTGGCAGGTTTCATTTTGTGCAGTTGATATTGTTCGGGGTGGTTTGGAAATGCCAGGATTCCAAAAGGAGCCTTTTGTGGTAATTCTTTGTGAGCTTGTGCGGAACCTGGAGACCCGGCTTTTTCAGCATTCGAGCGATGGTCTCGCTGACACCTCCGACATAAGGTAAAGTGACGTATTTTAGTGGTGGCGCTGGTCTTTGTGCGTTGATTTTTGACGAATGTCGCGTTTTGGGTAGCCTTTTGGGTAGCCGTTCATGATGAGTTCTTTGAATATCGTGCGTTGTTCTTTTCTTCTGTGAAGTTCTGTGCTGCAGTGTGTCTGAACTCTTCTGAAGTCAACGAAAAAATGTCGCGTCACCACCTCCCTGCAGTGCGCCAGCGTGACTAACAGCCTAAACCCCCCCTCCCCCTCCTCCCCTCCATAGCTACTGCCCTCAGCCTCTCTTGCATGCTGAACACGATTATGAACAAAATTTATGGCTGCGTTTCGGAGCTCGCCGTGCTGCTCATCAATACCAGTGTGCTGCGAAATATAGTTGCTGCTGTTGCGTATCGATATAACCAGCAGAAATACTTCTAGATGATATACATGTATGCGTACCGCGGCTCGACAACTCTGCCGTTCTGACTCAAGGACAAATAGGCATGAATTCAGGCGCCATTGTCGATCATCAACCATAACCAAGCGCTCATGAATGCAAATGCTTGCTTTGCTAAATAATAATAGGCTTATATAATCGCTTTTTTCTTCAGTTATGTGCAGCTGCGTTTGCTGCGCGCTGATGAAAGATTAAGAGAATTGCTTGCGCTGCCATGAGGTGCAAGCAATCAGGAAAAGCAATAAGGCACACATTGCGTAACGAGCTCAAAGGAGTTCAAGACTGTGCCTTAAAGACAGTGCTGGAAAGGGCCTTAGCTCAGCATGGATGTGAATCAGCTGGAAAAGGCAAAGAGTTTGCAAACAGGTAAGAAAGCACTATAACGAAAAGAGAAGTATAGATGCACATATTTTGTGCAGGCAGTTTCGGCATGCTGCGTACCACCTGATTTTCTGGTTAACGTGGAAGAGGCTGGGGGAGAACAACCGACGGATTCTACCAAGCTGTGTGCCGAGCGCTGTTCGAAAGAAGTACCACGCCAAAACTGGTTTATATACAGGCTTCAAGCATTACACGGAAAGCCCGAACGACAGGAAGTAAACGGCACTGGCAGATCACGTTGGTCTGTGGTTCGCTAAAGCGCGGGCCGCAGCGAAGCAAGCGCAGCCGGACGGCTGGCCGACTCTCGGTGAATGGCGTCACTTCCATCAGTTCTCCCTTTTTGCCGTCCCCCACCCGACACTTCCGGAAGCGACAAGGGCGTGTCGGCGGCGGGTATTTAAGAAGCGATTGCAGCTCTGTTTGCTGACAGAATTGGAAAAAAATTTACGCATATGATTTTCAAGGTCCTTTCTTCCTAATCACAGCTTTTCATGCGATTTGGGAACAGTTTCATGTTCCCTTTAATATTTAAGAGCGGGGACTCCCAACAAGCTTTCTAATTATCTACCTATTACACTGAAATCAAACGTTTAAACGTTTGGAGCATAATCTTTTACAAGCATATCCAACAGGTTTTATCTGCCACTTATGCTACTTATGTTCACCAATGATCTGAATTCATTTTTCGACTGCGGATTCGTTACTGATTGTGCGTTTCTAGATTTTTTCAAGCCTTTTGATAAGATTAATCATCAACTCTTTATAGTAAAGCTCAGTCGCCTTAACTTCGATACTGTAGTGCTTAACTGGATAATCGCATTTCTTTCTAGCCGCACTCAATATGTCCCAGACAACGAGACGGCCTGACTTGAGGTACCCGTGCTGTCTGGAGTGCCTCGGGGATCCGTCTTGGCTCTATTGCATTTTTCATTTATAGTAATGACTTACCCAACTGTGTTTCTAGCTCTATTTGTCTTTTCGTTGATGACTGTGTAATCTACCGTAAAATAACGAATACTTTCTGATGTGACATTAATCCAGACTGACTTAAATAATATCGCTTCTAGGTACTCTCTGTGGCAGATGAAATTGAACGCTGCGAAATGCAAAACAAATGCAAATTTCCCGCACTCAATCACCCTGTCCCAGCTGCTCTACTAATAATTTTGCACTTGACTCCGTTTCAACTTATCAGTACCTTGAAGTACAAATTGCGAATACTATTTCGTGGAAGATTCATATTAACTACATAACATCGAAAGCCAATCGCATGCTTGGGTATCTACAACGTAACTTTTTGTTTGCTCCATCTTCACTGAACAAGCAGCTATATACTACCCATGTTCGACCCATTCTCGACTACGCTACATCCATATGGGACCCTGGCCATGTATTATTGAGTAACACCTTGGATAGAGTACAAAATCTTCCTGTTCGTTTTATCCTTAATAATCACCACTCCATGGCACGCGTCACTAACATGAAACAAAATATAAATATGCCCCCTCGCGCTGTCCGTCGAAAGATTTCTCGTATTTGCCCCTTCCATAAGATTTACCATCAAAACGACCAACTCAGATCGCGCCTGATCACAGATGCCACTCATGTTTATGCACGTGTCGATTATCGCTACAAAGACGCCATACCTCGTCAAAACACCATGACATATGCACATTCATTTCTACCAAAAACATCCCGTGACTGGAACCACCTACCTGCTGCCCAGGTCGCTATGACCGACAGCCATCGGTTTCATACTTAACTTTCTTGTATTACTCGAACTTGACGTTTATCATGTTCTGTATGACTGTTCCTTCATTTTCAGCAATACGCTGCATGGTGCGATAGCATGTAACTTTATATGCTGCATTCTGTTCAACCAATCTATTGCGTATTTGCAACCTACCCGGGTGCTTTGCATACGTGCCGTTTTTGTTGTTGCTGCTGTTATTTTCTACTTTATACTCTTGCCTTTTTTTCCTCTCCTTAGTCAAATGCCAGAGTGTCATTCCTATTTCTGCCCCTCCCCTCTACACTGCTTTTGTAAGCCCTGAGGGTGAAATAAATAAAGAATAAAAACTGCGTTATTAGCGTAAACCAACATAGCTTTCATCATGGCTTGCCTACCGTCGCGCAGCTGGTAGACTCTGTGCATGATTTTTGTCAGAAAGCGGTTAAAAAACAGACACAAACTGCTTAGATTTAAAGAACGGTTTTGACTTGGTTAATCATAGGAAATTGCTATTAAATAGAAATTAATACTAATGAGTATTTCTATTGTTACGTTGATTGAATATTTCATTAGTAACCGCCGCCAATTTGTAACCATATAACAGAATAAATCCAACATAAACATGTGAAGTCTTTGGCAAATCAAGGCTCCGTGCTGGACCTGTTACTGCTCTTGATACGCATGGGTCACCGTGCCACTGGTCTGTCGAAGTGAGATTATTCACAGATGACTGTTTGGTTATGTTTCCAAAGGACTACATGAAATATTCCTTCATCGTTCAAACAGCGTCAGATTGGAATAAGCTACCCAGTCATACCATATTTGCAAAGAGCCGCCAGACAGGTTGACTGAAATACTGGTGTGGCATCTGGGAATATAATTCATGCACTGCATATTCTGAGGACATGTATATTATTTTTTGGAGACTACTGTTATCACCACTCTTGTTGTACGCGATCCATGTAACTCATGCATTATTGTGTTGATGCGGGCACAACTGCTTTGCACGCTCTACACTGCTGTTATGACCTATTGCTATATTGGCTCTAGAGAAGACTGACACTATGTGAAATAAATAAACAAACACCCTGCATGCTCTCTGGCGAGCCAGTCTATGCCATAGCCACCAGGAAAGTTTTCCCTTTGGATACACTGCGGTGTGTGCGTACTGTGGTAAGAAACATGGGAAGACTGCTGGAAGCGGACTGTCAGCACTTCAGCCGCTCTTCCTGACAGTTTGAAGATGCGCCTCAATTCGTGGTCCGAGTACATGCTTATTACGAATTTTCAGTATCGTGGAATTCGGTCCGCATTCTATCACGTCAAAACCAAAGAGAAAAATGCTATTAATTTGTCGTCCTTCTGTTCGCTGTGCTAGAGCTCCTTGACGATTTCGAAAGAAATGATACCATAAAAAACTCGAAGGCTTATGGCGTTTGCGGGCAAGAAGCATCGACCGAGCTCCGCCTGAAGCGTCGATAGGAACCATGTTCTTTGCACAAATGACGAACAGGAAGTAACAGCGAAAATTTATTGCGCAAACTGCCTAAAGAAACCGCGTTTGTAAATTTCGTGTCACTTTTAGCACAGCGTAAGTAGTTTTTAAATTCATTTTCCCGGCGATTCTTCTGATGTGCAGCATTTTGCAGTTAGGTGTAAACTGGCACAGTACACACGATTATTTCTCGATTAGTACAGCGCGTCTGATTCGCAATTCCACGACGCAAGCTGAAGCTGCCCGAACACGTCATTCAGAGACGGACGTAGCCCTAAGCTGGCGGGAGACATTTCTGAGATTGACAAATCGAAATGACTAAAAGAGGCAGAATGGGCAGGAAACGGCCGAAGTGAGCACGCCGGGGTGCTCACTCATCATAGTGTCTTCGCTTGTAAAGGAACCCTATAACTATAAGAAGAGAACTTCTACATTTGTTGCAGCTTTATTAGGTTTGCAGAACACCTCGGGTCTCACGAACCTAAGTAAATATCTGTTAACCGCTCAAGTGCACACGATAAAACTGCACCACAGCACACATCCCCCCTCGACTCCATAAAAGGCAGAATTAAAGCTTTTAGAATACCTTGGTCGCTAAAGTCTGCGCAGTGTCTGGAATAATTGATCAGACACGTCGCTGTTCCCCTTGCTTTACTGCTATTTTTCATCCGTGGTGGCTCACTGGTTATGGCGCTGGGCGCCTGCTGTCCCGAAACACGTCGCTTCGATCCCGGCTTCGGCAGTTGAATTTCGATGGAGGCGAAATTCTAGATTCCCGCGTAATGTGCGATGTCAGTGCAGGCTAAGAGAACCCCAGCTGCTCTAAATTTTTGGAGCTCTTCACTACAGCGTCCATCATAACCTGAGTTGTTTCGGGACGAAAACCCTCCTAAACCATACACCTTGTTTTATGCAACCTGATACATTCTGAAGCGGCAATACATCGTAGAAAGCGGCATTTAGGCCATTTCTTATATACATTGTTTTCATAAGCCATCAAGATATTTCTTCTACATCTCTGAAGCGGAACCCTTCTTAAGAATTAGACACTCGAACCAATGCATTATCGCTTATTGCAATTTATGAATTATTTGTCAAATATACTTACCGCTAACGAGCACAAGAAGCATGGATCTTCGTATCCACCCTGCCTGATCCATTATTGTATGGATTCAATATACAAAGAGTGACTCTGAAAGCGGCAGACAGCAAAAAAAATGGTGTCTTTAATTGTGGCACATTTGTACGTCCCGCGGTGTTTTTCTCTTCACGTATGTCGGTGACACAATATTACAATGGGGTTTGAAAATACCGAAATGAGACAACGCGGCAATCTATGCAATTTTTTTTTGACAAGGCTGTTGCGCGTATCACTGTGTTTCTAGATCCATCCATAATGATTCACTTCTCCTATCAACGTGCGCTTTCGGCAAAGCTTTTTTTCCTCTTTCTTGTTTCTTAAATTCCAATTTTCCTGCCGCACGATATACACCAATTAACACTAATTTATGAGCTAACATAGTAGTGCCAGTCGTTAGAACTCTGTGCCATTTCGTTTCCTTTGCTTTATATGTTTCTGTGTTACTATTTGGGATGACATCTGACTTATTACTTTCAAGGCGTGTCAGCATTGAGCGCTCCGCTTTACAGTCATCAGTCCAGTGTTTTCTTACAACCTAAGCGCTGTCGTACCTTATTCAACATGTGGGGCGAATGCCACGTAGTGCCATTTTAGTGTGAGGTGAGAAACAAAGACATAGAATTTGAAAAAAAAATTACTTGCTAAAAATAAAGTACAAAAAGACACGACAAGGGAGCGGAAGACCGAGTAAGCATGGTTAGAACTGCGAACAAGATCCGTAGTTTACATGCAAATCACTTCTATTATTTTTTTCCTCACTTATCACCAAACGGTAAAGAATTCACCCCGTGGGTTTCCGCCATGTCATAATAGCCGGCACAGAACAATGAAAACATGAGGCGCAGCGATCAAGCACGGCTGTCGGGCTTTGGAGCGATAAAGGTGCAGAGTTCCTCTTGATGCCCACCCGAAAGATTGATTTTCGGTAAACTTAAGCGACCCGAAGTTTGCGGGGTGTCTTGCTGACGGCACTTCCGGGCATTCACAGCCACGTTTTAAGCGAGGTCAGCTCGCAGGTTCAAGTCATCACCTAACATCCACGGCTATTGGCATCCATGCGCCTCCTCCATCATCTCGCTTTAGATACAAGCCATTTGAAGTAGCTACTGACCTACCACAACACACCAGAAACCGTGGCGAACCATTTAAATTAAATTAAATTGGTTTTGGGGGAAAGGAAAAAGCGCCGTATCTGTCTCTTATCTCGGCGGACATCTGAACCGCACACTTAAGGAAGGGTTAAAGGAGGGATGGAGAGAGGAAAGGAAGAAAGAGGTGCCGTAGTGCAGGTATCCGTAATAATTTCGACCACCTGGGGATCTTTAACGTGCCCTGATATCGCTCAGCGCACAGTGCCCTTTCTGTTTCGCCTCCATCGAAACGCAGCCGCCCCGGTCGGGTTCGAACCCGAGCTCTCCGGGTCAGTAGTCGAGCGGTTCACGTTTGCGTTCACAGACACTGAAAAATATGTGTCCTCATGATCGGTGCATTTTGATTTTATGCGTGCGCAACTAGCCGCATGATTTGTCGTCAAGCAAGAAATACTACTATTGAGTCTCACTGTTTTCTTCCACGGGAAACTGTCGAAAAGCATTTGAGAAATTCTTTAAAAAATCTAGCCACCGCGGTGGCTCTGCGGTTATGGTGCTCGGCTGCTGACCCGAGAAACGCGGCTTAGATCCCGGCTGCGCGGTCACATATCGATGGAGGCGAGATGCGAGAGGCCCGTGTACTGTGCGTAGTTGAAATTTAAGAACCCCAGGCAGCCCAAATAATCCGGAGCCCTCCACTACGGCTTCTCTCATAGCGTCAGTCCATTCAGGACGTTAAGCCCTATAAACTGAACTAATCATATTCAAGGCGAAAGCCTTTAATTGCTCATACTCGCGGTGACCGTCCGTCCGGTCGCGTGACATGGCGGTGTCCGTCCGTTACGTCGCAACCTATGTCACGTGACCTTCCCACGTGATCACAGCCTGCCAAGTGGGCTTCGGGCAAACTACCCAGTGCCCACTGCCTTTCGCCTTCCCGCAGTTAAGAGACATCTAAGTGCCCGCAACGAATTTTTCACTTTCTATCGCACACAACCATTTGGCGACGCATTGCAAAGGGGAGTCGTTTACAAAAAGCAAAATACAACTTGCAGTACTTGTTTCCAGTATTAAGGCAATGTTCTCACTAAAATGCTGCAGTAAGTATTTGCCCTGCTTTTCCATGAGACCACACTGTCTGCGCCTTTCGTGCGGCTATAACGTCGTGCCGCACCAAACAGTTGTTTCATCCATGTTCACCAAGTGTACTTTTCGAATCTCCTTACTGCCGGTCTCATTTTTCAAACACAGCACAGCAACATGACACATACCTGGTGAAATTAACAACGTCCTGCCGGATTTATTAATGATTAAAAATGTAAATCACTGCTCAAAAAAGCCGCTTACATCAAAGGGTATACGATTAACTAGATGCATGGGAAGTGTATTTGAATGCAGGTAGAAGCATTTTTCAAGACCAGCACCTAACGATCAGCCCTGCTTCACAGGAAGCACTAAATAAAATATTAACAACCAAAAGCGTTTTCTTCATTGCCACCGCGTATGCCGTTTTTTCATGTATGCACATTGCGAAAGCATGCAGAACGCAATCACACTAAGGTCAAAGTACAGTAGCCGGTAAAGAAAATACTCACTGCTAAAGATCAGCACTGCCAGTCTCAATTATCGCAGCGACGAGCTTTATACCTTTGTGTCTCACGCAGTAGTCCGAGAATATACTCAGGAGTTTTGCATATGCAAAGGCAACACACGGCGCGGATGTCTGGCAGAATGAGAGGGCGAACATAGCGGACAAAGTTGCATAGCGTCTGATGGTTTAAAAATAGCCTAGAGTGGTTCCGGAGTTGTAAGCACCACATTAAATGAAGGGTCGTTGGCGAGGAACGTGCTCTCGCTCCAATATATGAGTTAAAACTCAAAAGAAAGCATTTGACCGAAGTCTGTCTGGTTGGGAGGCTTCTGTTGGAGTCGTGGAACATATAACAGACACGAAGGAATGCTAATCGCATCCCTGGGGGCACTTCCTTCGTCTTACGTCCATGATTTGCGGCCATTGAACACCGGAGGTATTCAACACAAGGGCTTAAAAAGCCAAGCTGCGCCTCGCCCGTAGTCACACCGTGAAGAAGGTACCGAGCGTGTCCCTAAACGTCGTGACTTTCAAAAATTAACGTGGTTGGCGTCAGTCATCTTTCTATTAAAAATATATGAGTCGCAACGCGCGAACATAGGCAGAAGCTGGTTCTCACTCTTGCCTCTTAACAGTAGTCACTAGGAGTTCTAGGAGAAAGTGCATTTCTTGGAAGTGACCCCACCCCCTCGCAAGAAAGAAGCTTGCTATCTGTAATGGAAGAGCATTTTTTTCGCTATGAATTTCTAGCACAACACCAAAGAGTGCATTTCACTTCGGCTGGTAGAACCGACTTCTGTCAGTTACCGAAGAAATTTTTACCAAGATACCCATCATGCCTGAAAGAGAATGTATTTCAAAATTAATTCTATTCGTTAAAAACAAAGTTAATTATGCGACAAATTTTTAATCTAGCGAAACCTTTTTTCAAACCAAGCATCATGTATGTAAATGAAATGGGTTTTGGAGATCGAGATCTGCTGTCGTAAGCACACATGATCGAGTCACTTGTGATGCTTATCACGTGATACATTCCAGCATGCTGCATTCTGTCAGCGGTGCGTCGTGATGTATTTCAAAAGAAATGTGTTCTTCAGCCCGCCGCTATCGCTATGTTCAGATTGCATGTAATAGTGACTTGAAATTCTCTTCATGTGAGTACGCTCATGTGTAGTGAATTACTTTTCCATCCAGGCATCACGCATTTCAAACGACAGTTTTCTTAAACCTCTGTTCGGATACCAGCATGACGAGCTCACATGACGAACTTGCCAGTTATTGCAGTCATAAAACCATCTTCAAACATACTGCAACACGTAATTATTCATATGAAACCAAATGGTTTCCGAAGCCCTGATCCGAAGGCTATAACTATGACCAAGTGAATTGTGACTCTTCTCACTTGGCCACATTGGAGCCTGGTGCAATATTTTTTTACCCAGGCTTGTTGCATATAAAGGGAAATGGTAATTCAATCTCGGTTTGGTTATAACTATAATGATCTCATATGACGTAATCATTTGTGACGCTTGTAACATCATCATCATCAGCCCACTGCAGGGCAAAGGCCTCTCCCACGTCTCTCAAATTAACCCGGTTCTTTGCGAGCTGCGCCCACCCTATGCCTGCGAACTTCTTAATCTCATCCGCCCACCTAAGCTTCTGCCGCCCCCCTGCTACGCTTGCCTTCTTTTGGGATTCACTCAGTTACGCTTAGGTCCAGTGAATGCCTTGCCTTCGCATCGCATGCCCTGCCAAAGCCCAATTCTTCCTCTTGATTTCGACTAGGATGTCATTAGCCCGCGTTTGTTCCCTCACGCACTCTGCCCGCTTCCGATCTCTTAACGCTACACCTAACATTTTTCTTTCGATGGCTCGCTGCGTTGTCCTTAACTTAAACCGAACTCTTTTCGTCAGCCTCCACGTTCCTGCCCCGTAGATGACTACCGGCAAGATACAGCTGTTCTACACTTTTCTCATAAGGGATATTGGTAAACTGCTACTCATGATATCAGAAATCCTGCCTTAAGCGCTCCTTCCCATTCTTCTTCTTCTAGTTATTTTCCTCTCATGACCCGGATCAGCTGTCACAACCTGCCCTAAGTAGACGTATTCCTTTACCACTTCGAGCACCTTCCAGCACTTCCAGCGGCTTGTAACATGACCACGTTCAAACATAATGCACTGTTTTTGTACCCACGCATGATCCATATCACACGAAAGGTGTTTCGAATACCTGCTCAGCTGTCACTATAATCAGGCCACATGTCCCAGTCCGTGGTGATTATGGTCACGTGATTAATATTGAGAACACACCACTATTCTACCGAGGCATAATGCATATCAAATTACAAGTTTTCAAATCACTTAGGTCACCTGATGTAGTCACTAGTTATTGGGTTCATGGGACCGCGCTCGAACATAAGGCACTATCTGTGTTCCGAGGCATGTTGCTTGCAAACCAAAATGGTTTTTTAAGCGTTGTTAGATTATCACTTCGGTGAGCGCACACGATCACTTCAATACTGACTCCTGCCACGCGAGCATACTCGAGCATAGTGCGCCCTATATAAATTCTGTCCAGTGTCTGAAGGCTTGGCTTGACGACCGTTGAGCGTAGAACCCTTGGTACTTGGCCCGTGATGACCCGTAAGGTTTGTTGCATATTTCATATATGCTGTTTGGCCACAGGTACCCTTGTGCCATAAAAGACAATACCATCATCATTGATGCGATGGGTCATCAAACTGAATCACTTTAATGCACAATTTATTCAATGCAGTCGATGACAGTAAGAGTGAAAAACCGTGCATCAGACGAAAACACCACATAATGTTCAGAGCCATCGGCGAATCGAATTTGGAGTCAATTAATTGTTATCTCTTTGCACGTCGACCAGGCGCTAATTTGCAAATTGCGGCTCCATGAAGGTCAATCACTTGCTGCATTATTGAGGGCGGTGATCTGTACAATGCTTCACCGAAGCTGGTGTCACCCTTCATTCGGTCGCACTCCATTCCTACAGCTCGAAAGAGCCCATTTGCCGACGCGCAATGCAGATCACTCCTAACCACGTCGAACTTCGTTTTTCCGCGCACTTGCTCGGTAATCTTCATATGAGCTCTTGTCGGTGGCCATTCAAGCCTTCGAACGCACGATCGGCTGGAAGTCCGTATTCCGTCTTGGCTGTGTGCAGTGGGGAGACGTCTCGTTGAAAAGAAAATCGTATTCGGGAATGGACCGTCAAGGGCATATTGAAGCATGACAAGGTCGAGAATTTCACGGCATTTCTCTATCATAAGGCTCCCATATATCCAGTACAAGCACCAAGTCCATTTCTGAAACAGTGCCCCACACATGGGCGGTGCATCTACCGGTCAGCTCATTTTTCTGCCCGCAGTGGGGGTCATACCTTACGCAGTGTGGCAATCAGGCGCGTCGTTTGATGTTCCAAACAGTGGTAAATGCTGTTGAATCGCTCAACTTAAGTTCATTTCACCCGTGTACGCCCCACGAGGCGTGTTCGGTGGCGAACAGGCGCGCAGTTTTCTTTCGGATGGAGAGAAGAGGATTTTGAGGCGTGACGGGGGAGTGGAGATCGCCTACCGCGAGCCGCAGTTTCACGGTCGATACGCTGGCAGACACCCCAGCAAAATCACCACTTTAATTGGCAGTGCCAAAGGGTTTCACTTGTTGGGAAGCGAGAATGACTTCTTTGGAACCTTCGGTTACCAGAATGTGATGGTTATAAAAGCATCGGCAATTTGCCATCTCCTCTTTACGACCGTCCCACAATTTTCGCAATCTGTCCGTGGGAATACTCCGCGATACAGAGATTGACAACACGCAAACGTTGCTCGTTCAGGACTCTCGACATGGTGGTAGCACCGACACAAAAAACGGGAACGTTTGCTGGAAGGTGCCCTGTATCAGTCGTCGGCAACATGTAGCAACCCGAGCAAGCGGCGGCTGCAAGCTTCGGCGTACGTAATGTCCTCCTCCTCCTAGCACGAATACATTTAAACATTTGTTGACATAAGAACTACTCGCTTTTTGTTGAAGGTAAAGAAAGTCAAAAGACGCTATGTCAAAGCATCGTGTAATGCAGGCTGTAACGCGCGAAAAGCACATCTCATCCCCTGAACGATTGGTCCGTCAACCAAAAGCGGGAAGCACCCTTCGAACACATCCAAGCAAGATGAATCGCTTATATTCTGATCTGACGGCTAGTCTTGATCCTCACACCATGCCGCGACTGACGGTCCTTAGATTATTAATCTCGCTCTGGTAGAACGATGTAGAGCTCCACGGCTCCTTTCTATCCATATAAACTATGCTGGCTCTCTTCCAGTCATCTAATTACGCGCACAGGCAGCGCAACTGCGCATGACCGAGCGGTTTGCTCGCTAGATGTGAAGATCGCTGCGGTGAAGGCTTGACAAGGGCAGCAAAGCGGCGAGCGGAAGATGCCTGCGGGAGCATTGGTACAGCATTGTGATGGATTCGGCGGTAAACAGGAGCCAGCAGAATGTGCATTAACGGCACGGGAGGGCACGGTATCCTGAAGAGGAGCGGAGATGGAAGTGGCATCTGCAAGGATGGATTAACTGTTCGGCGTGAGTGGCTGCTACGCAAGCAGCAGGTTTCATGTAGCGTTTCAGTGCCTCATCACTGCCTCTTGGTCTATCCGTGTCTTACTGTACTTCCTGTATACTTCTTTTTAACTGCCCTTTCGACTCTATTTTCATCTGCCGCGCTTAGGTGTCGCACATGTTTCTTGCAGCCTTATACACAGCCTTGCCCTGTCCCGACAGGCAGCGCAGGCTTGGCTCCGTTGGTCTATGTATCCCTATTGAAGCGTTTTTTTTCCGCAATAAATCGGCCTTTCTGGTGCTGACTGTGCGTGTGTCACTCGTAGGGGGAGACCACGGCTCGTGCAGCCCGTTCCATGGAAGGCGGGGCCTTCGAGGACAACTGCTTTAAACATATCTTTACCCGTCCCTACACTGTACACTTGCTCCAGAGCTAATCCGTATTCCGAAAGCTCGCCAAGGTCTTCAAGCCAAGCTTCCGTCGTCTGCCGCTCAAAAATGTCTTTCATAAGCGAATGTCTGCAAACGGATTTTGCCGGCTTCGATGAGTTCGCACTAATGCCTAGGAAGAAGTAATCAAGGCGTGTAGCACTGTTCATTTACAATGAAACGATTCGATTCTGAAGTGACTGTGACACCTGTTATTTGGTTTTTCTTGCTTCTTGGTCTACTTTTTGTCGAAAAATCGCGGCGCTCAGAGACATTTTTTGTTTTATGCCTTTTATTACGGGATCGACGACTCTCCAAAAGTTGGAGTCTTCAATGAATTGAAATGGTCGACCGTTTGCAGGGACTAGTTCGCCGCAGGTATCCATAACGGCTTTTCCTGTTATATTTATGCGTAGAGCCGCTTCAGTCTTCATTACTTCCGGGATCTGTGCGTGCTTCATTTCCTTGCTTTGCCGCGGTCAGAGAACATGCTCGCTACGAAATACTGGCGAGGATTTGATTGACGTTGGCTTTTCCAAGGAGTAGTGCTTCATATTCTGCCCAATGACGCCGCTGCATATGACAGGCTAGCAGCATGCTGCCTTGATAGCCGCACGGCAATGTCAGATATAGACTCCCCTTTTTCTACATCAATTTTGAAATACTTGCGGACTGCATGATGACTGAAGGGCATAATTTGCTTAAAAAGCGGCGCCGGAAAGAAAAGAAAAAGAACAGCACGGAAGGAATCACACACTCAATGAATTTCTACTGATGACTTAAGAGCTTTGTGCTACGCTAGTCAAGTATCGTGTAAAAAAACATTACAAGGCCAGAGCAATACGTTCCCAATACTGGGTCGCAATGATGTTCGCCAGCTTACTTTTAATAAAAGTCAGAAGAGCAAGGTTCCTGGCTAGTTAGTAATGCATTGTACTTAGAAACAGCGCGAAGAAACGCGGACACCACAAAGAAGCGACACACACGAGCGCTGACTTACAGCTGTATTTTTTTGGAAGGAATGATGCTTAAATAGAAGGCATGAGAGAGTGGTTAACAGGACTTCTGCAGCGATAACCGGCAATCTGTGTGGTCGTGTCAAAAACAGGAACGAAGTAAGCAATAAAAAAAGTGTAAAGAACCGCAAGAGGTGGTCAGATGGCAGTAACAAAGCAAAACCAATGAAAAATTAACCAAAAGGGGGCAGAATGCGTTACAACCATGAGGAACACAGATGGGAAAATACAAGTGAATACATAAAGAATGAAAGACGCAAAAGCTTTAAAAACGTGCCCAAAAAGGAGGGATTAAAAGCTTTAAAATCTAATAAGACGCTGTGGATGATAAAACAAGATCAATTCACTACGAACAAGGGATCATTGAATCATTTAGCTGTTAGTGGCTCAAAAAAACCTCAAGTGTTCACCAAGCCACCCAGAAAATTCAGCTCTTTTTCCGACAAAGAGGCGGATTGACGAGGGAAATCGTCGAAGCGCTCCAAATTCATCATGCTGGTGATCAGCGCGTGAGCACTGCATCCCTCTCCTTGTCGGAAAAAGAGCTAAATTTTCTTGGTGGCCTGATGAACACTTAAGGTTTTTTTGTGCCACTTACAGATAAATGATTCAATGATCTCTTGTTGGCAGTGCCTTTACCTTGTTTTATCCTCCACAGCGTCTTATAAAATTTTAAAGCTTTTTTTTTTGAAGCGATGTTTATTGCCTCAGGGCATAAAAACTATGAACTGAGAGATGAGTAAGATGCTTAAATAGACGAAAAAAGGTGGGCTGATTTGATGAAATCAAGAAGTGAATGATGATATGGACCCTGTGTCCAGGCAATATATCAATCCGGATTGTCCGATGAGAGTCCCACTGCCGCCAGGTGCCGAATTCTCGTCAGCTTCAGCGCCGGGAAGCCCCACAACAGGTGGTGAATATCCGCCTCACAGTCTCTGTTCTTGCAGACTGGACACCCGGGGCGGGGATATAAATCTTTGAAATGCGACCACTTGCGTGTCACAGCTGGAGTTAGGGCAACAACGACCCGTATCCTCCGAAGCACAACCTCGTCTGCACGGATAAGACCACGGGGGAGGGTTACCGCACTCGAAGGGATTAGAGCACGTGTGCGGCGCCGGAGGTGTTCCTTTCTTGTTTAAAGGGGGGAGGTGTCATCCAGAGTGAGGACTCGAGGCAAGGACGAGGTTGGGGTAAAAAGGCGGTTGGCAGAATCTGTGCGGATTTGTGCGTTCAGGAGGTCATGTGGGACCCACTCAATACGGATTTGTTGCGGGATGCGTGCCGCTAGATGATGGATGTCTTGGCAGATTTCTGGAGTGCGACTGACTCGTCGTAGTAGGCGTGTGACGTGAAGGGCGTCGGTGGCAATTACAATGCAGGCCGTGGGTAGCATGGGGAAAGCGGCCACAGAGCAAAGTGCTTCTTGAACCGCAAGCATCTCCGCACAGAAGTAGGAAGGAGGTTCTGAGAGGCGAAACTTCGAAGTTTTGTTCAGAGCAGGCTTGCAAGAACAGTAAACTGCCGTTGTTGTTTCGCCGGCCTCGAAGCTTGCGTCAACGTACATAACGATGGAGCCATGCGGCAGATTGGCGTCTTGCTCTATAATTCGGTCACGAAACGACAATGCCGCGCGAGTAGATGATGGCCGACGTAGATCAGTTGGCTTGTTGTTGCTTAGCTGCACAAAACTCCAAGGAGGAAGAACTGGCGGGGGCGGCTGTAGAATGGAGTACGATGAAGCATATGCCCTGAGTACACACGTTGTGTGTAAAGCTTGACTTTAGGCGGCGAGCATCGCGTCGTTGCTGCACCAGCTCATCTAGTGTATTCAGCTGCGCATGTTATTTTAGCGCCACGATCGGGGTAATACGGGGAAGGCAATAGATGACCCTCATTGCCTCTCGATTATCAGGTTCTAAACGATGCCATTGAGCCCTCGTCAAATGCTGGAATTAGGCTTGGTAAACGAGGCGCCGTTGCAGAACCGCCCGCTTCAACTGTCGTGCAACATGAGGGCTTGCTCCGCCTGTTTTAGGAGCAATGCTTCTAATCAGACCCAACGCCTGAATTGCTTGCTTTTTGGCTTTTTGTTCCGGACTCGTGCATTGTCAATCCCAAGACATTTACGGTCGAACTTTCTTGAATTGGAGCTCCGGATAGATGGAGACGAATTGGTGTTGCAGCCAGTTTACGGCGCCCCCAGCGGTTGGCGACTGACACGAACGTGGTTTTGGTCACTGAAAGCTGCAGACCAATTCAAGAAACAAAAGTCGACGTAAAATCTATGGATGATTGTAGGCCTGCTGCTTGAGTCATCAGTTCGTTGTGAGTTCTCCACACCGTTATATCATCAGCATACAATAAGAACTTAATCTCAGAGACATCATGTAAGCGCCAAGCAAGGGGGATAAAAGCAATATTAAATAATGTTGGCGATAACACCGATCCCTGGGGAACGCCGCGAAGAGGCACAAATGATCTGATGGCTTCACCACCGAGGCGTATGGCGAAGTGTTAGCCTTCAAGGAAGGATTTAACAAAATTACGTGCTCAAACGGGGAAATGCAGCATGTCAAACGATTCCAAGATGGCAGCATGACTGATTTTATCGTACGGCTTTGCAACGACCATGGCCAGTACAGTACGTACATTGTGGCTGCGAGTTGCGGCCAGAACTGCTGACGCCAAGACAGCCAGTCCATCTTCTGTACTTATGGATGTACGAAAACTAATTTGGGCAGGAGGGTAGAAACCATGGCGCTCAAGCCACGACGACAGTCAACTCGCAAGCATTTTTCGGTAATCTTGCATAATGTTGGCGTAAGCGATATAGGCAAGAAATTTCCGAGGTCTGTTGGCGGCTTTCCCGGCTTTGGTATAAGGATCACAAACGCCGATTTCCAGGTTTTTGGTACGACGCCTTCTCTCGATACCTTGTTAATGGTGGCGAGGAGTTGAGGCAGTACAGCGGAAGTTAAGTTCTTGTAAACCTCGTAAGGAATGGTGTCCGGACCGGGCGCAGTCTTCCGACTGGCCTCGTCTATTCCTGCAAGCAACTCGGGCACTGAAAATGGACTTGCCATTCCCTCGGCGTCGCCTCTAGATGGGAGCTTATCGACATATGCTGGAATGGCAGCCAAGGGGGCTCCTATGACCCTTGAAGGCAACACATCATACTTTGGGAAAAACTTCCGCGCTGCCTCTCTGGCGATATCATCCGGAGCTAAGTTAGCTGCGAAGCGTGCTGTGGCCGCTGCGTCAGGACGACGGGAACCATGTTCCGTTGCACGAAACGTTCGCCAGAGAGCAGTATTCGATGACTTTGTCGTGAACTGCTCACACCACGCATGCTACTGCCGTCGCGAAAAATCGCGTCCCTATCTGCGAGCCTTGGCAGTAAGGTAATTCAGCCTTGTCCGTGCTTGCGCAGAAGTCGGGTCTCGGGAAGCTGCCATCTCCGTTTGTCGGCGAGCAGCCCACAGGTTAAGCAAACTCACATCCGGCGCCGGGAGGTTCACGCCCGTCCAGGTGACAGCAGTAGCCTTATTCAGTGCAGTTTGTATGCAATCCACAAGTAGTGTAGAAGATTGCAGAGAGAGATCTTCGACGGTGGTGCAAAACATGTCCCAATTGACCACAGAAACACTACGGTGTAATCGGCGGGCCCTTGGTGGATATGGGATGGTGGTCACTACCCCAGCAGTCTGGCTCCAGGTGCCACGATGGAGTTCCGGGTCCTGACCACCAAGTAAGGTCCGGAGCATATGTTGGACTGCGAGCATGGCACACAGTCCGCCTTGCTGAATCTGGATGGTTGAGTAAAACAAACAGATTCTGCGAATGCGTCCCGCACACGCCTACCACGGGGGCTTGAAGTGGGGTACTCCCAGTCCGGATGAGGGGCGTTAATGTCACCATCGACTAAAACAGGCAACTCTGGGTGCTGTCGTCGTAGAGTTAATAACCACCCTAGATTAAAGCGGGAGGGAGCTCCACCGGCGGGTCTCACATAGTATGACACGATGACAACAGTTGCCTTAGGAAGCTTCAGAGTCACTCTACCTCTTGATATGAGGTGCACCAGTTTTCTAGAGAGAGGCAAACTTGAGGAAAACGCGCATCAACGTACACCACCGCCTTTCCCGGAGGGGCAACAGTGTGCACACGACGGTCGTTCATTGAAGGAGACATGTATCCATTAAAGCCTGGAATGGATGGCAAGACATTGGTCTCCTGCAGTAGCAGGGCCCACACCAGGAGCTTGTTCATGCGAAGTCGATATTTGAGGTCTCCCAGCTTTGTGGAGAGGCCTCTGCCGTTCATTGGAGCACACTAAAACTACGTGTACACGCCATTTTCGATTATGCTTCCAAGCGTTGCAATAGAACTGATGTCAGGTTACATAACTGGTTTACCATAAATCGGAGGTGGGACGCTGTTGAGTTATCCTGCAGTGCTGCAGAAGGTCTGGTAGAGTCGGCGAAAAACGCATGAGGGCAGGACGTAGTCGTAGGCGCTGCAGCATTGATTGGCGTGGAGTGGAATTCCACTGGTTGTCTAGGGCGAGCAAGCAGTTCACGGCGTTGCCGTAGCTTAGAGACCTCGGCTAAAAAGCGTGCAATTTGTTCGTCAACTGCTGCCATGTCCTCACGCAGGGGTTTCAGTATGCTGTGCTTTTGTGTAGCTTCAAGGCGACGGCGATCCTTGTGCACTTTATCACTGTACGACTGTTGGGTAGGGGCTGCAGGTGGATTGGGCTCACAAAGCTCCGGCCAATCGTCTTCATCCCACTGAAGAGCCGCGAATCTGTTGGATGTCTGTATCGGGGCTCTGTTTTTATTATGAGGCACTTGCTTACGGATCCCACACCGAACCTCCTCAGTTGCTTTCTGTATTGTTGGACAAGTTGGAGAGGTGATCTCGTGGTTCTCACTCTTGCAAAGTCTGCACCTGTAAAACGGTGTGCCTTGTGGCCGAGCCTCACCTTGCGTGGCAAAAGGGCATGATCGGCGCATGTGGTCAGGTCTGAAACAGCTGTAGCAATAGACAGCACTCGGTTTGTTTGGGCGAGGCCGCAGAATAGAGCCATAGTAGTAAAGTCCTTTTTGGAGAGTTGGTGAGCCCTGCAGTGTGACAATGCACGAGTGCCCCTTTCCCATATACCGTGCCTGGATGACACGGTGGGTTCGACAGTACAGCTCACGCTGGAGGGTCGTCGGGTCTTCGGCAACATCGACGTTGTAAACAACACAGCGTTTTAGGTCCGAACCTTCTACTAGGTACACCTGGACCCGCACCGAGATCTCGCTTGTAATCGATGTGCACTTGAGCATTTGCAGACGCTCGACTGCAGCCAAAGTCGGGAGCCACACAGCGATGGTATTAGATTTCGTTCTAGACGTGAAGCCACGAAAACCTTTGGTCCCAAGGCACGCGTCCAGGTTCACCGGAAGAATCCTGTTCGGATTTCTGTGAGGCTTTTGGCTGCCAGAGCATTAATGGCCACTTTATGCGATACCGATCCCGATGTCGGCACAGCCTCCTGGTTGGCATATGCTGGGCAGGAACGCTTGCCTTGTGAGCTGCAGTTGCCAGAAGACGAATCCTGTGCAGTGTCCCCTGATGGGCGCTTTTGAGAGCTGCGGGAAGCCGGTAGCACGGATGGAGGTGCTGAATACAGGTCCATTGGAGAGCTCTCCTCCTCACGGTGCACGGTTGAAGCCCATCCAGCAGTGGGGGCTAGGCAGCCATTGCCCAGTTACGCCCAGAGGGCAGATCGCTCAAGGGCTGAGGCGCATTTGGAGAAGGCCAGATGTGCGCTGCCACTGATGAACCGGGATCAGGGACCGACGCCGGCGAAGCCACCTCTGCCAGCCCGTCACCGGTGGCTCTAGGCCTAGTCTCGGAGCCCAGTCCAGCTGCCTAGATGACTGAAGGACATTTGCTTACTGCCACCCAGCCAGACGGCGCATAAGCATCCGGAGCTTCCTCAGATGGTGCGAAGTCAGTTCTCTTGATACAAGGAACATATTTGTGCGGATGGCGAGATTTTTCACTGGAGCTATGTGCAGCCACCATAGAAGGGGCACTTCGTCTTCTTCCTCAGCCTTTAAGCTTTTAATCTACCCTTTTTGGGCACGTTTTTAAAGCTTTTACGTCTTTCATGTTTTATGTATTCACTTGTATTTTCCCATCTGTGTCCCTCATTGTTTTAATTCATTCTTCCCCCTTTTGGTTAATTTTTTATTGCTTTTGTTTTTCTTGCTGTCACCTAACCACCTTTTGCGGCTCTACACCGTATTTTTATCTCTTACTTCTTACTTCGTTCGGTCTTGTTTTTGACGCGACTACACTGATTGGCGCTTATCACTGCAGCAGCCCTGTTAACCACCCTCTTAAGTCTTATATTTAAGCATCTTTCCTTCAAAATAAAAATTCAGTTGTGAGTCTGCGCTCGTGTGTGTCGTTTCTTCGTGGAGTCTGCGTTTCTTCGTGCTGTTTCTAAGTGCAATTATTTTAATAACATTTGCAGCCGAATAACTCATTTCTGTTTTTGCCAATATAGTGCATGTTTAGAAAAAGGGCTACTGGATGACTTAAAATCTGACCAAACATGGTAGTTTATTGTGAAAAAGAGTACACAAGTAATTACGATGGTCTTGGCGGAAAGTTAGTGTAAAGTTGCATAGTTAATAAATCGGTTGCTCAAGTTAAGAACGCGCGAAAGGCAAGAAAGTGAAAGCGGGGCAACTTTCCTCGTCCGTCGTTCCTCTCATACCGTTCTTTGAAAAACATATTTCAGAAACAGCCGACGCTGCTTGCGTAATGATGTTATGAAACCAGTGTATTTTCTTACTCTATAAGCTAATCACGCACTGCATTTCTTTACCTTTCTGGCTCTAAAAAATGCAGGCCATTGCTACATAAAGCTTAAAATCTCTGTATTGCGGAGGGGAGTCGAATGGTTCTCCTCTAAATTCGCCGCTCCTCACAATAAAGATTTAGTGTATGAAACTTGTTCAAAATCCTGTTATTTGTGCGTGTTCTCCTAAGGAATTATATATATGAGTTTACATAAATATGTAAGGCACATATGTGAGGTACATGTAGTAGGCAAATTTTTTTTAAATAGCGTTCTATGTGGAGCGTCAAGAATAGTGGTCCCATTTTGTAATCGCAGTCGGCTCAGAAACCCACTTTTTACATTGTTCACTCATTCTTGTACTGGCTGCGGGTTCGAGCAATTTCCCCCTTGCGCTGCTATGGCGCTCCCTTCCTAATGTACAGATTTCATGCAAAGTACCGGGAAAAAGCTGCGAAAAATAAATTTATTAGAGATACTGGTACAATGCCTCAAATGTCTTCAAAGAACATTCCTTGAGCGTCGACAAACTTGTGCCAACGGCTTTTCCACGAACTGAATTTTCCCCGGTAGGCTAATTCTGGAAGGTCCTTAGGGCACTTGTGCAAACTTCTTTGACAGCATTTAGGGTCCCATGGTGGCGTTCTTTAAGAGAGGATTGGATTTTTGTGAATAGAAAATATTCTGCTGGTGCCAAGTTGGGAAGAGGCGAATCGTCGCGTTGCGCTTTATCTTCAGGCAGGCACCTACAATGGGGCAGGAGTTGGTGGTTTCATTGTCCTGATGCAATTTACATGTCCGGCAATGGCTAGCCTCGCCTGGTTGACCCCTCTGTCCAGTCTTCTTAGCACTTCTAGGTAAAAAGCATCATTCACTGCCTGTCCTTCAGGTACAAATTCGTAGTGGAACACCTCTTTTGCGTCGAAAGCAAAGATGAAGCATGGCTTTCGCTCGGGATTTGCTCCATCTCTTTCAATCCTTTAAGTTCCTGATCGCGCTCTATCTAAATTCGGTAAGGTTGCTTTGGGTACCAGGTCACTTGGGCTTTCACTTAAATGAGGTTCCAGATTCCTTAGCAACGGCCTCTCTCTGCGGCCCCATTATTGCTTTCCTGTCAACCTGCCCATATACAATTGCGGTGAAGTTTCGCAGCTACACAATATTTCAGGAATTTGCTGCCTCGGCTCTTACATCATCTCCCGAACATCAGGATCTTCTTCATCCTTAGAATAGCATAGACTGGCGCTCGCGCAGACTAGAGGCCTCTTTCACTCGTTTGCGTTGCGGGTTCCCCTTCTAAATTTCTACCTTCACAGATCTGGCCTAGAGGTTTCTCCATTGTGACCTTTTTGTGCCGAACCTGAGACAATAGATCACTTCCTGCTGTTCTGCCGCCGCTTTTCTGATCTGAGGAAGTGTTTTTTGCGAATTCCATTTCATCAACTGGCTTTGCCTGTGTCCTCTGCGGTTGATCTTTGCATTAGCAATTCTTTGCTTGGACGAAGCGAAAGGAGTGTGCGCGCTGCTGTGGAAAATTTCCTTCAAGAAACGCAGCGACTCCCATTCCAATTTCTTTTTCCCGTTGTCAGCGATTACGACATTGAAACATTACAGGCATTGTTTACTATTATGCACATTAAGCTATTGTCACGTTTTCTATCTCCAAGTTAACAGGACCCCTGTCCCTGCTTCTTCCACGCTATCAGCCTACATTCTATCACCACTCCTTCTCCCGTCAAAACATTCCTGCCTCCAGCAATTAACCGGCTGTGTCTTGGCCACTCCCCCGCGGTGGGTATGTGCCAGCATTGTTTGAGGCCTACCTACCTACTTACCCATTTGCTCCATCGAGCCTTTTTTGAATGAAGTGATGCTGGAGTGTGTCATTCGGAACTGTGCCGCTTTGTTGCTGGGTCGTATTCAAACATCTAAGTTTCGTCTCCCGTGATTACGCTGTCCAAAAGCCGGAGTCTTCTTCAACGTGTTGGCTAAAGTCTTAGCAAGCAGACACTCGCCCTTACTTTAGCTCGTGCGTCAAGACATTTGGGATGATTTTAGCCCAGATCTTTTGATACCCAAATATTCAGTTATAATGCTGTGCACTGTCATCTTAAGAATGCTAATTTCACCTGGGACTTTTTGCACACTTAAAAGACGGTCTGAATTCAGCCCTCCACGCACACGTTCCACGTTATCGTCGGTTCATGACGTCGACGGCCGTTTAGCGCGGTGCGCGTCCTCCACTCTCCCTCGGCCATCATTGCAGAGCTTGTGCCTCCTAAAACTGCAGTTGGTGATATGCTTTATTTCTTGTACACTTGGCGAATTATGCCTAACGTATCTGTACTTGATTTCTGCACTCCAAGGCAAAATGTGTTTTCGTACCGCTGTTGAATCTTTCTCTGCATTTTGTGCTTGCGCCAAGTCGCTCAACACGAGTCCACTAAAAACGTGACGTAGTCTGAACGAACGCGCGCAGGCGACTGAAGCTTCGTGCGTCTTGAAGGTCACATCCTCCAACGCCGCGCATGCACAGTGCGAGTGCGCTGTGACGTGCAGTGAAGTCAGGAAAAATTGTTCCCCGTGATTTTTATAGAAGCGCTGTAGTTGGACGCGCGTCGTCTGTTAACAAGGAACGTTTGCATTCCTGGTGACTGCTATTTGTTTCCTGTTTTCAGTGTCCTTTACAAAAGAAATGTGAATACGCTATCATTCCAGACTACAATGAAGGCAGTAATTGCCTCCATCGATGTCATGCTGGATCGACCTCCTTCATATGTCTTTTACACTTCATGTTATCTGCTACCAGGCGTCTCAAGCACAGCGAAGATGGCATTAAGTGCCGTGTCAGAAGGAAAATGAACCGGCCGCTGCCGTCTCTATAGCTGACTGTAGCCGCTCAGCGATTGTGTATTGTCATATTGTTCTTCCAGGACTATAATGTGAAACAAGAAGTAAGGCGGAATCGCCGCAAGCTTAAAGGAACCAAACTTTCTGTAAAACAGGACTGTTCACGTAACACCCTAAGAATAAGAAAGCTCTTATGAGATAAGACGAAAATCGATAGGCATCAAGGCATGAAGCGCATTCTGGTGCACGATAAACTAAAAATCGACGGGCAGATTTTCGCGTGGGATAATGCCAACAGTTGCAGAATCAAGATACGAAATGAGCAGAGTACAGAGTGACTAGCATCAAAGTTTATCAAAGAACTCAGGCTTTTAAACATAAATGCGCGCAGCGTGGCAAATAAAAGCGATCATCTTGAATCCGTAATTCAAGGGTATCAGCCACATATTGTTGTAATCACGGAGATTTGGTTGCACGAAGGAAGTGGTGATGAAGATGTTTTCCCTCCCATTTACCGGGTATTCTGTAGAGGCAGATCTACCAGAGGAGGCGGTGTTGCCGTACTCGTAAAACATGGCGTATACACTTCTTTCCTAACCCAAATTGAAAACCATGACAGCCTCGCGTATAAAATTTTTTGTTGGGGACGGTCCTGTCTAGTAATTGCAGTTTACTGAGCCCCCAATTCCCCAACCGCTGTTTCTACGTCAACTGTCTGATTTCATTAACGATTTTCATCACGACAGAGTCTTATTAATCGGTGATTTAAACTTTCCATCAATTAACTGGGACAAGCTCTTTCTCAATCTAGATCATGCTGCCCACGAAGAGCACATATTTAATATCATGCTGAGACATGACTTGCAGCAAGTAGTGTGGCAGCCAACACGTGTACATGGTTGTACTTCTACACTTGACCTTGTTTTTTTAAGCCGATCTATGAGTGACTACCATGTTTCAACTGAGCAGGGAATTTCCGATCATGATATGGCGTATTGTTCTTTCTTTATTCATATTATTTGCAAAAAAGCATGTGGCCAAAATCTGCTAAGTAAAGGGCTTCTCGCGTGCGAAAGATGAGAGCATGCTAGATTATTTAGATTTCTGCCTCAGCAGTTTCTCAGGCATTAATGCTGATGAGCTATGGAATAAGTTTAATACACTGTGCACCCACTGCCTTAAAACTTTTATCCCTAATAAAATAATAAAACCTCGCAAAGCCTCTGCCTGGATGAAGTCCTGCAATTGAAAAGAAAAGGGAAACGTTTGAAACGTGGTGGCGCCAGCCGTTCCATTATTCAGTCTTTTCAAGGATCCCTTAATGCGGCTGTGATGTCCGCTAAACGCAATTACCTTGAATACAAACTGTCTAATTTCATTCGAACTTCACGTGAAAAATTTCGGAAACGCTTATGTCAAAACAAAAACAAATTGACCGAATAATGCAGGACGGCAAGCCTCTCACAGATAAAAATGATATTGCTACGCAATTTAACCGCTGCTTCCACAATGTCTTTGCTAATGCAAGTGGTGAACATTCTCCTTTTTAAACGCCCTGCAATATGCCTTCCATTACGATATCAAGACCTGGCATTGTTGAATTGCTCCTAGACATGAAAACTAAAGCGTCCCCAGACCCTGATAAAATTCCAAACGCTTTCTCGCACCGGTATGTCGAAAACTTTTACGAGTTTCTGGTTGTCATTTTTCGCGCGTCACTTTCGTGAGCTGTCATTCGTTCAGATCGGAAAACTGCACGTGTTGTTCCTGTTCTTAAGAAAGGGGATGCATCACTGATATCAAATTATCGTCCCATATCTCTAACTCCAACCTGTTGCAAATTACTGGAACACACCATCGCCAAGTACATTATCGGTTTTCTTGACGGCAAGATATTTTCTACCGTTCAACACGAGTTTAGGACAGAATAATCACTGTAACACAACTAACATCGGTTGTTCATAGCTTCGCATCTGTACTGGATAAATCCCGCAGGGTTGATATTATTTTTATAGATTTTAGTAAAGCATTTGACCTTGTCTCCCATTCAAAATTAATTGACAAGCTTAAAGAAGTTGCCCTTCCAAACTTTCTAGTTAACTGGGTTTCAGCTTATCTAACTGAGAGCAGTTTGTTAGTATTGACGACGATTATTCAGACAGCCTGCCTCTCTCTTCCGGTGTCCCTTAAGGAAGCGTCCTCGGTCGCCTGTTATTTTTAATAAATGTGAACGACATTGTTAAAGTAGTTAATCATCCCGTTCAAATCCGGCTGTTTGCAGATGAATGTGTTTTGTTTAATGTTACTACTTGTCGTGAAGACCAACTGTAAGGGATCGGATGATCCGCGGGGTCATTAGGGCCAGTCGCCCGGTCTCGGCGCCTCCGCGCCGGCGGCAGCAGAGCGCGCTGAAGAGGAGCGCCCGTCTTGGGGTCAGGTACCCCTGACACGCTTTTGTCCTCGCACTGTTTCACGCTTGAGGCCCCTTGTTTTGGCAAACACCAAATGCGACGCGACCTTGCGAAGGGCATCTCGTGGGAAGATCTTGAAAATGTCAAGGGGGGGGGGGAACAATGGGAATGACGGATGGACCGCGGCGGCCAGATTTGCAACAACCCCAACGAACGAGTACCGGTGATGAAGCTAAGCCGCGTATGTTCAAGATAACGTTAATCCCCCTGGAAAAGTCGGGACCGAGCGGACAGTTGCACAGAGCGGAAACAGCCCGCCGGATTCCGATGACAGCTATAATTGCGGAACGACGACAGGGTTGACGAGCTTCGACGAAACCGATAGCACGTTTGGGCACGGTTGTGTTGTTGTTTTTGCTTTTCGCCTTCTGAGGAAGAGAGTTGGGGTAATACTGTGGATGTATGAGGCGTGGCACATAAACCTGGCGGGCCAATCATTTCGAGGGCCCATTCCCGGAAATACATTTTCTTATAGCAATTTTGATGTTCTTTCCGTGCTGTGTATTTTAGGGAGAGGGCTTAAAACCTTGCCGAAACTGGAAGGCGTCTCATGCAGTTTGTAAACCAATCATGTGTTAGTTTGTTATGATTAGGTGCTGCAAGGGATGGTACAGGCTTCTAGGTCTTTAAAACGGACTCCGGAGCCTGTAAAAAGGGTTATGAGCTAGATCTAGATCCCTTGCACCTTCGGCGATGCCAAGGAGGGAAGATTTTCCCTTAGCCAGTTCTATGTAATCATGCTTGCTGTTCACTCTGTTGCAAATATGTAAATTCCTGTATGAAGTTTGTTTTCTTCCTTTCAGTCAAGTGTTGCCGAATTTCGTCTGTTATACCGTCTCGGACGGTGGGGAACCAATTGTGGAGCCCGATGAAGAAATGAACCTTAACTGGCGCAGTCGACAGGATCCTTTCGTTATCAGGAGATAGCAAAGGTGGAAGAGATGACGTTCCGGCAACGGGCCAAGTATCGGCGGTGAGGAGGACCAAGAGCTGAAGGCAGGAATCGGCAGCTTCCAAGAGAACCAGCAGCAAAGACTACAAGGGTCAACCAGCAGCATAAGGTTTCAGACGGTCGGAAGAAGCTGTTTGGTGAGGAATCGGGCAGTAACAGAACGGACAGCGGCAGCGACGAAAGCCGGACGCCAGGAAGTACATCTCATCAGAGGGAGTGCAGTGGCGTGTCACAAGGACTGGCGGCGGTCTCCAGTATCCTCATCTGCAGGGAGGCCAGTGACTGGTGACGGGGGGAGCGACGGCAACGGACCGTGAAACCCTACGCATGGTGCCGGTGAGTCTACTCCATCTTCATTTTTGCCCCAGTTCGTGTGTCTGAGCTAGGCGACACGGGTCGCAATGGAGAGCTGGGCATGGTGGAGGGAGCTCAGCAGTGGCCAAAAGCCATATTTTGAGGAGACGCCGACGCTCAAAAAGTTAGAGCGACATATGAGTGAAGCGCGTCACAGGTGGACCGAGGCTGAACAGGCACAGAAAAAGCCAGACCTTGAGGAGAGGTTGAGGCTCAAATTCTTAGAGGCGGAAATGGCAGCAGCGCGTCGCATGTGGCAAGAGGGCCTGCTGGAGTAGCTTAAGCGGGCAGCGGGGCCAGTTCAGCCTGTGGGTGCTACAGAACCGGACACGCACGCAGAGGATCAGCCGCTTATGCTGGATGAAAAAAATGACATCTGCGAATCGAGTGCATTGCCCCGCCGCGGTGGCTCAGTGGTTAGGGCGCTCGACTACTGATCCGGAGTTCCCGGGTTCGAACCCGACCGCGGCGGCTGCGTTTTTATGGAGGAAAAACGCTCAGGCGCCCGTGTGCTGTGCGATGTCAGTGCACGTTAAAGATCCCCAGGTGGTCGAAATTATTCCGGAGCCCTCCACTACGGCACCTCTTCTTCCTTTCTACTTTCACTCCCTCCTTTATCCCTTCCCTTACGGCGTGGTTCAGGTGTCCAACGATATATGAGACAAATACTGCGCCATTTCGTTTCCCCCAAAACCAATTAATATTATTATTATTATCGAGTGCAGATAAAGATGACAGCATAGATTTAGCGACTGACAGGCCAAATGGTGGCAGCAGCTGCGCATCGGAGAGCTGCATTCCCGCAGATTTCAGCTCTAGCACAAATATCTCGACGATCGAGAGCGGCGAGTTAAGACAAGCTACCTTGGCGTTTACCGCGGAGACTGCAGAAAGTGAGGGCGCAAGGCCGGCAGTTGGTGATGTCAGCTATGTATCTCAGATGCCGTTGGCGGACGGTGGACAAAATCGGCAGCTACGTTCTGAAGGGCATGCCGACGCTGAAGACCCAGAAAAAAAATTGGGGGGAGTGAAGATTGCTTTCACACGGGACCACACGGAGCACACAGTCGGCGTAAGCGGATGCCCTTGCGAACGTAATGAGTCCGAGGCAGAGGCGCTCGAGAACAGACCGGACATCGTCGAGGTTCTCCGGTGCGTCAGTGCTGAGGACTCAACTGCTGTGGCCGACACGCCAAGCGAGATATCTAAGCGCTCTGAGGTGGCGGCATGCAGGGAAATGGTAGAACCCATCGACCCAGAGAGGGTATGTGAACCGCCAGAGAATGGTCAGGGGAACCGAACTATCTCAGTTCGGCACAAGAAGTGAACGGAGACAGCGGAGTTGCGAAAAGACAGGCATGCTAATTTTGCCGAGCTAATTCATGCAATTGCGCGAAGCCGGAAGCAAGGTGCGGTACGAGGAGATGCAGGACCGGACGGGTTAGTCACGGTAGCCGTGATGGGGACTTCATCGCGGATCAAAAATGTGCGATGCCGTCATTGGCGTTGAAAATAACATTCCCAGGTGAGCCCTGGAACAAGGTTTTGTGCATTTTGGCTGCCTGGTTTGGGTATAACCCCGGCGGCCGTTAGTCGCGGAATGTTTGCCACTGCCACTCGCTAACTTAGCCTCGGATCAAGAAGTAGCTAGGGAGTAGTGTGCCCAGTTGAGGCACATGTTCGGACACGCACAGGGGCAGCGAGTTTGACGGGGATGACCACGGATGTTCCAGCCAGTGAAGAAACAGTGCCAACACTGCGAACAGTGCTAGGTGGAACACTGTACTGACGTGACGCATGCCCTGTTGTGTCATTCTTTGTTGTCTATATGCGCGCAACCGAATGCGCAGTGTCCTCTGGGTGCGTTGGTTTCATGTGACACGTGGAGCTGATAATATGCGTTGCAGTGTCGCCATTGTGTTTGCAGTGTAGCGATGTGTTGGCAGTGTTGCGATTTCTTTGCAGTAGTGCTTGCACTACTTACGTCGCCTTCAAAGCGGTTGTATAGGTGACAAGGATCCCTCGTTCCATTATAATTCTACAGGTGCCATTTGGGCCTCTGGTAGAATCTTGGGAAGGGCGTGTAAGGGATCGGATGATCGGCAGGGTCATTAGGGCCAGCCGCCCGGTCTCGGCGCCTCCCCGCGGCAACCCCCCCCCCCCCCCCCTGGAAACACCCCTTCCCCCCTTTCGGTGACGGGCGGCAGCAGAGCACGCTGAAGAGGAGCGCCCGTCTTGGGGTCAAGTACCCCTCACAGTGATCCTTAACTCCAACTATTACTCAATCTAAACCTAAAGAATATTTTGGATTGGTGCAATCATTGCGACATGAAACTTAACTGTCAGAAAACCTTTTTTTTTTAGATTAACAAAGAAACAGCCTATTATACTCCTGCGCTCCTCCTTCATTTCAACTTTCGGAGGTAACTGAACATAAATATCTTGGCGTGACGATAACTAATAATCTAAGCTGGAACAAACATATAAGTAACGTATATGCATCGGGTTTTCGCGACTGTTCGGAAAAGGCGCTCTCGCCGCAAGAAAAACTCAAGAAAGTCTATTTCCTAGGTTTTTGTGTAAAGTTTGTCTACTTTCTCTTCTCGTCTTATGATCGGAAAATCACACTTGGTTTTCATGGTACCTTTTAGTGTTTTTAGTTTTTTTAACTATTTGCCGTGTTATTTTTTGGTCCTTCAACCTTGTATTATGTTTACGAGTTTTTTCCCTTCCGGACCGTGTTCTTATCGCCCCGTTTTTTCCGGGTTCTTGTTGGCTGTTCTTCTTGGCAACCCTTTGGCGCTTGCGCCTGAATGAATGGCAGATAACAGTTTTGCAGGCAAACTTAATTTGCCTGTCACGCCTTTAACTCTGTGATATAATTTGACTCGTATTTATCACTTTGAAAATCGGTTCTTGTCTTGCCTTCAATGTCAAGGAGCCTGATAAAGGCTTTATATATATATATATATATATATATATATATATATATATATATATATATATATATATATATATATATATATATATATATATATATATATGTACTTCCTGCTTCTGCTGAAATAAAAGTTGTTTGTTCAGCGCTTCTGTCTACATCGTCCTTCTTCTACTCTGTCCGTTGTTTTTGTGCGCTGGTCCTTAGAACTTCATGGATAACCAACTAGCCCAACAGCAAGTGTTACTAATGAGGAGTTCTAACATATTATAATCCCACTTTTCCATGGGATGTGTCTCTATTGCTTCCTTTATGCACGCCGCCATTTGCGCTATTTGTTCGTCATTTAATTTTCTGCACTCCGTTTGACTTCCCTTCATTTCTCTTCTGAGCAAGGCTCCAAAGTGTAGACTAATACGCTTATGATCACTACCGCGGCTGTACTTCCCCTCTTCGTCTAGTTCCATCATTGCGAGCTTGCTATACATCCCCTGCGAGATTAAGCAGTAGTCAATGGTCGTTTGCCTGTTACGGGATTCCCACGTGATTTGTCCCTCACACTTAGTTTCTCTATTTACAATAACTAGGTTGTGTCGCTCACAGAAGTCTAGCATCAACTTCCCGTTATAATCTGTGTATCCATCCAGATCCTCGACGTGGCCATTCATGTCTCCCAACAAAATAATATTGACGCCTTCTCCAAACTGCTTTATATTGTCATTGAGACACTTAACTAGATCCGTGTTCTGTTGCCTGCATTCGTCCCCTGTCCCTAAAAAAGTACTCCTGGCCATGTCCTGTTACCGGCAATTGTACCCGATACCCAGACATGTTCTTTGAAAGTTGACTTTATTCTTTGCCAATTTGTTCCTTGATGTATCAGCATACCTACTCCTCTTCCCTTCCTCTCTGTTGTTGTTCTATGCTCCCTTCCCAGACGCAGCCAACAATATATGGTGGGTCTTCTAGATCCCTGAGATATGTCTCGCATAGCGCGTATATACCTACTTCTTCGTCCTTCAACTGCTGTTCTATCTCTAACCACTTCGCTCTCTTTCTACCGCCTTGCATGTTTATGTACCTGATCCTAGTGTTAAATTTCTTTTTTGTAGTTTTCTTCCTGGACCTCCTAGTGGCCGTTTTATTGTCGTCAGCCTTCATTGCTACACTTTCTACTTTGCTTCTACCTACCCCTAGGCTTTGAGCCGCAGTGGACCCCCTAAAAAAGCTACTGCCCGGCCGGCCAGGCGCCACCCGATCCCGGCTCCTAGCCTTCAATTAAAGTGGATGCCATCTCGTGTAAAGCCTCCGCCAAAGCGTGCTCTGAGCACTTCCCTGTTTATGTCTGCCACTTCAAAGCCTTTCTCCTGGCTTAACTTCCATATCTCCCGATTAACAGCCACAACGTCCTTGGCAATTTCTCCGTTCCGTCCTTGCACTTCCGGCACTGTGCACACCACGATCTGGACTTGCTGTGCTATCGCCCTTAAATCGTCAACTCCCTCCGCTAATCTTTCCGCTACTTTTGCGGCTTTACTATTCAAGACATTATTTAGTCCCGACGCTACCACTACCAAATTGTGCTCTTCAACATTCTTAAAAAGTTCATTTTTTGTTTCGCTCAGTACTGTGTCCATTTTCCTTCGTGGGAATGGCTCGACTGCTACCCGCTTTTCACCCTTTACACGCTCCATTATAGTTATTTTGCAGCTACTCATATTTGAATCACCACCGATAAGTACTTGGGTACTCGCTTCCTCCATCATAACTTCCGGTTTATTATGCCGCCTCTTATCTGTGGCTGCGACCTCATTCCTGGAAGTTATCTTGCTCCCCTTCTCTCCATCTCCAACAGACTTCCTTGCTGCCACGTGTGCGTAGCTGTTCCTGTCTGAACACGCCTGACCTAACTCCTTATCGCTGACCATGCCAGCGCAGGCACCATCCACGTGGCTGGCGCAGGAATGTCCGCCAATGTCACTTCGCTTGGCGGTGTCAGCCATTTTTGCGTTCAACAACTCACTAAGCCGCTCATGAAGTTTGCGCTTCTCTGCCCTATCTACCTGCAGCTCTTTTTCTAGGGCATCCATACGTAGCGCTAGGCTGGTGTTTGCTTCGTCAGCCCTATCCAGGCGTGCACCTAATACGCAGCATTTGCACATAAAATTTGCGCCTTCGGCTTCCTCTACAGATTCGAACCGCGTTTCTTTCAGATTCAGCAACGTCTCACACTCCTTGCATTCAACCTTCAGTTGCTTGACCATCTTAGCAGCACTCTATTATTCCTACCACAAAATACTAGAGAAGAAAATAAAACCACTTGTAACCACGTGCTCAAATAAAATTCTGCCTACAGCTAAAGCCAATCACCTATAAAGGAATACTAACTACCTGTATTCTACTAACTAAAGGAATACTAACTACCTGGCTGACAAGTGAGCCTTGCAGATCTATAGCTGTCAGCCGCAAAAGGCCCGGCCGTTAGGTCACTGACCTGCTCTTTCTCGAGCACTTCACCTAACTAACCCAGATCTAAAACTAGCCTAAATCTAAGCTATCAAAATATAAAAGGAAATAACCCATCGATTTGTCGTAGTAACGCGCTCTCGCAGTCGTCCGTCCGTCAGGTCCCGGTCACCGCGCGTAATCCGAAGTGCACTGAGACAAGCCGCCGCACCGTGCGGCTCTCAACTGTCTAACAAGGATACCGCAGCACTACCTTGTGTCAGTGGTGAATCAAGGACCACACGCAACGTTTTCAAAGGTTATAGCAGCCCACCAGCCGTCCACCCATCACAGTTCACCCCGGCAGCCCGCCCTTCCTCTGCGCTGTGGTCTCTGCGGGAGCCATGCGTGCGCCTTACAATTCCGGGCATAACGCAAAAATCGAACTTATCGACACCAGCCATTAAACATTTGACACTCTGCTTACTCCACGCCGCATATAGTGACCGCACTCATGTGTATACAGATGGTTCGGTCTCAGGTACAAGTTCAACCTACGCCGTGGTCATTCCTACGAAACATACCAGTATTATCCAGCAAACTTCGCATCGGACAACCTCCACCGGGTCAGAATTGGCCGCTATTCGTGCGGCTGTGCAGTACATCGGTGCACAAACACCCCACAAATGGGCTGTGTTCTATGACTCAAAAGCAGCCTTACAGTGTCTTAATTCTGCTTTACGCCATGGCGATCACGATCAACTCGTAGCTGAATTAAGACATCTCCAACACCAGGCGCAGCACCAGTGTCATGGCATCGTCTTCCAGTGGATACCGGGACACTCTGGCATTGTTGGAAACGACGCAGCCGACGCTGCAGCTCGAGCGGCTCACGGCAGTGCCAACATTGTCCAGATACTGTTGACAAGAGCCGACGCAGCAAGACATCTGAGAATGCTTGGCCGAAGAGACCTTTTAGCGTCATGGTCCTCTACTAGCAACTCCACATGCCGTCTGCACCACCTAGACCCCTTCCTCCAACTCAGTCCTCCGTGTGGCCTCACTCGCTGCGATGCTACGCTGTTGTGTCGCCTGTGGCTGGGAGTGGCGTTCACAAATGCCTACTCCCACTTAATCGCAATGGCAGACTCTCCTGCGTGTGAGGTCTGTGAGTGCGACGAGACTATAGAACACCTTCTTTGTACCTGCCCTCGGTTTCAGCGTGAGCGTACACACCTGGCTGCAACACTCCGCCGTATTTAGATCCTCGGCCCCTAACTAAAGTAAGGGTCCTTGGAGTCAGCCTTCATCGCAAAGGACACCTTTCAAAGCACTTGTCAAGTTCTTGAAGGACTCAGGACTGAGTGCGAGATTGTGAACCATCAGTGTGTGCCCTGTGTACCCTTCAAGTAACGGCCAGCGGACATGTGGAAAAGTTATCATCTCCCTTTGTTCTCTCCCCTTTCTATCTCTCCCTCCGTTCCCCTTCCCACGTGTAGGGTAGCATACCGGGGGCTGCCTAGTTAACCTCCCTGCCTTTCTGCCTTTCTCTCTTTCTCTCTTTCTGTCCTCAAGCACAAACTGAAGAATGCTCCTGCAGACTTGAAATTTTTAGCTTATTCTTCATTAATCAGACCCAAGTTAGAATACGCTTTCCTTGTGTGGGGCCCATTAACTAAAACTAACATTCAAGCACTTAAATGATCCAGCGCAAGGCCATTCGATTCATCTTTTCAAAACACCGTATAAACCGTATACACCGAACACCGTATCACACCGAATTAAAACATTGCAAGTGAGACGTAAAATTCTCAGATTAAATTATTTTTCCTTCTAAAACATAAAAAGTTGCCATAGGGCACGGATCCCTACATCAAGCCATTTTCCGCTCTACGACCAACAAGACGTCGCCACTGTGATTCACTAACTCCATTCACCGCCAGAACTAACCTATTTAAATACTCCTTCTTCCCTCGTACCGTTACTGGATGGAATGCTTTACCTTTAACAGCACTACGTGACATAGAATCTATTGAAGAAATAGAAGATTGACGCCATCTAACTTATTTTGGATTGTGCTTCGAATTTTCTTTAGTGGTTTTGTGTATATTCATGTTGCATTGTATTGCCCCTCCTGCTATGGCCCAAGAGGGCCTGCAGTAGTTTGTAAATAAATAAATAAATAAATAAATAAATAAATAAATAAATAAATAAATTCTCTTCAGTAATCTTTGAGATCCAATAGGCACTCACACATATGCCGTCTTGAAGACTCCTGCTAAAGATAATAGAATTTTAACGGGCCATTTTGTGGCCTATATAAGCGTGATCAAGTTGATTTAAGATTTTGTTCTTGCTACGTTAACTGAATTCGAGATCTGCTATCAGCAACGCACGAAAAGCGAACAAGACTACTGAAATACAAAAAACCAAAATTGAGAATTAGTGCAGAGAATCTGTTCATATTTGTAGGAGGCTTAAAGCTATATGAGCAGAATAATTTCAATTGGAAGGTGCGAAGATCGTATATTCTAAATGAGTTATTAAATCTCGCTTGCATTTCCTCTGCACTTGCTAATATGTTCGTGTTGCTGTGTTAATTCGCGTTTCAGTTCCCTTTTTCGGGTTTTCTTTAATGACAGTACATGCAAGACGTTTATCGTCGTTTGCTTATAACTTGAAGGCTACGGCGCATCCATCACACCACAGGAGTGAACAATTGTGCCGGAGAGAACTATCAAAACATTTGACGATTCGCATAATACCCACCATTAACTGTTGCCGAAAATATTACATGGTAAAATAAGATGATTGCCCACCATTATAAGCCCAGCTACATTGCAATCGGTCTAAGTGCTAGTGCTCTCTACTGCGCAAGCCGAGTGTTTCTAACAATTAAAAAGTTACACTGACAGTCAGTCTGTTTACAAATATAAGTATCAAATGTGAAAAGTCAGTCTCGAACGGAATATTTTAGCACTGAATAGTATACGCGCCTAACTACGTCGCTTCCTCCTTGCGTGGCAGTGCTTACTTGGAGAGTAGTAATAGAATATAGTAGAAAGAAAACGAAGAGAATCCATCTCTTCTGGAGCAGTTAAAAAATATGGAAGGCTTGGTTTTAGTAACTATTTTGCAAATATCCCGAAAATTACGTTTTGCTTAACACTGAACTTAATGTCAGATAAATGCAGTGCTAAGTAATGTGTTTTATGGCGCTTGGTTGCTGACCCAAAAGACGCGGGTTAGATCCCGGCCGCGGCGGTCGTATTTCAAGAGAGGCGAAATTCTAGAAGCCCATCTATTGTGCGATGCCACTGCTTGATAAAGAACCACAGGTGCCCGAAATTTCCTTACCCCTTCGCTACGGCGTCCCTCATAGCATCAATTGCTTTGGGATGGAAACATCCCTATACCTATACCAATAATTCTCTCAAACCTCTTAGCGCAAACCTAACCAAAGTCACGTGAAGGCGTTTGCAAATGTCTTCGCCGTGAGTAATTCGGAGCTTAAGTGTACTTCAATGTTCAAAAATAAATTCCACAAGCTCCTGAATTTTCGCGAATGTGTAATTCTCTAGTTACACGGCAGAATTTAGTGTAATTTTCAGCGAGCGAAAATCGCATCTAGCCATTCGCTCAGCGTCTCATGATTTACATCGCTGACAATGGCTGCAAAAATACTCCCGATCCACACTAGAGTAGTGACGGTGACGCCACATGTAAATTGATCTAGCGGCGAATACATGTGTCTTCCTGCTCGGCCAGGCACTGATACTAACTATATGTAGACTACCACGCAAGCACTGTCAAATGTATGTCGATGCAGATCTCAAATGCACCCTTCATGCATTCTCAAGTGAGAAAACCCAACCGGAACCCTCAGGGGCAAGCTAGGTTTAGCTCGGCGCTGCCGAGCGAGACCGCGCTAAGCGTCTGCATGGATTCTGCGTTGTCGACGACAGCTACGCGGATGCCCGCTGTGTTGCCACCTGACGCAGCCTCCACGTCCATGAAATCGTCAGCGCCTCTGGGCCACCAGCCTGCGCCGTCTTCCGATGCTACGACTTTGGCCTGTGACATGGACTGCTCTACCGCCTCCGTGCCCGTGGCACTCCCTCAAGAAACTGTGCCCGTCGCGCCAGTTCAGTATTCCCTCCAAGGGCCGTCACCAGCGTCTGAGCCTCCTCCACAGATGCCTCCCGTGAGTCAAGGCTCTCTTCCGCCTGCTGCGAACACGTTCCGTGTTACCATCAAGCCTACATTGCGCTTTGATATGACTGCGATCCCTGCCCGGAATGTTCAAGCCACAATTGACCATGCCCTTGGCTCTTCGAACTACTGCGGGTTTGTCGTCCATTGCCCATCGAACACCATCACGGTAAACTTGTCATCCATGATGGACGCCCAGAAACTTTGCGCAGTTACGCGGATCCCCCTGGATGACAGCAAGCATGTCCCGGTGCAAATATATTTTGCATCTGGTCCTGACACACTCCGCTGCATGGTTTATCATGTCGACAGCACGAGCCCTCCGGAGGAGGTGTGCGCAAATATTCGCTGCTCAACTCATGTTGTACTGCAAGCACGGCCTATGGGTCGCCGGGGCTCACACCTGCTCATCCTGCAAGGCCTGTTGACTCTCCTGAAGTACCTTACCTACTACGGTGCGATCGTCAAACCACAGCCCTTCCGACCTCGTCGTATTTTCTTGCAATCACTGCCACAAAGAAGGACATATGCAAAATACCTGCACTAATCCAGCAGCTGTGGCCGACATGAATAAACCAACCGCTCATTGTGCCCTGTGCAAATCGCCGGACCATGACATTCGCTCCCCCGCTTGTCCAAAGAAGAAGCAAGCGAAGAGGTTTCACAAGTCGCCTGCAAAAATGGATGTTCCTACAAGTAATCGCTTTGCAGCTCTCGCTTGTGACGACAACGACTTCCCTGAGCTTCCTTTATCTGAGCCTGCTGCTCACCATACGTCTCCTCGCCAGCGTACATATGCACAAGCGGCTCGCCTTCCCGGATCAAATGGTACGCCAAAACGTCCAGTGCATCCATCACATGTGGATACCACAGATGAAGACACAGCTTTAGACAATGCAATCGCGGAGGCTCGCCGCCGGCTAGACGAACTCACCCAGCGCCGGGAACAGCGTCGTTCTCAATCCTCTCGAAGAATTCTCATAACTCGGGAGCAATCATCAGAGGAATCACCTAGGGTATGCTCTGGCCCACAATCAGGTGCCGACCACCTGTTAGCCGTGACTACCCCGACAGTGGATAAGATATTAGCGCTGATGAAGCAGGTGACATCCCTCATCGTGGAAGCTCTTCGGCCTCGTCATGGATAGCGCATCATCGGTGGTGGTGCAGTGGAACTGTCGAGGATTCGTTAATAAGGCCTCTGAAGTGAACCCCGCCTTCGCGACGGAAAGCTGAGGGCATGGGCGTTCCTACTGCAAGAGCATAATGCACTCCCACCATCTATCCCTGATAGCCGTTGCTCCGCCTCCTCCCTCAGCCCAAGTAAATCTGCAATTTATATTCACAGTTCAGTTCCGCACACACCGCTCGACCTTTCACGGTGGTGCAACACACGTCAAGAGGTTGTCGCCCTTCTCGTAAAACCTGCACGCACATCCCTTATTCTAGTTTCTTTTTATAGTCGTCCTGGCTCCCCATCTCTCAATCTGGGATGGGTTCGTTTCCTACGTTCTACCAACTCGGGTATCCCTATTCTAGTTGGTGGTGACTTCAACGGCGCACACACTGCGTGGGGTTACCCATCGGATTCCTCAAGGGGTTCACACATCCAAGGGAGCTTTTCGGATCATTCCTTTCAACTTTTAAACCACCCGAATACTTCTACATGCCCACGAGGTGGCCCGTGTTCACCTGATTTGACTTGGTGGTTAGGCCCTGGTAACCCTTGTTGGGCTGTTGATTCTGATACTTGGGGTAGCGATCACAGCCCTATTTTTATCTCCCTCACGCCTACGCGTCTACGGAAAATACGCCGCACTGTACGAATAACATCATGGGACTCTGTACGCGCAGACAATCATTTATCTACATTCAACCCCTCTTCCGCATTGTCTACTCTATCTGCTGTTCTCGCTACTTACACTATTACCACTACTGTAAATGAAGACGACACAAACCCGGACATACATCTCTTGAATCTGTGGACTCTTCGTCGCCAAGCGGATCTTTACGCTACTCGTCACCCCGATGACCCTTCGGCTCTTCCTACTCTTCACCGCGCTACCACACGGGCGCGGCGCTATGCAAAGCGGCTAGGCAGGCAACGCTGGGCTGCATGGTGTGCCCGCCTGTCCTCTACGCAGGGCAATCGACATCTTTGGAGAGTGTTTCACGCCATGGAGAGCCCTTCTCAGGTTGCAGATTACACAGAGAGCATTCGCCTCGCGCTAAATGTGGATGAGGACACATTTGCACAACAAGCGGCCCGTCAATTTTTTTCCAAACCATGACTGCACCGCTACGTCTCCACCTGACTTATCGGTAACAGAGCCCCCCGATGGGACTACTTCTGACCTCACCATGGCAGAGTTGCTGGCCTCCATTGACCGTTTAAAAACTACTACTACTCCCGGGCACGACGGAATACCTAACTATTTATTCCGTAACTTGGAAGGGAGGGTTTTGGAAACCCTACTTGATACTTTTAACGAAGTGTGGCTTTCTGGCGTCATGCCGGGAGACTTGAAGCATTCTATTGTGGTTCCAATACCCAAGTCAGGTCAGCCTCCAGTATCTCTCTCGGCCCTTCGTCCAATTTCCCTTACCCCTACCATCTGCAAGCTTTATGAAAACATTCTAGCCGCACGCTTATCATGGTGGCTGGAATCCCATTATTGTTACCCAGATTCCCAAATTGGTTTCCGCCCACAAATTGGAACGGAGGACGGCCTTGCTAGTTTGGCTGCTGACGTGCTTGACCACTCTCCACAGAGTCACCTTGTACGAACCGTAATCGCTACAGACATAACAAAGGCATATGATAACATCCTTCACTTTGCCATTCTTGCCTCCCTTCAAACTCTTGGTCTCCCTCACCGGTTCCTCCTCTCTATTCACGCCTTTTTGGAAAATCGAACCTTCACCGTGCGTGTCCACGGAAAGCCCTTTGGTAATTTCACTTCCAATAGAGGAGTGCCGCAGGGCTCCGTTCTCGCCCCCACATTATCTAATGTGGCTTTAATTCCTCTTGTTCGAGCCCTAGAGACCATCCCTTCTATCCGCGTGCTTGCATATGCCGATGATATCACCTTGTGGTGCTGTCATCCAGATGCGTCTATTCATCAGTCGGTCCTTCAACATGCGCTGGATGTATTGACATCTCGCCTCCCACCTCTGGGTCTAACACTTTCTCCTACTAAATCATGTTTCATTCGAATTGGAAATAAAGCCGCCTTACGGAAAGCTCCCCCTTTAAATTTTACGGTACATAATTCTCTGATTCCTCAGGTAGAAACTGTTCGTATTCTTGGTCTTCTTCATACATCTGGGACTGGCACCCCGTGGCTGACAGCCACACGTAAATCGGCTCACGCTGCTCTAGGTCTGATTCGTCGCATAGCTATGCGCTCTGGTGGCGCACGTGCTCATACGGCCCGCCAGGTTGTGCGCTCTATCCTTCAGCCACGGATAGTATATCAGGCACAATTTCAACGTCTCACCCGCAGACAGTGGGACTCCCTTGAAGCTATCAATCGTGAGGCTATTCGCGTCATAACATATCTGCCTCGTTTAACACCCATACCTGTGCTACAGGAGTTCGCCCAACTTAATACACTAAGTGAAATCATCGACCAACGGGTGGCAAATAGAGCTCGAAAACAGTATCTCAAACTTCATCGTTTAAAGACACTTCCACCGTGTTCCTATTGCCAGCTCACTGACAATCGCCCCACTGTTTCCCCGTCGGTATCAGCATCGTATCTGCCTGAAGGGTGCATATTATACACGGATGCATCTCATTCTGCAGAGAGGAGAGTTACTGCTGTGTATAGTCCATCTCATCCGCATCTCAACTCTCGCGCGACGTATACTGCGGATACGTGCGCTCCCCTGGCATTGGAACTTCAAGCCAATTATAATGCCATTGCTTCCCTTCCGCTCGTTCCAACATTCAATACAGTTCACATTTACACCGACTCCCGCGCCGCCCTTAAACAGCTTAAGGCTGTTCAACGAACGTTCCAGATTTCACAATCTATTCATGTGCTCTGCGCAAAGTATCCATGTCCTGTGCGCATACCCTGGATTCGCGGCCATGCCCAGGATCCACATAACATTCAAGCGGATGCTATGACTCATCTTCATACATTAGACGATCCGCCACCTTCCCCTCTTCCCCCAGATCCGTTCCTGTCCCACGTTTCCGATTCCGAAGTTCTGCGCCAGCGAGCACGCGCTCTAATTCCTCCGTGTTCGCACCCTCTCCCCCGTAGTCTTACTCGGCAGGAGGAGGTATCCGTGCGCCGGATTCGGGCAGGGGCGGCTCTGACACCATCTGTCCGTCATCGGTGGCGTGCCAAAGATCTGCCACTACCTGACAGGTGCCCTCACTGTAGCGCTGCACCGGACATATGTGATGTGCGGCACTTGTTGTGGACGTGCCCCGCGACGGCTGCTATCAGAAAACGGCTCCTCAGGGTGGTGGGCCTGCGGTGGAACCGCGAAAGTGACTACGCGAAGTGGACAATGGACAACCGTTTCATTAACAACCTCTGCGACTACCTCAGCGCAACGGTTCTTCACTCCTTCTTTTAACTTTCAATCCCGTGCATTCATCCCCCCCCCCCTTCCTTTTTCAACTTATGCCTCATAGTACACTTCTCGAATAAAGGAAAATGCGCCCTTATATTTTTTCTTGTTGGACATGTGACTTCCCACTATTGAGCTGATATGGTTTCGGAGTCCCAGCCTTCTGCCCAGTTTTCTAAAGCAAACGGAAAATATTGCGCTGGTGTGGAATTCCAGAGCACCTCTGTATTTACGTTCCTTCTCGTCGTTGGAGTGCAGCATTTCGCGATTGCCTGCCGACCGTCGCAAACTCTTCAAATCGCGTTTACGGTTTCTGGCAGTTCACAAAAAGTGATTCCGCGTAGTTAAACTCCAGGTGTTCTGACAATGCTTTCAGTGTTGCGATAAGAAGTAATTATTAATGAGAAAACGTTGCCCCATTAGGGTACTCTGAAGTAAAATTCTGAACAAGGGAATGGAAAGTTAAGAATTAGCTCTTAAAAATAAGAATTCTTTTACCTTGTTCAGCGCATAGTATGCTGTCGAATAAGCTTGTGCTAAACTGCCTTAAGGTATCCGATGAGCGAATGCATGAGAGCGGTTTAGAGAGTTATAGATGGGTGTATGCTCTTCCTCAACACACTTGAATCCGCCGTTTGACTGTGTGATAGCAACTTGAAGCTCGTTACAGCTGTGAAGGCTCACCAAACAATGGGGCCAAGAGTCATTTAAGAATACAAATGTTGCAGCTGGCCGCAGTGCGCAGTCGTTTGGGAAAACGCGGCAAAGGCATTATTTCGCTCGTGAATCTTTTGGAAGCCAATAAACGAATGCACCCTTTCGTTCTTTCAGTGAGAGAATATGTTCGGTACAGAAGTAATCCAGGTATGTCATTGGAGATGGAGATTGTTTGAATCATTGTATTAACTTCAGTGCCTATTGCTATCCACGTGCAAGTCACATCATATGAATGAGTGAATTCAAATGCCTTGGCAATGGCACCAGACAGGCTCTTTATGCTGCAGCGCACATATAACACTACATGGCTAGGGAGTAAGAAAGTGGCTGACGGCTGCTGAAAACCTAATGAGATAGAAGTTCAAGTCTTGTATAATGAGCAGAACAAATACTATGAGATCTAAGTACCTTGCTTTATATGCAGGACAAAGTGGTCAGCCAGTATATATAGTGTTTGAGTTATACAATAAATGTGTTATACTATTTAAGTCTGAATGGATGGCTTCAAATCAGAATATAAGTTCGTGTATTTTTGTGACTACTCTTAGCCGGCAATTAAAGAGTCTCCATTTTGCTGGATTGCTTAGTTGATTATAGCCAATGTACTATGTTTTGCATCATTTGTCCTGCAAATTCAATGTGTTGCCAAATACTTGTTTCACTCGCGGGTCCCTGAGGCACACAGAATATGAGTAGTTCAAACCCTGGAGGGGAGACTGCAGCGCTTCATGCTGATTTTACTTTTAAGCTTGAGAGCGGCAGCTTTCCTGAAACCGTGCTAGCCTGCCTGAAGACCGGCGGTTCAATTCTTCGCCCTGAAGACAGGCGGGACCTTGTACAATGTATTGTCGGGCATATAATTGCAAAATGCTCACGGCCCAGGAGACAATTCATCCGAATCGTGGCTGAGAAGTTTGCATAATTCCCCATACTAATGGACAGGGGTGCGCACGGGCACATTCTAGGCTTTGAATATGATGCGCTGTTCCAGCAAGTGGAAAGCAGAGTGGAGAATATAACTCGTGGCAAAAGGCGACCATCCAAAGTACCGGACCGACATTCAAGGAAGCGTCCCGATGTTTCCTATGAGTGCCTAAATAGTCAACCAATCCTGGATTGATGTGACGATGTCACAGAAGGGAAAATAAGATTTTTGAAGCAGGAGGGCCTCAAGGGTTCCAGAGAAATCAACTTACCTTTGGCACTGAAATACATGCAAGAAACATGTGGTGACCAGAAAGACTACATTAATGTGGATGATCAGGTCCACCCGACCAATGAAATCAAAGCACAGTGGCCTCTGCTCTTCCATGCCCTCTTTTTCTCTGGACATGCAGACCAGCAGCTCGGAAAAGATGTAAAGGTGAATGTTGCTAATGCTGTAATAATTGGAAATGTTTTTCGCTATTCTTATGGTTATAACGTGATTGTATTATTGAAAAATATTACAATTTATTTAGGCTTGATTGCTTTTCATATCATGGTGCAGTCATTGCTCCAATAGCCTTGGGAGCAATGCTTTAGAGAACAGTAATTTCATTTGACGCGAAATTCTGCGACCTCTTCATTGTGGGCAGGCAAATGGTGCAGAAAGGGAGAATAGCCGTGACACAGTTTATTGCAAGAATCAATCCTACACATTTCTTCCAGCCGCCTCCTACTAGGGCGGGAAGAGCCTGTATAAAAATAATTACATTTTCATGGACGCCAAGAAAACTTATGCTGAACTCTTGCAAACTCTTCAGATGGGCTGCATGTATGCTTTACTTCAATACATAGAAGTCAAAGCACTGTGGAAAAGCTATCCGACATTCACGCCAGCCATTGATGAAGCTTTTGAGAGATTTGTAATGCTGGTGCTAGTCACCATCAAGAGAATTGAAGAGTTCTCTTTTTGTACACTTTTTCTCCACTTGAGACAGATGAATTTTGTTGATGGGACCTTTCATGATAGCTGCGAATGTGGTTTTACTCATCTGCTGACTTTTACCAGGTTATATCTGAAGAGAAAAACACTCTGTGCTTCTTCACTGGCCAACCTACTCAAAAAACAGTACCAAAAAAGAGATGCTATGCAACCATGTACAAATCGAGCATGGTGTAAGTAGGGGCAAAAGAGGAGAAAAAGAAGCCGCTTTTGTGCCACTTACCGCAGCCCATTTCAAGGACAATATTGGCAAACTCTTTGAGTTTTGAAGTAACTGCTTTGCTCTTTCTGACCTCAGAACTGTATTAAGATGCAAATTAAATTAAGAGCAGGTGGCTGCAGTCACCCATGGCTAGCACACTACTACGTTATCCTGCCAACCAGTCGATATAATAAGACAAGTTGACATCATATGATCTTTTCAAAATGATGCCAAATGCACATATTAATATGCCCTTTAATCAGTGCAATAAAATATGATTTTGTATTGTTGTAAACACTGCTTTGTGAGTTCCTCTTCGTGACTCTTCTAGTTGTCCTGTCCTATTCGTGTAGATTTATTAAGAGTGATCATGCCTTACTTGGTGCAAGCAGTCTAGAAGACAACATTCAGGCAATTTAAGTTTGCCGTTAGGACACGCTAGTATGTTACATGCTGCTGTCCTCCCGTGGATGGATAGGACACGGAGCAGTGCTAATGCCTATAATCTCTGGTTTCAGTTGGAATGCATTGTGTTTTCTTTGTTGGTTCTCAGGAAGGAACAAGAAATATGGAGATGCTGCATGAGTTACCAAGCACTCAAACTGTTGTGGCACTTGGTAAGCTTCTCTATTCACCGTAATTATTTCTTGAGTGCTAAACTGAATTCAAGAGATGTCACTGTTGTATTGACTTTTGGAGATATCGTTATGGAACAAATTTATTCCCAATGCGACGAAATGAAGTGAGTTCATTACGTAGAAGTCAGACTACATGCGTTATGCTTAAAAAAGTTGGATTCATTTCCTATGGGAACAGTGAAAAGTGGTCCTAGAAGAATTATACAGGGCGTTTCACCTAAGACTTAAGACAGTTTTTAAAATAGGATTTTTCAGTTAGACATGCAATTTTCTCGGTATAGCATTGCCAGTAGTGTAGCACATCACAATACAGCTAATACGTGCTAACTAGCAGGATGGTTAACTATTAATTAATTGTTAACTTTCTAACAATTATGGTTAGGCTGCCTTATTTATTGACAGGCGCGTAGCGCACCGTAGAAATATTGATATCAGTTTTCAGAAATTCATAATCCCGATTACCCTCGGCTCTGTGCCCCAATTTTTTGCAACTTCGACTGATTATGTGCACTGGAGAGGTAGCTTTCCTGCAAGCGTCTCGAAAGCGCATGTATTTCAGCACGACGAAGCTAAAAATTGTTGGGCCACAGCGCTGAACGTAACAGCATTTTCGAAATTCTAAAAACCGATATGGAAATTTATTACCGTGAGCTACACGCCTCTCAATAATTAAGGAGCCTGACATTAATACTTAAGTGCTAATTATTCAGTAGTGATTAACCAGCTTGCTGGTTAGCATGTCTTAGCTGTACTCTGATGTACTACAGTACTGTAACTGCTATGCCGGAAAAAACGCCCGTCTAACTGAATAATGCAATTTTTAAAAATTCTGTGAATTCTTAGGTGAAATACTTATTTTAAATTATACAGGAAGGTATCTGCAACAGAAAAATTTCTCACATAAAAACTTCAGACCACCACTCATTTGATCACTAAAACCATAATTTGCACAAGTGACTTGCGTCTTTAAACACATTTAACTGGGAATTCCAATTTAATCGCAGTACTAACTATCGTACTCCATTCTTGCAGACAGCATTTTTCAGAACAAATGCTAAGTTGCATGTGAGCAGCAAATACTCTTTTATGAGCCAACAAGCTTTGGAGGTGCGACTAGTACATCCTCAACATGTCCTACCCTGAAAAAGCTGCGACAAGTCTTGAATTTTTCCAGAGGTGAGTTTCCCGTTAACACTTTCGAAACATGCCACATTTACTCAGCACTTGAAGCTTACACATTGTACTGGTACAATAACTTTTTAGGCACAACATTAAGTAGTGCATAATACTCATGTCCTAGCACTGCTACAAAGCTTCAAACTCTCAACGTAACCCTACTTATGCTAATGAATACAAGTGTGTAATTAACATCTTGCCAATTGGCGCTTACATTAAGCCTTCAATGCCCAACGTTTCGAAATGGCGAGATGCTGTCTGAATTCTGTGTACTCATTACTACATGGAGCTTGCATTCTTTGTGACACATTCAAAATATGATGTCAAAATGCCATCAGCAGCCAGCGCTATGTGATCAATATGTTTTGCGTTACTGTGAGCAAGCTAAATTACGAGGAGGGCATGCATGTGCAGATTCCAACTAGCATCCAACAATTTCTCATCTCTCATTAAACAAAAGCTGCAGAAGAAAAAAGCGAGTCTGTTTTTCAGAAAAAAACATTTTTTTACTGTGTATGGGTCTTCGAGTTGGCTCGAGGTCTTTAGTTTGATCTTTCGCACTACTAAGACCAGATGCACAAAATTGACCAAATCCTAATTGTTATCAATTGATGACATGCTGGTTTCTCAACTTTAAAAGGTAGTGCTAAAGTTTTAACTTTGGCTTTCATATTTTGGTATGTTACGGCCAATTCCACTTGTAGATCCGGATCAGACTTTCTTGGTCGGCAGCGAATGCAAATGCCACTGATCGATACGAATCAGATTTGTGACTTCCGCTGGTTGTCACAGCTGAGCACTCTTGCTTGATTCGCCAAAAAGAGACGGACTTAGATTGAACTCCGAGGGTATGGCGCTGTCACTTCCAGAATAGCCGCGCCGCGTTTGCAATTTTAAGCACGGTTCTAAATATCGCCGTCAACCCTGGGCGTTTGTTTATATTCCAATGGCATTGTCGAAACTGTAGTTTCTAAATATTACCAAGAAACTATGGCTGAAACGAAGAATGAAGCTTCTCACATCGATTAATTCGAAAAATGGTTGAAGAAGCCCAGAGACCAGAGCAACTGATGATATCAAATTGTGCTCATATAGGAGTTTATATTAAAATATGTTTCTGTATCGCCTCGCAAACCGTTGAAAAATCATCGGCTGCATCAACCACGCAGTGTGAAACTATTGAGATGCGCAGTAGAGACATAGCAGGGCATGCACTCATTGCGTCGAAAAAAGCGATGAGCATGGCTTGTAAAAATATGGAGGACAGCTTTCCACCCCCGCACTCCCCTGATGTTGCATTTCCGCTCGCTAACCGCGGAGGTGTTCGTGTTCGAGGGTACAAAGGAAGGGACGACAAAGCGTGAACTCTCGTAAGCTATTTCTTACACTTGCAAATAATACACGGAGCGGGCCAGCTCGCTACAGCACGTCAACGCTGCGTTGATCGTAAATAGAAGGTTCCGTAAGAAGGGCTTCCGACTTACCGGCTGGGGCAGGGGCACAACTTCAGAGGTATCGGCGGCGAACGTTTGTATGCGCCGACAATGGCGGCTGGGTTTTCACGTGCGCGCCGCATTCTTGGGGCAAAGCCATCCCAGAGCATTTGCTGGGCGAAATGACGAGAGCGTGCATGTGCTGGGCTCACATCGCTGCCTGAAACAAGAAGTTCCGCGGCAAGGCACGAATGATCTCCTTGCCCCTGCCGGGTAAGTTTACGAGAGCGTGCGATTGCAACCGCTTGTGACGCTGGCCGGATTTCGATCAGACTGTCGCCGGCTCCGCGTAGTTCCGCGTAGCCTTCTGGCGGCGCTCCCGTCGCTGCTTCCGCTTCCCTCAAGAGGGAGGCTTCCCTCCTCCCCCAGCCGGTGCAGCCCTAACGGCCGAAATGAAGATGGTCACCCGCGTCGAAACCGAGGGGGGAAAAGCTTTTCCACATCCCCCCCTCCTGAAATGTTCGCCAACGGCAGAACTTAAATATGGATGCCATCCACCGAGCGTCCTCTGCCTATTGCGTTGACGACTACAAGACAGCTAGTAGAGGCGGGGTGCCAAGGGCAGGCGCCCAAAATTAGTGTACCGGGCGGGTGTTTTATTGCGAAGCAATACTACTTTAGGTCGCACTTCAGCCCGTTCCGTGGCGAGGCGCTGGTAGGCACCATTGACCTTTAGCGTGACCTCGCTGCGTGACGTCACACCACGTGACCTAGAGTGACGTCAAAGCAGCTGTGTAAAAACGGGGCCCCATCTCACGCCGTCGCGAGGCGAGGCGGTAGCCACCAACGGCGGCCTAACTCCCGCACCTCTCACCAGGGGCGCTACGGTCGGTGTGACGTCACACCCGCTGTGTAAAAACGGGACCCCATCTCACGCCGTCGCGAGGCGAGGCGGTAGCCACCAACGGCGGCCTAACTCCCGCTCCTCTCACCAGGGGCGCTACGGTCAGAGTGACGTCACACCAGCTGTATAAAACAGCTCCGCTCCTCTCGCCAAGGCAGTCATACAGCCAGATGTTACGATGGTGCCTACGAACAAGGCAGCTCGGCAGAATGCAAAGAGGAAACATCAGAGAGCTACGGAGACGGAAGAAAAACGAGAAGAACGACTTTCTAAGCCGTAACACTAGCATAACCCAAGACTACCACCAGCCATACTACTAGCTGATCCGAGAATAACACACTATTGCTTCGCAATCACCAGGCTTAACCAAGCTAAGCCACGGCCGTTTTTTTTTAAGTTCTGACGCGCCTTTGTTGGGGGACAGCGGCTAGGCAACGGGCTGGCCTACCCTCTTATAGCAGCTGAAAACTGCCCGCCGGAGACTCGGCAGCTTATGATCACTCACGGCCGCAAGGCAGCGGGCAGGGTCCCAAACAATGCACAGCAGGCAGGTGAGGATCTCGAGCTCAGCATATCATTCCTATCACCTCCTACAGTTTGAATCAAATGCAATGAAGACCGCACAAACTGATCATTTGGTAAAATGCGGAGCATTGCGAGTGCCAAACAATTCTGGCACCACCAAATTCTTGGTTCATTTCAACATAGCTGGCATTTTTCGGTGGAAACACATTCGCGGTTCGCTTCCCGGCATGGTGATGTTAAGCTCACTGGACTGCATTAGCGTCCCTGGTTTCGCGAAATTATCAATTCGCTTCGCAGCCAAAAAAATACCAAGTTCGTTTGAAGAAAGTCAGCTTTTAGTTTGAGCAAGGCTTCTCGGCTCTAGCGAGGTTAATAAAAAACAAGCAAACACGTTTGCGCGTACCTGTCCCACGGCACGAATGTGTCCTCCCGAAAGTGGTAGACAGCTGCCTAGGAGCCTAGACCTACTCGCTCAGACAATTGCCGGTGCCAACAAAAGGCCAAGGACCAAAGTTAGAACACAAGGCCACGAGGAGATACGTTTCTGCCAAGGTGACCCCACTCCCTTGCTGCTATACCAGCAACCTCTGAGCAAACGACACCCAGCGCTTCCCACAGTGTTGAAGCGCCTCTGTGCATTTCCTGCATTCATAGCTGAAATATAAGTCAGCAGATTATGGCACCTGGCTCCCAGAGCCATAGAGACAGAACAGAAGATATTTACAACTATATACAAGAAAAAATCGGGCCACCCTTCAGGCTTACCCATTCACTCGCTTCTGGCTTGCTGTTCTCCGTGGACGGCTCGGTCTCCCTATCCATGAGTGGACCTCGTAGGTTCATCTTCAAAAGGTGTATCGATGAAGTGGTCATCAAAAGCGTAGCATGCACGACAATTCTCTCATGCAACTATTGCGCTCATCTGCCTATCAAGAAAGCATCCTAGCCTTGCTAGCAACTCCGAAATTCCTGCCAGGCATAACGCTGCTTCAACTGCTGGGGGGGGGGGGGGGCATTCCACCAACCGGATGGACTATCGTCCTCGTTCCCAGAGCATGCCCCACGTTACCCTGCCATTGTGGAAAAAGGGGGACAGGCTCCCGAGCAGTGACAGTAAAGTTACGCCGATAATAGTAAAGGACTTAGTTTACAAGTGTTTTTTAGCGCAAAGACCCACAACCTACAGTATCCGCTTCATGTGATCGTATCTGAGAGAAACGCTCGGCAGAAAACTGTACCCGTTTTTTAAAAAAGATTTTAAATTCGCTCACGTTGCACGGTCCATACCAGGAGAAATATTAGCAGGATGTAATCCAGTTTTTAGAAGCTAACATGAACAAGGAACTGATGGCTTGCTCTTTTGACGTTAAGGACTTTTATATTATTCACTACCGCATGATGAGCTTTTCGCGTGCTTAGAAGAATGTATTTACCGGCAATGATTAATTGAATTCCAAAAAACAAGATCGGCATAATCGTCAGGGGCTTTCAGAACTACTTCAAGTGTATTTAACTTCTTCCATTTCCTAGGACTGCGAGTTTTGCCTGCTAAAACAAGGAATTTGCATCAGGCCTTGCATAGCTCCCGTGCTTAGTGACTTGTTATTAGCACAAAAGAGTAGAAGGCTTTAAGAAATATCGAAAGGGTCAAAGGTTTTACAGTGTTTTTGGTATGCTGACGACTTTCTTGTTCTTATAGATACTATTGTGTAAAACTTCAACGCAGCCTTTACGCAGATCAAAGGTATGTTTGTTCAGTGCCTTCATCCTTTCATACTATGTACTGAAGAGCCAGAAAACAATGTCACCCGATTTTTGGATATTAAACTCAGATTCATGCACCATCACACGTGTTGGTTTTACGAGCCACGAAGCAGCAAGCCTTAGCTAATTTTACGTCATCTCATCCTAATCTGGTTAAACATGCCATGGCGAAATTTTGCTTAAATTATATTAGTGAATATTTATTTAAAATAACAAAAGGAAGGTAAAAGATGTTTGCTCACCCCGGCATCTGCCATCACTAATCGGCGGCACCTGAGCTGGGGTAGCGGAAATAAAGGATAGCAGGCAGTTTGAAGAAGTGAAACGAAAGAGGTGAGGGGATAGTAGGAAAGAGATAGGGGTGAGGGCATATATACACTATTTACAAATTATAGTTCAATTGTTCAGGCTGCGCGCGCGCTTAACAAATCTTGCATGCACTCCATGCAAGATAGCTTTTTTCACCAAAATGATCGGACCGAAAACCTGGTGTCAGGATCTATTCTCAGTACTTTGACCAAAACTAGAAAAGGGGTAAGGGCAGTCTGCCCCGCCGCGGTGGCTCAGTGGTTAGGGCGCTCGACTACTGATAGGGAGTTCCCGGGTTCGAAACCGACCGCGGCGGCTGCGTTTTTATGGAGGAAAAACTCTAAGGCGCCCGTGTGCTGTGCGATGCCAGTGCACGTTAAAGATCCCCAGGTGGTCGAAATTATTCCGGAGCCCTCCACTACGGCACCTCTCTCTTCCTTCCTTCTTTCACTCCCTCCTTTACCCTTCCCTTACGGCGCGGTTCAGTTGTCCAACGATATATGAGACAGATACTGCGCCATTTCCTTTCCCCCCAAACCAATTATATATTATAAGGGCAGTCTCATTTAAGCGAAAAGAAAAAGAAAAACACCACTGTTGTGCCTTACATTCATCATTTCTCCCACAGGCTAATACAGATAGCACATAGAGCACGTGTCAAAGCCAGTTTTTCGCCTTCGGATAAGCTTGGGAAGGTGCAAAAAATGGTTAATACCGATTTCGTTCCTAGTGAGTGCGACATCAAACAGGAAAATCAATTCGTCTCCTGTGAAGAAGGTGTAGTTTACGCCTTTCCCTTGTCATGTGGCCAGCTTTATGTACGTCAGACGGGAAGATGCCTCTATGAACGCTTGAAGGAGCACAATAACAATGTGCATAATACTGTAAAAAGGCATATCGGGATCCACTGTAGAGACAATGAAAGCAAAACTTGCCACCCTGAGTTTACTCGCACGCAAGTTTTAAGCGGGCGCAGTAACCAACTAACACGTGAAATAAATGAAGCAGCGCACATCGCCTGGTAAAAAACACCTGCGTCAGCAGCTCCTCTTTCCCGATTCGTTCCAAAGAACTGGCATTTTTAGCGTAGGTGGGGGGGGGGGGGGGGGAGGGGATGATGATAATAGTTATCTCACTTGTTCAGTGCGGTATGTGTGAATGACTCTGTATCTAATAATGGTTTTTTTGTTTTATTTTTGTTGGAACTGTATATATTCCTTCTTCCAAGCAATAAATATCAGTTGCAAGTCCGCGCTCTTCTGTGTCGTGCCTCCCTAGATGTCCCTGTCAAACTGCTTGCTGATCTGTTTAAAATGGCTTAGCAACTCACCCGAGCTTCCGCTTTAACGTTAGAAGCATCGTAAATTTTGAGCCTACGGCGCTGTGCAAGGCGGTGCCATTCCAGCGACGACCCTTGCCTTACCTGGACGCTACGCGCCCGGGCGGGTTTGGACGTGTTCACGCCACGTGCCGTCGTGTGCGTGCTTGTGTGTTGCGTTTGTGCGCAGCCTTCTCAGGTCAGCGCCCAGCAGAAAGAGTTACTCTCCAGCACTGGCGAGGAGGCGCTCTCGGCGCCAGGGAGTCTGCTTCGGGGCTGCGGGCCCGGACACGTTAGCGCGGACGACGCGCGCGCGCGGTTCTCACACTCTCCGCCTTTCCCTCTGCTGCCTAGAGGCTATAAAACCGGGTGCTCCACGTCGGTTGGTGGTTCGTCCTTGAGAAGCTGCTGCTTCTGCGTGTCTCCGCTCTCTCTGAGTCGGCGTTCGTCCGGCCGCTTTTACGTTATGCAACATCAAATCGTTGTTGTTAATAACGACGACTCATCTTTTGCCGAACCTCCTAATGCTGGAAACTAGGCGGCCCTGGGCCGCCCAGTCAACGCTGTAACAACTGGTAGCAGCGGTGTAACCGCCTAACACCGCGCTGCGCGCCGTCGCGGAGCCCGTGTGCCACGGAAAGCGAATGCTCCAAGAATGCAAGGAGTGCAACAATGCAGGCATGCAAGCAGATTCATAAGCGATATGCGTTCTTGATCTCAAATGCTGTTTTATTTTTCTCAGAGTATAAAAGAAATCGCCAAAAATCACGTACAAAATCTATAAAAAGATACAGACCGAAGAATGAATGGCAGAGAAGGATCTTCAGAATCAAGAGTTGATTTGGAAGCGAAACTGCTAGGTCCATCCAAAACATCCGAGCTGAAACAGTACAAACATTCTTGACCGGTTTAAAATCTTTGCAGCAACCTCCGTTCCTGGCCAGGCCAAATTTTACGTCCAGAAGTGCTTCCAATGTCTCGTTAGACATTCTGTTTTGCAGGTCCAGTTTAATTAGTAAAACCTCTCTGAACACTGATTCGACGGCTGTGTTCGATAAGGGTAGCGATAACAAATAAAGTGCTAACTCAGACATGAGTGGGAACATCGACTGGCCAGCAGCATTTTTTACGTTTCTCACATTTACCCAGATGCATTAGTGGACGGGTAACCCTCTCCCAGGTCATCGATTTTTGTTTGAACGAGGCGATACTCGGATTGCTATGCAGAAATTGCATTGTTTGCTATATATCTACCGAACGAAAGACAGAGAAATTCGCAGGAGTATTCCGTCAGGTTTTTTGGTTCTAGACGCTTAATGTCGCTCAGAGGTTTCAGGCTCGTAGGAGGCCGCTTCAGCGCGCTTTTAATGCAGCCTATAATAAAGCTGCGGCGCCTTTCCTGTAGAGAGATTGTCAGTGTAGCTCAGTGAAGACTTCTCGAGGCATTTAAGGAAAAGGACTCCCATGTTACAAATATTTATTTCGGAATACTGTCAATCCCTTCATGGGAATTTTACAGGAGAGGGCAAAACATACAAATATAGGTTCAGTGCTAATATTTTTAGTCAAAAATAGGGGTAAAACGTGCAATACACATGACAATAATTAAAGCAATAGAGTAATAAAATTGATGATAGCACTTGAATACAGTAAATACACTGAGAGGAACAATGTATTACAAGATTATGAACAAGGTTATGGAGACAGGAATGTAAGCAGCGAGCGCTCAGCGAGGGTAATAAATTTGATTGAGGGTAATAAATTTTAATGTCGCTCAGAAGCTTCAGCTTCGCAGGAGGCCGCTTCAGCGCGATTTTAATGCAGCATATAATAAAGCTGCGGCGCCTTTCCAGTAGAAAGAGTTTATGAGTGTCATATTACATGCCCTGACGTTTAATATGTGCTGCTCCCATTCCGATTTGTCAGGCTCTGCGTAGCCAGGCATTACGACTATTTCCATCAGTGTTTTCACAAAAGAAATCAATTACTCATTTATCCTGACAGGGCCCGGTGCTTTGCACTGAAAGACCTTGTTCATTCGCTCAAATTCATTGATGATACGAATAAGAAATTTAACAAAAAGTACATTTTGCTGATCAGTGTACGCTTGGTTTAGTGCTCTTCCTGCATTACAGCGCTTCTTACTTTTCAGTGCTTCAAATTGGGCTTGCAGTGCAGCCCACTGATTCACGATTTATTGCAAGGCAGGTGCAATGCTGTGTCATCTTGTCGCAGAGACACCTACCAGCTTATTCGGGACACCGCCTGATGTGATGGCGGCGTACGTTTCCCTGTACTCTTGCTACCCTTTTGGAGAGTGTGCGAACCAATTGAAAGTTTCGCGTACGAAGTAGTCAATGTTGGTGGGTAGCACATGGATTGCCTCATTACAAGCTAGATGTAGGGAATGGCACACACTTTACAAGCACAAGTTGAGCATTTTCTGCTTCCATTTTTGTGTAAAGGCTGTTATGCTGCCCACACATAGCACTTGCCCCGTCTGTTCCGAGGCCGACGCACCTATCGAAAAATCTCGTATGATTTTATACGTGTTGCATACAAGGTCATACGTGTGGCATAAGAGATGCATATGCGCTGCATACGAGGTGATGCGTGTGCATACGTGTGGCATAAGAGATTCATATGTGCAGCATACGACGTGGTACGTCTGGCATAAGAGATGCATGTGCTGTATGCGAGGTGATATGTGTGCATATGTGTCACGAGTCTCTCGTATGATTTTATGTGTTGCATTCGAGTCATCTGTGTTTCATATGTGTGCACCCGCACTGCATCCGAGTCATATGTGTGCATGTGTTGCATACGAGGTCGTGTGTCGAACTTCTTGTATGAACTATATGGTCCACTTCTGCTGATCGACGCGAGCTCACATCAGCTTGTGCGTGTCTTACATCAACTCGCGTCATCTCGGCATGATGGCCAGTGCATAGCTTTGTGTACGAATGCTGAATAAATGTCGGGTATAATTCCAGCCACGGCGGTCTTATTTCAACGGAGACGTACGAAATACAATAACGTAGGTGTGCTAGCTTTAACGCATGTTAAAAAATAGAATTGTGTTCTAAATTAATCGTGCCCTCACTGTCGATGCGGCGCTTGCAAAATTAAGCCCCAGCTTGTAATTTTCTTTTTCAACTCGATCCCCTCGTACGAAACATTTAAACTGGCCTACATATGTTGCATTTCTTATGAGCGCGAAGTGCCGCATTAATGATCTCGTAGTCATGGACAAAAATATACAGGATGCGATTCGCAAAAGTACTGCCTCTGTGTTGCCTACTAACCAGTCATCTAGCGTATGTGCAGAAATGTTTCCCCAAAAGAAGCTGTATTGCTCTAAAACAATGAACTGTGGAACACACATTGTTCTGCAGCATAACACAGCTCACAGATCTGTAATATGCGCAGTCTACACTCGTATGATGCTCCATTCCTTGCTGTCATATCCTGTGCCCATATCTACTTTATAGTATCCCATTCCGATCTCACAAAAAAAAAAAGGTTTGAGAATGCGATATTTATATAGAGAGAGGGAGCAACACTTGCATCTTTGCTACAATGACAACCAGTATCAAGCCAACTATTGTGCGACAGCTAAAGCTGTACATCTGGACAACATAACTACACAAAAACACAAAAAGAATCACGGAATTCTAGGTACGGTTCATGCCTAAATTTTCAATAATTCAGCGATAATAGTGCAGCAGCCGCAGGTGCTGCCAGTTTTCAATTCATCCCTAGGTGAAGACCCCGCATAATTGTTGGACCAATAGGAGCACGTGGCATCATTCAACAATTGGGATGATGCGGCGAAACTCCAGCACGTCGTACTCGCACTGGAGGGCTCAGCACGCACGTCGTATGAAAATCACGAGTCATCTCTAACGACATGGGAGATATTCAAGAATGAACTCTTGAAGGTATTCACCAGTGTCGTGAGGAAAGAAAGAGCCGAATGACTCCTCAAGTACGGAATTCAGCTTCTGAATGAGCTCGTCCGCGGTTATGTGGAAGAAATGAAGCGCCTCTTTCGCCACGCCAACTCCGAGATGACAGAGAAAAAGAAAGTTCAGTTTTTAATGCGCGCGTAAATGAACAACTATTTGGTAGCCTCGTCTGTCAGCCGCCACAAGCAGTGAACGAACTAATTCAAGAAGCCTGCATGATCTAGAAGGCCCTCGACGTCCGGGCCCGGTAGTACAACCGTTCTTCCTCTGTCTGTGCAATTCATCCGGACACGACCACCACTACCACCGACAACTTGCGGGAAGTGATGCGCGGAATCGTCCGCGAGGAGCTACGCCGATCAGAGTCATCCCCCCCAAAACCCCATGCAGCGACCCTCATGGATGTGGTACGGGAAGAAGTGCAACCGGCATTTGACACCCCGAAGGCCACAGAACCCGAAGCCATGACCTACGCCGCTGCAGTACGCGCTCGTCAGCCCCAACGGCAACCCCTAATTCCTCACCGACATGATTAACTGGATCTCGAACGGCGCGTCCCTGCCCCCACCCGCAGAGCCTATGAGCGACGCTCGAGTCTCAGGAATTGCGACGCCTGGAGGAGTTCCGACAACTGGCCGTTGTGCTTCCATTGAGGCAAGGCCGGCCATATTCTTCGTCACTGCAAGTACCGACGTACCGGTTGTCGAGGATTTCCCGTTCACGACCCCGACCACGCTTCGGGCAACGTCCGCTGGACATCGACGAGTACCTGCGTCGAGAAGAGTACACGCCAAGCCGCCCTTCGCGCTCACCATCACCTTCAAACTCTCGCTTTGCGTCGCCACGCCATTGTTACACAGCCGCGGTACGAGGAAGGTCTCCCAGCCACCGTAGGGGAAACTAAAGACAGCAACCTCTAGAGTTTAGGCTGCACTCGAACGAAACGCCGAAGATCCTCCAGCGACCACACCATATGAAGACGCTGCAGCCGCTACTCCGCCTGCAGACGCTACATTCGCTGCACCGACGCTGCACAAAATGACGACCACGACGTGGTGGTCGAAATTATTCCGGAGCCCTCCACTGCGGCACCTCCTTCTTGCTTTCTTCTTTCACTCCCTCCCTTATCCCTTCCCTTACGGCGCGGTTCAGGTGTCCAACGATATATGAGACAGATACTGCGCCATTTCCTTTCCCCAAAAAGCCAATTATTATTATTATTATTCTTTGACGAAATATGCGATGTACGGGACTCGCCATCTCCGACCCATCAGCATTATAGTCGCCTGACCAAGAGAACTCGTCCACATTCGACATTAACCCAGCCCTGCCCCGGAACAACCAAGACCAGATCCGCGATGTTCAGTGTTAAAGCGAGTGTTTTTCTTCATCGCTCAAATTCCGACGAACGCCAATTGCTAAGCATCGAAATATAACTGACCGGCATGCCCGACCTCTCCGTCAAAGCACCTACCGTGTGTCGCCGCGAGAAAGGCAAGCTATCCGGGACCAAGTGGAAGAAATGCTTTGCGACGATGTCATTCAGCCATCAAACAGCCCATGCCCGGCACCGGTTATTCTAGTGAGAAAGACGGCGCACTTCGATTCTGCGTTGATTACCGCCGCATGATCAACATAACCAAGTTGGACGTCTACCCCCTTCCCCGCCTTCAAGACACACCGGACGGGCTCTGCAACGCCAAGTATTTCTCATCGAGGGACCTCAAGAGCGACTACTATCAAATTGAGGTCCATGAAAGGGATTGCGAGAAGACCGCATTCATCACTCCGCATCGGCTCTTTGAGTTCAAGGTGATGCCATTTCGTCTCTGTTCCGCACCAGCGATGTTTCAGCGAGTACTGGATACAGTGCTGGCGGATCTGAAGTGGCAGATTAGGCTGCTATATTTAGATGACATCGTTATCTTCGCGTCAAATTTCGAAGAGCACCTCAAAAGATTTCGAACAGTACCAGTCGCCCTCAAGTCGTCTGGCCTAAACTTGAAAGCAGAGAACTGCCACTTTGCCTACGACAAGCTGCTTTTCTTAGGCCGCATCGTTAGCAAGGAGGGAGTATGCCCAGACCCGCAGAAATCAGCTGCTATTGAACAGTTTCCTTCACCGGCCGATAAGAAAGCAGTGCGCAGGATCCACGAACTGTGCGCATGTTACCGACGATTTGTGAAACACTTTTCGCCCATCGTCGACCCCTGACCTGCCTGGCGAAGGCACACATGCCATTTAAATGGGAAGCGCCGCAAACAGAAGCCTGCAAGGAACTTTAGCGTCGCTCACAGTCCCCACCAATCCTTGCGGATTTTGATGAAAACGCCGATACTGAAGTTTATGCTTATGCAAGGAGCGTGGGCCTAGGCGTGGTCCTCGTTCAAAAATGCGACGCACTGGAATAAGCCATCGCATACGCTAGCCGTTCCATTTCCAAGGCCGAGGCTAACCATTCGACAACTGAAAAGCAGTGCTTTACCATCATCTGGGCTACGTCGAAATTCCGCTGCTACCTGTACGGGCGACCGTTCTAGCGGGTCAGCGATCACCACGCGCTGTGCTAGCTTGCCAATTTGAAGGACTCCACTGGCCGCCTCGCTCGATGGAGTCTGCGTCTCCAGGAGTTTGACATCACCATGGCTTACAAGTCACGACGCAAGCAATCTGACGCCGATTGCCTCTCGCTAGCCCCTGTAGATACACCGCCATCGGACGACGATGAGGACGCCTTCCTGGGACCCGTCAGCCGCAGCTCTTTTGCTCAGCAGCAACGCTCGGACCCCGACCTAAAACGCCTCATCGAGTACCTGAAAGGCAAGGAGTACCTGAAAGCAAGGACAGGGTCGCTGCATGGGGTTTTGGGGGGGATGACTCTGATCGGCGTAGCTCCTCGCGGACGATTCCGCGCATCACTTCCCGCAAGTTGTCGGTGGTAGTGGTGGTCGTGTCCGGATGAATTGCACAGACAGAGGAAGAACGGTTGTACTACCGGGCCCGGACGTCGAGGGCCTTCTAGATCATGCAGGCTTCTTGAATTAGTTCGTTCACTGCTTGTGGCGGCTGACAGACGAGGCTACCAAATAGTTGTTCATTTACGCGCGCATTAAAAACTGAACTTTCTTTTTCTCTGTCATCTCGGAGTTGGCGTGGCGAAAGAGGCGCTTCATTTCTTCCACATAACCGCGGACGAGCTCATTCAGAAGCTGAATTCCGTACTTGAGGAGTCATTCGGCTCTTTCTTTCCTCACGACACTGGTGAATACCTTCAAGAGTTCATTCTTGAATATCTCCCATGTCGTTAGAGATGACTCGTGATTTTCATACGACGTGCGTGCTGAGCCCTCCAGTGCGAGTACGACGTGCTGGAGTTTCGCCGCATCATCCCAATTGTTGAATGATGCCACGTGCTCCTATTGGTCCAACAATTATGCGGGGTCTTCACCTAGGGATGAATTGAAAACTGGCAGCACCTGCGGCTGCTGCACTATTATCGCTGAATTATTGAAAATTTAGGCATGAACCGTACCTAGAATTCCGTGATTCTTTTTGTGTTTTTGTGTAGTTATGTTGTCCAGATGTACAGCTTTAGCTGTCGCACAATAGTTGGCTTGATACTGGTTGTCATTGTAGCAAAGATGCAAGTGTTGCTCCCTCTCTCTATATAAATATCGCATTCTCAAACCTTTTTTTTTTGTGAGATCGGAATGGGATACTATAAAGTAGATATGGGCACAGGATATGACAGCAAGGAATGGAGCATCATACGAGTGTAGACTGCGCATATTACAGATCTGTGAGCTGTGTTATGCTGCAGAACAATGTGTGTTCCACAGTTCATTGTTTTAGAGCAATACAGCTTCTTTTGGGGAAACATTTCTGCACATACGCTAGATGACTGGTTAGTAGGCAACACAGAGGCAGTACTTTTGCGAATCGCATCCTGTATATTTTTGTCCATGACTACGAGATCATTAATGCGGCACTTCGCGCTCATAAGAAATGCAACATATGTAGGCCAGTTTAAATGTTTCGTACGAGGGGATCGAGTTGAAAAAGAAAATTACAAGCTGGGGCTTAATTTTGCAAGCGCCGCATCGACAGTGAGGGCACGATTAATTTAGAACACAATTCTATTTTTTAACATGCGTTAAAGCTAGCACACCTACGTTATTGTATTTCGTACGTCTCCGTTGAAATAAGACCGCCGTGGCTGGAATTATACCCGACATTTATTCAGCATTCGTACACAAAGCTATGCACTGGCCATCATGCCGAGATGACGCGAGTTGATGTAAGACACGCACAAGCTGATGTGAGCTCGCGTCGATCAGCAGAAGTGGACCATATAGTTCATACAAGAAGTTCGACACACGACCTCGTATGCAACACATGCACACATATGACTCGGATGCAGTGCGGGTGCACACATATGAAACACAGATGACTCGAATGCAACACATAAAATCATACGAGAGACTCGTGACACATATGCACACATATCACCTCGTATACAGCACATGCATCTCTTATGCCAGACGTACCACGTCGTATGCTGCACATATGAATCTCTTATGCCACACGTATGCACACGCATCACCTCGTATGCAGCGCATATGCATCTCTTATGCCACACGTATGACCTTGTATGCAACACGTATAAAATCATACGAGATTTTTCGATAGGTGCGTCGGCCTCGGAACAGACGGGGCAAGTGCTATGTGTGGGCAGCATAACAGCCTTTACACAAAAATGGAAGCAGAAAATGCTCAACTTGTGCTTGTAAAGTGTGTGCCATTCCCTACATCTAGCTTGTAATGAGGCAATCCATGTGCTACCCACCAACATTGACTACTTCGTACGCGAAACTTTCAATTGGTTCGCACACTCTCCAAAAGGGTAGCAAGAGTACAGGGAAACGTACGCCGCCATCACATCAGGCGGTGTCCCGAATAAGCTGGTAGGTGTCTCTGCGAAAAGATGACACAGCATTGCACCTGCCTTGCAATAAATCGTGAATCAGTGGGCTGCACTGCAAGCCCAATTTGAAGCACTGAAAAGTAAGAAGCGCTGTAATGCAGGAAGAGCACTAAACCAAGCGTACACTGATCAGCAAAATGTACTTTTTGTTAAATTTCTTATTCGTATCATCAATGACTTTGAGCGAATGAACAAGGTCTTTCAGTGCAAAGCACCGGGCCCTGTCAGGATAAATGAGTAATTGATTTCTTTTGTGAAAACACTGATGGAAATAGTCGTAATGCCTGGCTACGCAGAGCCTGACAAATCGGAATGGGAGCAGCACATATTAAACGTCAGGGCATGTAATATGACACTCATAAACTCTTTCTACTGGAAAGGCGCCGCAGCTTTATTATATGCTGCATTAAAATCGCGCTGAAGCGGCCTCCTGCGAAGCTGAAGCTTCTGAGCGACATTAAAATTTATTACCCTCAATCAAATTTATTACCCTCGCTGAGCGCTCGCTGCTTACATTCCTGTCTCCATAACCTTGTTCATAATCTTGTAATACATTGTTCCTCTCAGTGTATTTACTGTATTCAAGTGCTATCATCAATTTTATTACTCTATTGCTTTAATTATTGTCATGTGTATTGCACGTTTTACCCCTATTTTTGACTAAAAATATTAGCACTGAACCTATATTTGTATGTTTTGCCCTCTCCTGTAAAATTCCCATGAAGGGATTGACAGTATTCCGAAATAAATATTTGTAACATGGGAGTCCTTTTCCTTAAATGCCTCGAGAAGTCTTCACTGAGCTACACTGACAATCTCTCTACAGGAAAGGCGCCGCAGCTTTATTATAGGCTGCATTAAAAGCGCGCTGAAGCGGCCTCCTACGAGCCTGAAACCTCTGAGCGACATTAAGCGTCTAGAACCAAAAAACCTGACGGAATACTCCTGCGAATTTCTCTGTCTTTCGTTCGGTAGATATATAGCGAGCAATGCAATTTCTGCATAGCAATCCGAGTATCGCCTCGTTCAAACAAAAATCGATGACCTGGGAGAGGGTTACCCGTCCACTAATGCATCTGGGTAAATGTGAGAAACGTAAAAAATGCTGCTGGCCAGTCGATGTTCCCACTCATGTCTGAGTTAGCACTTTATTTGTTATCGCTACCCTTATCGAACACAGCCGTCGAATCAGTGTTCAGAGAGGTTTTACTAATTAAACTGGACCTGCAAAACAGAATGTCTAACGAGACATTGGAAGCACTTCTGGACGTAAAATTTGGCCTGGCCAGGAACGGAGGTTGCTGCAAAGATTTTAAACCGGTCAAGAATGTTTGTACTGTTTCAGCTCGGATGTTTTGGATGGACCTAGCAGTTTCGCTTCCAAATCAACTCTTGATTCTGAAGATCCTTCTCTGCCATTCATTCTTCGGTCTGTATCTTTTTATAGATTTTGTACGTGATTTTTGGCGATTTCTTTTATACTCTGAGAAAAATAAAACAGCATTTGAGATCAAGAACGCATATCGCTTATGAATCTGCTTGCATGCCTGCATTGTTGCACTCCTTGCATTCTTGGAGCATTCGCTTTCCGTGGCACACGGGCTCCGCGACGGCGCGCAGCGCGGTGTTAGGCGGTTACACCGCTGCTACCAGTTGTTACAGCGTTGACTGGGCGGCCCAGGGCCGCCTAGTTTCCAGCATTAGGAGGTTCGGCAAAAGATGAGTCGTCGTTATTAACAACAACGATTTGATGTTGCATAACGTAAAAGCGGCCGGACGAACGCCGACTCAGAGAGAGCGGAGACACGCAGAAGCAGCAGCTTCTCAAGGACGAACCACCAACCGACGTGGAGCACCCGGTTTTATAGCCTCTAGGCAGCAGAGGGAAAGGCGGAGAGTGTGAGAACCGCGCGCGCGCGTCGTCCGCGCTAACGTGTCCGGGCCCGCAGCCCCGAAGCAGACTCCCTGGCGCCGAGAGCGCCTCCTCGCCAGTGCTGGAGAGTAACTCTTTCTGCTGGGCGCTGACCTGAGAAGGCTGCGCACAAACGCAACACACAAGCACGCACACGACGGCACGTGGCGTGAACACGTCCAAACCCGCCCGGGCGCGTAGCGTCCAGGTAAGGCAAGGGTCGTCGCTGGAATGGCACCGCCTTGCACAGCGCCGTAGGCTCAAAATTTACGATGCTTCTAACGTTAAAGCGGAAGCTCGGGTGAGTTGCTAAGCCATTTTAAACAGATCAGCAAGCAGTTTGACAGGGACATCTAGGGAGGCACGACACAGAAGAGCGCGGACTTGCAACTGATATTTATTGCTTGGAAGAAGGAATATATACAGTTCCAACAAAAATAAAACAAAAAACCATTATTAGATACAGAGTCATTCACACATACCGCACTGAACAAGTGAGATAACTATTATCATCATCCCCTCCCCCCCCCCCCACCTACGCTAAAAATGCCAGTTCTTTGGAACGAATCGGGAAAGAGGAGCTGCTGACGCAGGTGTTTTTTACCAGGCGATGTGCGCTGCTTCATTTATTTCACGTGTTAGTTGGTTACTGCGCCCGCTTAAAACTTGCGTGCGAGTAAACTCAGGGTGGCAAGTTTTGCTTTCATTGTCTCTACAGTGGATCCCGATATGCCTTTTTACAGTATTATGCACATTGTTATTGTGCTCCTTCAAGCGTTCATAGAGGCATCTTCCCGTCTGACGTACATAAAGCTGGCCACATGACAAGGGAAAGGCGTAAACTACACCTTCTTCACAGGAGACGAATTGATTTTCCTGTTTGATGTCGCACTCACTAGGAACGAAATCGGTATTAACCATTTTTTGCACCTTCCCAAGCTTATCCGAAGGCGAAAAACTGGCTTTGACACGTGCTCTATGTGCTATCTGTATTAGCCTGTGGGAGAAATGATGAATGTAAGGCACAACAGTGGTGTTTTTCTTTTTCTTTTCGCTTAAATGAGACTGCCCTTATAATATATAATTGGTTTGGGGGGAAAGGAAATGGCGCAGTATCTGTCTCATATATCGTTGGACAACTGAACCGCGCCGTAAGGGAAGGGTAAAGGAGGGAGTGAAAGAAGGAAGGAAGAGAGAGGTGCCGTAGTGGAGGGCTCCGGAATAATTTCGACCACCTGGGGATCTTTAACGTGCACTGGCATCGCACAGCACACGGGCGCCTTAGAGTTTTTCCTCCATAAAAACGCAGCCGCCGCGGTCGGTTTCGAACCCGGGAACTCCCTATCAGTAGTCGAGCGCCCTAACCACTGAGCCACCGCGGCGGGGCAGACTGCCCTTACCCCTTTTCTAGTTTTGGTCAAAGTACTGAGAATAGATCCTGACACCAGGTTTTCGGTCCGATCATTTTGGTGAAAAAAGCTATCTTGCATGGAGTGCATGCAAGATTTGTTAAGCGCGCGCGCAGCCTGAACAATTGAACTATAATTTGTAAATAGTGTATATATGCCCTCACCCCTATCTCTTTCCTACTATCCCCTCACCTCTTTCGTTTCACTTCTTCAAACTGCCTGCTATCCTTTATTTCCGCTACCCCAGCTCAGGTGCCGCCGATTAGTGATGGCAGATGCCGGGGTGAGCAAACATCTTTTACCTTCCTTTTGTTATTTTAAATAAATATTCACTAATATAATTTAAGCAAAATTTCGCCATGGCATGTTTAACCAGATTAGGATGAGATGACGTAAAATTAGCTAAGGCTTGCTGCTTCGTGGCTCGTAAAACCAACACGTGTGATGGTGCATGAATCTGAGTTTAATATCCAAAAATCGGGTGACATTGTTTTCTGGCTCTTCAGTACATAGTATGAAAGGATGAAGGCACTGAACAAACATACCTTTGATCTGCGTAAAGGCTGCGTTGAAGTTTTACACAATAGTATCTATAAGAACAAGAAAGTCGTCAGCATACCAAAAACACTGTAAAACCTTTGACCCTTTCGATATTTCTTAAAGCCTTCTACTCTTTTGTGCTAATAACAAGTCACTAAGCACGGGAGCTATGCAAGGCCTGATGCAAATTCCTTGTTTTAGCAGGCAAAACTCGCAGTCCTAGGAAATGGAAGAAGTTAAATACACTTGAAGTAGTTCTGAAAGCCCCTGACGATTATGCCGATCTTGTTTTTTGGAATTCAATTAATCATTGCCGGTAAATACATTCTTCTAAGCACGCGAAAAGCTCATCATGCGGTAGTGAATAATATAAAAGTCCTTAACGTCAAAAGAGCAAGCCATCAGTTCCTTGTTCATGTTAGCTTCTAAAAACTGGATTACATCCTGCAAATATTTCTCCTGGTATGGACCGTGCAACGTGAGCGAATTTAAAATCTTCTTTAAAAAACGGGTACAGTTTTCTGCCGAGCGTTTCTCTCAGATACGATCACATGAAGCGGATACTGTAGGTTGTGGGTCTTTGCGCTAAAAAACACTTGTAAACTAAGTCCTTTACTATTATCGGCGTAACTTTACTGTCACTGCTCGGGAGCCTGTCCCCCTTTTTCCACAATGGCAGGGTAACGTGGGGCATGCTCTGGGAACGAGGACGATAGTCCATCCGGTTGGTGGAATGCCCCCCCCCCCCCCCCCCCCCCCAGCAGTTGAAGCAGCGTTATGCCTGGCAGGAATTTCGGAGTTGCTAGCAAGGCTAGGATGCTTTCTTGATAGGCAGATGAGCGCAATAGTTGCATGAGAGAATTGTCGTGCATGCTACGCTTTTGATGACCACTTCATCGATACACCTTTTGAAGATGAACCTACGAGGTCCACTCATGGATAGGGAGACCGAGCCGTCCACGGAGAACAGCAAGCCAGAAGCGAGTGAATGGGTAAGCCTGAAGGGTGGCCCGATTTTTTCTTGTATATAGTTGTAAATATCTTCTGTTCTGTCTCTATGGCTCTGGGAGCCAGGTGCCATAATCTGCTGACTTATATTTCAGCTATGAATGCAGGAAATGCACAGAGGCGCTTCAACACTGTGGGAAGCGCTGGGTGTTGTTTGCTCAGAGGTTGCTGGTATAGCAGCGAGCGAGTGGGGTCACCTTGGCAGAAACGTATCTCCTCGTGGCGTTGTGTTCTAACTATGGTGCTTGGCCTTTTGTTGGCACCGGCAATTGTCTGAGCGAGTAGGTCTAGGCTCCTAGGCAGCTGTCTGCCGCTTTCGGGAGGACACATTCGTGCCGTGGGACAGGTACGCGCAAACGTGTTTGCTTGTTTTTTATTAACCTCGCTAGAGCCGAGAAGCCTTGCTCAAACTACAAGCTGACTTTCTTCAAACGAACTTGGTATTTTTTTGGCTACGAAGCGAATTGATAATTTCGCGGAACCAGGGACGCTAATGCAGTCCAGTGAGCTTAACATCACCATGCCGGGAAGCGAACCGCGAATGTGTTTCCACCGAAAAATGCCAGCTATGTTGAAATGAACCAAGAATTTGGTGGTGCCAGAATTGTTTGGCACTCGCAATGCTCCGCATTTTACCAAATGATCAGTTTGTGCGGTCTTCATTGCATTTGATTCAAACTTTAGGAGGTGATAGGAATGATATGCTGAGCTCGAGATCCTCACCTGCCTGCTGTGCATTGTTTGGGACCCTGCCCGCTGCCTTGCGGCCGTGAGTGATCATAAGCTGCCGAGTCTCCGGCGGGCAGTTTTCAGCTGCTATAAGAGGGTAAGCCAGCCCGTTGCCTAGCCGCTGCCCCTCAACAAAGGCGCGTCAGAACTTAAAAAAAAACGGCCGTGGCTTAGCTTGGTTAAGCCTGGTGATACAGAAACATATTTTAATATAAACTCCTATATGAGCACAATTTGATATCATCAATTGCTCTCGTCTCTGGGCTTCTTCAACCATTTTTCGAATTAATCGGTGTGAGAAGCTTCATTCTTCGTTTCAGCCATAGTTTCCTGATAATATTTAGAAACTACAGTTTCGACAATGCCATTGGAATATAAACAAACGCCCAGGGTTGACGGCGATATTTAGAACCGTGCTTAAAACTGCAAACGCGGCGCGGCTATTCTGGAAGTGACAGCGCCACACCCTCGGAGTTCAATCTAAGTCCGTCTCTTTTTGGCGAATCAAGCAAGAGTGCTAAGCTGTGACAACCAGCGGAAGTCACAAATCTAATTCGTATCGATCAGTGGCATTTGCATTCGCTGCCGACGAAGAAAGTCTGATCCGGATCTACAAGTGGAATTTGCCGTAACATACCAAAATACGAAAGCCAAAGTTAAAACTTTAGCACTACCTTTTAAAGTTGAGAAACCAGCATGTCATCAATTGAAAACAATTAGGATTTGGTCAATTTTGTGCATCTGGTCTTAGTAGTGCGAAAGATCAAACTAAAGACCTCGAGCCAACTCGAAGACCCATACACAGTAAAAAAATGTTTTTTTCTGAAAAACAGATTCGCTTTTTTCTTCTGCAGCTTTTGTTTAATGAGAGATGAGAAATTGTTGGATGCTAGCTGGAATCTGCACATGCATGCCCTCCTCGTAATTTAGCTTGCTCACAGTAACGCAAAACATATTGATGACATAGCGCTAGCTGCTGATGGCATTTTGACATCATATTTTGAATGTGTCACAAAGAATGCAAGCTCCATGTAGTAATGAGTACACAGAATTCAGACAGCATCTCGCCATTTCGAAACGTTGGGCATTGAAGGCTTAATGTAACCGCCAATTGGCAAGATGTTAATTACACACTTGTATTCAGTAGCATAAGTAGTGTTACGTTGAGAGTTTGAAGCTTTGTAGCAGTGCTAGGACATGAGTATTATGCACTACTTAATGTTGTGCCTAAAAAGTTATTGTACCAGTACAATGTGTAAGCTTCAAGTGCTGAGTAAATGTGGCATGTTTCGAAAGTGTTAACGGGAAACTCACCTCTGGAAAAATTCAAGACTTGTCGCAGCTTTTTCAGGGTAGGACATGTTGAGGATGTACTAGTCGCACCTCCAAAGCTTGTTGGCTCATAAAAGAGCCTTTGCTGCTCACATGCAACTTAGCATTTGTTCTGAAAAATGCTGTCTGCAAGAATGGAGTACGATAGTTAGTACTGCGATTAAATTGGAATTCCCAGTTAAATGTGTTTAAAGACGCAAGTCACTTGTGCAAATTATGGTTTTAGTGATCAAATGAGTGGTGGTCGGAAGTTTTTATGTGAGAAATTTTTCTGTTGCAGATACCTTCCTGTATAAGTTAAAATAAGTATTTCACCTAAGAATTCACAGAATTTTTAAAAATTACATTATTCAGTTAGACGGGCGTTTTTTCCGGCATATCAGTTACAGTACTGTAGTACATCAGAGTACAGCTAAGACATGCTAACCAGCAAGCTGGTTAATCACTACCGAATAATTAGACTTAAGTATTAATGTCAGGCTCCTTAATTATTGAGAGGCGTGTAGCTCACGGTAATAAATTTCCATATCGGTTTTTAGAATTTCGAAAATGCCGTTACGTTCAGCGCTGTGGCCCAACAATTTTTGCTTCGTCGTGCTGAAATACATGCGCTTTCGAAACGCTTGCAGGAAAGCTACCTCTCCCGTGCACATAATCAGTCGAAGTTGCAAAAAATTGGGGCACAGAGCCGAGGGTAATCGGGTTTATGAAGTTCTGAAAACTGATATGAATATTTCTACGGTGCGCTACGCGCCTGTCAATATTAAGGGAGCCTAACCGTAATTGTTAGAAAGTTAACAATAAATAATAGTTAACCATCCTGCTAGTTAGCACGTATTAGCTGTATTGTGATGTGCTACACTACTGGCAATGCTATACCGAGAAAATTGCATGTCTAACTGAAAAATCCTATTTTAAAAACTGTGTTAAGTCTTAGGTGAAACGCCCTGTATAATTCTTCTAGGACCACTTTTCACTATTCCCATAGGAAATGAATCCAACTTTTTTAAGCATAACGCATGTAGTCTGACTTCTACGTAATGAACTCACTTCATTTCGTCGCATTGGGAATAAATTTGTTCCATAACGATATCTCCAAAAGTCAATACAACAGTGACATCTCTTGAATTCAGTGTAGCACTCAAGAAATAATTACGGTGAATAGAGAAGCTTACCAAGTGCCACAACAGTTTGAGTTCTTGGTAACTCATGCAGCATCTCCATATTTCTTGTTCCTTCCTGAGAACCAACAAAGACAACACAATGCATTCCAACTGAAACCAGAGATTATAGGCAGTAGCACTGCTCCGTGTCCTATCCATCCACGGGAGGACAGCAGCATGTAACATACTAGCGTGTCCTAACGGCAAACTTAAATTGCCTGAATGTTGTCTTCTAGACTGCTTGCACCAAGTAAGGCATGATCACTCTTAATAAATCTACACGAATAGGACAGGACAACTAGAAGAGTCACGAAGAGGAACTCACAAAGCAGTGTTTACAACAATACAAAATCATATTTTATTGCACTGATTAAAGGGCATATTAATATGTGCATTTGGCATCATTTTGAAAATATCATATGATGTCAACTTGTCTTATTATACCGACTGGTTGGCAGGATAACGTAGCAGTGTGCTAGCCATTGGTGACTGCAGCCACCTGCTCTTAATTTAATTTGCATCTTAATACAGTTCTGAGGTCAGAAAGAGCAAAGCAGTTACTTCAAAAACTCAAAGAGTTCGCCAATATTGTCCTTGAAATGGGCTTGGATAAGTGGCACAAAAGCGGCTTCTTTTTCTCCTCTTTTGCCCCTACTTACACCATGCTCGATTTCTACATGGTTGCATAGCATCTCCTTTTTGGTACTGTTTTTTGAGTAGGTTGGCCAGTGAAGAAGCACAGAGTGTTGTTTTTCTCTTCAGATATAACCTGGTAAAAGTCAGCAGATTAGTAAAACCATATTCGCAGCTATCATGAAAGGTCCCAGCAACAAAATTCATCTGTCTCAAGTGGAGAAAAATTGTACAAAAAGAGAACTCTTCAATTCTCTTGATGGTGACTAGCACCAGCATTACAAATGTCTCAAAAGCTTCATCAATGGCTGGCGTGATTGTCGGATAGCTTTTCCACAGTGCTTTGACTTCTATGTATTGAAGTAAAGGATACATGCGGCCCATCTGAAGAGTTTGCAAGAGTTCAGCATAAGTTTTCTTGGCGTCCATGAAAATGTAATTATTTTTATACAGGCTCTTCCCGCCCTAGTAGGAGGCGGCTGAAAGAAATGTGTAGGATTGATTCTTGCAATAAACTGTGTCACGGATATTCTCCCTTTCTGCAACATTTGCCTGCCCACAATAAAGAGGTCGCAGAATTTCGCGTCAAATGAAATTACTGTTCTCTAAAGCATTGCTCCCAAGGCTATTGGAGCAATGACTGCACCATGATATGAAAAGCAATCAAGCCTAAATAAATTGTAATATTTTTCAATGATACAATCACGTTATAACCATCAGAATAGCGAAAAACATTTCCAATTATTACATCATTAGCAACATTCACCTTTACATCTTTTCAGAGCTGCTGGTCTGCATGTCCAGAGAAAAAGAGGGCATGGAAGAGCAGAGGCCACTGTGCTTTGATTTCATTGTTCGGGTGGACCGGATCATCCACATTAATGTAGTCTTTCTGGTCACCACATGTTTCTTGCATGTATTTCAGTGCCAAAGGTAAGTTGATTTCTCTGAAACCCTTGAGGCCCTCCTGCCTCAAAAATCTTATTTTCCCTTCTCTGACATCGTCACTTCAATCCAGGATTGGTTGACTATTTAGGCACTCATAGGAAACATTGGGACGCTTCCTTGAATGTCGGTCCGGTACTTTGGATGGTCGCCTTTTGCCACGAGTTATATTCTCCACTCTGCTTTTCACTTGCTGGAACAGCGAATCATATCCAAAGCCTAGAATGTGCCCGTGCGCACCCCTGTCCATTAGTATGGGGAATTATGCAAACTTCTCAGCCACGATTCGGATGAATTGTCTCCTGGGCCCTGAGCATTTTGCAATTATTTGCCCAACAATACATTGTACAAGGTCCCGCCTGTCTTCAGGGCGAAGAATTGAACCGCCGGTCTTCAGGCAGGCTAGCACGGTTTCAGGAAAGCTGCCGCTCTCAAGCTTAAAAGTGAAATCAGCATAAAGCGCTGCAGTCTCCCCTCCAGGGTTTGAACTACTCATATTGTGTGTGCCTCAGGGACCCGCGAGTGAAACAAGTATTTGGCAACACATTGAATTTGCAGGACAAATGAAGGAAAACATCGTACATTGGCTATAATCAACTAAGCAATCCAGCAAAATGGAGACTCTTTAATTGCCGGCTAAGAGTAGTCACAAAAATACACGAACTTATATTCTGATTTGAAGCCATCCATTCAGACCTAAATAGTATAACACATTTATTGTATAACTCAAACACTATATATACTGGCTGACCACTTTGTCCTGCATATAAAGCAAGGTACTTAGATCTCATAGTATTTGTTCTGCTCATTATACAAGACTTGAACTTCTATCTCATTAGGTTTTCAGCAGCCGTCAGCCACTTTCTTACTCCCTAGCAATGTAGTGTTATATATGCGCTGCAGCATAAAGAGCCTGTCTGGTGCCCTTGCCAAGGCATTTGAATTCACTCATTCATATGATGTGACTTGCATGTGGATAGCAATGGGCACTGAAGTTAATAGAATGATTCAAACAATCTCCATCTCCAATGACATACCTGGATTACTTCTGTACCGAATATATTCTCTCACTGAAAGAACGAAAGGGTGCATTCGTTTATTGGCTTCCAAAAGATTCACGAGCGAAATAATGCCTTTGCCGCGTTTTCCCAAACGACTGCGCACTGCGGCCAGCTGCAACATTTGTATTCTTAAATGACTCTTGGCCCCATTGTTTGGTGAGCCTTCACAGCTGTAACGAGCTTCAAGTTGCTATCACACAGTCAAACGGCGGATTCAAGTGTGTTGCGGAAGAGCGTACACCCATCTATAACTCTCTAAACCTCTCTCATGCATTCGCTCATCGGAAACCTCAAGGCAGTTTAGCACAAGCTTATTCGACAGCATACTATGCGCTGAACAAGGTAAAAGCATTCTTATTTTTAAGAGCTAATTCTTAACTTTCCATTCCCTTGTTCAGAATTTTACTTCAGAGTACCCTAATGGGGCAACGTTTTCTCATTAATAATTACGTCTTATCGCAACACTGAAAGCCTTGTCAGAACACCTGGAGTTTAACTACGCGGAATCACTTTTTGTGAACTGCCAAAAACCGTGAACGCGATTTGAAGAGTTTGCGACGGTCGGCAGGCAATCGCGAAATGCTGCACTCCAACGACGAGAAGGAACGTAAATACAGAGGTGCTCTGGAATTCCACACCAGCGCAATATTTTCCGTCTGCTTTAGAAAACTGGGCAGAAGGCTGGGACTCCGAAACCATATCAGCTCAATAGTGGGAAGTCACATGTCCAACAACAAAAAATATAAGGGTGCATTTTCTTTTATTCGAGAAGTGTGCTATGAGGCATAAGTTGAAAAAGGAAAGGGGGGGGGAGGGGGATGAATGCACGGGATTGAAAGTTAAAAGAAGGAGTGAAGAACCGTTGCGCTGAGGTAGTCGCAGAGGTTGTTAATGAAACGGTTGTCCATTGTCCACTTCGCGTAGTCACTTTCGCGGTTCCACCGCAGACCCACCACCCTGAGGAGCCGTTTTCTGATAGCAGCCGTCGCTGGGCACGTCCACAACAAGTGACGCACATCACATATGTCCGGTGCAGCGCTACAGTGAGGGCACCTGTCAGGTAGTGGCAGATCTTTGGCACGCCACCAATGACGGACAGATGGTGTCAGAGCCACCCCTGCCCGAATCCGGCGCACGGATACCTCCTCCTGCCGAGTAAGACTACGGGGGAGAGGGTGCGAACACAGAGGAATTAGAGCGCGTGTTCGCTGGCGCAGAACTTCGGAATCGGAAACGTGCGACAGGAACGGATCTGGGGGAAGAGGAGAAGGTGGCGGATCGTCTAATGTATGAAGATGAGTCATAGCATCCGCTTGAATGTTATGTGGATCATGGGCATGGCCGCGAATCCAGAGTATGCGCACAGGACATGGATACTTTGCGCAGAGCACATGAATAGATTGTGAAATCTGGAACGTTCGTCGAACAGCCTTAAGCTGTTTAAGGGCGGCGCGGGAGTCGGTGTAAATGTGAACTGTATTGAATGTTAGAATGAGCGGAAGGGAAGCAATGACATTATAATTGGCTTGAAGTTCCAATGCCAGGGGAGCGCACGTATCCGCAGTATACATCGCGCGAGAGTTGAGATGCGGATGAGATGGACTATACACAGCAGTAACTCCCCTCTCTGCAGAATAAGATGCATCCGTGTATAATATGCACCCTTCAGGCAGATACGCTGCTGATACCGACGGGAAAACAGTGGGGCGATTGTCAGTGAGCTGGCAATAGGAACACGGTGGAAGTGTCTTTAAACGATGAAGTTTGAGAGACTATTTTCGAGCTCTATTTGCAACCCGTTGGTCGATGATTTCACTTAGTGTATTAAGTTGGGCGAACTCCTGTAGCACAGGTATGGGTGTTAAACGAGGCAGATATGTTATGACGCGCATAGCCTCACGATTGATAGCTTCAAGGGAGTCCCACTGTCTGCGGGTGAGACGTTGAAATTGTGCCTGGTATACTATCCGTGGCTGAAGGATAGAGCGCGCAAGCTGGCGGGCCGTATGAGCACGTGCGCCACCAGAGCGCATAGCTATGCGACGAATCAGACCTAGAGCAGCGTGAGCCGATTTACGTGTGGCTGTCAGCCACGGGGTGCCAGTCCCAGATGTATGAAGGAGAAGACCAAGAATACGAACAGTTTCTACTTGAGGAATCAGAGAATTATGTACCGTAAAATTTAAAGGGGGAGCTTTCCGTAAGGCGGCTTTATTTTAAATTCGAATGAAACATGATTTAGTAGGAGAAAGTGTTAGACCCAGAGATGTGAGGCGAGATGTCAATACATCCAGCGCATGTTGAAGGACCGACTGATGAATAGGCGCATCTGGATGACAGCACCACAAGGTGATATCATCGGCATATTCAAGCTCGCGGATAGAAGGGATGGTCTCTAGGGCTCGAACAAGAGGAATTAAAGCCACATTAAATACTGTGGGGGCGAAAACGTAGTCCTGCGGCACTCCTCTATTGGAAGTGAAATTACCAAAGGGCTTTCCGTGGACACGCACGGTGAAGGTTCGATTTTTCAAAAAGGCGTGAATGGAGAGGAGGAACCGGTGAGGGAGACCAAGAGTTTGAAGGGAGGCAAGAATGGCAGAGTGAAGGATGTTATCATATGCCTTTGTTATGTCTGTAGCGATTACGGTTCGTACAAGGTGACTCTGCGGAGAGTGGTCAAGCACGTCAGCAGCCAAACTAGCAAGGCCGTCCTCCGTTCCAAGTTGTGGGCGGAAACCAATTTGGGAATCTGGGTAACTATCATGGGATTCCAGCCACCATGATAAGCGTGCGGCTAGAATGTTTTCATAAAGCTTGCAGATGGTAGGGGTAAGAGAAATTGTACGAAGGGCCGAGAGAGATATTGGAGGCTGACCTGACTTGGGTATTGGAACCACAATAGAATGCTGCAAGTCTCCCGGCATGACGCCAGAAAGCCACACTTCGTTAAAAGTATCAAGTTGGGTTTCCAAAGCCCTCCCTTCCAAGTCACGGAATAAAGAGTTAGGTATGCCGTCGTGCCCGGGAGTAGTAGTAGTTTTTAAACGGTCAATGGAGGCCAGCAACTCTGCCATGGTGAGGTCAGAAGTAATCCCATCGGGGGGCTCTGTTACCGATAAGTCAGGTGGAGACGTAGCGGTGCAGTCATGGTTTGGAAAAATATTGACGGGCCGCTTGTTGTGCAAATGTGTCCTCATCCACATTTAGCGCGAGGCGAATGCTCTCTGTGTAATCTGCAACCTGAGAAGGGCGCTCCATGGCGTGAAACACTCTCCAAAGATGTCGATTGCCCTGCGAGAGGACAGGCGGGCACACCATGCAGCCCAGCGTTGCCTGCCTAGCCGCTTTGCATTGCGCCGCGCCCGTGCGGTAGCGCGGTGAAGAGTAGGAAGAGCCGAAGGGTCATCGGGGTGACGAGTAGCGTAAAGATCCGCTTGGCGACGAAGAGCCCACAGATTCAAGAGATGTATGTCCGGGTTTGGGTCGTCTTCATTTACAGTAATGGTAATAGTGTGAGTAGCGAGAACAGCAGATAGAGTAGACAATGCTGAAGAGGGGTTGAATGTAGATAAATGATTGTCTACGCGTATAGAGTCCCATGATGTTATTCGTACAGTGCGGCGTATTTTCCGTAGACGCGTAGGCGTGAGGGAGATAAAAATAGGGCTGTGATCGCTACCCCAAGTATCTGAATCAACAGCCCAACGAGGGTAACCGGGGCCTAACCACCAAGTCAAATCAGGTGAACACGGGCCACCTCGTGGGCGGGTAGAAGTATTCGAGTGGTTTAAAAGTTGAAAGGAATGATCCGAAAAGCTCCCTTGGATGTGTGAACCCCTTGAGGAATCCGATGGGTAACCCCACGCAGTGTGTGCGCCGTTGAAGTCGCCACCAACTAGAATAGGGATACCCGAGTTGGTAGAACGTAGAAAACGAACCCATCCCAGATTGGGAGATGGGGAGCCAGGACGACTATAAAAAGAAACTAGAATAAGGGGTGTGCGTGCAGGTTTTACGAGAAGGGCGACAACCTCTTGACGTGTGTTGCACCACCGTGAAAGGTCGAGCGGTGTGTGCAGAACTGAACTGTGAATATAAATTGCAGATTTACTTGGGCTGAGGGAGGAGGCGGAGCAACGGCTATCAGGGATAGATGGTGAATGGTATGCGCAGAAAACTGAAAGGCGTGGGAGTGCATTATGCTCTTGCAGTAGGAACGCCCATGCCCTCAGCTTTCCGTCGCGAAGGCGGATGTTCACTTCAGAGGCCTTATTAGCGAATCCTCGACAGTCCCACTGCACCACCACCGATGATGATGCGCTATCCATGACGAGGCCGAAGAGCTTCCACGATGAGGGATGTCACCTGCTTCATCAGCGCTAATATCTTATCCACTGTCGGGGTAGTCACGGCTAACAGGTGGTCGGCACCTGATTGTGGGCCAGTGCATACCCTAGGTGATTCCTCTGATGATTGCTCCCGAGTTATGAGAATTCTTTGAGAGGATTGAGAACGACGCTGTTCCCGGCGCTGGGTGAGTTCGTCTAGTCGAAGGCGAGCCTCCGCGATTGCATTGTCTAAAGCTGTGTCTTCATCTGTGGTATCCACATGTGATGGATGCACTGGACGTTTTGGCGTACCATTTGATCCGGGAAGGCGAGCCGCTTGTGCATATGTACGCTGGCGAGGAAACGTATGGTGAGCAGCAGGCTCAGATAAAGGTAGTTCAGGGAAGTCGTTGTCGTCACAAGCGAGAGCTGCAAAGCGATTACTTGTAGGAACATCCATTTTTGCACGCGACTTGTGAAACTTCTTCGCTTGCTTCTTCTTTGGACAAGCGGGGGAGCGAATGTCATGGTCCGGCGATTTGCACAGGGCACAATGAGCGGTTGGTTCATTCATGTCGGCCACAGCTGCTGGATTAGTGCAGGTATTTTGCATATGTCCTTCTTTGTGGCAGTGATTGCAAATAAATACGACGAGGTCGGAAGGGCTGTGGTTTGACGATCGCACCGTAGTAGGTAAGGTACTTCGGGAGAGTCAACAGGCCTTGCAGGATGAGCAGGTGTGAGCCCCGGCGACCCATAGGCCGTGCTTGCAGTACAACATGAGTTGAGCAGCGAGTATTTGCGCACACCTCCTCGGGAGGGCTCGTGCTGTCGACATGATAAACCATGCAGCGGAGTGTGTCAGGACTAGATGCAAAATATATTTGCACCGGGACATGCTTGCTGTCATCCAGGGGGATCCGCGTAACTGCGCAAAGTTTCTGGGCGTCCATCATGGATGACAAGTTTACCGTGATTGTGTTCGATGGGCAATGGACGACAAACCCGCACTAGTTCGAAGAGCCAAGGGCATGGTCAATTGTGGCTTGAACATTCCAGGCAGGGATGGCAGTCATATCAAAGCGCAATGTAGGCTTGGTGGTAACGCGGAACGAGTTCGCAGCAGGCGGAAGAGAGCCTTGACTCACGGGAGGCATCTGTGGAGGAGGCTCAGACGCTGGTTACGGCCCTTGGAGGGAATACTGAACTGGCGCGACGGGCACAGTTTCTCGAGGGAGTGCCACGGGCACGGAGGCGGTAGAGCAGTCCATGTCACAGGCCAAATTCGTAGCATCGGAAGACGGCGCAGGCTGGTGGCCCAGAGGCGCTGACGATTGCATGGACGTGGAGGCTGCGTCAGGTGGCAACACAGCGGGCATCCGCGTAGCTGTCGTCGACAACGCAGAATCCATGCAGACGCGTAGCGCGGCCTCGCTCGGCAGCGCCGAGCTAAGCCTAGCTTGCCCCTTAGGGTTCCGGTTGGGTTTTCTCACTTGAGAATGCATGAAGGGTGCATTTGACATCTGCATCGACATACATTTGACAGTGCTTGCGTGGTAGTCTACGTATTGTTAGTATCAGTGCTTGCCGAGCAGGAAGACACATGTATTCGCCGCTAGATCAACTTACATGTGGCGTCACCGCCACTACTCTAGTGTGGATCGGGAGTATTGTTGCAGCCATTGTCAGCGAAGTAAATCATGAGACGCTGAGCGAATGGCTAGATGCGATTTTCGCTCACTGAAAATTACACTAAATTCTGCCGTGTAACTAGAGTATTACACATTCGCGAAAATTCAGGAGCTTGTGGAATTTATTTTTGAACATTGAAGTACACTTAAGCTCCGAATTACTCACGGCGAAGACATTTGCAAACGCTTCACGTGACTTTGGTCAGGTTTGCGCTAAGAGGTTTGAGAGAATTATTGGTATAGGTATAGGGGTGTTTCCATCCCAAAGCAATTGATGCTATAAGGGACGCCGTAGCGAAGGGGTAAGGAAATTTCGGGAACCTGTGGTTCTTTATCATGCAGTGGCATCGCACAATAGATGGGCTTCTGGAATTTCGCCTCTCTTGAAATACGACCGCCGCGGCCGGGATCTAACCCGCGTTTTTTGGGTCAGCAACCAAGCGCCATAAAACACATTACTTAGCACTGCATTTATCTGACATTAAGTTCAGTGTTAAGCAAAACGTAATTTTCGGGATATTTGCAAAATAGTTACTAAAACCAAGCCTTCCATATTTTTTAACTGCTCCAGAAGAGATGGATTGTCTTCGTTTTCTTTCTACTATAATCTATTACTACCCTCCAAGTAAGCACTGCCACGCAAGCAGGAAGCGACGTAGTTAGGCGCGTATACTATTCAGTGCTAAAATATTCCGTTCGAGACTGACTTTTCACATTTGATACTTATATTTGTAAACAGACCGACTGTCAGTGTAACTTTTTACTTGTAAGAAACACTCGGCTTGCGCAGTAGAGAGCACTAGCACTTAGAACGATTGCAATGTAGCTGGGCTTATAATGGTGGGCAATCATCTTATTTTACCATGTAATATTTTCGGCAACAGTTAATGGTGGGTATTATGCGAATCGTCAAATGTTTTGATAGTTCTCTCCGGCACAATTGTTCACTCCTGTGGTGTGATGGATGCGCCGTAGCCTTCAAGTTATAAGCAAACGACGATAAACGTCTTGCATGTACTGTCAGTAAAGAAAACCCGAAAAAGGGAACTGAAACGCGAATTAACACAGCAACACGAACATATTAGCAAGTGCAGAGGAAATGCAAGCGAGATTTAATAACTCATTTAGAATACGATCTTCGCACCTTCCAATTGAAATTATTCTGCTCATATAGCTTTAAGGCTCCTACAAATATGAACAGATTCTCTGCACTAATTCTCAATTTTGGTTTTTTGTATTTCAGTAGTCTTGTTTGCTTTCGTGTGTTGCTGATAGCAGATCTCGAATTCAGTTAACGTAGCAAGAACAAAATCTTAAATCAACTTGATCGCGCTTATATAGGCCACAAAATGGCCCGTTAAAATTCTATTATCTTTACCAGGAGTTTTCAAGCCGGCATATGTGTGAGTGCCTATTGGATCTCAAAGATTACTGAAGAGAATTTACTTATTTATTTATTTATTTATTTACAAACTACTACAGGCCCTCTTGGGCCCTAGCAGGAGGGGCAATACAATGCAACATGAATATACACAAAACCACTAAAGAAAATTCGAAACACAATCCAAAATAAGTTAGATGGCGTCAATCTTCTATTTCTTCAATAGATTCTATGTCACGTAGTGCTGTTAAAGGTAAAGCATTCCATCCAGTAACGGTACGAGGGAAGAAGGAGTATTTAAATAGGTTAGTTCTGGCGGTGAATGGAGTTAGTGAATCACATTGGCGATGTCTTGTTGGTCGTGGAACGGAAAATGGGTTGATGTAGGGATCCGTGCCCTATGGCAACTTTTTATGTTTTAGAAGGAAAAATAATTTAATCTGAGAATTTTACGTCTCACTTGCAATGTTTTAATTCGGTGTGATACGGTGTTCGGTGTATACGGTTTACACGGTGTTTTGAAAAGATGAATCGAATGGCCTTGCGCTGGATCATTTAAGTGTTTGAATGTTAGTTTTAGTTAATGGGCCCCACACAATGAAAGCGTATTCTAACTTGGGTCTGAATAATGAAGAATAAGCTAAAAATTTCAAGTCTGCAGGAGCATTCTTCAGTTTGTGCTTGAGGACAGAAAGAGAGAAAGGCAGGGAGGTTAACTAGGCAGCCCCCGGTATGCTACCCTACACGTGGGAAGGGGAACGGAGGGAGAGATAGAAAGGGGAGAGAACAAAGGGAGATGATAACTTTTCCACATGTCCGCTGGCCGTTACTTAAAGGGTACACAGGGCACACACTGATAGTTCACAATCTCGCACTCAGTCCTGAGTCCTTCAAGAACTTGACAAGTGCCTTCAAAGGTGTCCTTTGCGATGAAGGCTTACTCCAAGGACCCTTACTTTAGTTAGGGGCCGAGGATCTAAATACGGCGGAGTGTTGCAGCCAGGTGTGTACGCTCACGCTGAAACCGAGGGCAGGTACAAAGAAGGTGTTCTATAGTCTCGTCGCACCCACAGACCTCACACGCAGGAGAGTCTGCCATTGCGATTAAGTGGGAGTAGGCATTTGTGAACGCCACTCCCAGCCACAGGCGACACAACAGCGTAGCATCGCAGCGAGTGAGGCCACACGGAGGACTGAGTTGGAGGAAGGGGTCTAGGTGGTGCAGACGGCATGTGGAGTTGCTAGTAGAGGACCATGACGCTAAAAGGTCTCTTCGGCCAAGCATTCGCAGATGTCTTGCTGCGTCGGCTCTTGTCAACAGTATCTGGACAATGTTGGCACTGCCGTGAGCCGCTCGAGCTGCAGCGTCGGCTGCGTCGTTTCCAACAATGCCATAGTGTCCCGGTATCCACTGGAAGACGATGCCATGACACTGGTGCTGCGCCTGGTGTTGGAGATGTCTTAATTCAGCTACGAGTTGATCGTGATCGCCATGGCGTAAAGCAGAATTAAGACACTGTAAGGCTGCTTTTGAGTCACAGAACACAGCCCATTTGTGGGGTGTTTCTGCACCGATGTACTGCACAGCCGCACGAATAGCGGCCAATTCTGACCCGGTGGAGGTTGTCGGATGCGAAGTTTGCTGGATAATACTGGTATGTTTCGTAGGAATGACCACGGCGTAGGTTGAACTTGTACCTGAGACCGAACCATCTGCATACACATGAGTGCGGTCACTATATGCGGCGTGGAGTAAGCAGAGTGTCAAATGTTTATTGGCTGGTGTCGATAAGTTCGATTTTTTCGTTATGCCCGGAATTGTAAGGCGCACGCATGGCTCCCGCAGAGACCACAGCGCAGAGGAAGGGCGGGCTGCCGGGGTGAACTGTGATGGGTGGACGGCTGGTGGGCTGCTATAACCTTTGAAAACGTTGCGTGTGGCCTTTGATTCACCACTGACACAAGGTAGTGCTGCGGTATCCTTGTTAGACAGTTGAGAGCCGTACGGTGCGTCGGCTTGTCTCAGTGCTCTTCGGATTACGCGCGGTGACCGGGACCTGACGGACGGACGACTGCGAGAGCGCGTTTTCACTGTAATCAGAAAAATTTGGTGATCTTGAAGCGCCTCATGAACCATGACACTGTTGTTGATTTTGCTCACGGTCCCTTTCGATCAGGAGATCAGCTGTACGAAAGTGGATGTACAATGCTATTGTTGCAGAGCAGCTCGTGAACTCTGCTTTGCTGGTGTTAAGCGGTTATTCAGCAGCACTCCCTGGGACAGCCGCATCAGTTTGTTTAACAACTCAATTTCGAAGCCTTGAGAAGGTGATGTCAGAATGCACATGCACCCTGCTACCTTCATTTTCCTGTGACTATTGCTACGGACGTGTTTACTTGTCTGCTGAGTGACGGCGATGGCGAGCACAATCAGCTGTGTATCGACAGTGTAGAACGCTTCCCAGATTTCCTTAATCCTCCTTACATTTTACACTAACAAAAATTTTTTTGCTAACATATAGACGCATATTTGCACCTTGCCCAGTGATCGGCTAGGTTTCCTGGCCCTCTTATCCTTTTACATTTGTGTGGTCACGACAGTGCCATTCCTGCACAGATTCAAAGCTACAATAACAAGGCTTGTTTCAGTTCTATGAAATGTGCTAAGCATTGTTGCATGGTGGTTGGTTCTGCAATACCGACGTTGCCCTGTTTCTGAGAGTCCTGTAGTATCAATGGAACCGTTGACCTGCCAAGGAAAAGATCACATTTAATTTGAACCCGTTCCTTTACTTGAATGAAATGACTGTTGTTGCTTGCACTAGCAGATTCCCCGCTTTGCACCGGCGCCTAGTTCTGTTCTTGCCCGCTGTGCATGCCTGAATCAGGAGTGTTGCATTTTTCTTTTCTTCAGCGGTGTACTCAGTTTAAAAGGTGTTAACCTAGCATTGCGGGCTGCGGGGAGGCATATGTGAGGTTATAATATAAGCAAGCGATTCTGTTGTTTTAATTTTAAGCAGGTTATTTCATTTTGTGCAATGAGCAATCCAAGCCAGGATGTGAGTCGCCGAGCCCTGACAGTGATTTTTACACTAGAAAGAGAAGCTCATTGGCAACCAGAAAGTGTATGAGCTGGTTAGAATTCAGTGTGCCTGGTAGTCCACGGGTTAGCATAACAGTCTGTGCAGACAGTGGGGAAGCATTGTGATGGCAATTCCAGTGTGCAAGAAAGGTACATGATTCAGGCAGCGTTCGATTTATCTGCTCAAATCCAAAGTTTTAAGTCTTTCCCCTCTGAACATTAATGGGACAAGAACACATGCGACAATGGGCCGTACGCATTTTCACTCTGTCCACTCTGATCAGCCAGTTTCTATGTTAGCAAAGCGTAAGTGCATTGTACAAAATTTTTTCCCCAGAAACACTGCTAATAGTTTGAGTCCATATTAACGAGGGTGGCACTAATGAGGAATGGCTGTATATGTGAAAGTATGGTTAGTTTTTTAGTTCTGATGTTGACACAAGCAATTAATCTGTGTTATTTTGAATACGAGACTATAGAAGTACACTTATCTTGCAAATTATGAAGATGATTAGAGGGATGTGTTGTATGGCACAGCAATTTGTTGGTTGAAGAATAGCGATTGGCTTTACCTGACACCACTTAAAACAGCAAACTGCAAAATGAGCCCTGTAGAGCTGGTAAAGGTATGTTAGGAACATAGTCGACGGAAAACAGCACCACTGCACATAGTAACAATTCTTGCTCTGTTGTCCTCATCCCTTAGCGCAGTTTCAACATGCAAACTTACCGCCGGCTCACCCGACAGTACACTCGTAAAAAGTTTTGTGAAATTTGTGGAAAACATTAACAGAACAGGAAGCACAGTGTACGCATATCTAGTGCATACTCTGCAGATACCTTCCTGCCTCATTATAGTTCGGCCCCTCTTTGTTTCTTACCCGTCATTTCCGAGCACCTATGGCCCTATTTATGCCATTGGCATGTGCTGCAAATCACCAAACACATTTTGTACTCTTGCCCTGCTAGATTGTTTTGGCCCGTTAAGTTGTTTCATCCAAATTGGCAAACTTTTGGAAAACATTACCGCAATAGCCAACTTGCTCTTGTTCTTCACGACATGCACCTTGACTGCAATATCCCCCTCGATGCTTTTCTTCTTGGCTTTGAAAAAGCATGTGATTCGCTTATTTATGTATGGCTTTTTTTATCGTGCTTTAACTTGTATCCAATAGCTCTAAACTGGATCCAAGCCAGCCGTCGGCAGATTTCTCTCTCCAATTCTTAAGCATCCTCCCTTTTCCTGCAGTCTTGGATGTCCTCCAAGGCATTGCTCTTGAGCCTTAGCTTTTTACTACCTACATTATGGCTTTCCTTTCAGTGTTTTGTTACACGCCTTCACTGATGGCTATATTAAGGGATCTGCCATCTTGCAATCAATACCCATGTTTTAGTTCTCCAAAACAACATTTTGCATGCTCTAGAATGGCCTGTTTGCTAATGTTACTAAGAATGCACTCATATTTTTTTTTACCTTTAGCAAAACTACATTTTGCCTACTTATAAGGCCTTACCGAGACAGGCATATTCACTGGATACTGGTTGAAACGCTAAGCCATTCACATGGCTCGCATGGTCTCACCTCATAATGCTTGTACGCCCTCCCACAGCCTAGGATATTTACACCATAACATGTACTTAGCATTGCCGTCTTCCAAGTTACTTGCGTCCAGATCCTCTGTGTGGCATCACCTTGGGCGTTCTAATGGTGCATGGCACAAACCGTACTTAACTAAAATCCTAGAATGAGTTCAGACCTGAGGCCTTGTTTTATTTTCTGAGACTATTGTTGAAGCTCCAGATTCACAGCACCAAAGGTGAATCTTCAAATTTCTTCATGTCGTGCAGAAACTGCAGGGTTTTTTAACTCTTTACCGTCACATAACCAGCTAATCTGTTCTGACTCATGTTTCTTTCTGCACTAGCCGCACTAGTACTGTTGTGCCTAGTTAGGTCATGCCACTGCATTTCAAGATAGATTTTTGTTTTTGCCACTAAAGGCTGGAATGGCCTTCCACCTCACAAGGCTTACTAACCTCTTGTCTCTTGAGCTAGTCACTGCAGAAATGCACGCAATAAATAATGATGCTCGTCCACTAATTAAAGTAATTCCCTCAAGGCAGAGAATATTTGTAATAAGCAAGTAATTACTCACTGACATTCACCAAAGTTCAGCCATAAGGCCACAAAGAAGAGCTACAAAGCTTTTTTGTAGCCGTATGGCTGTGCTTGGATGCTAATGGTTGATTACTTCTACACAAAGCTGACCACTCAAGAATAATCATTTAGTACTGTTTAGGTATAATAAATGTTAAAATAAATTGTTCTAATGAAATGCTTAGTCACTTGCTGAGTTCGGCAAGCCAATGCAATGTTCTCTTATTCGTAAGACCTTCCTCACAATCTATTTAAAGCAATATTGAGGCACCTTTACACAATAGTTTTGTCGGATGGCATACAGTTGAATTTACGCTAACTTGCACACTATGCACAAGCTAGGTCTAGCCAACTGAACCTGTGCACTCAAAAGCTAAGCATGCATTATTGTGCCTATCTGTGTCAGATTTTTCTTGGTTTCTCTCTCTTATCGTCTCCTGAGCTAAGCAACACACAGCCTTCATAACGTGGCTCAGTGAGTATGCTACGAGTGCATGTTTATGCATGTGACTTTTATATATTCAGGATAGTGTTAACAGGGCTGTTGGTTCATCTTGACCACAAAAGCCGTCAACTTCAATTTGCAGCAAAGAGACACCAGTAAAGACAAAAGTCATCAATGCTTTTCTGTTTTTTTCGGCTTTCTTCGGCCTAACTTCAAATTGGTCGTTTCCAAGTTTGTGTTGCCTATCCGTGGCTCAATTAATTTCTTTTTTGAAAGCCAGACTGGCAGTGAAATAGGTATATTTTGCTGAAAATGTTTATAGTCGGCAACTAATAGCAAACTCGAAAATTCAACACATGTTGAGTGGTATAAAAATCAGTTAACAGTAAGCAATGCTCACTTTTGATAGCTAGATTGTTAACTGGTCACCTTTACGTTCAATCAGTCTACATTTTACTAATATTTGTATCAGAGAACATACGCATATATGCCTGTCACATACTTAAATGGCTCAATTTTTCTTGCATTTTATTGTGCAACATCATAGACCTCATTCTGGAAATCCAAGTTTACAAAGTCTGCTTGAGATGCTGGTGTTTGCTCGAGATAAGCAGATTATAGGGTAATTGTATCCTGTTATCATGACTGTACAGAGTATTGTTTCCCAGCCTAAGCCAGGAGCCATTGCAATGTAAACCGTCCATAATGGTTCTTGCATTTCCTCTGCCTGTAATCCACTTTACTGGCTCCCACATCTCATTATGTTTATAGTAATAGAAAGACATGTGTAGACTTTTATGCAGTACAAAGGCACCCACATTGTTTTCCACTCACAGCGACATTTGAGAATGATTTGGAGTTGCACAGAGTATATGCCAGCTTATTTTGTACATGGCAACAATGACATGGTTTTCAGCAGAACTTCCCATACTTGTTTTCAATGCTGTAGTCTGACTTGTGCAATGGCAATATCAGCTCATGAAGATATGCTAAAAGACTACCTGATGGCCCGCTGTCTTTGTGGAGAACAAAGCGCCTTGCACTACAGCCAAGTGATGCATGTCGAACCCCCTTTGCAGCCACACAGTGCTATTTCTATTTTGGCTTTAATAATGGACTTAAAAACAAAAAAATAAGTCACTATCGTTACATTGTCGCTGTTCTGTAAAATGTAGAACTTCTTTAATTAGAACTGATTAAACCTGTTCCAAACAACTGGAAAAGTCATTTCTCATGTGCATTTGTGTTTGACAGCAGTGTGCTAAAATGCGAATTTTTAATGCATACACAATTCAGGCACACACACACACAACTTATATATTGAATAGATAAGCATGTCTTTTGCATTAGCAGTCAGCTGGCTGTAGGTAGTTGGGGGTGGGGTGAGGTTGTTTACATATTACAATGACAACAACTGTGCAAACTGAGCCGCACGAAGCAGCAGCAGCAGCAGCAGGCGACTGAAATTTGCTTGTATCGTAGTTATCACTTCAACCAGCACCTTGGAATTGGCCAACAATACTCAGTAAGGATACTTTTTTGGAGATTCATCTATCCCAGAGCTTGTTATGAACTTAAACAAACAGCACTAGAGCGTCGTTATTCTGAAATCCTGAGGGTAGCCTAACTTTCAGAGGGGGCAGCCTTCTGTTATTTTGGCAAATTGTCGACCCTTACATGTGAAAACATCGCGATCGAACGAGGGGGAGTTTGCGATCGCGATGTGACGCGTTTTTCGGTCTCGGATATAAATGGTCCACATGTCGTTCCCCACACATATCACAGCCGAAAACAATTGTAAGTACCTTCGACGAAAATCCTGCGGCAAAAAAAGCGTTGACGGAACGGATGTCCCGAGTACGCCCCAATTAATACGGGCTATTCCTACTGCAAGATATCTCCGTGTTTTTCTACAAGCCTGTACCGCCGCACGCGATTAGACGGCAGGCACTGCCGGGCGCGCCAATCGGAATGCTGGGACCATCCGCCTCGCTCGCAAGCGCCAAAGTGATCGTACAACACCTTTCCGCCTCACGTCCGCATGGCGGCCGAAAACTGGCGGACCGCTCGCGAAGCGGACCTGGCGGAAGGCGCTCCGAAACGATCGTACAACGGCCCTTACCGGTCATCTGCCACGGCGCGTACCTCCTGACGATTAGTGCAATTGGCCGTCCCCTGTCGTGCGGCCTCTGACAGGGCGCCATCTGACACGAGTTACAATTTTGACCGCGCGTTCCCCCCTTCGATCTTTCTGCGAAGCGCAGCTGAGTTTTTCTGCCACCCTGGTGACTTGCGCAGTCAGGCTCATTCGCCTGCCGCGTCGTTTTCACTTGTTGCGACTCCCGTGACGCAATTCGCACGCACGGTTTACCCGCAATCTCGTCTCCAATGCCAAACAAAATTTCACCTGCTACCGCATCATGAGCGCGCACTGTCGCGCGTTCGCCAGTCTCCCTCGACGTAGCGCCGCCAGTTTGCTCGCGCCTGGGCCTTTCGCGCTCAGGGGCATTCGTATGCCTGCGGTACCCTATTTCAGCATCAGCGCTACCGGTCTGGTCTACTGCGGTGACCGTTACAGCCGCAGCTGCGTCTGCGCTCTCCTCTTTGTTGTCACTATCCTCCTTCAGTGCAGTCACCACTTCTGACACGGCGGTTGCCCCTGCCCACCGCTCCGGAGGTCTGACATCCTCGATGACCGCATTATCCCCGGATACTAGCCTGCTCGCTTTAGCAGAGAGAGTTCCACTGCCAAACCTCTCATCAGTTTCCTTGAAATCATCAGAGCGTTCCTCTTACACGTTGACACCTGCCTCCTGTTTCTCTTTCGCGGCAGCCTTGTCACCACTCGAGCTTTCCACTATCGCTCTCTGGCCTACCTCCTCTCTCACAATTGCGACCTCAGTGCCGCCACTCGAGCCTTCCTGTCTGCGGACTGCCTCTACCGCACTCTGGCATACCTCGAAATGCTCCGCGTGCCCGCCCCATTCTCCGGACGCACCAACTCTTGTTTTACACCGTCCACCGCCTCCCCGACCTCTCTCTCGTACCGTAATATTTCAGTTGCCAATTCTACTTCTGAAATTTTCAATTTTAATTTTAACAATGCTATCTCATCGGAGAAAGGCGACACTGACTCTCCGCTTACGCGTGCTACCTCGGCGTTCGCAACCAGCTCCATCTGCCTCCCTCCTACTGGTCTGTTCCCGTCCTCCCCGCGCACATGACTGTCACAGTGCCCAGCGGAAGGACCTACATGACACCAACCTGCTTCACTGTAGGAGATGGCTTGGCCTGCTGGCCCACGCCCGAGATGGTCGCTCAGCCCTGGGTCCTTTGTTGCCGTCTTGATGAGTTTCACGGCCGGTCCGCTTCCTGTTGGGAGATCATGTCGACTGCGCCAGTCAGGCAGGTTCCTCTCCTCCCTTCACTCCTTTATCTTCTTTTCCCTATTCAGCCAGACCACATGAAGACTTCAGATTATAAAGTGCCGAATTTATTGACTCCTATTCACAATTGCGGTGACACCACACTGCCGTCGGGATGCGGCCTCTCGTCTCGGCCTCCACGACCCGTCCCTCCAGTCCTTCTTGGTCGTCTCCCGGTCCTTCCCGGTCCTCCTCTCCAGCTTGCCCTCTCTCGTACTTGCTTCCCCGCTGCTCCCTTCGGTTGGCTCCCTGGGAAGGCATCTTGAGCTGGTTCCCGTCGTTACCGAGGCGGCGCGCAGACCTTGGTCTTATCGGACGATGCCCCGTAACAGCTGTTCGGGGGTGGTCTCTCGTCCGTCGCCGCTGAGCGGCAAGCACGCACACAGAAACACAAAGTGCCGGCTGTTTTTTGGGCGCGCCGAATCGCCTGCGCGTACAAGCACAAAACCGCGGCGGCTGTTTCTTCCGGCTACGTTCGGATGCGGTAAGGCCGCGCGCCCAACACCATGCAAAACAGCTTCTTCCACCAAACGGATCGGCTCGAAAAGGCTGGTTATCCCAAGCCGCTGCTAGGGTCAGTGTCAAAATCGGTTCTCAGTAGTTTGACCGAAACCAGAAAAGGGGTACGAGTAGATTCATTTGTGCGAAAATAAAAATAAAAAACACAGTTGTGCCTTACATTCATCATTTCTCCCACGAACTAAAAGAGTTAGCAAATAAAGCGCGTGTCAAAGTTAATTTTTCGGCTCCGATAAGCTTGGGAAGATGTGCAAAACTGTTAAGAGCGGTTTTGTCCCTAGAAAGTGCGACATCAAACAAAGAATTCGTCTCCTGTGCAGAAGGTGTATTTTACGCCATTCCCTTGTCATGTGGAAAACTTTATGTGGGTCAGACGGGGAGATGCCTCAATGACCTGTTGAAGGAGGACAATAACAATGTGCATAATACTGTAAAAAGCCATCTCGGCATCCACTGCAGTGTAACGCAGCGTACGTCGGGACGGAACGGTGGCTCTTCCGCCTCGAAGAAGTTGACCAGCAGGTGTCGATGGGTAACATGAATTAACTTGATATATTTAAAATTGGTCCAAAACATCATTTAAACTGAACAAACTGATACAAACGGTCTAAGAGTAAATAATAACGCAGTCAGTAATACCAAGGGGAGCGCGACATCTTCCGAGCATAGGTCCCGAGCAGGAGGACCGCAGCCGTTCCTCACTCTTCTTCGCGCCAAAACCCCCTCTTAAATAGGTTTAAATACGTTTCCCCAGGACCCTGGGGACACTTTCAGTAACCAATTGGAAATGCTGTTGTCGAAGCCAATGAGAACGATTTATTTAAAACGAAAGCAGCCAATAGCACCCCGGTGCACATGAGGTTGTCTACTCGAGAGCACCGCGTAAATTTCATGAAGACGCGCGCATTTCCGCTTGGCACACAGATACAAACACACAGAACGACAATCGAAATACAGGGAGCGCAAACCTCCCATTCGGTGCACCACGCGACCAGCCGTCCGCGCTCTCAGCCTTCGCGGCTCGTCTGCGGCGCATCTGGTCGGCGGGGCAGTGTGTCGCTCGAAGCAATCACTTCGCGCGACTCTCCTGGAAACCACGGGGGGTCCGCGCGCCCGCTCTGGTGTCTCAGACACTGCTTGGAAGACATTGTCCTCCTGCAGGCAGCTAACCGTGCGTCTCAGTGCGTTTTACTCTAACTAGGCATTCGAACAAAGCCGAGGAGGGGGCCGCACAACGACAGCTTACAAAGAGCCAGAGAGAAAACGGCTGTGCCAAATGTCGAGGTGTGAGCGCCTCTAATGGATCCCCGCACAGCAGCGAGCACAAAGACAGCAACAGTCGCTCCGCGGGGAGAAGAACACATTCAGCTCACACTTGAGTGAGAACATCGGCTGTCCAGCAGCATTTTTTACGTTTCCCACATTTATCCAGAACCATTAGTGAACGGAGAACCCTCCCCCAGGTCCTAGACATTTGTTTGAAGGAGGCGATACTCGGATTCCAATGAAGAAATTGAATTGGTGGCTATAAAGGCACCGAACGAAAGCTGAATAAATTCGCATGAGTATTTCTTCAGGATTATTGGTTCTAGAGGCTGAAGGTCGCTCAGAAGCTTCAAGTTCGCATGAGGCCGCTTCAGCATGCTTATAACGCACGTTATATTATAGCTGCGGCACCTTTCCAGTACAAAGCATTTATCAGTGTCGCTGAGAGAAGACTTCTTGTGGCAGTTAAAGAAAAGAACTCCCATCTCACATGCCCTGACATGTAATACGTGCTGCTCCCATTCCGAGTTGTCTGGCTCGGCGTAACCAGGCATTATGACGATTTCCATCAGTGTTTTCACAAGAGCAATCAATTTCTCTTTTCACCTGACAGGGCCCGGTGCCTCGCACTGAGTTTGTTCATTCGCTCAAATTCATCAATGATAGGGATGAGAGATGTGAGAAAAAGTAAGTTTTGCTGATCAGTGTACATTTCGTTTAGTACTATTGCTGCATAACAGCTGTCCTTACTTTTCAATGCTTCAGTGCGGGTTTGCAGTGCAGCCCACAGATTCACGATTGATTGCAAGGCAGATGCAATGATGAGCCATTTTGTCGCACAGACACCTACCAGCTTAATCGGGACAACGCCCGAGTTAATGGCGGCGTACGTTTCTCTGTACTCTTGTTGCCTTTTTGGAGCATGTGCGCACCAATTGAAAATTTCGAGTACGAAGTAGCCAATGTGGGTGGGTGGCAAATGGATTGCCTCCTTACAAGCTAGCTCTTGGGAATGGCACACACTTTACTAGCACCGGTCGAGCATTTTCTGCTTCCATTTTTGTGTAAAGGCTGTTATGCTGCCCACACATAACACTTACCCCTTCTGTCCTGAGGCCAACGCCTCTATAAAAAGATCTCGTATGATTTAATACGTGTTGCTACGAGGTCATACGTGTGGCATAAGAGATGCATATGCGCTGCATACGAGGTTATACGTGTGCATACGTGTGGCATAAGAGATTCATATGCATAGCATACGAGGTGGATTGTTTGACATAAGAGATTCATGTGCTGCATACGAGCTGATATGTGTGCATATGTCACAAGTCTCTCGTATGACTTGATATGTGCTGCATACGAGTCATGGGTGTCACATATGTGTGCACCCTCACTGCATACGAGTCATATATGGGCATGTGTTGCATACGAGCTCGTGTGCCGAACTTCTCGTATAAACTATGTGGCCCACTTCTGCTGATCTACGCGAGCTCACATAAGCTTGAGCATATCTTGCATCAACTCGCTCATCACGGCAGGATGGCCATTGCATAGCTTTATGTTCGAATGCTTATTAAATGTCGGGTGTAATCTCTGCCACGGCCGTATTATTTCAACGGAGACGTACGAAATACAAGAACATAGGTGTGATAGCTGTAACGCGTGTTAAAAAACAAAAATATGTTCTAAATTAATCGTGCCCTCACTGTCGATGCGCCGCTTGCTAATTTAAACCCCAGTTTGTAATTTTCTTTTTTAATTCGATCCCCTCGTACGAAACATTTAAACTGGCATTCATATGTTGTAGTTATCAGGATCCCGATGTGCCATATTCATGATGTTGTAGTCATGGAGAAAAATATACAGAATGCGATTCGCAAAAGTACTATCTCTACGTCGCCTTCTAACCAGTCATCTATCGTTCCAGCAGATGGAACAAACATTCCCCTTCGTAACGCTTTGCTCTGTGCTGACATGCATAGTAATTTTTTTTCTGCCAACCCGCAAACTAACGTCAATGACTCTATATGTGCAGAAATTTTTCTCCAAATGAAGCTGTAATGCTCTAAAGCAATGAACTCTGAAACACACAGTGTTCTGCAGCATTACACGGCTCACACAGCTGTGGTATGCACAGTGTACACTTATATGATGCTCTATGCCTTGCTGTCATGTCCTGTGCCCATCCCTACTTTACAGTATCCCAGTTCAATCTCACAAAAAAAGGTTTGAGAATGCGTTTTATATAAAGAGAGGGAGCCACACTTCTATCCTGGCTACAATGACAACCAGTATCAAGCCAACTATTGTGCAACATCTAAATCTGTACATCTGGAAGACATAACTACACAAAATCACAAAGAATCACGGAATTCCAAGCACGGGTCATGCCTAAATTGTAAATAATTCAATGTTGGTTACCACTCGCGGCCATATAGATGCAGTAAAGTCACAAAATTTATTTGGGTTTACCACTTAACAGTTCTACAATATATTTAAGAGCTTAAAAGCATATAATGACATCAAAGTATCGGCTATTATTTTTTTTGTCTACAAGAGTGCAACATAATTTCACAGGCTGAGCTAGAAACTTTAGTTTCTAGCATTGACGTGTATATTTGTCATGCCACTGATGCAATTTTTGGCACCAGTATTGTGTAATCTGATATTTTTAAGAAAATTGCTCTCAAGTGTAGATCTTGACGGCAATAAAATGTAGCCTTTATAACCACTACATTTTGAATGAAGTGCCCCTTTACATGACATAAAATTGCTTTCTTATGTTTACTCAAAATTAGAAATAAGATGTATACAGGGTAATGAAGTGAGGGATGCTACAAAGCATCAGGAAAGACAGAGAATGGACATTATAGAAGACTGTCATATTGCCGCGATTCTTTGCAGTGTTTGTTCATTCTTCAAATATGCCGCGACGCGGGATTATAGCTTTGTTTCGGACGCAAGACGCAACGACGCTACGACGGCTGCGGCAGCAGCGACCACCTGCGCTCCGCGTGACGTCACTAGGTTTCGTGCATACGCAGCTGTGGCAAATCGGTACTGTGGCTCACGGGAAGCCCGGTGTTGACGAACCTAGTGAAGCTTTTCGCTTAAAAAACAATGTTGGAGCTAGAATGCTAATTGTTAGGAAATGGAGTGAAGGTGGTAAGGCGATGCAGTTAATTCTGCATGAATTGCTATAATCAAGTGCAGAACACTCGCCTTGCTGGAGAGTGAACTGACTATAAAAGGCCCAAAACACCACGACAACAGAGGGAATATAGCGCACTTCATGATGCTTTACAATCACAACAACGGCAAGTCAGATGTAACATTCACTGTGACAGAAGAAAGTATAGTATCTGCGTCAAATTCAGCCATGCAACCCCTTCCATGACAGAGGACCGCTTGAACGAAACAAAAAGCATGCATTCAATATTACACCAAGTATGGGATATCTTAAAAGGCAGCTAACAGTGCCAAGTTAACATTATTCCGTGTGCGCAGCCAGTAAACCCAAAAGGCATGAAGAAAAATTTGCGCGACGTAATTAAACTACTTCACAGAACGCCCCCGGGCCAGTTGGTGCATTCTTGGCAAACCCCGCAGGGTAACAGGACACCGACAAGATGACACATATACAGCGCTAACAAGTGAGCAATTTATAGCTTTGCTCGCATAAATACAGGAAGCATCATCCAAAATACCGAAAACGAAGTTCATGGAATCGTAATTTTGTGACATCTGTCGTGATTATTTAACCAGACATAATCACGGATTGTATCCGTGACTGGATAATTTATTTTTCATTAACATTAGAGATGATGTGCTTACCCACGTTGAGGCATTCGTATATATGATGTACGCCTCATATATCTCGTGCACGAGCTATCGACTATATTTACTCAGAATTTTACAACGTCGAAAGCGCGGAATGCATTCACTGTACAAGTGTCTTGCTTGCTTGCTGCCATATCCTGTGTTGCCGAAATGCTCCATTAGATGAATGTTTACACGCCGGCCTTTTTTCCCAACACATGATGCTCTGCATGACTAAGGGATTTTGTAAACCATGTCACTGTCGGATGCTGTGAATTTGTCTCTTTGCTTCGTCTTACACCGGGCGGTCTTTGAAACGCCTTTGCTAGGTGCGTTGCATACTAAGTTCACAGCAGCCCACCCGACCACTTTCTTTAGCGCGTGGCTGACACCGTGCACATATGGAATGACGGCTAACTTCCGTTCTTTTTCTGTAGCCTCATTGGAGTATATCGGCAAATTTCTTACATTACCTTGAAGCCAAGGCTGCAGATGATGTGAACTGGGAAACTAGATTCACGTAACCGTGTCAGTTGGGCCTCAACACTTTCCTGCTGACGGTCAATGCACAACCTGTTTTGGGCATTTTCATTGCGTGTGTAGCTACACAATTTTTTTGACTTCGGAAGATAACACAAGCTCATTTGGGCTTCTCCGATGCACCGTCGTACATCGAGAAATAAACTTTACCTCCAATGCCATTTCATTGGTCAGCTCAAAGTTGGCAAGAACTTCTGAGTTCTTAAAGATGTCAACAATATCCTTGTATTGCTCTTGGTTAGCTTGTAGATTACTAGGAAGTTGTACACAAATTGGAAGGTCGTCATCATATTCGTGCTACGAAAAGATTCTATTAGTTGGCGATCTTAACATGCAGGTCAGCAGAAGCCCACTGAGAATTGGTGCAACGCAGGAACCGGTGCATACTCCTTGCCATTGAATGTAGAGATCATAATTAAACGTTACATAGGCAGAAGGCGAATAAATGGTTAACAACTCTAGGAATCCATCCGCATTGGTTGTGGAATCGTACTGCTCTCATAGAATCAATACCTTCTCTTACCATCTCAAAGAAGGCAGTATGTGGCAGCGTGTAGTGTAAGTCCATGATTACAATGGAGTACACACTTCTGGACAGCTGTTCAAGAGAAACACATACAATAATAGCTTCCTTGCCAGGAGAAGGTCTACGGTGAGCAAGGACAGCAATTCTTGCAGGTACCACCCTATGGGTTGCTGCTATAATTCTTGTTCAGAGACAATTACGCCAAAAGACCAGTTATCCTTCTGTGTGTCTGCCGTAAAGAAGGCCGAGGCCCTCACCCTTCTTCACAGCCAGACCTAGTTTGCTCAAGTTGTTGACTTCACACAAGTTTTTGGGCTTCGTTCTTCAAAGCTTGGCACTTGAATTTCTTTTGCAGCTTGTAGAATTTCTTTTGCAGTGGCTTCATTTGTTTCCGCAGAAAGTAGCTGAAATTACTATGCAACACGCCCTGTAAAAGTGCTTCAAAGACAGCCCCGCGTAAGACGAAGCACAGAGACAAATTAACAGTATGCGACAGTGGCGTTGTGTAAAAATCTCTTTGTCATGAGGAGCGTCATACGTTGGGAATTAAGGTCGTTGTGCAAACATGCATCTAGTGGAACATGTCGGTAACACAGACTGGACATGGCAGCATAGTAGCAAGATACTTGTTGGACTATGTGTGCATTCCACAATTTCTAGAATGTAAAATTATGAGGAAATAAATCATGCGCGAGATTTACCAGACGTACATCATACATAATAATTGTTGAACCTGCGTAAGGTCATCGTCTTAATGTTAACTAAAAAAGAAATGGGCTATCTGGATCAATAATAACAACAGATGTGACAAAATGACGACATCATGACTTTCCTCCTCTGCATTTTGGATGATTCTTCCTGTATTTATTTTGAGCAAAGCTTTAAACTCCTCTCTTGTTATTCAGCGTTGTATCTGTGTGGTCCCGGTGTCCTGTTACCCAGCGTGCTGTTTTGCTAAGGCTAAAATACTGTCACTCATTCTTAAGATATAAAGTCTAGATCTGGAAAGCGACCACAAGGGGTTCCAAGCAGACGTTTCCTTTTTGGGCCCACTCTTCAAGAAATACATACACATAAACGTGTGTATTCGGAAATCACAATTTTTAGCTCTGGCATCACAATGTTCACAACAAACAGGTAAGTCAGGCAGATTTTTTACTCCATGAGTCCTGGTTTCCTTTCTTTAAGGCATACATGCACTATGTAGTGAACAAAAATACAAACTGTATAAATAGAATAAATATATGTGTAAACTTCTCTACTGTAAAATGGTGTTAACAAATGGCCCATTCATCCTTAGGACAGACCTGCATTTCTTCTGCCGTTACATATCCATCATGAAATCACCAAGCAGCCAGATGAATGAATAAAATTTTCTCGAAAATTTATCAAAAGTACATACAGCCATACCACTCCACTGGTCCAGTTTAGTGTACTGCTCAGGAGCAGCAGTGTGTATATAGGGCGAATGCCTGCACCAAAATTTAGTTACAGGGCAGTAAAAATTTGTACACAAGAGGCAAAGTAAATAGAATGATATAGAACCATTACAATTATGCAAGCCGAAAAAATTGCATTCTACTCGCAGTCCAATAATAATCGAGCTAGTAAAATATATTAAAAGCTCCTTCAAACCAGCACACGGTTGGCATTTAAATGTCAATGGGTCTTTCCATGTTAACTGATTGAGACTTCGTACTCAACCATCTTGAATTTCTTTTAAAAAATATAATGCATTATTGCATTACTACGACAAACATTACCCTAGCTTCTTTTGGCAAAATAAAATTTTTTGTCGTGGCCGCCATCTCAAGTTTCGAAGTGGTAACCAAACTTAGCCTTGCAAAAAATTTATAAAAGAACATTCTTACGTGTGACTTTGAAACTTTTTGCTATATAAATAAAAAGTACTGCGCTTCCAAATGCAGTGTAATTGAACTTATTTTGCTCTAAAGAAAACATGGAAGAAGGTACTAAATATGAAATTTTGAAATCATATCTTAAATTTAATGTTCTCACAGCTGTTATTCCAACATTTTTTCTATGTTGTCCAGAAGGCAAAGAAGGCGGTAAATATGTTTCAGAGGGCAAAAAGCATAAGGCATGTCAGCAAAAGAATTACAAATTTGAGAAAGTTTACTTTTTGAGACATTCAGCAGTCTATTCTGTAATGAGGTGATCTTAATTAAATTATTAAAGATAAGAAATTGCACAATGCCGTTTGTGGCATTTATTTCTAGATGTGTAATCGGAGCATTTTTGTTTTAGGTGAGAAAAAAAATTGCAAGTTGAGTCCCTGCGTTCAACATCTGATTTCTCCGTGCCTTCTCATTGCAACACATTTTGCCGCCGGCTTCAAATATACACAAAACCAGCCCTCTACTGCTCGAATACAATGTTGTGCTGGGCTTTAATGCCGCCAGGTTCGGCATTACAGAAACCCGCTCAAGGGTACATTTACAAAAATTAAAATTGAGTTGCCGGATGGCAGAACTGCTATTGTTCCTCAACATAAGCAGTAGTAAGCCGGTAAGCCCATTTTGCGGTCTGACCATTCAGAAATAAAAACCGCTACTGCCATGAAAATGATGTCATTTTTTTCCGTGGAATACAATTTTTCACCATTTCACATGCTAAGAGTGCTTGTGACGGCAATGGGAGGACTCTGAGGCCTTTTGCAGCAACAGAAAGTATTCACAGGCCATACAAAGGACAAATACCGCTCTATGAGCGGTTTACATAGTTGAACAAAACTATCAAGTGTGTTGTAGCCTTCTGAGTGCTCCAACAAATGATCAAAGAAAAGGAAGGTGAACTCACTAGGCGGTTCATCAGAGCACTACCATTAAGAGGAATACGCAAGTTTCACCATATCGAGCATTTATGTCTCTCTCAATGGTGCATGCTGGACTTACATCTTGCTCGAGTTGAACGTGACAAAATGCGAATGAACATGCAAGCGGACCTTTCAAAACCTAAATAAAAGGAGCATCCACCTGGAGCCCCGTGCAGCGAGCAATGCTGGGATTGAATGCAGGGACACAAATTGCAAATTTATTTTCTCGCGTAAAACAAAAATTGTTCCAATTAAACTTAGAAATAAATCCCACTGCCGTTAAAAAAACAAATTAGGTCCGCGTCACGTGGCAACAGATGGCTGAATATGCCTGAAAAAAAGATTTTTTGCTCACATGCCTTACATTTTTTTCATCCTTAAAATATTTTTATCAGCTCCTTTGCCTTTTGTTGTAGTGGTGTTGGTTTCTATGGCACATAGGCAACTGAGGCCATCATGTGCCAAACACAAGGTATTAGAAAAGTTTTTGTTGAATATTTCAGAAATGTAAAAAATTCTCCACATATTTGGCACTTATTCGTTTAATGCAGGGCTTCAATAAACTGTGTTCAACAACGCACAAATTGGTTTGCAATAATCTTTGGCTGACTACGAACTAGCAAGGATGTACAAATAATCAAGGGCATCGTTAGGCTATGTACCGTGTTTCATGAGGCCGCTTGATGAAGAAAAGAAGGGAAAGTGGCCCAAAAGAGAACCTAAGATACAACATAAAAAGAAGCTTGCTGGAAAACTTGCACGCACCCTTGCTTCCATAATGCTCATGAATATTGCGCAGTAGCAACAAGGAAAAAGCTCTGGGCTTCCATGTGGATGTTTCCCCTGCATACAATTCTTTAATACCATCATGATTACAGACCGCCAAAATTTAATTATTACGTCAGTGAGGCCAAGCAACAAAGTTTTAAAACTTGAAAAAGCAAGCTAAATATACCTAGCTTGAACAGCGCAGGATTCCTTTATCTGGGTACCGTTCTAAAAACAACTAAAAACCAAAATAGATGACAGCGTCAACAAATTGAAAAGCGGCCCGAAACCCTACAGGGTATCACAGCAGCAAAAAGAGAAAATGGACGATGAAATTCAGCGCATGCTACAGTTAGGGGTTATAAAGCCAGCATCAAGTGACTATACCTCACAGCTGATTCTTGTTAAGGTCCCAGGGAAAAATGCTCGTCCCTTCGTGGATTATATAAAGCTGAATGCTCTTAGCAGGGATAAGCTATACCCGCTTGCCAACATAGAGGAAAGGATAGAAAGGGTGAGCAGCGCGAAATTCATTTCCACCCTCGATCTCGTACGGGGATATTGAAAAGTTCCCCTTTCAGAAAGCGCGAGTTGGTACTCCGCTTTCATCTCAACAGCAGGCACCTTTCGGCCCTTAATGCTTAGTTTTGGGTTCAAGAATGCCGCCTTCAGCTTCTTGAAACGCAAGGGCATCGTTTTTGAAGGATATGCAGTGCTCTGCACTCAGCTTATTTACGGTTATTTGATTAAGGAATAGGTCGTCGACCCCACATTGAGTAGAATAAATAAATTTGGAGGAGGTTTAAACCTCGCCTTTAAGAGCGGAAGGTAACAGCGTGCTGCAGTGCGCCAGGGTATTACACATGTACGCGCCAGTGCACAACGACGCTTAACGAAGGCTAAGACCACAACACATTTACTGGGTCCACTTTTGTTCAATTCGAACGAGCGAGCCTTCGTAGCATGTTGGTCGAATTCAGACACATCTTGCAAAGGCTTCATGACTTCTTGTGTACAATCTTGGAACGTGCGGACATTGGGGATGTACCGCTTAACGGCATTAGACTATGCTACCGACAGTCCCATGCAAGGTTGATCGGAATTCAAGAACTTAGCAAAACAATTCCTCTAATCCCGTGTAAGGCAGGGCTGCCCATTATTACCTCTGTTATTTGCTTTATACCTCGAACCCCCGCGCATTAGTGTCATTCAATCCCAAGCTATTCAAGAATTTTCGCTTGATCAGTCGGAAATTATAATTTAACCTGTTCTGATGACATCGCTATTTTCTGTTAAGATAAAAAGAGAGTCCTTGCACCTATGCATTTAGCAGCGCAGTTCTCTGACGCCTCTGGCGAAGCTCTAAATTTGGAAAAATTTAAAGCATCCTAGTTGGGTTACTGGCGTACGAAAGCTAATCGTTCTGGGTGCATTAGATGGTACTCTGATTCCTTAGAATATCTTGGAACTCTCCGTCATCTCGTCCGAAATAATAGCAAGAATTTTTAGAAAGTAATAAATCCGAAGACTTCAACTAGAAATTATATATCTTTTATAAAAGATGACGAGCACTTTCGCCATCGCAGGAGGCGAAACAATTTAGTTTATTTTTTGGCTCCATATTCATTGAATATATGCCAATCCCCCTGATCTCAACTTCCCTTCTATTCTTTCCACCATGGACAATCTTAAGATCACTCCTGAAGGTATAGAAAAAATATTTACAGATTACAATTTAGCTCACCGCGTGATCCTTATGGTATATGCCGTAAACTAATAAAATTAAGAAAACCGGCTATATCTCACATTTTTACCACCTTATTCCAGCAAGAGCTTGACACCGGGTCAGTACCTTTATTACCTCTACTACTAGATCATTTGCCAACGACCGTTTTATTTATACACATATTACCAACCCTTACGACACTAACTCTTTGCAGACAGACCTTGTGTGAAAAGTGGCAAACGCAAATAAACGTCTTTAAAACAAATAACATAACATTCACTACCAATAATCATCTCCAAATCCAATTTTATTCCATGAATAGTATTCCCATTGAGAATCTCTCCACCGTTAAATACCTACCTTTAGCGAAAAGTAATACGTTTGGAATGTACAGCGGGACATTTATATTGTATTTTAAACACATTTTTTTAATGAATGCTCATAAACTATGCAGGGAATAGGTTCCTTAAATTATTTGAGTGGCATTCGAAATAAAATTTTTAATATTTGCCAAAGATACGTCCCTTACACCATGCTCCCAGCACGTTTCAAATACGTGTAAAAATATCTATGGGGTTTTTAGGATCTTGTCAACGCATTGAAAGTGCACATTCGTAAATAATAAATTAATTCTCCGTGAAGTAAACAACAATTTTAACAAATTGGAAGTTCTTGTAAACATATCTGGAGCACACTTTCAGCTGCCGTAAAACAATCTAGTGCTCGCAATCGAGTTTTTATAAATGGCATGAATGCATTCAAAGCGCACTTTCGCAAATACGACATTAATTCGTCTTAAGTATACTTGTAATGAATGGGCGTTCCGCGCAAACATATATGCAGCACACATCAAACTGTCGTTGAGAAATCTAGTACTGTGAAGCGCGTTCCGGGAAATGTAATGTTGGCAATGTATTCAAAGTATGCGTGCTCTCTTAAATACGAAATTAATTCGTCCAAAGCATACTTCAATTCGAACTAATGAGGTGCCTGTGTAAACATATTTGCAGCACACGTTAAGCTGCCGTGGAACAACCTAGTGCTCGAAATCACGTTTCCGGTAAAAGTGAAAACTCTTCCTTTTCTGTCGTCCTTTAGTTTATGGTAACTTCAAACAGGAAGGCAATCACTACCTGCTTAAATTACGTGTGGACAGAGTGATAGCATTATACCACAAGGGCGGAAAACAGTTCATGCCCGTACGCAAAACAGTTCATGATCTGCGCCTGAAGCGATACTTGGAGCTGCCTATTTTAGAGTCACCGAAGGTCGCCAAGACGGCTCTTTTTCTGTCCAGGGGGATTGTAAACAAAAAGAGGCACATTTGTGTGAACGACGAAAATGAACCTGCATTGCAGCGGCATTGGCATCGCCGCGTATGCCTGTGCTCGACCTGGCAGATCTCGGAAAATTTTTACCCCTGCTCCCGTCGCTCCTTTTTTTAAAATAAACCTCAACCTTACACTGCTTAGACTCTTGTCAGTGTTTCCCGCTTTAAGGCCAAAAGTCGAAGCTTGAACGTAAGTTAGGGTTCTAAAATAAAGTGTGGCATCAGTGTTAAGTGAATACCTCTGATGATGAAACAAACCCCTTGCTTCATCGTTTCGTTTGCCGTCAGACCAGTCATTCGTCTCAATATGCTGACCTTATGCAGCTACACGACGTTTTTCAATTGCATTCGGCTTTAATGCCATTCGAATTTACGAAGCATCACGGAGATATTCGAAAATTTAATACCTGCGCGACACGGGCGTTTTGAATGCTTCCCAACCCTAACGCCGTTTTCGAGTCAATTGTCATACGGCTCGGCATTCGGTTCAGGCATTCGAATAGATAGAACTCCGTGGAGACGCATAAGATTTTAAAATATCTTGGAAATGCGCACGCAGGCTGTACGACCTTCACCATATCACCTAACCCTGCCAAGTCCTGCCGCACAACTAGTCTTCCGGCTCAGTTGACTTTAATTTCTGTACTTGGTGCTCGTTGTTTTCTTCTCCCGGTTTTACAGGTAGCTTGTATACTAGATGCGTGAGGGATTCAAAATATTAGTAGAATATCTCGAACTTAACACGTGGAGCGAAAATTTCCCATGAATGCGTCAATTGGGCAAACGATGATGACCCTGTCCCCAGTACTAATGTTTATGCATCTGTGTACAAACATACACAGCTAGATTTTATGGCGTAAACCGCAAGATGGGCTCTACTTGTGCTAAGTATTCTCACGTCTTCTCTTCGGTTTGCAGCTCGTTGCCTAAGGACCTTTTGGGTGCGTATTTTCCTGTTTGTAGGGATGTGTAAGGCAATATTATACATGAATTACCACGTGGTATTCTCCTACGGCCAATAAATAATTTATAATTCTATTTCTTTCTAGCGGTATATCGATTTTATCAGCCGATTGAGGACTGTGGCAACAGCGTGTGAAAAGACTGCAATATAATCGTTGCTTTAACATTCATTGCCTTTCCGGGCCTTGAGGAAGGCTGTGTTCAATACTTCAGTACATGGAAACGATGACACAGTGATTATATGGACCTTTTTCCATGCCTCACGACACACAAAAGCAATCTTTGACGACGCAGCTTTCCTTAGGCTGTTGAAAATAAAACCGAAGCAGCATGACAGGAATAAAAAGCGATTATCAATTATTTCGCGGTGTTGGGGATGGGGCTCTAATCGAACTGCAGGCCACCAGTTGTTAGAGATGGAGGGCACCTAGACCATAGCAGGCCACCAGTGTTGGGGTTTGCGCTTCAAGGCCACCGGTGCCACCAGGGTTGGAGACAGGGGTTCTAGAGTTCTGAGTTCCTAGAGTCAGGGGTCTGACTCGTTCAGGCCCTGCAAGTCCCATCTCCGAATGAAGTTGTCCGACTCCGTTAAGGGAGGAAACCGTTCAGTAGGATTTATTTACATTTTAACAAGCATGAGAATCAAAAGTGGGGATCTGTCCGAATGGAGGATATTAAGGAAGGGAGGATAGACGATGATTTTCACTGCACCCACTGTCGAGTTTTATATCTTCTTCGTCCCTAAATGCCCTAGGTTGAGGACGCCCTCGCCAGGGTGGGAGTGTCCTGAAACTTTCATTCGCACGCACAAACTCACACCACCAAACATAGGGGCACGCCCCCGTCACATGTCGAGCCTTGGAGGGAAGAGGATGCCGCCGGATTCCCGTCGACTGCGGAAGGCGATTTTATCTGGTCGTTCGAAGGCTCCCACGCGCTGCTGACACCTGTTCTTCATTAGATGTCAGCCGACGCAACAGGCTAGATCGCAAGGTCGGGAAGAGGAGAGGAAAGGGGTCGTTCGTCTTTTGAGATGCTTGCGAAGATTGCGGGCGATAACCGCTAGCCCGCCGCTGTACTCGGCACGCCGCCTTCCTCCGGAAACGAGGCCCCTTTGTTCCCCGAACATAGTAACGGCAATTGGGGAAGATAACTGCCGCTCGCTCGCTGCCGCTGCGTCGTCTTTCAGGCCTCCGCTCTCTCGGGGTCACATACTACGACTGGGTGATGCTTGCTAATTGCAACCAACTGACACCTGGATCCTCTCCGCCTGGTCCTTGGCGGCAAGCATTGGAATTGTCACCATCGCGTTGCTCGGAGCCACCCCGAAGAAGCATAAGTGTAGGCTGCCAGCATGCGAGACTCTTTGTCACCGTTGATAACCCAGATGGGCTGTCGCCATTGGTAACAGCTCCTCCACGACCCAAAAAATCTCTACTGGCCAGCGTTGACGACCGCTGCACAGGAAGAGATGAGCTGGCGTCCGTGTTGGTTTCCTGTATTGCAACATCAGCGCCCCCAAGGCAAAACCCAAAGCACCAAACGACCAACAAAGGAAAGCATAGATGGGTCCTTCCAAACAACAAAGCAGTGCCCCACACGTTAGCGCTCGGAATTAACTCAGGACCCACCAAGCTTCCCTCTAGTGCCAAAAAAATTCGCAAGAATACTGACTGACTCCTCCATTTTGCCAGAAAATGAAGTTTCAAGTTTATTTTCATTTCAATAAGCAATGAAAATCAAAGCGAGCGTGCACGTCCTACCTGAGATCGCCAAAGACAGACTGCCACGTTGTACGATAAGCGGGGTCGTGTCAAAGCCTACAAGATTTTGAAAAGAAACTCAGTTCCTTATGAATCAAAGCTCTGATCTCCCTATAGCTCCCGAAAATTGAAAGTCTGCTTTTTAAAAAAAATACAGTGCACAGGTGTATACATCGGTACGTCCCGCTGAGGAATAAAATATCCACAGCCAGAGTCCTTGCATTACACGTGAAATACTTCATGTAAAGAACCGTATAAAACGCCTTTCCCACAATATGTCCAAAGTCGGACAAAGTACTCTGACATAACTTCGCACAGTCTAAAGAAACAAAATAGAGGTATCAAAATTTCAATAATTTAATATTAATCTGCACACATTTCTGGTGCATGACCCGCAATAATTCTGGGCTGATCTAACAAAACAAAAAGACGCAGTAAACAAACTGACGATAAATGGTGTGGACGTTGGTGATAACCAAAAATAGATACAACGTTTATATGACTATTTTTCTTTTGTGTTTCTGGTAGGTGATGGCCAGACAAATGATCACAGATTAAGCAATATTCATGTACCCGATCTTACTATAACTGAAGCAGGCATTTCCTCCGCTCTTCTTCACCTGAATATAAAGAAATCGTCTGGGCCAGATGACATTCCGAATGCGTTTCTTTACAGGTACGCGGAATGGTGCGCGAAATACCTCTATTATTTTTAATGGTAGTCTACGTAGAGGTGAGGTCCCCAGTGATTGAAAACTAGCTAAAATTGTCCCACTCCATCTGGTAATAAGCTCCGCGTCACAAAATAAGGGTCAATAAGCTTGCTGTGCACTGCAGGTAAAATAATGGAATACTTCATTTCGAAGCACATCACAAAGGTCTTGGAGGAAAACAACTTTTTAGCTGTGTCCCAACATGGTTTTCGTCGTGGGTTATCGACTACGACAGAGTTATTACATACTACCAACGATTTCTTCTCAGCTCTTGATACAGCAAAGCAAATTGATGCCATTTTTCAGGATTTTTAAAAAGCGTTGGACCGAGTACTCCACTGTAAACTTTTACTTAAACTTAAGCACATCTTAGAAAATAAACAATTTCTTCAATGGCTTGATTCATACTTATCCCACAAGCAGCAGTACGTGTAGATCTATAGTTCAAGTTCGTCGATCACTCCATTGCTCTCAGGAGTGCCGCATTGCTCAGTCCTCAGGCCACTTCTTTTTCTTATATATTTAAATGACCTCAGGTTCAATTCTCCTGTGCAGGCTCGTTTTTCTGCAGACGACTTCGTAATTTATCACACAATTCTCTTCGAATGCGACCAGCTAATAATATATAACTATTAAGTTTATGTTAGTAATTGGTGCAACAACTAGAAAATGTCGGTAATTGTTAGTAAGTGCAAACAAATGACCATAAATTGGGAAAAAAAGTTCCACTGATGCACTCTTACAAAATTAACAGCGTCTCTCTTGAACGGGTAGATGAATTTAAGTACCATGGCGTAACGATCAGTTCGAATCTAAGTTGGAGCGCGCACATTAAGAACGTGACCTCAGTAGCATCTAAAAGACTATGGCTTTTGAAATACCGGCTAAATATTGCTTCCACTAAGCACAACTTGTGGCGTACACATCTCTAGCGCGTCCATTACTCGAATATGCTGATGTAGTATGGGACTCTCATACTAAAATGGATGCCAACTGTATAGAGCATGTCCGTAAAAGAGCATACATTTCATTTTCAACGCCTACGGAAGACAGGTATCGATACCTGATCTTCTTAGCCATTCCGGTTTACCCACTTTAGGATCTCGTCGCGAAATACATCGCCTAAAAATTTTATTCGACATCGTCAATAATCACACCAGAATAGACTTTGACACTTATATGCAGTACAACAGAACACGACAAACTCGGCAACAAACACGATAAAACAATTGTAGTGCTCAAATGCAGAACAGCTACATACAAGCAGTCGTTCTTCCCAAGAACGATAGCCGATTGGTATGCGTTTCCTCGCGAAGTGGTCACTTTATCTTCAGGCGAAACATCTTTATCTACAATCAACCCCCGCCGGTCAGGTTTGGGTGTTTCGTTCAATTCCGGAGTGTTGCTCTTGTCGCGCTTTGTTTTTAATTTTAATGTAGCGTGCTTGTTACTCGTCCATCATTGGGGTTGTTCACAGAAAACTTTGCTGCCTGCCTGCGGGCCTTTTTCCCCCTTTTTTCGTTGTTGACAAAGCACTGTGAAATTGAATCCCCACTCCTGCCTTGGCCACCAAAAGGTGGCTGGCAGTATTTAAGTAAATAAATAAAATAAAGTTTGCCCCACGCTCAGAATATTTTACGGGTTCTTCTCAAAGAAGCTTGAATACTTGAGACTGAGAATCAACGGTCCTAGCTGAACTCTGAAATATGCGACTGTGCATTCAATACTTACTCATTCCCGTACTGGCGAAATGCTTCTTTTAAACTCATTGAGTTAATGCTGCACCTCGTCATCATAACCTGTACCCATAGCTGCTACAGCTGTTTTCCACAAAATTCTGCAGGCTTACTTAAATCGCTTAATCCCTGAATAACAGAAACTGCTAGCTATTGATGCGCCGCTAAAAACAAGTGCTCTAATGCGCACAAATGCACATACTTTCATTGCCCCTGCAATGCATTAGCTACACTGTCGCTATTGTAGCAACAACCTTTAGTATCTGAACCAAGTTTGACACGCCCGAATCTGCCGAGCACACAAAAGCAAATATGAGCTAAAATTAACGGACAAAAACCGCCTGTCGCGAACGGGTCTCATTAAGGAATCAACGTCTCATTTACACCACTCTAGCTACATTCCGGTGAGTGCCCTTCTCATTTGATAGCACAGGAACTTGACACAGTTTATTGCTAAGTCAATGGCACAATAACTTTTATCGAAGTTATACGAAAATACAACCATACCCGATCAACTTCTGATCGTTAGCCTGAAATAAAGTACTTTTCTTCCCCTAGTTCACAAACACAGAAAGAGAGAAATAAAAAAATTAAAGTGGAATAGCTCAGCTAATCTAGGATATACAAAGCGAAAGATATCGGTGTTCACTTTGTTCATTGGCGTTAGCGATGAAATGTTCTAGACGGTGATGGCTTTGAGGAAAGAAGGGCGCAAAACTGGTTTCCTAGATATGCGGACGCCTCATTGGTGCTTTGATAGATGTGGCGGTGGTGATAGAGAGATATGGCCTTAATGCATTTGCGCTGACAGCGTTGTGGCTGACATGCGGCACTGCAGCAATAGGCCTCTTGCACTGGTATGGTGGCGCCACTGCTACAGAACAAGTGGCGCTACCTCACGCGCGGCGCGTGCGGAAAGCGGCTGTCCACTGTCGTGAGAGGCAGCGGAAGGAGCCTTGAAATGCCTGTTTTCTGATGGAGTCAGCGGGTTAGAAGAGAGCTTCTTTACGCCGCTTTTGTGCCTTGCGTCGCATGCCACTCACATACACCGTGTCTGATGCAAAATGGAAAGCAAAGCAATGAAATCCAGTACCAGTTCTTGGCCGTGCGCGGTTTCTGTCCGCCGGCTCCTTGGGTGCTCCTCCTGACGCGAGCGCTTCTGCTAGTGGCACTTCGTTTTATTTTACTCGACACCCAAATAGTCACGGTGGAGTCGTAAAAAAAAATCTTTCGCGGGGTGGCCAGGCCCACACTTCCTCAGTAACACGGGTCGTGAGGCGCCGGGTCAGGCATATATTGATACTACAACATCGCTCTCAGAGCTTAGACAGTATGGTTGGTATACGCTAGCACGGTTGATCACCGTCGCTGTTCTTTTGCTTTCTCGCTCGCTCGGTCCAAACGACGGCGGGGTGACGCTTGAGCGCACTCTCTTGAAAGAACAGCAGCCATGACCGGCTTAAGCTCTTCAGCGCGTGATGTATAGTTTTTGGACGACTTGAAATGTTGACGCGTTTTTAAAGACAATGGTTTGGTGCGCGGTCGCACATTCTGCAACGCCAAGCCTGTATATGATATGTGCGGTTCATTCGCGACTGCAGGACGCCACGTGCAGGAGGGTTTATATATGCAGTACTTTTGTATGTTTTTGAAATATGCGCAGTGGCACTGGCTTGCGCAGTTTGTTCTCTGACAGTGCCTGACACTAGCGCGCGCGGCGCGGACTTGTTGAATTGATTTTGTGCGTTTCTGCATTTTTCTCTATCGCTTCTCTCTCTACGCTAGCCTGTGCGCCCTGCAGGCCGTACTACTCTCGGCAGCGTCGTTTCTTTTTGCTCTCGTACGTTTTCAAGTAAAAACGATGAAATGGAACCTTTAACTGCATCCCGGCAGTATATTGCACCTGTTGTGACACCCATAAAGGCAATGTTAGAAAATCGAATTCCTTGTTTCAAAGGGCGTTTGCTATTGGTTCTTGCGGGAAGCCAGATCTAACACCTAGCAGGAAAGCAAGCATGCACTGCAGCTATGAGCTTCCTTCCCAGTGGCGTGCGTTTACGGCAGGCTAGACTGCCATGAAGCTTACGATAAGAGCAGCAGGAAACCGTCAGAGAAAGGTATTTCTGCAAAACGGGCAGATGTCGCGTTCGCTCAGCAACACGAGTCTTGTCGTAATGCTTGACCTGAGACGTCGAGTCAGGCATCCGTACATAGCATCGACTCTAAAAGCTCTATTTCGGTCCCGCAGCTCCGCGGTTCTTTTCGTTTCATCTTCGCCCGATTCAAACGATCGGTCGTGCTGTCACTGCGCAGCGCCCCCCCTCCCCCCCCCAAAAAAAAAAACATGGCAAATGCGCAGTGGAAATGAATACCACTGTACACGATGTCAGGTGAGAGATTTCCATGAACGCAGCAGTAAGCACAGGTGCATGTTTTACTAGGCATTTCATGCTTGTTCTTGCGAAAAACCACGACGAGGTCAAGAGAACAGCGTCGGCGGTACCGGCGGTGTCGGATCGGGACAGCCGCGTTTTTCCCGCCGCACCTTCCTGATGGCGCCACATGTAGGTCTGAAACTGCAGCGCACGAGGCCTATAGCTAGGCCGCAGCGTTCATTTGGTGATCAATGTTTCGCGATCAACCAGTAACTGCATGCCACCTCCCAAGGTGGCAGGGAGGGTGCGCTGCCTATCCAGTGTGCGCACCGCAATCAAAGCTCGCTTTTGCATTTGGACACCAACGCCACGTACATGAAAGCCAGATTGAAGTCTCCACTGACCCACGTAGCGGTTTGTGCGCCTTTCCTTTCGTGAAAATTAACGTCCTTTGCAAAGTTGTCAACGCTGATAAACTCTATGAACGCCGCCGGCTCAGTTGTTTTGTTTGGTTTTTGGGGAAAGGAAATGGCACAGTAATCGTCTCACATATCTCGATGGACACCCGAACCACGCCGTAAATGAAGGAATAAAGCAGGGAGGAAAGAAGAGAAAACTGAAAATCGAAAGTAGCAGTTTGAGGAAAGGTGCGGCGCTGCGCAGCGGCAGAACACCTGTGGCTCGGTGCTGCTGGTGGCGCATGCGCAGTAGTGACTAGAGAGAGAGAGAAATATCCGCGGCGAGTCGCGCATTGTGACGTCATGAGCCTGCTCGGAGCAACGCTACGGTCAAATCGCAAGTTCGCCGTCGGTAAAGGTTTCGCTTTAAACCTGCTCTTTCGAATGGCTACGCGGGGTGGCAGCTGACTCACCACCCCCGCGCTGAAAGGATTAGTCTTCCAGACGTGCGTTCCAGGGTCGCGCTCTGACTGATTGTCCTGCTGTCAAGGCTTGACAAAAGCTACTGAAAAAAATTGCTGAAGGCCTAGCTCTGTTAGCCCAGGATATACTTAGCGAAAGCGTGGCGACTCCTGCATCGGAATAGTGCATTCACTAGATGCACCTTTATTCATGATTAAAGTTTGAGCCGCTGTGGCGGAGTGGTAGAGGTGAGTGGGTGGGGGGGTTCATTGGCACCCATAGATGCCGCCACCGAACACATTGGTTAGAGGTTAAGCGCGGGCTCTGTTAAGGTGCATTTATACTATACCATTAGGCATGCGCGTGCGCGCTCCACGGCGACATCACGTCAGCCAAAGCGAGACCCTCTATACTCCAATTGCGCTTGACGCAACGACGAGGAACGCGATGTGACGTCATACTAAACGGAGGTGGCGGCGCGCCACGCACTGTGACTTCATGCCAGATGGCGCGGTGAGCGCGCCAAGCACAGTAACAGTCTCATATATCTCGGTGGACACTCGAACCGCGCCGTAAATGAAGGGATTGAGAGAAGGAAAGAAAAAAGAGAAAACTGAAAATATAAAGTTGTATTTTGAGTAAAGGCGCGGCCCTGCGAAGCGACGGAACACCTGTGGCTTGGTGTTACTAGTGGCGCATGCGCAGTAGTAACTAGGGAGCGAGAGAAAAATACCCGCAGCGAGGCGCGCGTTGTGACGTCATGTGCATTTTTGGAGAATCGACATTGCGAAATCGCAAGTTCGCGGCCAATAAAGCCTTCGCTTTAAAACCCATTCCTGAACGCCAGTCATCTCAAGAGCACCTCGACGCGATAAGAAGGCCTTGGACGCCTGCAAATTGAATAACCGAGAATGGGTAACGTGCTGTGACGAACACGAGAAGTTGCTCTTTGTTCTCGCCCCAAGCTTGAAGTTCAACTACCCTTTCGCCCTGCACGCTTCCTGGAATACAGCGCCGAAAGTGAAGGACCCATCCTTCTCTGGTGCGCGCGCCAGACAAGCCTGTGTATATGGTCTCTCGTGCACGATCCCTGCGCTCGAATGCGCCGAGTGTCGCGCATACCACCACCTTTTGATCTCTCGGGCCGCTTTGCCTGTTTTCTCACCGCGTTTTTTTCAGGCGTGCGCGGTCTGAGTCTTCTTGCAGGCAGATCCCCCTTGAAGCATTTTGCGCCAGTTCTGGTCAGAAAACGCGCTCTTTCCTTTCCATTACTGCGGCCACCTTTAAAAGCACCTGCGCGTGCCGCAAGACCAGTAACTTTAGCCTCAAATTTACAAACTTGAATGCGGGAAGGTTTTGCTGTCTCTTCTGCCGCTCTCTTATCCGTGCTTACGTTAGCACTTGTCTGAGCACCTGAACTTAGGGCCTAAGATTTCACCCCTTTTTTTGGTTCTTGCCGTTTTCCTTTTTTTCTCCTAGACTTTCCCGTGCGCGTCTCCTGACCAAAACTAGCTTCCCCTGGTTCTTCAGTCGCACCTCGGAAACCCATCAATTTAAAAGCTCGCCTCTTTGCCTTCGCAACAGAGTGTCAGCTCCGCACAGCTGACAGACGGACCTTCCCCTGCCCCCGAGTTGGGCATTTCGCTCCCTTGAAGGTAGCCCTCCACTGCCTGCTTATCGCTTTGAGTGCTTTCCTCTGAAGCGCTCTGTTCATCTAGAATCAAGATATCGACCTTTGTCTCAGCGTGGCTTTCAAAATTAGTTGTCTACACTCTTTTAAAACACTGAAATCACTGCAAGAGGCGCGAATACTAATTAGATCGGCCACTTGGTAAAATACTTGCAGCCGGTTGTTGACATTGCGTAAGATTGGCTCTTCCTGCTCGTACATGCCGCCTTCTTCGATGTGACAGACTTGACCGAAAGCATATTCGGAACCCGTGTGCATTAACTGACACCGCTTTTCGTTATCCACAGGCAGGCCACGAGCGCTATCGGCCACCTAAAGCATTGCATACTCTACACAGTAAACAAGAATCAACCCAAGTCGGGGTTAAATGGTTGGCGCCACCCTCTATACTCCATATGCGGAAACATTTACTCCGCGAATATGGAATAAAACTGAGCTAACTGACCTATTTTACTCCCTGATAAATAATGTGGTATAAAGGACGAGAATCCTTATAACTCCCATTTTTGAATGGAGTTTCTTGGTGTCAAAAAAAAAAAACCATTTTGCGCCATCCGCCCCGCCACCTAGCTTATCTTCTGCTTCTGGTCAGTCGTCTGATAACGGCGGTGAGAGACGACCCCGTGGTTACCATCGTCGCTTGATCGCTGCTCCCTTCTGCGCCTTCACGGGCGCCTGCCGCAGTACTAAATTTTCGGCTTGTCGCTGTTTTCCGTTACTGTGAGCTGCATAATTTAACTTCTCTTGAGAACCTTCCAGTGCTCTAACCATAACTCACCCTCTTTTGTTAGTGTCGCCACCCCGTTAGAGCCTCCGCTTAGGCTTAATTCTGAGAGCTTTTTTCATTGTGGTTCTCGGGGTGTGTTGCAGGAGGTTATAATGCGTTGCATGAACATTGCTCTGTGAGAGAAAATAGTTTCAACGCTGTGCACTTGATTGAAGAGATGAGGATACATTTTTCCTCGGTGATAATGAAAAGCCAAGCCTTAAAGATCTCAATATGAAAGCAAACACAGTCATACCAAACAAACTTCAGTGGTGTTTTCATTTTCAACTTATTCTGCTCTGGTTTTTCTGAAATATAGCGTGGTGCAGACAGTGAAAACTACCCCGCGACTCTTTTCAGATATGAACTATTGATTCTAGTGTGACATTCCTTTTTCTACGAACATAGCCAAACAAACAAGCTCGTACAGCAAAAGCAGACGACAAGCGGACGACTCCTGCTGCCTCCGTCTACGCCGCCGCTCGGCTTGCAGACGGCGAAAAGTACGCGTGACGCGGGGACACATTAGAGCAGAGCAGTTTCACAAGTAGGATTGCCGGCGGCCCCTGCAACTAATGCCCGTTCCCGCTGCTGGCACTGCTGTAATAATGAGCCTGAATGAGGATAAATAAAGATGACGCCATTTTTTGGGCTTCATTTCTGTATGTAGTAAAAAATTTACTCCCTTGTACACCTAAATACCTCCCTTGTATAAGGAAGTAAATAAAAAACTGCAGATATATGGAGTAAATAAAACATCCTTTTGGGTGTGCGCCAGAGGAGAAGCCATTTACTCCCATTTGGGCGTTTTTTTCTTAACAGTGTAAAGTCCGGGTGGAAGAAAGCGATGCCGTAGCAGAGGGCTCCGGAATAACTTCGACCACCTGGGAATCGTTAACATGCACTGACATCGCACAGCACACGAACGCCTGTTTTGAGTTTTCACGCCACCGAAACGTGGCCGCCGCGGTCGGGTTCGATCCCGGAGTATTCCGGAACCCACCACTGCGGCACCTCTTTCTTACATTCATCTTTCACTCCCAGCTTTATCCCTTCCTTGCGTCGCGGTTCGGGCGTCCACGAGGTACGTGAGACAGTTACTGTGCCACTTCCTTTCCTAATAATAATTGGTTTTGGGGGGAAAGGAAATGGCGCAGTATCTGTCTCATATATCGTTGGACGCCTGAACCGCGCCGTATGGGAAGGGATAAAGGAGGGAGTGAAAGAAGAAAGAAAGAGGCGCCCGTAATGGAGGGCTCCGGAATAATTTCGACCACCTGGGGATCTTTAATGTGCACTAACATCGCACAGCACACGGGCGCCTTAGCGTTTTTCCTCCATAAAAACGCAGCCGCCGTGGTCGGGTTCGAACCCGGGCACTCCGGATCAGTAGTCGAGTGCCCTAACCACTGAGCCACCGCGGCGGGTACTTCCTGCCCTCAAAAGCAATTTTCAACAATTTCTCAACTTTTCCGCTCTTTAAACTCGCATACTGTGATCTATGCAATCGTCGATTTCACGTCATTTTTGCCAATACTACAATCGCTGGTCATTTGCTTGCGTTAAAGAGTGAATTTCCTCTCTAAAACTGCCGAAATCACACTCGATAAGCTAAGGGGCTGTCATCTATTAAAATATGAGAATATCGCCAGCGTTTATTGCTCCTCAGTGGTGCAGTGCGACCACATGAACTAAGAACAGCGTCCATTGAACTGCGGTTATAAAGCCAGTCGCCTCAACAGAATGAAGTTTTCGCTCAGCCTCCGACCTGCCGAGGAGATCTCGGTCGAGTGTCCGCTGCCTGCGTGACTGAAGCCCGACTGGCAAGAAAACCTAGATCTCAAATTATAATAAGTGATCCTTGCGCGTACATGCATGTGTCGTCGTCAATTTTGTAGGAGAGACCGGTGCGCTTCCGACGGAATCTGCCGATTGCCCATGGACCACACAAGTTATCATCGCATCTTTGTACCATGCATGCACACTAACTGAACATTTACAAAAACAAAACTCGGTGGTGGTGGTGGTGGTGGTGGTGAAAAGCATTTATTTAGAAATATATATATACAGAGAGGTGGTCGGCGAGAGGCCCCTAGTGGGTCTCGCCCCTTACAACAGAAGACGGAGTCCCTCATTCCGGGACACCGTTAGTCCTGAGTGCTTCGCAGGTCCGTAGAATCAGGGCCTGTTGGGCCGATAGTTCCTGGCGCCGAGCAGAGCCACCTTCCAGTTCTCTCCGGTAGAGGAAGGGGTTAAATGCGGCAGCAGCGCTATACATCGCTTTACAGCGAGTGAATTCGTTTGGAAATAGTCATGGACCACCGAGGAACTTCGTCGAGTCCGAATGCCAATCGAAGTGTATCTACGCACGCTAATGCCGCCATAACTGACACCTGATCAGCGGCATATGATGGTCGATCGTAAACAAGGTTTTAGAAAGGCAAGTTCAGTTTTGTAGTGGAGGCTACACTAGGCTACCAGTCGAGCATTTCGCAGTACATGGGTGAGGCCAGGGGCCGGATTACGCAACTGTTAATTAGCAAAGTTGTCAAAAACTTGTAAAAATGTGTCAGTTAGCCTTGCTCCTATTGGTCGGTCGTGGCCGGGGGCCATTTTGCTATTTTGCGTCATAGGTGGCTGCAGGTTACGTCACGGATGTGGCAGAAGTGGTGACAGTGCACGCATAATTATGCAGGCGCTAATTGAGTTTTTTGTGACAGTCTCGAGGCGATCAATTTGACCGTTGCGTTTTTGAGAGAAAATGGGGGAGGTGTGCGTGACAATACGACTGAGCCGGCTGCGCCAGCGCTCGCATCAGCGAAATAGGGCTCACGAAGACGCGTTTGACTTGCCGGACGAGCTGTTTCGACACCTTTTTCGACTGGAGAAGCAGACTGTGGAACGGCTGTGCGTTGAAGTCGCCGATGAACTGGGATGTGCTCGTGCGAGCGCGTTGTCGGTCCGGCGGAAGGTGCTATGTGCACTGCGGTTCTTTGCTATCGGCGGCTTTGAAGCTGCCGTTGGTTACGAGATGCACGTCGTCATCGCACAAACGATGGTAAGCAAATGCGTGTGGCAGGACTTGGAGGCAATGTACAAAGTTAACGCGCAGAAGAGGTGGGAACCCGCGGTCACCTCTGTGCCAAAGATATATAAATAAAACACGCTTATGCCGGCAAAACACTTTATTTTTCCCAGAAAATGGCACTTCGTGGTCGTCTTCTGTTTCCCAAGGGAAAAGATACAGACAACCACACGTCACATACTGCAACACCTCACCTTTTAGCATTTTTGGTCGTCGATCGAAAGAGCCGAACAACACAGACTCCAACAAGTTGTCTATGTCGATTTCGTTCCGTGCGCTCATTGCAAGTTTGCCCGGCAAGCATGTAGCCTTGAGTGCATTCGTTCACATTTTTCTGAGCACTTAGGTCCACCGCACAGTAGCTTCGTTTCTGGCGCTGCTTAAAAAAAAACAATAACGCGGCGCGGAATCGGCTGCTTTCGTGCAAAGCGGCTTGAAGTTTTACCGCAGTCAGCGCTTCACCGCGGCAGCAGAAGTTACCCATCAGCTATTTTAAAAGTAAATCTTCGAGCACTTTTTGTTTTGATCAATATTGTCACGACTGAAGTCACAGGGAAGGTACACGTTGCCGAGGACCAGAGAATAAGGTCGGCTTGCCGTTCCGATCACAGTCACAGAGACCAGCACCAGCGCGCCGCTGGTGCCCACAACAACCGCTTTGTCATCGTCGACACCAAACAAGGCTGGCGCGCGGCGCTAGGCACGTGGCATTATTCCCCCCCGTGAAAGAAAACATCGTCCCGATGACAAGGTGAGAGGGAAAAAAAATGAGGTGAACTGTACAATAACGCAAGGTTTCACTTGCAGGAAGCGCTCAGTAGCGCGAAAAGTATGGCTTTAAGCGCACCACATGCACAATTTCAGGCCGCTGGCGTCGAACACTGACGGTCACAGTTCCATCTGGAATGACTTCGTAATTAACGTTGTTTAAGCGGCGCAGGACTTTATAGGGTCCGAAATAGCGGTGGAGTAGTTTCTCGCTCAAGCCTTTGTGGCGCACGGGGGTCCACACCCACACTTGGTCCCCTGGTTCGTAGTGGACTTCCCTGTGCCGGAGGTTATAGCGGCGAGCGTCGGTGGCATGTTGCTCCTTGATGTGCAGGCGGGCCAGCTGACGGGCTTGCTCGGCCTGTTCTGCGAAATGAGCGCCATCGGGTTCGACCGCTTCTTCAACGCACGGGAGCATCGCGTCCAACATCGTGCGGGCCTCTCTGCCATATACGAGACGGAACGGCGTAAACTTCGTGGTTTCCTGCGGCGCCGTATTGTAGGCGAAGGTGACATACGGCAGGATCTCGTCCCACATTTTATGTTCGACGTCGATGTACATTGAGATCATGTCCGCCAAAGATTTGTTTAGTCGTTCCGTTAATTCATTTGTCTGAGGGTGATACGCTGTTGTTCTGCGATGCTCGGTATGGCTGAGAGTTAAGGTGTCCCGCAGTAGCCGAGCTGTAAACGCCTTTCCTGGGTCAGTAATGATGGTCGACGGTGCACCGTGTCTGAGCACAATGTCGTTCATAAAGAATCGAGCAACTTCGCCGGCAGTACCTCGGGCAAGGGCCTCCGTTTCGGCGTAGCGTGTTAAGTAGTCTGTGGCGACTACGATCCACTTGTGTCCGTTCGAGGATAAAGGAAATGGGCCTAAAAGGTCCATGCCCACTTGCTCGAAGGGTGTGAGGGGTGGTTCAATAGATTGCAACATACCGGATGGCTTGAGCGTGGGTTTTTTTCGCCGCTGGCATTGTCGACAAGTCTGTACGTAACGTCTAACGCTCGGAGAAAGATGTGGCCAGTAATAGTTCTGCCGGACTCGGTTTAGGGTGCGTGTAAAGCCAAGATGCCCTGAAGTTGGTTCGTCGTGGCAAGACAGGAGGATTTCGTGCCTTAGATCAGCCGGTATGACTAGCAGGTATGTTTTCGCACTCGACGTAGAATTCTTCTTATAGAGCACCCCATTGCGGAGGCAATACGACGACAACCTCCGAGCAAGATACCGGGGTATTGTAGGATGCCCACCTTCAAGATGGTCAATAATCAGTCGCAGCTCGTCGTCGGCACGCTGTTTGGAGGCGAGATCGGACGTAGTGACTGCTCCGAGGAAGCTATCGTCGTCGGTGGCATCTGACGAAGGAGGGCCGACGGGCGCGCGGGACAGGCTATCAGCATCGGTGTGCTTCCGGCCAGACTTATAAATAACATCGAAATCGAACTCCTGCAGGCGCAATGCCCAACGTGCTAAGCGGCCACAAGGATCCTTTAAGTTTTTCAGCCAACACAAGGAGTGATGGTCAGTGATGACACGAAACGGTCGGCCATAAAGGTACGGGCGGAACTTGGCAGCGGCCCATACTACCGCCAAACATTCTTTTTCAGTGGTGGAATAGTTACACTCTGCACGGGAGAGTGCACGGCTGGCGTAGGCAATTACTTTCTCGACCCCGTCTTGGTGCTGAGCTAGAACGGCACCAAGGCCGACGTTGCTCGCATCCGTGTGTAACTCTGTGTCGGCATCATCGTCGAAATGTGCCAGGATCGGGGGTGACTGGAGCCGGCGTCGTAACTCGTCGAAAGCCATCTGCTTCTCGGCGCCCCAGGAAAATGATGCGTCATCTCGAGTTAGGAGAGTCAGAGGGCTGGCCATCTGTGCAAAGTGTTTGATAAAGCGACGATAATAGGAGCACAGCCCCAAAAACCGTCGGACTGCTTTTTTGTGGGCGGGGACGGGAAAGGCAGCAACGGCAGCAAGTTTCTCAGGGTCAGCTCGGATGCCATCAGCACTCACGATGTGCCCAAGAAACTTCAATTCGGTGAACCCGAAGTGGCACTTTTGAGGCTTGAGAGAAAGGTTGGCAGACCGGACAGCTTCGAGAACAGTTCTCAGGCGGCGCAGGTGTTCTGTGAACGTCGGTGAAAAAATTATCACGTCGTCGAGATAAACAAGGCATGTCTGCCACTTAAGACCTGTGAGCACAGTGTCCATCATCCGCTGGAAGGTGACAGGAGCACAGCAGAGCCCGAATGGGAGGACGCGGAATTCATAGAGCCCATCTGGTGTTACGAAGGCAGTTTTTTCACGGTCCCTCTCATCAACTTCAATTTGCCAATAACCACTCCTGAGGTCAATGGAGGAGAAGTACTTGGCTCGGCGAAGTCGGTCGAGAGAGTCGTCAATCCGTGGCAGCGGATAGACGTCCTTCTTTGTCATACTGTTAAGTTTCCGATAGTCAACGCAGAAACGAAGTGTTCCGTGTTTTTAACGAGGACTACAGGCGACGACCATGGGCTGCTTGAAGGTTGAATGACGCCATCGGCGAGCATCTCCTTGACTTGCTGTTGGAAAGCGTCTCTCTCCCGAGAAGACACACGATAGGGCTGCTGATGGATGGGTCGAGTGCCTTCATGCGTGATAATCCGGTGTTTAATGACCGACGTTTGCTGCTCTTTAGATGAAGACGTGAAGCACACACGAAACTACAGCAATAGATCTTGGAGTTGCCTCTTTTCAATGGAGGAAAGGCTAGAATTGATGTCGACAGCGTGTACGGCATCAACCGGTTCAGTGCTAGGCGTAGCTTCCTCTGAAGCAAAACATTCGGCGACTTCGTGCAGATGGTCGACGTAAGCGATGACCGTGCTACGGAACAGATGTCGATGTTCATTGGAGAAATTGGTGACAAGCACCCCCGTCTCTCTTCCACGAAGGAAACAAAGACCTCTTGCCACAGAAACTCCCAAGGCGAGTGAGAGGGAGACATTAGGCTCAACAACCCGGAGGCCGTGATGTGGCTCCTCACAAGTAACTCTGGCGAGGATGCTGGCACGTGGTGGCACTGTGAGGCTATCATCGGCGACTCGCAGCGTGGAGTGGGACCCGCGGTACTCATGCCTTTCAGTGGCCAGTTTGGCGGAAAACGTCACCAAGCGGTTCGGTAGATCTATAGTGGCACCGTGCTCACGAAGGAAGTCGATTCCAAGAATAACATCACGAGAGCATTCGCGTAGAACAAGAAAAGTCGCAACAAATGTGCAGCCTCGCACCGTAACCCGGGCTGTACACATACCCAGTGGTGCAACCACATGTCCGCCTGCCGTCCGTATGTCTGGTCCGTTCCATGGCGTCACCACCTTTTTCAGTGTCCTTGTAAGCCGCCCGCTAAGGATAGAATAATCGGCTCCCGTATCAACTAAAGCGCTGACCTCCTTCGTGTCGACGATAATAGGGATGTCCAGGGAGACCCGGCCAAGACCAGGGCCTGTCGACGTCGGTTCGGAGTGAAGTGAGCGGTGTGGCGGCGGAAGCTGGACGGCGGTTGGGTGGTCGGCGTCGGGACAATTTAAGCGACACGGCGGTGATAACTGGTCGGCGATGCGGACGACGTCGGGGCGATCTGGTCTGTGCGGCGAAAACTGGACAGGAATTCGGCGTTCGACGTCGGGGCGAATCGAGCGGTGCGGCGGTGGAAGCTTTACGGCGAATCGGTGTGCGGCGGTTTCGCCCCCAAAGGTCGCCGGAGCTAGTTTTCCCGATGAGGGCTCGAGGAACCATGGCGTCCAGCGGTATACCGTGGCCCAGAAAGCGAAGAGCGACGAGGCGAAGGCGAGCGCGACTCGCGACGAGGAGAATGTGGCAGACTACGCTGGCGGGTGACGTACTCGGCGATGTCCTGAGGCCGCTGACCAGGCCGTGGACGAGGGCTGTCGGGGGAAAATCCTCTAAGGCCCATCCGACGATAAGGGCACTGCCGGTAGAGGTGACCTGCTTCGCCACAGTGGTAGCAGAGAGGGCGGTTATCTGGAGCGCGCCAGAGATCAGTCTTCCGGGGCGCCTGGCGCCGATCTGCCCAAAGGGGCAGCGGTTCTGCAGCGTGCACAGCAACCTGAGGTTGCGTGTAAGGCGAAGAGGTAGGTAACAGGGCTGGGCGGCGTGTGACATCAGCATAAGTCATCCGCTGGGTGGGGCCCGGGGGTGGTGGTGGAACGACTGTATTTGTCGGTGGCGTGAGTGCGTTCTGGACCTCCTCACGGATGATGCTGGCCAGGGAAGCTGCAGCAGGAGTAAATGATCCATGAAGTTGCTGGAGCTCCTTGCGAACCACGGTGCGAATAAGGTCGCGAAGGGAGCTCATATCTTGCCCGGGATTGTAGTCGGTTCGGTCAGACGGCGGTAGTGTGGAGATGGAATTCAGCGGCCGACCGTACTGGCTGCATCGCTGCTGTAGCAGTTTCTCCATGGTCACAGCTTCAGCCAGAAACGCCGCGACTGTGGTGGGCGGGTTCCGCACGAGGCCGGAAAAAAGCTGTTCTTTGACGCCGTGCATCAGGTGCCGCACCTTCTTCTCCTCACTCATGGACGGGTCGGCGCGATGGCAAAGGCGCGTGACGTCTTCAACGTACATTGCGACCCCTTCATTCTGACGCTGAACTCGAGAGGTTAGGGCACGCTCGGCATTCTCTCGGCGGTCACTGTTGGCGTACGTACCGAGGAGCTGGCTTCGGAAGGCCGGCCACGTAGAGAATGTGGCCTCGCGGTTCTCGAACCATGTCCGAACAGCGTCTTCAAGGCTGAAGTAGACGTTCCGCATTTTCGCAGCGTCGTCCCAGCCGTTAAACGTCGCGACCCTTTCGTAGTGAGCTAGCCAGTCCTCGGCGTCTTCAAACTGCTCACCGTGAAATGATTTAGGGGTGCGTGGGGTCTGAAGGATGAGACAGGACGAAGGGGTGGAAGGGACAGTCATGGTACGGGCGGGCGGTGTCGTTGCCACAGCTAGGGTCTCTTCGTCGAGAGCGAAGGCCTCGGGGGGCAAGCCTCGGAGCCGTCGGCTGGTACGATGAACAGGAGTGGTCACGAGAGGCGGCCGCGTAGGATCGTCCGCAGGAGAAGGGATCATCAATGGTACCTCCACCAGTGTCACGACTGAAGTCACAGGGAAGGTACACGTTGCCGAGGACCAGAGAATAAGGTCGGCTTGCCGTTCCGATCACAGAGTCACAGAGACCAGCACCAGCGCGCCGCTCGTGCCCACAGCAACCGCTTTGTCGTCGTCGGCACCAAACAAGGCTGTCGCGCGGCGCTAGGCACGTGGCAATATTTATAACATTAAACACAATGTTTTGGCAAAGTAAAATATTAGTTACTTTTATTGCTGCATATTTCTTAAGTATTTTTTAAAAAGTTTAGCAGACAGCCCCTCGCCGTGCAAATAAATGCTCTCGGGGCGCTGCCCTGCTGTAATTGCCTTATTCCTCGTTGCGTCAAGCGGTTACGTCTCATCGTTTCTTCATTTAGACGTCACTATCAATAACGTTTGACAGAATTTGTGAGAGTTACGTAATACGGCCCCAGTTGTGCGCATGCGCCGTTACCATGACAACCGAAGAGGAATAAAAATGCGGCGTGCTCCTTGCCGTCGCCGCGGCCGCGTGCCCTCTCTACCATCAAAGCCGAGCGTGACGTCAGGCGGATGAGTAGTTTTGCGCATGCGCCAATACCATGGTAACCAGAGAGACCCCACAGCAGCGCCGCCTCGCCGCCCGCCGCTCTATCACCTGAACACCACATCACATGCGCAGAATTATGTATAAAAGGCGATGTATAGTGGCGTCTGTATCACAGCGTTTGACATGTATGCTGAGAAGGAGAGTCCAGCCGCTGCTAAACGGCGGTGTAGATAAAATGGGAATCTTCCGATCCTGAGGGCCCCGCCGCGGTGGCTCAGTGGTTAGGGCGCTCGACTACTGATCCGGAGTTCCCGGGTTCGAACCCGACCGCGGCGGCTGCGTTTTTATGGAGGAAAAACGCCATGGCGCCCGTGTGCTGTACGATGTCAGTGCACGTTTAAGATCCCCAGGTGGTCGAAATTATTCCGGAGCCCTCCACTACGGCACCTATTCTTCCTTTCTTTTTTCACTCCCTCCTTTATCCCTTCCCTTATGGTGCGGTTCAGGTGTCCAAACATATATGAGACAGATACTGCGCCATTTCCTTTCCCCAAAAAACCAATTATTATCATTATCCTGAGGTTACCGCGTGGCATTTGGCAGGAACGAATAAGAACGCTGGATTCTGTACGTGTACGCGAAACAAGGTATCACCGCTGTCAGACATCTCCCTTAGATCACGGTGAATAATAGCGAAGCCTGCTGTATTCGGCTTGTGGAAAGCGCCATTCTCATCCAAGGAATCAACGTTGCACCAGGAACCTCTGTCAAGCAGACGAATGATGGGGTTGCGATGCGTATACCAGCATGTGGCACAAGTTCACAGTTTTGTGTGACTTTGTTTGATTTCAACAGGAAACAGGACCCTCTTGGTTAGTCTATGAAAGAAAAGTTCGACTTTAACTTCGGACCCTCACGCCCAGACTACAGAATGGGGAACTACTACAGAGCTTGTATACTAAAGAGGCTTTAGCAAATCGAAGTACTGTGTAGACAAAATTGAGACGGCTGCATGCTACTTCACGGATCATCTGGCAGTCCTCGTCTCTGTCAAGCAAACTGAATAAAAGTTGTGTATACCCAATGTCTCTCATTGCTAAACAGACAAGGACCACAACAAGCTCAGCCAGGAAAACGTGCCTCTCGCTACGTATTTACTGGCTTTTCCGAGCTAAGACACTGCCAATTTTTTTAATTGGCACCAAAAATACGAGCGACACATTGACTAACCTGGCCCACTGTAACCATGATTTAACGACGCAGCAATTGTTGGAAAATATGTGGAAAAGAAGGCTATCGTTACGAGTGTAATGCAGTGGCGCTGCCAAAATTACAGGTCTCAGTGGGAAGTAGTAGTAGTAAGTGGTTTTAATAAAACAATAATAAAGAGGGAAATAAAATATATTTCTAGAAACCGCATCTGCCATCGATAAAGAAGCTCCTGAGCTGGAGCAGCGGAAATAAATGATAGCGGGCAGAATGGAGATCAGGACCCCTATTTTCTTTGTAATGGAATGGCGCTGCTCACATAGGGAAATTTGACAAGCAGGGTGATCGTTGGATGTGTTAGTGTGGGGCCTAACCAATGCTCGGAAAACGCCCGCAGCTCTAGTCCTTCCAAGGGCCTTGTTTTGCCAAATTGGTCACGGTGTTTTGTTGCCTGGGTCATGATTGCTTTCGCATGCGGTCACAGTTATTTAAAGCTACATTATCGGACTGTAAGGCATTCCCTAGCATTGGTTTCGACTGCAAAAGAAGCCTGTTGAGCCGGTTTTGTGGCGCTGACGTCTCACTTGCACTCCCTGCGATGTGATGACCTCAGAGCTGATAATTGGCTCAATATTTGAACATCGCAAATTTCCTCATGCATGATTCTGACTTGCATGAGTATAAACCATGTCACTTCACTGATTCACACTGCTTTGCTATATGGCGTTCCATATATGGAAGTCACCACCGAATTAATTATTCGTGATTAGTACAACATGAAATGCTTGCCACGGACACGCATCATGCGCCATGCTTAGTTATACGGCTCATCATAAGAGGTGCGCACGCTCATGGCTAAACTTGACAGAATGGCTCCCACAGACATGTCACCAGCAATTAATAATCATGGTTTCTGGTAACATCACGCTATGATCAGCGACCATGTAGCGCTACACATATAAGGAAAGAGTAAATGCGGCTGCACTGCGATGCTTTCCTAGCAAGGAAAATTTGCGCTTTCACACACTCATCATTGACATTGATGTATTGGGGCCAGCCCTCCTCCCCATCATCATCGTCCCCCATCGTGATCTTCTTTTATCTCCTCTTGCCGTCCCCCAGAGCAGAGTAGCAGGCCAGATATTTATTTTTCAGGCCAACCTCTCTGCCTTTTCTATCAATAAACCCTCTCTCTCTCTCTGGGGCCAGCCATGACAACGTAGCCGTACACATATAAGGAAAGGACAAATGTAGGTGCAGTGCGAATATTTCATAGCAGGAAAGATTTGCGCTTTTCCACTCCCATTATTGACATTGATGTATTGGGGCCAGCCATGACAGCGTAGCCGTACACATACAAAGAAAGGAAAAATAGAGGTGCACTGCGAAAATTTATTAGCAGGGAAGATTTGCGCTTTCACACTCCCATTATAGACATTGATGTATTGGAACCAACCATGACAACGTAGCCGTACACGTAACGAAAGGACAATCGCAGGTGACAGTGAATATTTCCTAGTAGTGAAGATTTGCGCTTTCACACTCCCAATGTTGACATTTATGTATTGGGGCCAGCCACGGCAACGTAGCCGTACACATATAGGGAAAGGACAAATGCTGGTGCACTGCGAATATTTTATAGCAAGGAAGATGTTCGCTTTCACACTCCAATTATTGACATTGATGTATTGGGGCCAGCCATGACAACGCAGCCGTACACATATAAGGAAAAGACAAATGCAGGTGCAGCGAGAATATCTCAAAGCGGGGAAGATTTCCGCTTTCACACTACCATTATTGGCATTGATGTATTGGGCCCAGCCACAACAATGTAGCTGTACACATATAAGGAAAGTACAAATGCAGGTGCACAACGAATATTTCATAGCAGGGAAGGTTTGCGCTTTTGATGCATTGGGGCCTGCCATTACAACGTAGCAGTACATATATATGGAAATCACAAATGCAGGTACAATGCGAAATATTCCTAGCAGGGAAGGTTAGCAATTCCGCAATCCCTTTGATGTATTCAGAGGTAACCGTGTTCCTACAGCCAGCGGGAGCCGTTTTCTTTCCAGAGGTGCATCTATGCTATGATCGAAAGCGCAAGTACGTGCCCTGGCAAACATTGGGATTTCTGCTTCCGAAGAATACCTAGCTCTGTGCAATGTCGGGAAAAGGAACATATCACGTCTAGCTTCACTTATTGCACATGGCTGTTATGTTCAGTCACGTCGGAACCGCGTAGATATTTGTTTCCATGAATTGTGCCACGAAACGTCAAGAATGCGATGAAGGAGCCCCGCCGCGGTGGCTCAGTGGTTAGGGCGCTCGACTACTGATCCGGAGTTCCCGGGTTCGAACCCGACCGCGGCGGCTGCGTTTTTATGGAGGAAAAACGCTAAGGCGCCCGTGTGCTGTGCGATGTCAGTGCACGTTAAAGATCCCCAGGTGGTCGAAATTATTCCGGAGCCCTCCACTACGGACCTATTTGTTCCTCTCTTCTTTCACTCCCTCCTTTATCCCTTCCCTTACGGCGCGGTTCAGGTGTCCAACGATATATGAGACAGATACTGCGCCATTTCCTTTCCACCAAAAACCAATTATTATTAGTATTATTATTCAGAAAGAAAAAATGAGGATTAACTGAGCTAATCTAGGCTATGCAAAGCGAAATATATCGGGGTTCTCTGTTCACTGGCGTTGGCGTTGACAATCTTCTAGACAGCGTTGGCTTTGAGGAAAGGAAGGGCGCATAACTGGCTCCAGGTATATGCGGACGCCTCATTCGTGCTTTGATACATGTGGCGGTGGTGAGGAAGAGAGAGAGAGATGTGGCCTGAATACATTAGCGCTGACTGTGTTGTGGCTGACATGCGGCACTTCAGCAATAGCTAGACCTCAGCGTTCATTTCGTGATAAACCTCTCGCGATCAACAATTAAAGCTATGCCACTTCCCAGGGTGGCAGGGAGGGTGCGCTTTCTATCCAGTGTGCGGAACGGAATCAAAGCTCGATTTTTCATTTCGACTTCAACACAAACTCCACGCACATGAAAGTGAAATTGAGGTCTCCATTGACCCATGGAGCCGGTTTTGCCCGTTTTCTTTGGTGAAAATGAACGGCCCTTGCAGAGTTGTAAACGCCAATAAACTCTATGAACGCCTTCGGCTCACTTGTTTTGTTTGGATATTGAGGAAAGGAAATGGCACAGTAACCGTCTCACATATCTCGGTGGACACCCGAACCACGCCGTGAAGGAAGGGGCAAAGGAGGGAGGGAAAGAAGAGAGAAAACAAGATTGGGGGTGGTGGCAGTTGCTTTTAATAAAGTAATAGCAAAAAGGAAGGAAAAGATTTTTGCTAGCCCCGGCATCTGCCATACATATTGAAGCACCTGAGCTGGGGCAGCGGAAATAAAGGATAGTAGGCAGAATAGAGAAATGACGTGAAAGAGGTGGGAGGACAGGAAGAGAGAATAGAGGGAGAAGTAATATGTACAAACTACTTCTCCCCCATCCTCTCTTCCTGTCCCCTCACCTCTTTCACTTCATTTCTTCATTCTGCCTGCTATCCTTTATTTCTGCTGCCCCAGCTCAGGTGCTTCAGTATCGATGGCAGATGCCGGGGCTAGCAAAAATCTTTTCCTTCCTTTGCGCTATTATTTTCTTTAATACCACTACCTTCACCACCACCGAAAGTTGCTTTTTGAGGGAAGGTGCGGTGCTGCGGAGCGGCAGAACGCCTGTGGCTTGGTGCTACTAGTGGCGCTTGTGCAGTTGTGACTAGCCCAAGTAGCACAGCGTTTAGGGCCCATCTGGGCCCCATGAGGGCAACGTGGGCTTGGGAAACCCCTTTTTAACCCAGCTTGGACCCTTGTGGGCATCATGTGGGCAAAGAAAATTTGGGCTGGCCCATGACAAGCCAGTTAGGGCCCCATATTGGTAATTTTGGGGCCATGTGAGCCCATGCTGCCAAGTTCAGCCCGCACAAGTCCCTTGCCGGCAACATTAGGGCAAACTTGAAAACGAGTTGAGCTCAGTGCAGGAAAACTAGGGGCAAGCCAAACTTGGGCAGCCCGCCTATCACCCCAATTGGTCCAACATGGGCTCTAAAGGGGCTAAACTAGTTTTCATCCCCCAAAAAAACCCGAATGGGGCCTTAACGGGCTTTGATCGGGCTGATTTGATGCAGAACTGGGCAATACACAGAAACATGACGGGCAGCCCTAATTTGGACAGCCCCTCTTGAGCCCAGCTCGGACTCTTGTGGGCATCTTGTGGGCAAAGACAATTTGTGCTGGCCCATGACAAGCCAATTAGGGCCCCATATTGGTAATTATGGGGCAATGTGAGCCCATGCCGCGAAGTTCAGCCCGCATATGTTCCTTCCCAGCAACACTTCAAACTTGAAAGCGAGTTGGGCACAGTGCAGGAAAACTAGGGGCAAGCCCAACTTGGGCAGCCCGACTATCATCCCATAGCGCTGGCCTACACCAAGTTAGCCGACGTATATACCTACCAAAGCGCCATGTATATATCACATGGACACATGCACCGGTTTGCCCCTCCAGAACCCATGTGCGACCCGCTAGTGTATTAAGTGGGCCATCCAAGTTGGGCCTGCCCGCGTTTTTTTCTGCAGGCAGCCCAGCTTCTTCACCGAGACCCTATGCGGGTATTACAGTGCTCCAGCCCAGCTTGTATAGCCCGTGCAGAGCCCATGCGGTATCCGCTGGGGTACTACATGGGCCGCCCAAGTTGGGCTTGCCTACGATCTTTTAACACGTTAGATTGACTGAAACACCACTTTTGTAGAAAGCCCCTCGCTCAAACGGCAACGTGCAAATTTTGTTAACTGTTCACTGCTTTGTATGGGGCGATGAATTCATTTTGCATGCTATTTGCAGAATCCCGGCAGTTTGCAGGATTATGCACTAACTCTCTTCAAAGATGTTACATAACGGTCATATCTGCGTCAACTGTTGACACGGAAAGCCATTAAGTCAATGCACAGGGTAATAATTCAGAAATCTGTAGCATGATCTCAATTCCGCTGTGATTTTTTAGTATTCTGTAGTTGTCAACAAGAGTGTACTCCACTACTCAGGATTTTAATGAGCAATCAGAGCTGACAAAATCTGTGAGTTAAAGATGGCGCAATGATAGCCCAGCAACTGAACTAAAACAGCGGATGAACAGGAATGGATAGGATGCCACTTGGGGTGGAGCAGATGATTACTGCTACATTCACTACAGCATGAGGTGTAATCTAAAAGAGTGCGGTGAGAGGCTAGTTGGTATGACATTAGGGAAACAACGAATAACTGCGCAAAATGGACGGAAAAGAGAGCCGAATTACACGAGACAAGCGCAGACGAACAACTGGTTTATTGCACCAACGCCTCCTTCCTTCGACATCAAAGCGCATGCGCACCAACTGCAAAGACAAATGACATAATCATCACGTAAAACCAAGAAACTCCAACTCCTTGCGGTACACGTGTATGGAAGCCTCGCTAACACATTTGTCAGCCCCTAATCTCGCGATTTCTAAGGCTTCGATAACTTCACGTTCTTTTTGTGTGATTCTTCTCTCTTGTCCTGTACTTTTTGCGCTGTTATTCATTATTTTCTTAAAAGCATGAGGTGCGTAGAAACACTGCGCGGCAGATGCTAATCAGCTTAAGTATATTTTTACAAAAGAAATAATATAAGCATAATAGGCATGACAAAAGTTCAGAATGAGCAGCTCAGATTGCAGCACTCAATTGCATGACAATTAACGTTCTTCGAGGCTTGTTCATTTCTTATATTCAGAATGTATTCAGAATGTGGTGTTCACAGTATAGAAAACCAAAATATGAATCATATATGTGTTAAAATTTATCCAAGAGAACCACTGTGACAGGTGTGCTGGAGGGTCCGTCCCTATATAGTTTAGAGGGGGGAGACGGTAGAGTCCCCTACAAATTAGACGAGTGCGACGCGGACAAAGAAAACAAGCTAAGAACCAGGTGTGAAACTGCTCTTAGTTTCCTTAGCGCGTGGCTCCGCGCAGCCGGAGCCAGCGCGTGTTGCAAGCGGACGCGGCGAAACACTTATGATGGCAATTTAGTGCCGCTAAACTGTCATAGCTAGCCATATTTCTCGAGAGCTGCTGGCGCCAAACTTTATATTATACCTAAGTATTTACTTTCCTACCTGGGTGTTTCAGTGAGTGTATAGATTTGCAATGTGCAGTCTGCTTCAAACCATCAAGAATATTACAATAAGGCTGGCAATGTCATATCAAGGTAATTGCATTGCGAAGCAATGGCATAGATCTTAACAAAAAAATAAAGAAAAAGTTATAAATACACCAGCGAAACAATGAACTATCTCTACTGCATGCAAAATAAATATTATAAACAATTGTGGCTTGTTAATATGTACACTAGGTTCGTCAGTAAAACGTTTCATAAAGCAAGTTGTCTGCAATAAATAATTCTGAGGAAAAAAATGAATATGCTCACTAAAAATGTTCTGGTCGCTTCTGTGTAGAGTAGTTTGCAGTGAAGTTGTAATTTGATAAAATTTTGGAAGGCCCAACTGCACCATCCAGACGGTCATTTTATTTATCCTAATTTGATGCTCTCTGAAGTGCTGAGCGGGTTATAAGATGCATAATGGCGTCTCATGACGTAACATATTTATTTTCTAGTATTATTTATATTTATTTATTTATATAGAATACTGCCCGTCTCAGTAAGAGACCGTAGCAGGTGGGCAACCAGTACAATATAATGTTCAAAACACAAAAGAGAAATTACAAACAGATCAACAAAAAAAGAACTCTTACAATATGTGTTACATAACTACTAGTAGGCAGGTTACTAAAGAATACCTTTAAGAATCAGAACTGTAAGAAAAAAGAAAACAAGTACAGCAGCAGTCATTCATGCCAGCAAGCATGCTAGTATTCGAATTATTTAACAATAGGAACTTGAAGAAAGCGAAAAAAAGGTAACGGGTGGCAATAGACAATGCAATCATCCTTAAAAGTAACATAGTATCAAGAGATGTAATTGTTGGGCAGTCATCTGGTAAGATGTAGGACTATTGGCACATTACTGATTCTTGTTACATTCTACTAATCTTGAAGTGAAGGAAGATAGTGAGTCCGACATGGAAATCGATGGAACGAGTCGATTCCATTCGCTGATGGCTAAAGGAAAGAAAGAATGCTTGAGAGTGTTCGTACGGCATGAGTATTCAGTTAGCGCGTGCGCATGTTTGTGCCGGGATTGTCGTGACTGTGAGAAGCATGCGTATTTAAACACATCTATACAGTAGTTGGTGTGTAGTAATTGATATAAAAACTTCAGGCGGGATTCCTTTGCCCTAGATGATAGTGATGGAAGGCCAGATGATGCGGCAAGGTCGGTAGGTGAGTCAGAGGGTTTGTATTTCTTATGAATGAACCTTACATCTTTTCGTTGCACCTTGTCAAGCCGAGTGATGTTAGTGATTGATTGTGGGAACCAAACAGTGCTTGCGTATTCTAAAATTGGCCTTACGAGAGTAGTGTAGGCAAACAGTTTGGTGTTTTGAGGGGCCAGACGTAGGCATCTTCTAAGAAAGAACAGCTTTCGCAAGGCAGCAGAGGTAACATTGGCTATATGTGCGTCCCATCTTAGTTCAGAAGTAAAAGCTAACCCTAGGTATTTATGTTCAGGAACCCTTGAAAGCGGTGATTCCTTGATACTGCAGGCATAGTTATATGGCTGTTTTTTCCTGGTGACTGTCATGCAAACGGAGTTTTTATTGTTTATTACTTTTATTGTTTTAAACCATTCAACAATTGTGTTAAGAGAGCTGCTTAGCATAAAGTGGTCTTCAGGGTTTTTTATTGTTTTGTACAGAATGCAATCATCGGCGAAAAGTTTTATGTTACACTCAATATTGTTGGCAATATCGTTGATGAAAACTAAGAACAACACTGGTCCTAGGAAAGATCCCTGCGGGATTCCTGATGTAACGGGAACTGGTCTTGATTGAACTTGTTCGAAAGTTACAAATTGTGAGTGGTTCGTCAAAAAAATCTGTGATCCAGTGTAACACTTGGCCATCTCCAATTATGATGCATAGTTTTGTTATTAGTTTGTTGTGGCTTACACTGCCAAATGCTTTAGAGAGGTCTAGTAGTATTATATCTGTTTGACTGCAGTCGTCAATACTAAGTAAGGGCTAGGTGATGCACAACCTCTGTTAGTTGGGTGACAGTTGATAAGCCACGACGAAAGCCATGTTGATGGGGTGATAATAGGTTTTCCGTCTCCAGAAAGTGCTTTAAATGTTTTGCTATAACGTGCTCCATGATTTTGCACGACGTACTGGTGAGGCAAATGGGTCGATAGATAGAGGGTGAGTTTGTATCTCCGGATTTATGAATGGGTAGAACCTTTGCTTTTTTCCAATCGTCGGGTAGCTTCGAAGTTGAAAAAGACTTGCGAAAAATGATACCGAGATATTTACTGCACCATTCTGCATATCGTTTAAGGAACTAATTTGGGATGTCGTCTGGACCACTTGCTTTCTTTATGTCTAGGTTTAGCAGCAAGTTAAGAACACCTTCATCTGATATGTGGACAGGACCAATACATGGCGTAGATGTGCAGGAAGTTTTAGGGAGAATGCCGTCATCTTTTGTAAAAGCAGATTTAAAGAAATCGTTGTGCGTGTTAGCTTTCGTCTGTTTTTCCTCCATGGACAGGTTGGATGTGGCTGTTTTATCTTTGCGAAAATATTTCCAGAATCTATGAGGACTATTCTTAAGAAGTCTAGGGAAGGTCACGTTGAAGTACTGTTCCTTTGCATGCTTTGATACTTCTTTTAGTCTTGCGACTGCACTGGTTAGTTTCAATGGTTTGGTAGTATTTTTCCCCTTTTCTTTAATTGATCTACGGAGCCGCTTGACTTGCCGTTGTGCATGAATGACGTCCCTTGTAATCCACGGGTTGTTTTTCTTAGGCCGTTTTATTTTTCGCGGAACGAATGCACCTACACAGTAGGTTACCGTATTTCTAAACTGCTCCCACAAGGTGTTCACTTTAGTGGTCTCACGCGAAGCAGTGTCGAAAAATGATTGGAATTCGTGCGCTAGGTGTGTTGCAATACTAGTGTCGTCTGCTTTAGCAAAATTAGTTACGATCTGCATGCTTTTCTGATATATCATACTGCTCTGTAATGGTAATCGGCAGGTAGGTATACTGTGGTCCGAGATGCCTTCTATAACATCAACCTGAGCACTGGTTTCAGGAAAGTGATCAGTGATTAGTATCAAATCTAGGATATTACCAGTTGTTCCTTGTGTACGTGTGGATGTTGAAACAATTTGATGATGATTAAAATTGAACATTAAATCGACGAGAGCCTCTGAAGCTGTTGATGTATATTGCATTGTTGTCCAATTTATGTCGAGGAGGTTGAAATCACACATGATAATAATTCGTGAATTTCGGGAATGGTACTGAAGGAATTCCTGAATTGCAGTTATGGCTTCATGTCCGGTAGAAGGACTTCTATAAATGCAGCCGGTAATTATGTCTGTACCTTTACAAATAATCTTGCAGAAAACAGCTTCTGTGCAGGGAACTTCAGGGAGAATAACAAAATGTAGCTGCCTCCTAATCAGTATTGCCACGCCCCCTCCTCGTGAACCACGGTCTTTTCTGATAACGGAGTTGTTTGGCGGAGCGATTTCGTGACTTGAAATTTAAGGTGAAAGCCATGTTTCGGTGATTCCAATTACGTCTGGTTCATGACAAAGTGAGAGACTTTCAAGTGACTGCGTTTTGTTCACTATGCTTCTTGCATTTATATTTTTGATGTACAGTTCTTTAACTGAGTTTTCTGACGAGTCACTCGAGGGCTGAATTCTGTGTCCTTTTTTTGCATAGGAACTCTGCTATTTGTTTCTTCGTCCCAAAAATAAACGCGCTTATTTATGATCAGTTTGTCAAAGGACAGCGCCACCCTTTCTTTACTTTCTCGTTCTTGTTTGGCGCTTTCTTTCTAACGTCTCGAACTCTGGCAGAAAAATCTTCACCGATAGCGTGTTTTGTGTTTTTAGTTTGAATCTGTTTTTCAGTATTAGCCTTTTTTGTCCCGAATCTACCAATTTCATAATTACTGGCCTAGTCTTGTTTTTTTCCTGTCTACTCTAGCCTGTGAACTCGCTCAATGGCGGCAGCTTCTAGTTCGAGGGTATCTTGTACTATAATTTTGTTCACTCTTTGGTCAAGACTTTCATTAGTTTCTTCTTCCTCCTCCGGCAGTCCGTATATAATTAAGTTGGACCGTCTGCCTCGATTTTCAAGCTCATAGATTTTCTTTTCCATTGTTTCAATTACGCTATCCATGCGTGAAATTTCGTTTTTTCAGGTGGCCAGTTTCTTTTCAAGCTGTGATAGGGCATCAAGCTACTTGTCTATATCAGCGAGGCGTACTTCCTTTATGTCTTTTATGTCGCTAGCGATATCTTTTAGTTGTTTGGCAATTTGGGTTAGGTCCGGGCCTGGATTAGTTTCAATATCTCCAGATAGTTTCAATATCTCTATGAATGCTATTATACTGTAAGCTAGCTGGCACTACATATTTGTACTCAGTCGACCAATACGTGCTCAAGGTCGCTTTCGATATGGTAAATTCTGCATAGAAAGTTTCCTTCACAGTCATTCATACAATGTAACAAATGGTAAGGCGCATTGAGGAAGCACTGTTGCATTGGAAATCACGAAAAATACAATGAAGGCATCATCGCCTCATTTATACATACTTTCATTAAATTTCCAAGTACAGGAAAGGAAACATATGGACGGGGAAAATAAGGTTTTGTCTTGATCGTTACCTATAGTGACATGGCAAGAAAAAATTAACACTAAAATGATCTGTGAATTTCCACCTTGCCATGGTCTACACTGCAAATTTTCATATAGCGTGGCAAAAATACATGAAAAAGTTTAGTCCTCCAAAAATTATCTATAATTCGCAAATTTTGCTGTGAAGTGGAGCCAAACCAGATCAGAGATTAAAAATTAACTCAAGGGTGCATTTGCGATGAACATGTGCTGGTCAGTTCGGAAATCATTGATTATAGTCATCGGTTTCATCAATAAATACTTTCCGGAAAGAAAAGATGCATCGACTTTCACTCTCTCCTTTACCCTTCCCTTACGGCGCGGTTCAGGTGTCCAACAATATATGAGACAGATACTGCGCCATTTCCTTTCCCCCCAAAACCAATTATTATTAAAGAAGGTAGAAAGAGCGCAGGCTAGTTCATATGTGCAGTTGTCTTGCCTAACTACTATCCCCAGCGCTTAATTTTGCCCGTGTATGTCATGTAGTAGAAAAGATTAAGATCGTGGAATGGAGTCCAGATATGGTAGCATCATTTTTATGGAAGCAAAATCCAATAGCAAGCATTTGCCCTGCAGTTTTGATGCACGTTATCGGACTCCAGCTGGTCATATCTGGAACGCTTTACTATATATCCTTCCTAGACTAAGCATCGCTTTTGGACTAGCAAAACTGCCCATATTACATATATCTGAATAGCATAAATATCATTCTATAAAGAAAGATTACCATTTGAGATGGGGATGAAGAAATAAAGACAGGAGGTGCAGTAAAAAGATAACTGAATGTATTACCTTGATGAAAGACCCACAAGTAGAGCTCAATAGAACATGTGTACACTGCACGAAACTTAACAGAAAAACAGAAAAAATACAAAAGATATTGCTTTCTAAATACGTAAGGCAGACTGCCACTTACATATCCCAACTGCTTTCATGAAAAAGTAATATATCGCTTGCTAAACAATCTTCACCTTCCCTATAATGCGGAAGGTTTTACAGATTTCCCATTGTAACTAGGTGCCTTCCCTACCAAGCAGATGTGTAGCACAGTTGGTTGGCTGAAACTCATAATGCCTGCAATTTTTTGCCAGAAATCCGCACGTTGTTAATGTTTTAATGCCTGTGCTGTGCTCTCGGAGTCCATGATTTAAGCTCTGTCCTCAATACGCAGTTTTCAAGCGTTAGGTTTGTTCTTCAGTTCTTGGTGTTGGCACGTTTCACTTGAGTGCCAGCCACGGGCTTCCTCAATCATCATAAGATCTCCGGTCCAAAAAGCATTTGGTGTTTATTCACTGCAGGCCACGCATTATTTTTGTCGAAGAAACAAAAACTTCACGAGTGGCCACCAGTTTAACGTTTCTGAATAGGTGTACTGAATTCAGTGCAAGCACACCGAAAAGAATAAAACCTAACTCCGGACGAAAGGCAAGCCCTGCAAGACCTCAAGACAGACACCAACATAGTGGTCCTCCCAGCGGAGAAGGGCAACACAACAGTCGTTCTGGACAGACGGGGCTACGAAGAGAAAATATCCACCTTACTCAGCAGTCAAGAATATGCAAAATTGAAGAAGGACGCCACAACCACTACCCAAGCAAGGCTAAACAAAACCTTGAAAGAAGTGTTCGAAAAACACCCCAAATTCCGAAACCTCTACCTTCAGTTATCGAGCACCAACGGATCGGCTCCAGCATTCTACGGCCTGCCCAAAGTCCACAAACCGGAGATCTCTTTGCGTCCGATTGTCGACTTCCGGTGTTCCCCTCTTCGCTCGTTGTCATAATACCTTCACAAACAAATATCCCCAATCGCAGGAAAAACAGCGACCCATATCCATCATACCAGTCACTTCATCGAACTGGTGCCCCAAGCCACCTTTGAGGCCGACGAATGCCTTGTCTCCTTCGACGTGGTGTCCCTTTCACAAACATCCGCGTGAAGCTTGCGGTGGCCGCTACCCGTGACGCCCTACAACGCGACGACACACTCAGCGCACGAACCCCGCTGAGTGTAAATGATGTGTGCCGCCTCCTGGAGTTGTGCCTATCAAACACATACTTCTCGTCAAACGGGGAATTTTACAGACAAGTAAAAGGAACACCAATGGGAGCATTCATCTCTGTCGTCATGGTCAATTTAACAATGGAACACGTCGAACAGCGAGCCCTCAACTCATTCCACCCGAAACCAGATTTTCCTCAGGTATGTCGACGACTGCTTCGCCGTCATCAAAAAATCTGAGACTCAAAATTTCCTTCGTCCTTTAAACTCCGTAGAAACTGACATTCAGTTCACACTACAGGTGGAACAAGAAAACTCCCTGCCGTTTTTGGACGTCCTCGTGTCCCGAAACGACAATACCCTTCAATTCTCCGTATATCGCAAACCAACCCACTCAGGCCGGTATCTCCACTTCTCTGTGAACCACACCACAGTCCATAAAGCATCAGCGGTGAAGACGCTGTTCAGAAGAATTGAGACACACTGCAGCACAGAACTTGACCGAAAAAAAGAACAACGCACGATATTCAAAGAACTCATCATGAACGGCTACCCGAAAGACTTTATTCAAAATACCATTCGACGTCAAAAACATAACATTCGTCCAGAAATCAACGCACAAAGACCAACGCCACCACCAAAATACGTCACTTTACCTTATGTCGGAGGTGTCAGCGAAACCATCGCGCGAATCCTGAAAAAATCGGGTCTCCAGGTTGCGCACAAGCCCACAAACACTGTTGCGCTTTGCCTACCTGTACCCAAATACCGGCCGCCGAGAGAAAGAGCCCAAGGCATTGTCGACCAAATTTAATGCGCCGACTGCGACGCAAGCTACATCGGCGAAACCAAAAATTTCAAAGAAAGATTTCGGCAACATAAGAACGGCGTCCGCAAATTCGCAAGAGGGCGCAATCTAGTAGCCGAATATTCCGAGGACTTCGACCATAGAATCAACTTTGAAGAGACCCGCATCCTCGGAACCGATACAAATTACCACAAGAGGCTCCTTCTGGTATCCTGGCATATCCAAACTACCCCGAACAATATCAACCGCACAAAAGGAAACCTGCCCCCAGTATATGCCCAAGGACTTCGGCCTTCAACGCAACGAAAAAAACTCGCCATTCAACACCTCCCTGCAGTGCGCCAGCGTGACTAACAGCCTAAAACCTCCCCCCTCCCCGCGTCTTGCGCGACACAGCTGTCGTTCATTTCACCCCCCCTCCCCTCCATTCTTAAAAGACACTTGCTACTGCCCTCAGTCACCACTGATGAATGAGCCGAGTCGGCTTCGAAACGTTGGGTTAAATTTAACATTTTTGGTTGGAGATGTCCAGTTTATTATAAGTCTTCAAACCCAACCAGACAGGTAAATCTGTCAAAATGTTTAGTTTTCAACGTTTCTGAATGGATGGTGCGTGAGAGTGGCGACGGCAGTGGCGCAAAATTTTTGACTGTGATGCCAAGTGAAGAGATTTCCGTGGGACAAAATCTGGACGCTCTTTGGAAGGCAGGGAACTTACGCCAACAGGGTGTGTGAATACAACCTCTCGGGCGGCTGTGCACGGGTGGATACTCTCGGCATGGGCGGCTTTTCCAGGTGATTTCATGATGCAGTTGTTTGCAAAATGTGGAATTTCACTCAATGGCGAATGTGTTGCGGGCCGCAGCAGTGATGACAACGACACAAGTGGGGAGCTTCTAGATAATAAATTTCCATTGTGAAACTTGTCCTTTTTTTGTTTGGGGCATATTCTGCGGCGGGGAGTTCGACTTACTTTCAAGTTGACCTAAAACATTATACATGGTACGTGACGAAAGATGCAGTGATGATTAGGTCATGGTGCACAGGCAATGAACAAATAACCCGCACTCAGCACAAAAGCAGCGAGCACTGAGAGCAGGAACATGGGCCACTGAAACACTTCGGTCCCTTCGATGTCACTGATTATCCGCAGCATGGCCCTCCGGGCACAAAACATAGTCGCAGTGAGGTCCGATTGGGGCACATCAGGGCACAGCGATTGGTAGGGTCTGAGGCACAAGAGGTGCTCAATATCAGGTTGAGATGGGTCGAAGGTAGTCTCCAAGAAGGCCGGAGTGATCTCATGGGTGACGGCAGTGATCTAGCACCGCACAGAGAGCCTGATGCAGCGAGATGGTGACCAAAGCAGGACAAGATAGCTAGAGGTGAAAGAAACCATGTGGCGAAGGCGGTTGTAATAGTCCTGCGGTGATTTCTGTGAGGCGAGTAGTCGGGAGCATGCTAGATGGTGGGTTTGGTCGGAAAAAGCAATCACGTCATGGACATATTCAGAAAGTAGAGCAGTAAAAGTAGGAAGCAGTGCTCACAGGTAACGGGGGCTCTTAGCCGTACAAAAGATAGACTAGGGAGCAACCACAGTGCAATGAAGGGAAGAGTTCTTTGCAAACTTAACGTAAGGGAAAGCAATATCCCTGTCACAAAGATCTAGTGAAATGTATATTGTGAGCATAACGGTAAGAGTGCTGCTAAGGTGCTGGGTGGGGCTATTTGTGCCTATCATGTGTTCGACGGTGGCAGGGGCATTGCATGAGCCGAATGGTATAACCTTAAATTCGTATAGCCCAGCAGGCACAACAAATGCTGTCTTCTCCCGGTCTTGTTCATCCATGGCAATTTGCCTACAGCCAAAGCACAGGCCAGTGGAGGAGAAAAATTTGGCACCATAGAGACAGTCAAAGGTGTCATTGATTCGTGGCAATGGCTAGACATCTTTTTTGGTTAATCTTATTGAGGTCGGTAATTCAAGCAGAACTGCCAAGAGCCATATTTTTAAAGGATGGATGGTTAGTCCTAAGGGCTGCGGGAAGGCTCAGTAATGTTCTTGCCAAGCATTTTTACTACCTCGTTTCAGTTAACCTGGCGCTTTGGGTGCGACATACTGTAGGAGTGCCAGCAATCTGGAGGGGCAGCACCAGTTCCTATGTGATGTGTGACAGCTTGACCGAGGGCAGCTTTATGCAGATTAAAAATGCCCAAAAAAGTCGACAGAAGTTGGAAAAGCTGGGCAGATTAGGCAGGTGAGGGGGCAGTGGCTTACATGGTAGTGAACACGTCTGTTGAGAAAGGGAAATGCAGGCGGGTGGCATCGGTGCCGCGAACTACGGTAGCATCTAATGCAGCGACTTGGCAACAAGAAAGGCGAGAAAGCATGGTCACACAGATTGCGTATGGAAGTACTAAAAGGCACAAGCTGAAATTCAGAACTGCTAGGAACAGTGTGTTGGCCTTGACAGCAGCAAACGTAAGGGGCAGCGCAAAGTTGCAGATGGGCAGTATATCGGGAATAGGTGCAACCGTATAGCCACCATCAGGGACCGGCCGCAATGGGTACAGGGCAACAAAGGATGCAGTTTGAGATGGCAGGAAAACATTATATTCAGAGAATAATAGAGGTGGGAAACCCACAAGGCAGTTATCAAAGAATGAGACCTCAAGATGGTTGTCCTATAAGCAGCCAATGAGGAGTGAATGTTCCCACAGGAAATCTAAACCGAGAATCGGATCATAGGTGCACATGTGTCCAACGGCCAAACAAGCTGGGGTACCGTGGCCAGCAGTAGCAACACGAGCGCTGCATTGGCCGTCCGCAACAAGAATGCCAGTATCCACAACGCACAGACAAGATGTCGCAGAAATAAGGTCATTGCGATGGCATGGGTGAAAGCTGCAGCTCATCACGGACTCTTGCATGCCAGTGTCGATGAAAGCATATATGCAGCGTCACCTCTGGCGGCTGCACCAGCTAGTTTTTCAGATAGGAACGAGATGAGGCGACTGTGGGGATTGAGAGAAACAGCCTAGAAGCGACAAGAGGAAAAATTGGCGAGAAGCATGCCTCTGAGGTCTGTGGTGGAGCTTGTGATGAGAAGTGGCAGGAAAAGTCTGGGCGGGAGGTAGAGGTGAAGGCACTGTGGGGAGGCGAAAAGTATGGAGAGCGACTAGTGGAGTTGCCGTGTTGATGCGACTAGGGGCTGCAGCAGTTCCCAGCAATGTAGCCTATGTGAGAGTAGTGAAAGCGGTTTGGTCGGCTATATGCGGGATTCCGGAGAAACAGTGGGGGTAGATACTGGTGGTTGGAACCTCAGTGCCTGCTGGGCTACCAAGAGCACACAAACTGCCGGATTGAGGTTCCAGTTGGCAACTTCTTGCTACATGAATGCCTGGATGAGCAACACGATAGGCAGATGCATACGACTGGGATAGGCACAAAGGCCTCTAATTCAAGTCACACAATCCTAGCGACTGTGTCTGCGAGGGCAGGCATTTCAAAGAGTGGATGTGGTGGTAGCTGCTAGTCCTCAGAGGAAGAGGTTGCTGCTGTGTTAGGAAGCCGAGAAAACAGCTGCGAAATACAGCAGCTTTCAATTTGCTCCAAGCGATGGCACTTCTTGATGGTGTCAATGATAGTGCAGTCCTTCCCGACCAGCAAATGAAAAGCATCATCCACAATGTCATTGCAGCCCACGTTGTCTGATTTAGTCAAAGCAACGTCCACTTTGTGGCGAAGTGCCAGGACATCCAGAATATAGGTGTGTAGCCCTCTGTGGCGGACTGGGCGCGCGACGAAATCTGTTTTTTCGAGGTTACCTTCCATGCATCAGGTCTTGCAAATAATATGCGCAGTTTTTCCTCACAGGATTCCCGGCTCATGAGCTCATTCTCGTGTGCTTCATATTCCACCCTGCCAGTGCCGGTAAGGTAAAAGGTGACATTCGCCGGCATCAGAGTAGGGTCTCACACGTTATAGATGATGACTGGCACGTATGAGCATAGCGAGTCATCAACATCCGTGTCATCAATTCCAAACGTGCTGGGGTATCAGGGTGACACCATGACTACGAAAGGAGCGCTAGCCATCCTATGTGACTCTGTGCCGGCCTGACTACTTCAAGCTTCATGACGCAATCGTACACCCTGCTCCTCCCCCAACAATGTTAAGTGGCGAATGACAGTGACGACCCTGACCGAGTGCACAGGCAAAGAACACAGTGCCTGCAATAAGCACAAAAGCACCGAGTACCAAAAGCGGCAACGCGCGCCACCAGAACATTTCACTCACGTAGCACATAAGTGAAACAGGGGAAATCATGCAACATCACTTGTACTAGATAAGAAGGCACTATCACAGTAAAGTAGTAACACAAGGGGCACTGGCAACCCAGATAAGGGGTATTGAACACCGATTTTGTGCAAACTGATGCTGTCAACTAATAGCAGAAGCAAGACATATTAGGGCTGTGCTAACCGAAGCTTTGGAGGTAGAGATAACAACCCTAAGAGAGGAGGGCTTTTATTTCTGGCACGAGAAACCTTCATAGATAGTCCCAGCTACACCGACAATGAATCGGAGGTGCTGCAATTCGAGCGAAGCAACGTGCCATGCGCATCGGCCTGCAACCGCGGTTAACACTAAGCAGACAGCCCATACTACACAGTGTGTCGCCTCTCAGTTTGCTATGCAGCTGACCCATGTTTCACACGGGGAAGTTTTGGGCGACTTGGTCAGACATAATGTAGAGGAAAAAGAAACCACAACTTCAGACAGGACGCAAGACTGAGAAGTGGTCTTACGCGCTGTCTGAAGTTGTAGTTTTTTCCTCTACAACCCATCAGTGTGTTCACGTCAACCACACCTATGTAGGCCACACCGAGATAGCATATCTGTGAACACTAAACAGAAGACGTCCTCAGTTCAGTAGGCATTAGAAAGTGATGAAGCACGTGTCTGCAACCGAAAGAGCATAGGTAACATGTGCACTCCACCATTATTACTACAACTCATGAAGAAGATACACAAAAGTGGCAATTGTGTTTGAACAGAACATTAAATGCTATTTTTACTGCCTGCAATCCCCAACACTCAGTTAAGCAAAACACTCAGATAATACAGCTATGATATCACAACGCTCAAAGTACACAGCTACTACCTATGATACACTAAGCCAAGATACACTTCTGCTAAATATGATAATGGAGCAGAAAAACAACACTTCTACAATGATAGATTTCTGCTGGCTATGAAGATGGAACACAATGCTCAAGATAAACTGTAATATAGTCTTAGGTATTTATTATGATGGAGAAGTAACAAAATAAACCTAGTCTTCCACAACACTTTTACACATTTCAAGCGGAATGAACCCACTTGCCACATCCTTATCTCATCTGAAGCATTCTTTGTGCGGAAAATCTTGAGCTGTTCTGAAGGAAGCGGAGCAGAGAAGTTTCTTCCATGAAGAAACTCATGGCCAAGAAGAAACTTCGGAGACACCTCTATCACACTGACAATGCTGCCATTGCTTAGTAAGTAACACGAGTCCTTCTCTACACCTCCTTTCAAGGATGATACATCTGTCGAGCGCACAGTCAGTGGGAGTTCTCTCGGTGAATAAGCTAACTCGGACAATCTGCGGCTCACCTGCCCAAGTGGCTTTCTACTGGTGCACAGCAACCATTTAATTCACCCCAAACAGATCTCAAACGGGAAGGCACTAACATTGTCCAGCGGACCATAAATTAAGTCGTCGTCCGCAATGTGACACAGCATGTGTATATTGTAGATCAGAAACTCAGGTCCATAAAGAACCCCACACTGCTGTGAAGAATATTTCAGGAGATCTGAGGCAAACTTGTTCATCTCTGTCGCAAGAACATCACTGAGCAGAATGCACATCGTCACATGAAGGCACAGGAAATGTTTGTATTGGTTGTCGTCCAGCAAACCGCGTAGCACCACAGGGCCAGTGCAGAGAAGGAACTAAACTCCACTGCCTTCCATCGGTCCTATTCATCAAGGCCTCTGGGCTGCCAAGCAAAGCCTGACGGCACACTTGTTTGCTGCAGTCTTGGCACTCATAATGCTCTGCTGCCGTGCGCCGAGACGATGCGGCAATGGTCCAACGTCCATTTCTGCAGCAACTTACGGACCACTCCCAAGCACACCGTGTGCATGTAATCCGCCGGAAAGTGTTTCACCACGTCCACATGCAACTCCAAAAGTGGACTTGCAGCGTGGTGGTGGCCAGCGTCGGCCATTGTGCGGAATCATCTCTGCGATTCGATTCCTGAAATCAGCACACATGGCGAATGTTTGCCTGTGCTCAATTCTTTCTCATTTCTGTGTGCAGTGGTCACAACCATAATAACCAGTACCAGTTGGTACATTTGACATAAGAACAGGCTGGCGCATCACAGATTACTGCAGCAAGTCAAACACTCTGACATACACCTTTGATGATGACACCAGAAACTTCCATACTTTTCATTTCTTATAGAGATGGTCGGAAAAAAGTATTCAATATTTTTAGGCTTCTTTTTTGCCACAATAGATAGAGATAACAAATGGTCGGCTGTCAACTGCATTCTCCACTGAACACAGTAAAACCCAAAAGCCCAGCGAAGAGCTCTCAAATATCGGCAATCCGTCGATGTTCACGTGGAGGTCAACGTTAGTACCTGCAACATCGCGAAGACCGTTCTTCACTCTTTCAATTATCTGACATCGTAGGCCAAAATGCCCGTAGTCGATAAGAACATCAGCTTTTCGCGCAGTCATCAGTAACGTGCGAGCGTCGCGAGTTAGCGGATGGACAAGGAGACGCAAAAGCAGACAGAGGTCATTGACTGCCGAATGGGTTAGTGAATGCTTCCGGGGTATGTCCGCTAGCACTCGTGCAGCATCTGTCGTTGAGGGGCTTGTTTCTGTGCTTTCTTGCGCGGTTGACGGATCCTCCTCGGAAGAACACAAATATTTGGCACTTTCATCAGAAAAGGCTGGCAAGTGAGAGCATTCAGAAACGCTGATTCGTATGATTATGCTTCAGAGCATTTTTCGGGCCTTCAGCGTGTGTACGCATTGTCGGCATCGATTTCAATGTCTTCGCGTGCCGTCGTGGAAGGGCCAAGGTCACCTTCAGCGGGGGAGGAAATGTCGCGGTAAAAATCGTTGACCTCTCGGTTCAGCCGCCGGTATTTCTGCAACTTACTGGCCATTCCAAATGAGAACGAGTGCGATCGAGAAGACTTAACTGGAGTGCGCACTGAGCTGGATCTCTTCGAAGGTAGGTGAGTAGATCGGCTCTTCTGCTCAGCCGGCTTAACAATCATCGGCTTGCGCGAAAAACGAAGTGGTAGAAGAGGAAGTGGCGGAAGTACGTGTGGGTGGACTGAGGTACCTCGGAAGCGAAGTTAAAGCGGCAAACTTAAATTCAGCTTTTGGAATGTTTTCGTCAAACATGATGACAAGAAGACTTGAGTGATCACTTTCATTAAGTTAATGGAGCCACTACTACTAAATTATTTTCTTCCACCATGACTTTAACTGAGTCACTAGACGAGCAAGCTGGCAAATGTCCACAGTGCCGGGATCCAGACGAAACATGCATTGTTTATGCTCACAATTAGAGCAAAATTCTGATCACGCTCAATAGGTAAATCGCAAATTGTAGGCAACTTAAAGTTCTTCAGTGATACATGGGCTTAAAGCCCCACCATGACGTTTTCTGGCGAGCAGGAACTGACCTACGATTACGGCACTCGGCAATGCTAAGTTTGATCGCAGCTCTTCAGGTATTTAAGTTTTGTGTTTGAAGCAGTATTCTGTGGCTGATTTGATCAAAAATGAAATAAACGCGTGAAAAGGCTTATTAAGCATAAAAAAGAAAATGAACATAGTACAAATAAAATAAGACTAAAATAAGGAACGAGAAAAGTAATAAAAATAAATAAAACTAAAACCAACAAAATTCCTAGTAATAAAAAAATTAAAAAATGAAAAATTCAGGGCGAAAGGAAAAGCCTTCGCATTTCCGCTCTTAAACAGACTGAAGTGCATTCCTGTAATTTTTTTAAGGCTAAAGCTTTTAATAGCTCATCGTTGTCCGTCCGTCCCTCCGTCCGCGAATTCTGTCACACTACGACGTTATCAATAGCATAATTGCTATAATGCATATACCCTTTGCAATTACTAACCAGTGGGCGGTTAGTAATTAGCCATCAATTATTGAGCAGACATTGCTTCCTAATTAGGTATTGATTAGTAGCTGATTAAAAATAAAAGTTAAAAATAGACATACATAAAGAACTTGAAAAATAAAAAAAAAACGAAAAGAAAAGTTAAAACAATTAAATATAAAAAGAACAAATGAAAAAATTAAAAATAAACGATCGTTAATATTCCCCTTATGTGTTCCTGAATTTGTAGCTGTGCTGCCCAACAAGCACTCATTAATTAGTAATTAGTCATTAATTATCCAAAGTGGGTGCAGAATGACTTTCGCCTGGCGCACTTAAGCTCGCCCTGAATATTCGTAGTGGAGCCGCGAAGAAGAGAAAGAGACATGCAGGAGCGAAGCAAGCCGCCGAAGACGAGGCGATCAAAGAGGGAGCGTTCTGGGGAACTGCTGCATGTCCCCTTTGATGCGTCACAATATATCTATGTTGCTCCTGCCAACTTGGACAACTTCAATTTCTGTGGCCCATCGCCGAAATGAGGTCGGAAGATCATTGAATGTGGTTAGACAGTCGATATTTGGACGCTGGAATCCGTCAACTCTCGCATTTCTGCACGGCGCTCGGTGATTACTGAACGTCTTCTCAAGATAAATGTGTACAGACCATTAACATTCACACGAAAATATTTTTTGCATTAAGACCTCGACAGTTACGAAATTTTTTAACTCAAAACACTAAGAACACGAGAGTTTAAACACAGGAATTTGTTTTGTGCTTCTCTGTGTTTCTCCCACGTTACAGCAGTTTTGTGCACAATATTCGTTCATCCCACCAATGCATGCACTGAACCTCGACTGTCATATGTTGTTGAACATTTATTGCACAAGAATGGTTGGCTATATATAGCTAATTCACTAACTGCCTTTTATTCTTCTTTGTCAAGTTTCCGAACACCGAATGCACTGTGTGGTCACTTTTGTGTAACTTGCAATAAGTGCAACATGGCCTAAGGCGCGAGCTCATAGGGGCATGGTGTCGCCTCTTTATGTATATGCAGCCGACCACCGTAGGTTGTGCTCGGCTGCACGGCCGCGAAGCTATAGCAAGAAATTACGATTTGAAAGTCAGTAAAAGTTGGTACTTATTTTTTGATTGGAATTAAGGTGCCTTCAGCGCGCACAGATATAAGAACAAAAATATGCCTAGGAAGATATGACTGAACATATATTCTATTGAGACGCTTTGGTATGTCGATGCCAGCCAGATTACTATCACTATACGGTCTGGTGTTCTTGCTCCGCCGGTCTGGGTCTACTTGCACCGCCGCGGACGTGGCTGACGCTGAGATACTGTCCAGAGTACCCAGGTTCTAGCCCGACCGAGGCGTTTGTGTTTCGATGAAGGCGAAACAAAAAACGGCATCAGTGCATGATTAACGTCCGCAGGTGGTCGAAATTATCCCAGAGCCCTCCAATACGGCGCCTCTCTCGCTCCCACCTTCCTCTCTTCCCTTACATCGCGGTTCAAGTGTCCATGTAGAATTGAGACAGATACTGCGCTTTCCTTTCCTGAAAAAGCAATTTTCGTATCACTAGTGTACTTCTCGTTCTTTCTCTGACCATAGTAGTACACTATAGGCAGTAGCTCGTGTGTTTAAAGGAATATATAAAGAGCTTTTTTTAAAGACAAGACAAAAAAAATCGCCCGGAGAGAGGCGCACAGGACGACCCAGCGTCGTTATGTGTGTCTGTCTGCTTCCTTCTGCTGGTTATATTTGTTCGAAATATGTAAAAAATGATAGGTGTAACATTATGAGACCGGAAGCGGCAAAGTAGGTGAGGGAACAAACGCAGGTTACTGATATCCTAGTCGAAATCGAGAGGAAGAAATGGGCTTGGGCAGGGCATGTAATCCGCAAGCAAGATAACCGCTGGTCCTTAAGGGTAACGGAGTGGCTTCCAAGAGAAAGTAAGCGTAGCAGGGGGCGGCAGAAGGTTAGGTGGGCGGATGAGGTTAAGAAATTTGCAGGAATAGGGCTGGCGCAGCCGGCAAAGGACCGGTTTAATTGGAGAGGCACGGGAGAGGCCTTTGCAGAGGGTGTAGTCAGGCTGATGATTATAATATATAGATAGCTTTTAATTGCGTGTTTTATTATTTGAAAGGATGCGTAAACCAAATTACTATACACTGATCACTATTTGGCATTCGCCATTCATATGTTTCGATTTCAACAGCGGAGTGGTGACAAAAAAGTGTACGTCGTCAAAGTTCAGTACTGGCGATGCTAGGAATGAAAAGACTGCGGTGTAATCACGCCTTCGTCGTTGTGGTTTACTACATCACTAAAATGTCTTGCGCATCACTAACAAGAAGAAAATATGCAGCCAAAATTTGGTGTCTGCACTCAATGCCACAGCCAGACAAATTCTTTCCTTCTATTGGGTGTTGCTTTGATAAGCCACCACTACCAGGCTAAGAAATCTTAGACGCCTGCAAATAACTAACTTCATCATAGGATTTCATGAGAATGGTCATCCAGATTAAGAAAGAAAGCATTAAAAATGATTTCAGAGAATGGTCTTGATACAGTGTAGTCATGGTGGCGCCAGCGACTGCTCTGTTTAAAAAGAGTAAACATATCATCTATCCACATATACAAGGTTGGAAGACCGAAGCGACAATGACATTCCATGGCAGAATATAATCCGAATAATGACGGGGATAAATACCGAGCTGAGAAATTTGTACAGAAAATTTTGCGTCACTTTATGCCGATAAATTAAAATACTGATGGAAAACTGTAGATGCTCAAGGAATTGTGCTGACAACCGTTTGGTCTTCAGTGCCCAGCGGTAAGGAAACAAACTGGAACCTCCGGCCTCGACTACTAAGCGCAGTGACACGTAAAAACACGACTCGTATTTGAAATTTCTTCCCCATATGCTCGCCATGCCCGTGTTGGAGCTTGTATAGGTGCGTGAAGTGCGTGCAGTCCAGCGTGAAGCGCCAGCTTTGTCAGCTTTATCATCCGTTTTGTGGAAGACTGCTCTCTAAGATAGGTAAGTAAATCTTTGTCAGTACTAGCGTTGGTTTTCAGTAAGCCCTTGGGATGCTACACTTGGAAATGGGACAACACGCATATGTAAGTATGCAAAGGCTGCAATGGAGCTGCACCGCTGCGCTCGAGTGCCTGGCTCCCGTGGTTAAACTATCAGCGTGTGCGCAATTTGTAGTTTTACATAAATCTCTCTTGCACTTCTCGGGTGCATTATGACTAGCGTTGTTTGCATGCTGACAATCCTAACATGTGAGCCCCGCTTTGCTGTCAACCACGGGCTCTGACAACGCGGTATATTTCCACCGTAGTGCCGCGTTTTGTTTTGAAGCTGTTGGCAGTTTTCTACATTTGTCGACAGCAACAATAACTGACGTCTGAGCAGTTGGAAGTCTTTGGAACGGCATTCGCGGCGTTGGACCAGGATCGCTGTGGGTTCCACGTAAAATGTTAAGCGGCTACTTAGGCGTTTTACATGGTTCGCTAGTAATGCAAGGAATGTTTGCATAATGGCAGTATGGCTTCCGCGGTTTTTTTTTCTCAGAAACGCACAGCTGTAGCTCACTGGTTATGGCGCTGGGCTGCTGACTCGAAAGACGCGGGTTCGATCCCGGCCGTGGCAGCTCAATTTCGATGGAGGCGAAATTCTAGAGGCGCGTGTACTGTGCGATGTCAGTGCACGTTAAAGAACCCCACGTGGCCGAAATTTCCGGAGCCCTTCACTGCGGCGTCCCTCATAGCCTGAGTGGCTTTGGGACGTTAAGTCCCCACAACCCGTATTTTTAAGCCTAGTATTCATGCTGGACCACAGTATTCCTCTCGGGAACGTAAATTTTTTAGCGAGTGTGAATACGCCTGACGCGTGTAAAAGTTTCGCGAGTGTCGACAAGAGCAGTGTGGAACGAGTCAAGCATAAGCTTGCTCTACATATTGTTGGCTTTACCTTGCATAATCGCGTTTCAGAAAAAGAAAGAGGCCAAACCCGCAGTACCGCAGTACCAAACCCGCAGTACAAACGCAGTCGCCACCCCTTTTGGCAATCAGGAACAGTTCGATAACCTCTTTTTCAGTTTTGTTGCGTGCATTAGAGAGGAAAGCGGCTTTGTCCAGGTAAGGAACGCAGTTCCGGCTGTCACAGCTTTTGCAATGCATTGGTAGATTGCTTCCCGTGCTGGTGTGCAACGACCTTTTATGCTCTAGGGCTCGCTCAATGAAGCACCGGCCAGTTTGGTTGATGTAAACCCACCCACAAGATAGAGATATCTGGTAAATAACCTCGGAGACACACATGGTGAACTTGGTCTGATAATTTTTCTTGCATGGCCTGCGTTCTGTTCTTGTTCCTTTCTCTTCTCCTGAGAGCAGGGGACATACTTTTTTTCAAATTACAAGGCGCCGAAAACACGCCACGTATTCCGTATTTTCCTGTCACCTTCTTATTGCTACAGGAAAGGCAGTGAAAATACGGTATCACGAAGGGAGGGGTCCGGTGTACACATTGTAGTTTCGTTACTGAATTCTATAGCCTGTGCAGAAGGCCTTCACAAGAGCTGTGAATTACTTGCTGAGGTTAGCCCGCGGATTTGCGCCGCATAACTTGATTCCGGAAACTCGATGAAAAAGAGTGAACACATGACTTCTGAAGGACCGACGAACAACATGATGATGCTACGCTTTACTAACTTAGAATGAGCTCTTTTATAAGGTGAGTGACTTTTGTAAGACCTAGGACTATAAGAGCAGCAGACATCAACATTGCAAAAACACAATTTCAGATCTAGAAACTGGATGCAGTTGTTTATTTTCACTTCATGAGTAAAACAGAATATTTGCCCCTCAGAGGAGAAGGTGGCGGGAATGCTAGCAGCAGCGTTGTCAAGATCAAGCTTAGAAGAGTTATCTAATATCACAAGATAGTCGTCAACATAACGAAACACATTTAACACCGGTTCCTGCGAAATCTCTTGTTTCAGGCGCCTATGAAAAGAAACAAGAGCTTTCGAAGGAACCGGTGTTACATGTATTTCTTTACGTTGACGATTATCTTGTAATATTAGACAACTGTTCTAAGCTAGCTCTCGACAACGCTGTTGCTAGCATTCTCGCCACCTTCTCCTCTGAGGGGCAAGGACTCCGTTTTACTCATGAAGTGACAAGAGACAACCGCATCCTGTTTCTAGATCTAAAATTCCATTTTTCTGAGGTTCATGTCTGCTGGTCTTACAGTCCTAGGTCTACCAAAAGTCACGTGATAAAAGTGCTCATTCTAAGTTAGTGAAGCGTAGCATCATCATGTCTTGCTGTTTGTCTACGCTTGAGAAGTCATGTGTTCACTCTCTTGCATCGAGTTTACAGAACGAAGTTATGCGGCTCTAATTCGCGGGCTACCCTCAGCAAGTAATTCGCAGCTAATGTGAAGGCCTTCTGCAGAGCCTGAAGAATGCAGTAAGGAAAGTACAACATGTAGAACAGACCCCTCTCTTCGTGGTGCCATATTTTCACTGCCTTTCCTGCAGCATCAAGAAGGCGGGAGGTAAATACGGTATACGTGTCGTGTTTCGGCGCCTTGTAAGTTGAAAAAGTATGTCCTCTGCTCTCAGCAGAAAAGAAAGGAGCAAGAAGAGAACGCAGGTCGTGCATGGAAAATCATCAGACCAAGTTCACGAGGTGTGTTCATTGGCCGAACTGGCCGGTGCTTAAATGAGCGAGCCCTTGAGCATAAAAGGTCGATGCACACCGGCAAGGCAGCAATCTACTACTGCATTGGAAAATATGTAACAGCCGCAACTGCGTTCTTTACCTGGACAAAACTGCTTTTCTCTTTAAGGCGCGCTGCAAAACTGAAAGAGAGGTTATCGAAGTGTTCCTGACTGCCAAAAGGGTTGGCGACTGCGTTAGCTTACTCTCGTTAACGCTATCGACACAATAGATAGAAAAAAAATTCTGCAAAATTCTGTTTATGTTTTCAGTCGTCGAGCCCTATGGCAATCGTGTTTTTCTTGTAATGTTCGCGAGCCTTATAAACCATGTGTTTTCTGAAATAAAATCAGTTAGAAGTCTGCGCTTTGACTGCCCTTTTGGGTGCCTTACGTCCCATCTTGTTCGCGCAGTTTGTACTCATACAAAAATAACTACTTCAATCATCGACCTCGTTACTTATTTGTGTATTTCATTATTGCTCTGAACTAGCCGTAATACTGTTGAGTTGAATATACGTAAATGTATAAATGATTCAAGTTAGCTGGGCATCTTGTATTATTAGTGACGGACGCATGAAAAATGGAATCAAAGTTCGAGGGTGCTTTAACATCTGCTTATATATAATTCAGATAGCAGAGATCAGACGAGAAGTGGGAACATAAATGGCCCTCAATTTTCAAGTGCTTGATATTTGTTAACACGGGGGAATAAATGCATTTTCCAATGAACTTAAGGATAGCGTGCCCATCACGAGCCCATCTTATGGGGCGAAAAGGGTCAGGGAAACTTTTATTGATGAAATCACATTTCTAGATTCTTGAGGAAACAAGCATGCATATTCCAAACATATAAATTACTTTTATGTGAAACAAGTCCTCCTGCACTTAAGTAATATTTCATGCACTTTTTTGCATACAGCTTTCAGGAAGTTTTCCGGCAGGGTAGTTGCTGAAATGTGTTTCATTGCTTTCTTATGGCATGAAGCAATGCAATAAGAGTAAAATTAGCACGCTGCCTGCAACTTAGTTTCTGTAATAGGCAGGATAATGGTTTTACCATCACTGCATTGCTTCCGAAAAAAATTAGCAGCACACATTTTAGCAAGTTTTCTGCCAAAAAAACGTCCCGAAAGCTCTCGGCAAGACATACCTAATATATTGCATAAGTATGCACGGACGTGTTTTAGATACAATTAAATTACGTATTTCGAATCAGCATGTAAAAATAGATGTTCTCTGAAGACTTCATAATTTTGAATTCATTAATGCAAAACTTTTTAAAGGAGTAGACACCTAACGTTTGGGTGCTTGTTTTCGTATTTGTAATGATGCATAACACATTATTATTTATGGATTACTACCTTCTATTCTCCTATGACCGCTGCATAATTTAAGATCTAATTTCTTGTGCTGTTTCGGTTTCAACAACCATGTGAAGACTGTGACGTCAACATTTCTCACAGGTCACGTGAGATTTCGAGAAACTGCAATATCGTCTCTGCTTTCACCTTCGTTGTCATTGCGGCTCTTTACGAAGGCTGGCTTCAGCGCTGCAGTAAAATAAAACGATGAAGCGGCGATTATGTGGACGTTTGATCAGGTGACACAGAAACACTGTTTGACGTCAGAGCCATCGTTCAGATGTTGAAACCTAAACAGCAAGACAGAAAAAAATTTGATTATAAATTATTTAGTGGTCGTATATGGTGATTCATGCGCAGTATTGTCTTCCGCATCTTTGTAGAGAAGAAAACATGCCTCCAAAATAAAGTGTCTGTATTCCTTTATTTTTCTCTTCTGCCCTTAATTGCTGCTTGCAGAAAAAGCATTTAGTGATGGCTGCACACTAACAAACACATTTTTTTTTGTTCTCTGGTTCAGCAGTTGCATCTTCGGATGACCATTTCAGCCAGTAAAAACACAAATCGGCTAATCATGGGACACATCTACCTTCCTTGAAATGCAGCAAAAATGTCCAATCCACTGGTGGTCAGCGTTACACCTGTGATTACAAAGCCTATTACTAAGACATCTACCTCCATGCGCATGAACGGGGCAGCTCTATTTTTGCAAGCCGCAGCTAATTCATGCCTCTTTGTCTCCTAATAAGTGACAGCTACCAAGCACAGCACATGCCTCAGAAAACCAGCGTTGTGAACCTGGGTGTGTTCTGCCTGAAACTCAGCAAGAACTTTTGGAGGTGACCTGTTGTGGTTTTCGAGAAGGACAAGTTTGCAGTAAATCTTTCTGCCAGTTTACCTAAGAACAGTTTCTCCTTTCTTGTTTGATGTCTTGGCGCACATGGCTATTTGCGCAGTGAAGTATATTCAGTCGACCGCTTACACTGAGTTTTTGAGCCTCAAAGAAAAAAGAGTTGTTCTTCTCCGCTTAGCTGGAGGAAAGGTGGATTAGTACTTGGAAAAAAATATAGAAAAAAGATGTAGTACAGCACTGCTTTATGACTGAATGACTTTTCAGCGCTGTATTATGTCCTGCTTTCCTTTCTTTGTTCGTTTGATGTTACTTGTTTCACCATTATGGCCAACCAGCTGGTTCAACAGCTTGTTATTATAAAACAAATTACTGTGAAGTTATTCTTCAAGAATACTGTCAACAGGTCTGCATAAGGTTTCAGGCTGCAAAGTGACATACTCGGATGTCTTTTTTTGTGAGGCATGTGTTTGTCTCGATGATTGGATTGCATCTTGAGAGGCTTTGGGATAAAAAAAATTTGTTGTACACCTGCTTCAGCTTGCATTAAAAGAAAACAGGGGATAGTGATTATCGCGCACATTCTACAGTTGTCGCACACTATAAAGCAAAACTTCTTCCTCCCAGACAACCTTTAAGAGCTGTCTTGAATTACTCAAGCCTCCGGTAACGCTACCTGGCAGTGTAAAGAGCATAAGGCCAGACACATACTGGTGCAAGGCGCAAGTTCTTTATGAAATGCATCTAATATGAAGTATTTGCTGCATATGCAAAATGAGCAGGCACCTTTATGATACAATTTTTGAGCACAGCTGGGTGCAATGTACAATGATCACTTTTGTGAGGCGACTCTTTTGTTGCTTAATATGCGTGTATTTTTCAATCATTCAAGAGCACCTATGGAAAAGAGAGAGCTTATTCTAGGTTTATAAGCACTAGAAAAAGTGCATTATGAACGTGGTAACTAACCAGCCCACTTGAATGTGTTAACATCCTTTGAGGCATTGCAAATACTGTGGGGTATGTCACCGGCTGATGTTGCGATCGGTTAACTTATGAAATTGTCAAGCCAGAAGACATGGCAAAAAAAAGCAATAAGTGAGGGGCACCATACGTGTGATAAAAAAAGGTTGATCTTCAGTGAATTCTATGCATTATGTTTCCACATCTTGACTGCCTGAGCAGCGTGAATCATGTAACAAAATAAATATCCCAGCCGGCAAGTTGTTTTGTTTAGTGCATGATTTTTCACCCCTTGTAGAATCGGCTAGAGGGCAAACTAAACGCAAGTTGTGCACTACTGGAATAGTCAACATTAGATATCGATCCTGTGGTCTCCTCACTTTCGTGCTTGATGTGCATAGACTAGTTGGAGGGGAGTGGTGAATAATTGTCAACGCATTTGTTTGCCACTTGTGAAACCAAATTTCAGTTCCTGCTGGATTTCAACTTGCTCGTGAAGACTGCTGCAAAGAAGTTGAAGATGGCATTCAGCAAGTGACCAGCCTTGCTGTTCTAGGGTCGCTAAAGGCGAGGAAGAAGGGCATGATTTTCTGGAAAAGCAGCGCTGAACAGACGAGGACAGAGACGAGGCGACAAGGACGGGCGCTGAACTGGTCGACCCTGTAGGGGTCAGCCGCAAGCGAAGCAAGCGTAAGTGGTTCTCAGTTTATAGTTAAAATGGAAGTTTTTTTACTTATAGCGTATGTCACTGTTTCATGCTTGCAGTGAGTTCTTTATGTAGTATTAATGAATTTTTAATATTCTATAATTGTAATTATTAGTTCACAACACAGTGCCATATGCTATTTAACTCTGTAATGACCAGGAATTGAACGCATCAGAAAAAAAAGATAAGAATTTCCAACATTTCATTATTATCTGATCACTTCGTTGTAGAAGTATAGAGGACTGAAAAATTTATCATGAGAAAGGTGATTACAGCATATTTAATTTGAGCTAATTTTGTTAATTTTTGTGCGCTGAAGGTTGATACAACTGCATTCAAATACCCAGGTGCATACAGTAGATCGTGATCAAAATACAAACCTGCTCCATCCTCTGTCAATGCAGCATTAAGGCCACAAATTTCAGGCTGTGGTGCCATTGTGGTTAACTCTTGCATGAATTTATCTTTTGATCTCCTGCATATCTGGTAGTTTACACATTGCGCTTGCTTTGATAAACATGTTGGAGAGGAACGTTACATAAAGCTTTAAATATACCAACAATTCACATACTGATGTGACCAAAAATAAAAAATCCGCGCTTTTACGCTCTATATCACATTTAAAGCGCTAGGTGTTGCAGGGTTAAATTACTTTTGAAATGAATGCAGGCTAGCCAACATTTCCAGCTATAGACATCCAATTATATTGTCGTAAACTTACTGTGGAGTCCTTTGGATTGCTGCACTCAATGAAATTTGAAAGTTTATTCCTTGCCTAGTGCTCAAAAAACCATATCATTTCAATGCTCTAAATATATACCAGTGTAAGCTGAATGGAATTTGACCTCCTAGCATAATTTAAGTAGCTCTATGTTATACTACCAAACCTACACTGCCTTTCGTAAAAGTTTTTCTCTAGGCATTCAAGCTCCACGTGCACTCCACCTGTTATGCAAAATCATCAACCAGCCAGGAGCAATGAATTTATTGTTCATTCTTTTGGTAAGTTTCATTAGGTAAGGTTGGAGTTTCATAAGGGAAATGCACCAGCCGCTGGTGTTACTTCCTTTTGGAATAACGTGCCGGCTATCAGTGCTAAAAAGACCACTGTGAAGAAAAAGCGGCTACCTGTCCCCTTCAAAAAAAGAAAGATTTATTTTTGTCATCATTAAAGATTTAGAAAAAGGGAAGAAGAAAAGATATTACCACTTCAGAAGGTTCACAGCCCTGTACAGTAAGCATTGGCATGCTACGGCACCTCTTATCATTTTTCACATCTGATTAGTAACAACTAGTATAAGGTCAAATGACGTAGCAACAAACTGTCTGTCCTATGAATTGAGTTGCTCTTCCAGACTCACTGCATCGTAAGGGTGGACAGCCGAACCATTGTTTTCAACCAATTTGTAGTTCTGTTGTCTAGATGGTGCCTGAATGCTTCAGACAAAGTATCGGCAAGAGTAAGAAATTCATCTCACAGTTTACTGTACACATAATGATGCAACATAGCATAATGGACGAATTGGTACTGCATCTTCCGATTGCGGCTTTTCGATTAAAACAGTCAGTTGTAAGTCAGCGCTTGTCCGTGTGTCTCCTTTTCTGGTCCTTTGTTTTAGTTGCGCTGTTTCGCTCCTTAAGACACATAATGATGTCATATGCTGCCAGCATTTGTGACTGCCTCTGAATGCATCTTCATGCCGGCTTATCTTCTGGAAAGAATAAGAGCAGTTGGGTAGCTCAGTGTTTCGCTGAGTCATCTACGAAAGAACTCTGAAGAAGGAAGTTTGGTTTTATGCGGTTCAACAACCCGAAGCAACTATGGCCATGAGAAACGCCATAGTGGAGGCCTCTGGGTGATTTTCGCTCTGGAGGACCTTGAACGTTCACTGACACCTCACAGTACACAAGCCTCTAGCATTTCACCTCCATCGAAATGTAACCGCCCTTAATCGGAATCTAAAGCCCATCTTTCAGGTCGGGGCCGACCACCATGTCAACTGAGCCACCGCAGCGGCATGCTAGCAAGGTAGTCAGCCTGGAAATACTCTGCTCCGCTTGTGCATATTTTCAAGCTTTTGAAATGTAGCGGCTGTGGACTCCAGAGGCGTTAGGAAGGTTAGCACTGTTTTTGGTATTTAAAGGTTTTGCACGCATTGCATAGAATTGAAGGCATGCTTTTTGTGCTATGTTTGGAGTAATTGTGTACTGTGTGGTGTCAGTGAACGTTCAAGAACCTCAGGGGGTTGAAATCAGGCATTCCTCATAGCCTCACTTGCTTCAGGACGTTGAACCGCATAAAACCAAACTTCCTTCCTGGCAGAGTTCCTTCATAGCTGATTCAGCAAAAAAAAAATGTGAGCTTCCCGATTGCGGCTTGCTGGCTGCACAGGGCATCATTATGTGGACCGTAAACTGTCAGATGAATTTCTTACTCTTGCCAATACTTGTTTCGGAGCCGGCTCGGCTCCTTCAGAGGTGACTGGGGCCAGTAGCTAGCGTCTTTAAGTGTGCATGGAGGGAAGCAGGAAGTCTAAAGAAGGAAAGTGCTGATGTGAAATGCGCGAGGGATGGGGGAGGGGTTAAGGCCATGAGTCACGTCTGACTCTGGGGAGGCAGTCAGTGGCTACTTGTCTTCTTTGAGCTGTAGAGCGAAGTCCCTGTGCATATTCTGTGGGCAGGTTTCCTGTTTTCGGGTAGTTTGAATGTGCCAGGATTCGAGTAAGAGCATTTTTTGGTAATTCGTTTCTGTTCCGAGGATGCTGTTTCGTCAAAGTTGATTCTTTGGTCTAAGTCTTCAGAATATTGAGCTACATGATTTCGCTTCCTTGCGAAGTCGCGGATGTCACTCAGGGTAAAAAAGCGAGACCGAAATATTGATGCATGCTGCATCATCTATATCGTTGTGCAAAATTTTTTGATCTAGCATGTGTATCACAAGAGATATCGGTGATTATAAACAGCCTCCATTTTTCCCTCTCAACTCGCTGAGCAAGAAACAAAAGATTACATACAGGCACCACACTGCCCAAGAAAGCGCCACCTAGCCATTCCAGCTCTTTTTGCGCTCACTCTGCTGCCACGGTTAAACAATACAACAGTGTCGAAATGATGATGCCGCAATCTGCTGACAGCGATTCACCGAGCCTTCTTCACAGCGATTTTTGGCAAGCCATTGACAGCCCTTACTGCTGACAGCATGACCTGTTGTGCAAGGTGCCGCGCGAAAAGCTGGCACTGCAGGCCGCTGCGAGACATTGAAGCGAGAGTTTTAAAAGAAAATTTGTGTAAATTATCAGCTAACTTCTGATGACTTATACGTGGCGCACGCTCAGTGGCTTTTATTCTATATAATTCATGAATTTAATAGTCACTTTCTGAGCCGCTTTTCAAGGACCCTAAGTGCTGCCGACCGTACGTGTATGATCACGATTATTGTGAACAAGTAAGTAATTGTCGAATGGATCACCTTTTTCTTTTTTTTGTGCAGGCTTCCGAGGAAGCTGTACCTTGCGTCACCCCATGCGTAGCATTACCTGGAGGTGATCCGGAACAGACTTGTTCCAGAACAGAACGTACTTGTTCCTTATGCGAGTCATCGACACGCCAGCTGTCATAACTGCCATCATGGCAGCTTTATGGCTTTTAATATAACATACCCATGCGATGCTTACATCTTCCTGTGCATCATAGAGCATTTGTTCCTTAGAGTTACAATTTCAAACCCTAGACACAGTGCAAAGTGCTTTATGGCTATGCACAGAAAGGACTTTTAAAATTGTTTTTGCTGGGGATGGGGTTGATAGCTTTATCAGCAGCCACTTTATCGCTGCTTAGAGATTGTTAGGACAGGTTAGGATAAACATTATTGCTCTAGTTTTTATACAATTGAGAGTTCAGACGTCATCTTTTTATCTTCCGATGTCTTCGCCCTCTTCAGTGGGTGAGCCCGTATTCTAGGGCCCCATTGGACCTGGCAGCTTTCACAGCATGTTGTACCAGCCTTCGTTGGAAGGCTGGATTGTGACTAGAAAGCGACTCCTCCCACTGCACCCGACACGGTTCTTTGATTGTGGAATCCTTGCACTCCCACGTTGTGATACACCGTGGGTCTGCCTCTGCATTTGGGGCACGTGTCCCTGTACAGCGTCGGATACATCTTATTTAATATGAAAAGATTAGCTAGGGTTTCTGTTTGGAGCCTCATCCATATGACCGCTTCTTCCTGAGTCAGGCTAGAGTGCGGTTCCGGATATCTTTTCCTTACCCCCCGTAGTAGTTGGTGATTTCTAAGAAGGAGGGCATTACGTTTTCTGAGGCCCCCTCTGGGCTGAGGGGATGAGAGGCTCGGTTCCTGTAAGCTCGAGCGGTCTCATCGGCCCTGAGGTTGCCCCATACTTCCGCATGTCCGGGTACCAAGAAAAAAACATGCCTCGCCTGGCCTTTTTTTGGAGCCACTTGTGCTAGGACCTGTCTTGCACATTCGCCTATCCTTTCATATAGTTCCCGCACGCCTCTTTCTAGTCCGTAGGATGGTTAAAATTTTTCCTATCCGGTTGCCTTCGGCGATCGCTAGAGCAACTGCCCCTCATCAACCGTACCGTTTTTATTGGATGCGCTAGCAAATTCTGTGGTCTCCCAGTTGAGTGCTACCGCTGTCATTCTCACGTCTCTTCCTCTATATCTGGAAGCATCCGCATATAGTGTATTTTCTTTGACCGCCAGTTTCTCTTCTATGTATCTTGCTCTCGCCTTTTCCCTAGCGGGGTGTAGGTTTAGGTCCATGTTTTTTGGGGGTGAGCAGACTGATAGTGGCTCTGCTGTTGTCGGGGATGTCTGCTTCCTTTTCTAGTATTTTTTCTAAGTTGTATCCCAAGATTTCTAAGATTATTCTGCCGCTTCTTGTTTGCAGCAGCCTTTCCTTTTGCATCTCTTCGAGGAGGATCTCTCTGAGCATCACTTTTATATATGTGTGCACTTGTGTATCGCAATAAATGTTGAATATTTCCACCATGGTTTCGTTTCCAACTGAATGCATCCTTTCCGCAAGTGCATGCCGCCCCTCCAATGCTATGAAAATCGGTGGAAATATCTCATAGGTAAGCTACATAAAGTATTAAGGCATATAAACGATGTTATTTGCTTGTAATAAAATGGCTGGACCCAACGCATGCATTTTTATTCCAAGGGTGTAACGGTGCTAGAACCGCAAAAATGCCTTTTGGTGGGAGTTTATTTGCGTCATGTGCACCCTAACGCCTTTTGTTTCAATTGCATCATTTTCGGGTGTACCGTTTTTGTTAAATACCCGCCTGACGGTGGCATGAAATCTCGGAACACCTTTGCTGGTAGGGTGCAAGGGTTTGAGTTATAGTCACCTGAAAACTATAGAGGTGTTTTATTTTTTAGTGTACGCTTGCAACAATCACCCGCCGGGCTGCAGCACAACGCTCGACCGCTGAACCTTTAAGGCGGAGCTTAAGTGGCTTTCCAGGCTTTCATCTTTTTCTGTTACAACTTGCCCTAGTATGGGATATTGTCAGCCCTTTTATTTATTTTTATTTATTTATTTATACACAGTACCTACAGCGCCCTCATTGGGGCATTATTGTAGGGGGGAAACATCATAAATAAGAACAAACACCTAGTACATAATAAATTAGGCAAATGATGCGGTCTACACAGAAAATACAATAAACCCATGCACACGGAAGCAAAAACAAACAAACAAACAAACAAAATAAAAACCATTGTAGAAAGGCAAACATACCCTAAACACACACATACACACACAAAAAAAGATACATTTTAAAATACAGCACTGCTTAAAACATAATACACTCGGACAAGAATTATTGCACTTATATTGACAGGTGGCTTTGCAAATCGGTCAGAAACGATGTAGGAGGAGCGGTAGCGACCCGCGAAGGGAGACAGTTCCAATCATGCACTGTTCGTGGGAAAAAACTATATTTGAATACGTTTATACGGCAATTGTACTCGCGCACCTTAAGTGGGTGGTCAGTGCGGGCGGAAATGTAGCTGGGTTCACTAATGTATTTCTCTTTTGGAATTCCAGTTTTATTATTAAGCACATTATAAAAGAAAGAGAGTCTCAAATATTTGCGCCTGTTTTCAAGTAATGGCCATCCCAACTTCTCGCGCAAACCAGAAGAACTTTTTTGGAAATTGTAATCGGCGGACACAAACCTAGCAGCCCGTTTCTGGACGCGCTCCAGTTCCTCAATATTCAGTTTTGTATGCGGGTCCCAAACCGCGCAAGCATACTCAAGTATCGGACGTACAGTAGACATGTATAATGTCTCCTTCAGCGTAAGGGGAGCGTCCTTAAAGTTACGTTTGAGAAAGTTTAATGTGCGACTGGCTTTAGCAGATATGTAATTTACGTGTGTATTCCATGATAGGTCAGTAGAAAAAAAGACTCCTAAGTACTTATAAGTTGAAACTGCGGATAATTCAGTGCTACCAAGGAAATAGTCTGTTTGGAGGAATTTTTTCTTTTTTGTAAACCGGACCAGATTACATTTGGAGATGTTTAGCGCCATATTCCAGTTGTTGCACCAAGAGAATACAGAGTTGAGGTCATGCTGTAGTGAAATTGCATCTGCTTCAGAAGAAATATTGCGGTAGATACAACAGTCATCAGCATAAAGTCTGATTATACTTGAAATGTTACTAGTGAGGTCATTTATAAAAATGAGAAATAGAAGAGGGCCCAAAACCGACCCCTGCGGAACACCTGAAGTTACACCCACACTTTCCGAGCTGACACCGTCGATAACCACGCACTGTCTCCTTTCCGCAAGATACGCCTCAATCCAGGATAAGAGTGAGGTAGGAATATTTAATTTTGAAAGCTTCTGTAACAATAGGTTGTGAGCAACTAAATCGAACGCTTTTCGAAAATCTAAAAATATACAATCTACCTGACCGGCGGAGTTTAAGGAAACAGAAATGTCATGTGTGAATTCCACGAGCTGTGTTTCACATGAGAAGCCGGACCTAAATCCATGTTGTGTCGAACAGAAAAAACTATTGTTTTGTAGATGGCTAATTAACTGAGTATAAATGACATGTTCCAGTGTTTTGCACGACACGCTCGTCAGCGATATGGGCCTATAGTTACATGTTTTAGTTTTATCACCACTCTTATGAATCGGAACGACATTGGCACTTTTCCAGTCAAGGGGCAAAGAAGAATTCTCTAACGATTTTTGAAATAATGCAACGAGATACGGGGCAACTGAAGCTGCACAATTTTTTAAAACGTAATTGGAAATGTTGTCAGGCCCTGGTGCTGATGTAACTTTAATTTTCTGTAATAAAAGCATGATCCCCCGTTCAGAAATTTCTACGTCATTCATTCTGGTCAGGGTGCTGGAAGATTGAAAGTCAGTATGTGTATTAATGGGATCGGAAGACACCGATTGGAAATAAAGATTGAAACTTCTCGCTTTACCTTTTGAATCCCTTCCAAAATCAGTTGCGTCTAGTATATCAGGCGCAGAGACCCTGCTGTTTCTCTTATTTTTAACATATTTCCAGACTGCCTTTGGGTTTGTATTTAGTTGTTGGCCTAGTGTGCTGAAGTATGCCCTTTTCGCTTTGTGGATTTCTTTCGTTAAGTTCTTAGTTTGCTTTTTCATCTCGGAGTACAAAGTTAGTGCGGGCGTATCACAATATCTGCGAAAGAGCCGTTTCCGCCGGTTGATCATTGCCCGCAACTGTCTATTCATCCAATGCATATCGTCACGACGCTTGGCTGAAATCAAGCGGGATGGGATGAAAGTCTGCGTCAGTGACAGAATTTTAGTTTTAAACAAGTTCCAGAAGGAATCAATATTCAGGGATGGCTGATGTGAAACTCGGGAAAAAATGCGCCGAGTTCCTGTGATAGCGAAGCATAATCCCCTTTTTCATAAAAAGACACTTTGCGTGGTTGGGTGTGGTGGGTCTTCATAGCATTACAGGATACTTTTGCTAAAACTACATCATGGTCGCTTATGCCTGGCAGCGTTATGACAGACTAGACTAGGCTAGGGTCATTGCAGAAAAACAAGTCTAGCACATTAGCACAGGTAAGGCCGAGTCTGGTAGGGGTTTGAACAAACTGAAATAATGAGTGAGCACCAATTACTTCACGGAAAGCGGTATACAAGAGGGATGCAGTGCGAATTACTGGTTTAAAACAAGACCATTCTACGCTGGGCATATTAAAATCACCGGCAAGGATAATATGTGTTGCGTCTAAGGCTAATAATGTGTTGCTAAGTTAAAAAAATGGCTGTGCGCAGGTTGAACCGGGCGTCCTATAAAAAGAGCCAATTGCCAAAGAAGTACCATCGCCCAGCCGTACCCTGCACCAGACAGCTTCAGAGGAATCGTTGTCTAAGTTAACAGACACGCTTCTCAAACTGCTATGAACGAGGATGCACACACCACCACCGCGTACATTGCGATCCTTCCTATACGTGGTATAGGATGGAGGAAATATTTCACCATCACTTATGTTGCTGTCCAGCCATGACTCGGTTCCAATTACCACATGTGCGCTCGTAATTTGTAATAGTGAGAGGAATTGGTCAGTTTTGTTTTTTAGACTGCGGCAATTAACAACAATACAGACAAGTTCATTTTTAATAGCAGTTTGTGGGCTAGCTAAAAGCCTCGGTGATGGCTATTGGTTTACACAAGTGATATCGTCTGTTTCAATGTTGTACATATAGGTATTGTTGTCCAGGTTTAGCTTATTAAACCGCAGTTTCAACTTTCCGCCGCGTGCCTTAGCAAACTGCATGAGCTTTTTTCTTTGTTGCCGTACTTTGGCCGAATAGTCCTCGCTTATCGCCCAGTCAGTAACTTTTAGTTTGGCAGCATTTGAAAGAACACGATTCTTTTCTTTAAAGGACAGAAATTTAACGATCAGGGGTCTGTGCTTGTCGGGCGCATATCTTCCTAGTCTGTGCGCTCTTTCAATGGCAGCGGCGTCAACGGAAAGTTTTAACTTTTCAGAGCAAAAAAGGGATAATTTTAGTCTCAGACTGTTCCCACGATTCGGTTTCTTTGTCATGGATGCCGTAGAATATTAAGTTGTTTCTTCGTGATTGGTTCTCCAGGTCATCATGCGATGACTCGAGGGCCGTGCACGCGACAGCAAGTTTCTGGGAACTTTGAGATAATCTTTCTACTTCAGGCTTTAGCGGGAGCACCAGTGACACATTATCTTCAACGCTCTTGACTTTTCCTGCAAGTTTTGTTAGTTTTTCTTCAAGATTCTTTTGCTCAAGCCGAATGGAATGTAGTTCGTCCAATATTTCGGTCTGTTGCTGTTGTATCACAGGTATTGTCATGATAGCATCGAACATCTGCTTTTCCTGCTCAGCAGACAGAGGCCCAGGGTTTTGCTCTACGTCTCCCGCAAGCAAAAGCTTTCTTTGAAACAAACCTATGTGTCCTGAACAGCTCGCGCACACGTCGTACAGAAGGCGTAAAAACATGCACACAGCAAAGTTGGGATCTGGCGTCGACTTCCTAAACGGTTTGCCATTAACAGAAAGGTAAGAGTAACAAACCTGAAGAAGAACAAGATGTAAGCGTCTGGCTGCCATGTCGGCGCCAGATCCCGGAGTGGCTGGGTACAACAGCTGCTTATGTAGGTCATGCTTGTGCAGAAGGTTCCATTTGCATTGCGCTGTCGCGCAATGCAAATCGTTTAGCTGGGAACGAGTCAGAAATAAGATTTTTTTAAGCATGCCGCAGTTTGAGACACTGTCAGTTCATGAAAGCAGTGAAGCTTATCATACACTGCGATTGGTTTTAGACTCAACTTCAAAGCTGTGAAGTGCCGTCGTCCACTGCAGTTGATATTGGACTTGCAGAAGTTTTTTGCTTGCACATACAAGTACCGGCGGTGTTGATCTCCAAGCCCTCTCACCGAAACCCCTTCTGCCGACAGCGCAGCATTCAGCTCTTCATCTTGCGCCTGCGCCTCCGGGTAGGAATGGTCCTTTTGGCGGCAACGCTGCGGCTTGGCCGGGCTTTGTACTCCTCGTCCAAGACGTCGCTGACCTTCAAAAACGAGGTGATGTACTGCAGCACGTCATAGCCGAGTCTGTCGAGCTGACACGTTTTCGCGGCGTCTTCTTCGCTTTCGGGTGGGTTGCACACCAATTCCACTTTCACGATGCCGGCCAAATGCCAGAACTGTACCCAAGGAAAGAACAGGCAAGGCTGTCAGAGCCACGGAGCTCAGTGGTTGGGCGCGCTACGCACAATTGAATGCACAGAATCATCATCATCATGAGCCTGATTACGCCCACTGCAGGACAAACACCTGTCTAAAATCTCTCCAATCACCCCTGCTCTGGGGCACCTGCGCTCACCTTATCCCCGAGAACTTACGCGTCTCAGAGCCGCCTTCGTCAGTTGCTGCGCAACCGCTGGGGTTCACGACCGAGGATTATTTGGTTTATTCGGCTTGCTTTCTGGGGGCTTAACGCCCGAAAGCCATTCGAACAATGAGGGACGCAGTTGTGGAAGGCTCTAATAATTCCCCTACCTGTGGTTCCTTACCACGCAATAGCGCTCATTTGTTTCAATATAATGCAATCCTAGTTTGTATTCTTACAGGAGTGGCTTTAACATATGATAACAGACAATTGTACATCCAAATCACGCCTGGTGAAGCATACTGTCAGCGAAGAAACAACCCGGTATACAATCATACAAATTGAGAAAACTTCCGTAAGAGCATACATCAAGAAAGAGTACACAGCCCCCAACCACTTACGGAAACACGCTGGTTCGATCCGACAACAGTGGCCGTATTTCGATGGAGGAGTAATGCTAGACGACTGCGTACTGTACGATGTCTGTTTACGTTAAAGAGCTGCACGTGGTCGAAATTATCCGGAACTCTTCGCTACGGCATCCCTCTTAGCCTAAGTCGTTTTGGGACCTTAAACGCCATAGACGATGAACCATACAAAAAGCAGAAATCAAAACAAGGGTATGGCGCCAAACTTTTACTACCTACACGATAGGGGAATTTTGTGCACATCTACGCCCCCGACTTACAAGACGGTTGCAGAAATCACCGCTGTTCGTTTCGCCGCTGAGCATATCAATCAACAAAGCCCCCGAAGTGTCTACTTCAACTGATTCTAAAGCAGCCCTTCCAAGGTTACATGATGCTCTTCGCCGTTGAGATCATTAAACACTGGTAACGGAAATACAAAAACTACATCACTCAGCCGTCAATAAAGGGCACGACGGCTATTGTATGTCCATCCAGGTTTCGATAGCAAAGGCAGTGGACTGGCTTCACGCACTTGCGCGGGATATCACGCTTACCGCGTAGAATGCCGGCCAGCATTCGAACTGACGTTGGAAATCCCTTCAACATAACCTGAAGCTCTGGCTTCTACCCGGACTACCACGACGTAAAGCCAATTTCCTGTGTCGCCTGTGGCTTCGTGTAACTTTCATCAACCATTACTAGCAAAACGTTCATTTGGGCGAGTTGGTAGATATTCATGATTTGAACAGCGCGAACTTTAGTTGCGAGCAGCGCTTGTCCTGTTTCCCTTCTTTTCTTGTCCCTTGTAGTTCGCGCTGTTCAAATCATCAACCATTACTATTTTGTAATCGGTTTGGCTACTAGTCCTGCATGCACCATCTGCGGTTGTGACGATACCAGAGGTGGGCAAATGCTTTCATATTTGCTTTCCGCCCTCATCCACACTTTTGAATACATGGACCTCCCTCACCCTAGCCCTCACTTGGAAAACTTATCCGGCCCTCTCTCACCCTCACTTTAAAAATTTTCTGGTCTTCCATCGCGCTCACCCTCACTAACAGTAGTCTTGAAGCTCGACTTGTTTTTTGTAGTCGGCTATTTTTGGCGATATTACCAAGTAATAAACACAGCTGTGATAATCATAAACAGCAATTAGAAAAGCCCTCAAGGCACTACTGGACGACAGGATAGATGCTTATATTGTTGTGTGTGCGCGTCTACGTGTGTGTGCGTTGTTTGAGCTAATACGTGACACAAAACCGAGACAGCTACGAGTTGAGCCCCACGATATCACTCTGCCTTTACTTCTGGCACGCACTGCATGCATACATGTGCCTTGCGCTTATAACATTTCATTATTATCTATATGCACTGCTAAAACGAGACCGCGCTGCGCTTATAACATTTCATTATTATCTATATGCACTGCTAAAACGAGACCGCGCTGCGCTTATAACATTTCATTATTATCTATATGCACTGCTAAAACGAGACAGCGCGGTGTGTCATTGAACAAAAATTATGTACCCCAAGAATATTTAGAAAAATTGCAGTAGCGTTTACCACGGCAATTACAATAAATTCTAGGAACAGAATAGTCTCAGAACAAGGAAAGCTTGTAGGTCGATTAATTTTCATTACCCGATGACCCTGCGATAGCGCTAGGTCTTCTGATTTTTACTGCTACTAATCTCCCACCATTTCCTGCGGTTTTCTGCATGCTCGTCTCATGACGCTTCCACGCGCACGGATGGAAGATGAAGACCACGCTTTCAAACTATACAGCGTGATAGACTGTCAGTTTTTTTAAGCGAAATTTATTGCCTGTGGGCATCAGTGATGGGTGGTGGGATGAATGTTTTAGCAGAGATTAAATGAATGAAGAAAGATTAGCTGATTTGATGAAGTCCAGTAGAGAACGATGGTACGGTCCCTGCGTCCAGGCCATGTATGAAGCAGGGTTTCTTGGTGAAAGACCTGCTACCATCAGGTGCCGGATCCTTGTAGGCTTGAGAGGTGGACAGCCCCATAGTCAGTGATGAATGTCGGCTTCAATGTCCTCGTGTTTACATATCGGACACCCTTGCCGAGGAAACAAATCTCGGTACTGAGGCCACTTGCGAGTGACGGCTGGTGTGAGGGCAACCCCATCCCGGATCCCCATAAGCGCAACCTCCATTGCAGGGGTAAGAACGCGGGGGAGGGTTACCGCACACGGAGGGTTGAGAGCACGTGTGCGGCGCAGGAGGAGTTCCTTTCTTGATGGAAAGAGGGTAAAATTGTCCAAATGAAGGAGCCGAGGCGGTGATAAGTTTGTAATGGCAAGGCGGGTCGCTAAATCTGCCTGGCTGTGATAGGTCAGCAGATCTCGTGGGACCCACTCAATACGTACTGGCTGCGGGATGCGTGCCGCGAGCCGGTGGATGTCCTGACATATCATTGGACAGCGGCTAACACGTCGTAGCAACCGCACAACTTGAAGGGCGTCAGTGCGGATGACAACGCGGGCCGCATGGAGCAAAGTTATGGCGGCCACGGAGCAGAGTGATTCTTGAACTGCAATGAGCTCAGCACAAAATGATGAAGGGGGTTCCGTAAGCTGAAACCAAGAGGTTTGATTCAGGGCAAGTCTGCACGGGCAGTAGATAGCTGTTATTGCTTTGTAGTCTTGTATGCTTGCGTCTACGTAGACGAGAATGGATGTTTAGGCAGGCAAGCATCTTGTTACACAAATTTCTGGCGAATCAACGATGCCGAATTAGCGGATGTTGGCCGGCGATTATCTGTTGGCTTGTCGCTGAGCTGTACGAACTTCCATGGGAGAAGAACTGGCGTTGGCGGCTGAAGAATGGAGTGTGACGTTGCATAAGTCCTCAGGGCATGCATGGAGTGCGATAGACTGGCCTTAAGACCGCGCGCTTCACGGCGCTGCTGCACCAGCTCATCAATGGTATTGAGCTGGGCATTCTCTTGTAAAGCTATGACCGGTGTAATGCGTGGAAGGCACGTAATAGTCCTCATAGCCTCTCGGTTAACGGCTTCAAGGCGATCCCCTCGAGCTCTTGTAAGAGGTTGAAACTGGGCTTGATAAACAATACGAGGCTGCAAAACTGCCTTCACCAATTGCCGTGCGACGAACGAGCCTGAGCCACCAGTTTTAGGAGCAATTCTTCTAATCAAACCCAAAGTCTCAATAGCTTGGCTTTTTGCCTCAGAAAGCCATGCAGTCACTGATCCTGATTGTTGAATCATTAAGCCAAGGATATTTACGCTAGGACTTTCCTGAAGTGGGGTGACTTTAGACAAACACGGATTGGACTTGCAGTAAGTTTACGGCGTCCCCAGCGGTTGGCGCTGACGTTCATGTTGTTTTATGCACGAATAGCTGAAGTCTAATGAATGATGCGTAATTACAGGTAACATCCAAGGCAAATTGAAGGGCAGCCTCCTGAGTACGGAGATATTGGTGAGTACTCCACACCGTGATGTCGTCAGCGTACTGAAGAAATTTTATGTCACGGATGTCATGTAAGCGCCAATTCAACGGGATGAAAGCAATATCAAATAACATCGGTGACAATACTTATCCCTGGGGCACGCCGCAGAGAGGAACAAATGATCCGACCGCTTCGCCGCTAACGCGTATTGCAAATTTTCTGCCTTCCGAAAATTATTCGACAAAACTACACACTCTCAGAGGGAGATGAAGCATGTGAATGGAGTTCAGAATGGCTGCATGACTGATGTTGTCATATGCGTTTTCAAAGTCCATTGCTAAAACAGTGCGCATAATGCGGCTGCGGGTAGATGACAAAACTGCAGATGCCAAGACAGCCAACCCGTCCTCTGTACCAATATATAGATGAAAGCCGATTTGTGCTGGGTAATAAAAACCATGCTGCTCTAGCCACCATGACAATCGTGTGGCTAGCATTTTCTCCGCCAGCATGCACAGCGTAGGAGTTAAGCAGATAGGTCGCAAATTCACAAGGTCCGTCGGAGCCTTTCCTGGTTTCGGGATAGGAATAACGACAGCGGATTTCCAGCTCTCGGGCGCTACGCCATCCAATCATACTTTGTTTATGGTGTCAAGTAGTTGAGGGAGTGCAGCGCTACTCAGGTTCTTTTACACCGAGTACTGACTATTATTGTCCGGGCCGGACACTGTTTTCCGTTTCGCATCATCTACTGCTGCCAGCGACTCAGGCATAGAGAATGGACACGCAATTCCATCTACGTCGACATCAAACGGCATTTGCTATACATACGTTGGAAAGCCTGCCATATTTAAACTAGTGGCTGAAGAAGGCACGGCTTGTCATTTTGGGAGAGACTTTCGTGCTGCTTCTTTGGCAAAATCATCTGGCGACAAGTTAGCCGCGAAGCATGCGGTTGCTGCAGCCTCAGTCGAACGGCGACCACGCTGCATTGTACGGAATGTTCGTCAGAGACAGGCATTCGTGGATTTTGCAGAAAATTGTTCGCACCACGCATGCCACTGCCGTCGAGAGAGGTCGCGTTCATATTTGCGTGACTTAGCTGTGAGATAGTGCAATCGCGTACGTGCCTGCGACGAAGAGGGGTCTCGCGTAGCAGCCAGCCCGGCTTGATGGCATGCCGCCCACAAGTTAAGAAGGCCGAGGTCTGGTGCCGGTCCACCAACATCAGTCCAAGTGGTAGACTCTTCGCCAAGGATTGGCGAAGAGTCTGAGGAGAGATTGTTCATACAGGAGCGAAAACTGTCCCAGTTGAGCACAGAAGATTTGTAGCGTAAAGGTCGGAAATGTCAGGTGTGAAGGCCGGTGATGATAGGGTGATGATCACTTCCCCAGCAGTCTGGCTCTATGTGCCAGGAGAGAGCACCCGGACTTGACCACCAGGTCAAGTCTGGAGCATAGGAAGCACTGCGAGTTGGACGCACTGGCCGTGTTGCTGTCCCAGGATGGTTTAGCGGCACAAATTGGGCATCCGTGAAGGTGTCCCGCACACGCCTGCCACGAGGGCTCGAAGGGAGCTACCCCCAACCTGGTGAGGGGCGTTAAAGTCGCCTCCGACTAAAATCGGACAACCGGGATACTGCCGACGGACGCTTGTTAACCAGCCACGAATAATACGGGAGGAAGCACCTTCAGCTGGTGTAACGTAAAATGAAACGACCACAACGGTTCTCTTCTTAAATTTCGCAGCCACTGCCACTACCTCTTGATACGACGTGCACCAGTTTTCGAGAGCAAGGCGTATATGCGGAAAACGTGAGTCCACATACACCGCCGCCTTTCCCGGGGGAGTAGCAGTTTGTACACGAAGGTCTTTCATTCAAGGAGACATGAAGGAACTGAAGCCTGAAATCGGTGGCAAGGCGTTTGTTTCCTGTAGCAACATGGCCCATACCTGGAGCTTGTGAATTTGTAGCCGGGTCTTGAGCTCTCCCACCTTCCTGGAAATGCCTCTGCCGTTCCATTGCAGCACACCAGCACAACTGGTACTTGCCATTTCTAGTTACTAGCCAAAGCGCTGCAGAATAACTAACGTCAGGTTGGACAACTGGTTGACCATAAACCGGAGCAAAGAAGTCGCAGATTTGACCAGTGGCATTGCGATAATCTGTGAAGATACGGCAGGAAATGACACTGGTGGGCGGCAGGAAGGCGACGTTGCTGCGCCATTGACAGATGTGGCGGTTGATTCCGCTGCCCGTCTACATTGAGCGAGCAGTTCACGGTGTTGCCGGAGCTTGGTGACCTCCGCTAATAGAAGTGCGATTTGTTCCTCGACAGCGGCCATATCGACCTGCGGTAGTTCAGGCACTGTTTTTGGAGGCGTTCTTTTCGCACAGTATCGTTAGAAGGCTGCTCAGCTGAAGGATCATGCGAGGTGTGCTCAGGGAGCTCCGGCATCTCGTCGTCATGCCACTGGAGAGCTGCGAACAGTTTGGATGTCTGCAATGAAGTTATACTGTCATGTGTGGAGTTCGCTGACCTTTCCGCGAACTGGTCGCTCTTGTGTTCGAAGAACAGACCGCAGCAGTGGGGTCGAAAGTCGCCAACAAAGAGGCCCGTCCCGTCCCTGCCTCCCCTTCGGGCGGCGGACGTCCTTGTTTACTCCGCGCCGTCACGGGCACAGCCCGTCTTAAGAAGCCCAACCATCTACAGGTGTCGACATGTGTGCGTTGTCAAGGGGTTGCTGAGGCTTCGGGAATGCACGAGATATGGCTGAGTACTAGCCGAGAGGCCGGAGACCGTCCATTCCCGTAATGACTGTATTCTTCTCTTTCGGTGTGTTCTGTAAACGACTTTACTGATCGTCTCGTTGGCATATGACTGTCGCGTGTGCGAAAGAGAAACCAAATGTTGCGAAAGTGTTAACCGCTGTGCCATGGGAGAGGGTGGTCGCGTTTGTGCTGTTTGTGTATTTGATTGCAACCTCTCCTTTCAAAAATGTTTAATCAGCACTCTTTTCCCAATCTGTGATTAGTTGGCGGATACCTTATTTTCCTTTCCCTAAACGCTGATTGGTGAGGTGAGTCGCTTTTAATCTCATTGGCTGCTGTCCCCGCTAAGGGCGGAGACAGAGGGTTTAAAAACAAGCGCTCTGGGTTGAACAAGGGCTGAATTCGTCTGATCAACGGTTTAGTCATGTAAATAGTTTTCTCCTTTCTTTGTTTTTTCTCGTTTTATTTCTGTTGTAAATAAATAGTTAACCTTCTCCTGTTCTTCGAGTAACGTGAATGTTTGCGAATTAGAACCACCGGGTCATCAAGAAACCCCAATTTCATCATCAACAAGGTGTTTCCTCTAATCACCATCTGAAGGGGGAAACTCAACTTCATGCATTGGCCAATGCTTAGTCATTCAACGACGAGCCTTTTGTGTTGCATTTCGTTTTGTCGGACAGCTTGGGGGTGTTATCTCGCGGTCGTCGGATTTACAAATGCCGCTTCGATAAGCCACTTTCCCTTCCGATGTACTTTCACCGGCAGCAGTGAAGGGGCAGGATTTGCTTATATGCCTAGTACGGAAGCAGTTATAGCAGTACACCGCACTCGGTTTATATGGCCGAGGCCGTAAAATAGTCGTAATAGTACAGACGGGCTGAGAGTGTCAGAGGGTCTTGCAAGGTGACTATGCAAGAGCGCCCCTTTCCCATGCGTCGGGCCTGGATGACACGGTGCGTGGGACAGTACAGCTCACGCTGGAGTGCATTTTAATCCTCAGTGATATCGACATTATAGACAACGCAGCGCTGCAAGTCGGAGCCTTCAACTAATTACACTTGTACTGGCAGTGAGATTTCGCTTACTAGTGAAATACTGGTGAGCGTTTGTAGCCGTTCTACTGCTGTCAGTCGGAAGCCACACTGCTATGGTGTTGGACTTTGTCCTGGCTGTGAAGCCCCGAAAACATTTAGTTCCGAGGCACGCGTCCAAGTTAGCTTGTAAAATCCTTTTTGGTATATCCGTGATGCTTTTGTTGGCCAGTGATTTAATGGTCACTTTGTAAGAAGACGATCCGGGTGTAGGCTTCACCGAGTTCTCGATCGTAAGACAAGTGCGCTTACCTTGGGAGCCATCACTTCCCAAAGATGGGATCGGTTGGCCGTCGTTTGAGGGACGCTTCTGGGTTGCACGAGGGCAATTTTGCACGGGTAGAGGTGTTGATAAGTTCATTGGAATGCCCAGTTCATCATGCCATGCGGTTTGAGGCCCATCTGGTGGTGTAGAGTTGATGGCCATTGGCCCTGGAGGCAGATCACTTAAGAGCAGTTCGGCATTTCGGGAAGGCAGGAGGTGTGCATCTGCCAATGAACCGAGAACGCAAACCTGGAGCTGGCGCCGCGGATCAGGTGTCGACTGTGCGGCAGGTGCTGCCACGAGAGACGCCGGCATAGCTACCTCTGCCAGCGTGGCAGCGGAGGCACTAAGCCTAGCATCAATGCCCAGCTCAACTGCACCCATGCATGGTTCCCAGGAGGCCTCAGACGGTGGGAGGACGCCCGGAGTGTCTTCAGAAGGCGAGGATGCAGTTCTCTTCAAATAGGGAACGTATTTACGTGAACGGCGAGGTTTATTCTGAAGAGCGATGTTCAGCCACTTTAGCAAGGACACATTTCTTCAATTGTCAGTTCAACACGCGCGAACGCAGGTGCGTGATGAAGACGACGATATTGCTTAGCAGTTCATAGGCCATTCAGCCCGAGGACATCTTCACCATCATCAGTGTTCATCTGAGGGCAGTGCATGAACCGACCGACTATAAATCGGAGTTGCATTCCCTGTTGGTGATGTGCTAAGCCTTACCTCGCGTCTGGTGCTCTTTGCTCTGTCTTTGAAGAGCGTTAGGTCTTACTCATCACGTTTTGAGGTTTCGAGAGGCCTGCTGCTCCCTTGATCACAGCGCCATCTGTGGCAGCAAATACTCATGACGTTTCGAGATTTCTTGAGGTCTCCTACAACCCTCAGATCAAAGCGCCATCTGTGGCTGTAACTAGAAAACAGCGCATCTCGCATCGAGGCTTGTAGCGCCATCTGCAATAGCATTGAAGAAAGAAATGCCACTTGCTAATGACGACGTCATGGTATATTATGGTGGATAGATGTGGTACGATGGGGGTATGACTTCAGGAGACGAAATGGCGGCATAGTTTACGTTTCTCCAATCCAAGGTGGCGGTCATTAAAATTTGTTGCGCCGTCTTACTCCTTGTGCCCCCCTCACCAAGAAATTATCCTAAAACGGTTAGGAAAACTGTCACGTTACGAGCCCGCTACTCATGTATACATTCGCTGCTGCTGCTGAAAGGAAGAAAAGGAAGGTGCACGGGCATGCCTAGTGGCTCAAGCCAAGCCACGCTCGCTGCCGCATGCTGAAAGTAGGAGAGTTAAAGGATAGCAGAAAGATAGAACGAAAAGGCGCGCTAATATCCTCCGGGCCGATCCTGGAGGCAGTGCAATACCGGGCCGGCCCGTGCCACAGAGCTTCAAGCCGCGTACTCCGCTATATTCCAAAAATGAGTTTAATATCTTGGATCCAGGGACCCACAGCAGATATTAAATCAGGTATCATGGTGGTTGTACAGTCGTTCCGCTGTATATTTACTCCGACAGCAGGTACCAATCCGGAGACAGTTGTATGCCGAATTTGGTAGGCAAATAAAACCCTCTGTGTTGTGGTACAGAAACAAAGCCACAATTAAATATTACGTAAACATTGCATAAATGTAATTATATTCGTAGCGCTACCATATGACACCGCAAGCCAAATTCTAGGCCCACTTTGATTCCCCAAACGAAGAAACTTCCGTTTGGGATGTATCTTGCAACTCGACAATGGGTAGCGTGCATTTAATTTCTCTGATAGATGGCGCTAGGCGGCGATTGTTCCGCTAGACGGCGTGCGTGCACGCGTAGCCAGCATGGTGGCAATCCATCCCGTTTCAAATGATACTTATTACATTCTGTTTCTCGAGACTGGCGACGCGTTCTTCTTCGCTTTCTTCATCTAGTACACGAAAAAGCTAACGCTGTTATTTCAACGTCTTCAAGATGGTGGCGGCCTTTTTTTTGCGATGTGTTTTGTGGCGTTTCCTAAAAGCTTTGTGAATAGTTCAGTTATTGTAAAAAGAATATGTTTTCAATGTAAGAAACGTCATGCTTAAAAAAAGCTGTGGCGATGGTATAGTGGTTCGAAGCAGCGGCCAGCAGAACTCATTTTTAGCGCCACCGCATTTTCGGATCCCGCTCCCCCTGCTATGAAGTTTTTTTTTATTTCTTTAGTGTCTCCCCGCAGTCCGATGACGACTTTCTGCTGCAGTTAGGCTCTTATGCTGTTGCTTAAAATAATCAAAAAAATTTTTATGCCGCTTCAAAATCGAATAGCCAATAAAATACAGCATTTGTGCTGAATAATGGAAATCACTAACTCCCCGAGTCTGAAGTGAACGATTGGTGTGGTTTCTGTTTCAGTGCCTTAGCGCTTCTACTCCGCTGAAAAGCGGTTATTTGTCTGTTCGAAGCCTGCTTCTAGCATGTGAGCGACCTTCGTCACCTGACGTCGTGACGTCACCAAAAGCTGCCCATCGGATTGTGAGCAAACTGTGAGCTTAACCGCTGCACCTCTGCGCCAGGAGCGGAATTAGGACGCTCATGGATTTGTGAATGTAGAGAATTGACTAATTCTAACGCAGAAAAAGTAGGAAATGATGCAATATCACGAAAACTTACATCATATGATATATCAGCCGATGTAAGCCAGTTCAGGTCAAGCAAAAGCATTGAAAGTCAAGATACACCACGCTAAGCCTGGAATAATGGTACTGGCGCATGATAATTTGTTGTCAACTCCAAGGTAAGCCACCGGTTAATTGTTGCTTGTACGTCTAGGCATTAGCAAAACGCTGAGTGTCCATTTCCTACCTTGACTGCAAGAAATTTCGTTAATAGAATCATGTGCGCGATTACGTGCACGTTCACGGGACTCACCAGGGATTGGAATAAGCCAATAGATGCTCCTCCTATTTTGAGAGCAGTACAACTTTTTATTCTTTAGCACCTCGTACAAGGCGGAGCGAAAGATGTATCAGACAAGGATGGTTAAGCTGCTGCTTTATTTCCATAATAAGACTGCAGTGGTTGGCTTTCCCCATCACACTGCGGCACTGCTTTCCTATACCGCAGTTCCAGCGAAAATAAAAAGATATAACTAAACTGAACTTCTCACAGTATGGATTAAACAATTTCACACCAATGCCTCCAACAGGCCTTGACTTGGAGTGGAACTTCGTAGGAGCATTTTTTTCGCTGCAGCCCGTTCTTTGAAAACTCGCTAAGCTCAAATATGAATTCGTTCCGGGAAACAAGGCTTAAGCTTGGCAATTCAACAGCCTTACTAAGTATAATTTCTACATGCTTTACTCTAGACTCTGATCATCTGACAGACTCGGGGCTGGTTTGGTGTGTTTTATTGGGGTTTAACGTCCCAAAGCGACTCAGGCTATGAGGGAAGGCGTAGTGAAGAGCTACGGAAATTTCGACCACCTGGGGTTCTTTAACGTGCACTGACATCGCACAGTTGTAGGCCCTCTAGAATGTCGCTTCCATCAAAATTCGAACTCCGCGGCCTGGATCGAACCCGCGTCTTTCGCGTGACCAGTTGACCGCCATAACCACTGAGCCATCGCCGCCGCTTAGTGACTCGGGGCTGATAATGAAAATGTTGACTGCGGCACCACGTTTCCTGTTGGACAGGCGGCCACCCGCACGGCCCGACCATGAAGTGCCTCCTTGTTAGCTCATTATACAGGTTGTTTTCACTTAAAACTTTACATATTTTTTTTAAATAGGCTTTTTCAGTTAGATGAGCGCTTTTTTGAGCATAGCAATGTCAGCGGTGTAGTACACCGCGGCGAGAAGGCGTGCGGCTCCCCGTCTTTCCTGTTCGCCTCGTGTACCTCCATACCGCAGAAACGTCTTCGAAGGAAACCTTCGCCCGCTTTAAAACGTTAATTCATAACGGGCTGCACAGACAGAATACGTTAGCCCGGAGTACGTCTAGCGCCACAACCATCGCCCTCAGGCAGCGCATTTTTTCTTCCCTTGCCCTCACCTCATGATGTCTTCCCTACCTTACCCTCACCTCACCATGACTTTCCTTCCTCACCCTCGCCCTCACGAAGTTTCTTCCGCCCATCCTTCTTCACTCTCACCTCAACGAGTGAAATCCGCATGAGGTGAGGGTGAGGACGCCCTCATGAAGGTTCGCCCTGGTGAGGATGCCCACCTCTGCATGGGACTATAGCCCACAATCTTGGTGAAAGTTCTGCATACACAGCCGTGCGCTGGAGCACCTAGAAAAACGCCCACAGACAGAAACAGATTCTCGGTGACTGGCCGCGGCGATCGTCGGCGGTGAAGGCCTCCCGGGCATTGCTCCGCATCTTTGGAACTTCGGACCTGCACGATGGGCTATGATTTTGCTGCCTGCTTACTGACTTTGCATACTGACTTCATTTTCCTGTTACTCCCTTTTCTCCATCTTTATATCCCTCATCCCTTTCCCCTAGTGGTGGATAGCACACCTGTTCCTTCTTCCGGTTAACCTCCCTGCTTAACCCCTCCATCTCCTGCTTTCTTGTACAATCAGACTCCGTTTTGTGCCCCATTTCACACATGCAGTAAACAAAATAATTAACACCCTCGCGAGAGAACTGCAGTTCACAATTGGGGGCGAAGTGCGGCAAGCGGTAAAGTAATACGTCTACTTAGGACAGGTAGAGAACGCTCATCCGGATCATGAGAGGGAAATTAGTTGAAGAATAAGAATGGGGTGGAACGCATGCAGCAGGTTCTTTCAGATCATGGATGGTGGTTTACTAATATCCCTCAAGAGAAAAGTATACAACAGCTGCATCCAGCCGGTACTCACCTATGGAGCAGAAACGCGGAGGCTAACGGAAGGGGCTGAGCTTAAATTAAGGGCAGCGCAGTGGCCCATGGATAGAAAAGTGGCAGGTGTATCGTAAAGAGACAAGAAGCGGGCAGAGTGGATGAGTGAACAAACACGGGTTAAGGACATTGTTATGAAGACGAAGAAGAGTGCAGTGGCGCGGGACGGAGTGCTCGCGCTAGGCTCTTGAGCCAATAAATCATATCTTCATTCTGTCATCATGTCGTGCTTTCCTTGGCTTGCCACCTCGTAACATTTGGTGGAGGTGCTGGGTGCTCATCGTCATCCTAGTCCCCGGAGCATCGCCGCCTTCTGCTCGCCTTCGTCGTCGCCCCAGGGGACCTGGGCTCCGCCGCCCGGCTCAACCCCAGCTCAAACTGACCAGAACCGACCAGCCGCTTTCCCCCGCCCCGTCCCCAGCCCCGCACACAACACACGACGACCAGGACCTGACGTACGATGACCCGACTACGACCCGAACCAAGACGGCACCCCCGCCCAGGCTGTGCGGCGATCCCTCAACCCTTGACCTTCGGCAGTGGGTGACCGACCGCTGGACCTGAAGCTCCGGGGGCAGCCGTCCACCAGATCATCTCCTTCATGTTGGTGGCAAGCCTTTCATCCTCTTCTATCCTTCCTGATCATCCTCATCGTCACCTCACCTTTCGTAATTCAAGCAATCGATCGGGACGATCGCTCTGAGGACCGGGGTCATGTTATGAAGACGAAGAAGAGTGCAGTGGCGCGGGACGGAGGGCTCGCGCTAGGCCCTTGAGCCATTAAATCATATCTTCATTCTGTCATCATGTCGTGCTTTTCTTGGCTTGCCTCCACGTAACAATATTTTAGTCGAAATCAAAAAGATTGGCTTGGTTTGTGGTGGTTGAACGTTCCAAAGCGACTAACGCTAGGAAGCTCGCGATAGTGAAGGGCTCCCGAAATTTCGATCACCTTAATTTCTTTAACGTGCACTGACATCACACACAACACGGGCATTTAGAAGTTCGTCTTCATTGAAATTAAACGCCGTGGCCGGGTTCGAACCCACGTCCTTGAGGCCAGCGGGAGAGCGCCATAGCCACTGTGCTACCGCGGCACCGAACTGAGTAGGAAGAAATGGGCATGGGCAGCGCATGTAATGCAGAGGCAAAATAACCGCTGTCTCCGAATGGTAGCGTAATGAATTCCTAGAGAAGGCAAGCGTAGCAGCGGGCGTGAGAAAGTTTGGTGGGCGTATGAGATTAAGAAATTTTCAGGCATGTGGTCGCCGCAGCGGGCAAAGGACAGGGTTAAGTGGAGAGACATGGGAGAGGCCTTCGCCCTGCAGCAGGCGCTCTCAGGCGGCTGCTGATGCTGTTGCGATGGGATGGAAGCCTCGTCGGAGAAAGAAGCCGGCATCCGCTTCACCATCGGTGTTTGTTTTATGGACGTAATGGGCTTAACGACACATAGCTACTAATGCTACGAGAGGCTTCGTACTGGAGGGCTTCGGATAATTTAGAACACCTGTAGTTCTTTAACGGGCAGCCCTGACATCGCCAATACACGGGCTTCTAACATTTCGCCTCCATCGAAATGTGGCCGCGGCGGCCGGAATCGATCCCGCGTCTTTCGGATCAGCAGCCTAGTGCCATAACCACTGGGCCACCGCGGTGGCTCTTAGGACGACGAGGGCTGTAGGGTCGGTTTTGATTGATATTCAGCTTTGCCTGATCAAGACGATCTTAAAGTTCAAACAATGAACGATAATCTCACGGCTACCATAACGGAGTTCGCCATATAAGCATGCGTTAGGATGGATATCGGCAGGCTATCTCAGGAGACAAAAGTACCGGTTAAGGAACACCAAAGCCCGAGGTCGACTAACCCAACTGACAGAATAGGACTAGCAGAGCTATCGAAGTCAATAGATAAGCTTAATGGGGGCAGCCGACTTAAGGAATTTGAATATGGGGAGAATCGAGCATGTTCTAAAGAAGGGAGGTATCCTAAATGCGGAGAAGTGGAAACTTGGCGTAGGTAAATACGAGATGTGCGCGTTAAGCGGAAAAAAGGTTAATTTTGTTACGAATATCGACAGAATAGTTCTACACAAATCCATACAGTAGCCAATGTGATCAGAACGTTAATAAAAGAAGCAGTAGAGCACAGCAACGGCAAATCCGGGATGTAACTAAAGCTGTAGTGAAGAAAGCCTTAGCAGCAATGCAAGGGGAGAAAGCCGCTGGTGAGGATCAGGTAACAGCAGATCTGCTTTAGGACGGACGGACGATTGTGCTACAAAAGCTAGCTAGCCTGTACACGCAATACCTTATGACCTCCAGCATACCGTAAGGTTGGAAGAACGCTAATATCTTGATTCGTAAGAAAGGGTACATTCATTACATGAAAAATTGCAGACCGACCATATTACTGTCCGTCGCCTACAAGGTATTTACTAAGGTAATCAGGATTAACATAGTCAAGGGTAACCGGAAGTTTCAGTCAGCCAAATTACCAGGCTGGCTTTCGTAGAGGATATTCCACAATAGACTGTATTCACATTATAATTCATGCGATAGAGAAGGGCGCAGTATATAACTAACCACTTTTACATCCTTCATTGATTACGAGAAAACATTTGAGTCAGTGTAAGTATAAACAGCCACACAGGCATTGTGGAATCAGTGTGGGAAAGAGACTTAAGTTAAAATACTGGAAGATAGCTATAGGAACTGCACAGCTACCACAGTCCTCCATAAAGTCAGCAGTAAAATTTCAATAAGGAAGGGCGTCATGCAGGTAGACACAATCTCGGAAATGCTATTCACCGCCTGTTTACAAGAGGTATTCGGACGCCTGAATTGGGAACAGTTGCGGATAAGAGTTAATGGAGAATACCTAAATTGCCTGCGACTCGCTGACGACATTGCGTCGCTCAGTCACTCAGGAGATTTACACCAAAGCATGATCAATGAGTTAGACCGGCAGAGCAGAAAGGTTGGTCTAAAAATAAATATGCTGAAAAGTAAAGTAATGTTCAACAGTCTATCAAGGAAGCACCAGTTCACACTTAGTAGCGAGGTGCTGGAAGTGGTAACGAAATACGTCGACTTAGGGCAGCTAATGACCAGTGATCCAAATGATGAGAGAGAAATTACTAGAATAATAGGGCGCAGCGCATTGGGCATGTTCTCGGAGATCATAATTGGCAGTTTACCAGTATCCCCCCTAGATAAAAATACGCAACAGCTGTATCTTGCCGGCATGTACCTGTGGGGCAGAAAGGTGGAGTCTAACGAAAAGGGTTCAGCTTAAGGACAACGCAGTGAGCTACAGAAAGAAAAATGCTAGGTGCAATGTTAAGAGACTGGAAGCGGGCGGAGTGTTTGAAGGAACAAACGCAGGTTAATCATATCGTAGTCGAAACCAAAAGGATGAAATGGGCTTTGGCAGGGTATCTTATGCGAATGCATGATAACCGCTAGCTCTTAAGGGTAACATAACGGGTTAAGGTAAACATAGCAGGGGCGGCAGAAAATATGGTGTGCGGATGAGATTAAGAAGTTTGCGGGGATACTGTAGGCGCAGTCGGATAAGAAGTGGGTTAATTGGAGAGGCATGGGAGAGGCCTTTGCTCTGAAGTGGGCGTAGTCAAGTTGATAATGATGATGACGCTAAAGGGTATAACATCGTTAACCGACGCTACATGCCGCCTTTGTGGAGGCAAGCGTGGCGGCAGGTGTTAGCTGCGCCTGGACATCGATGTGACGTCAGGCATCACGTGGTCCGGTTCAGAAAGGCGGCAGTAACTGCACTATTATGTGCGATGATGAGGCCTACGCTATCGCAATGAGGTGCGCAATTGAAACAAGTGTTGTACGCCCAAGTTTTCAGAAGAAACCAATCTGAAAATCCCGAGGCAAATTCCAGCAGTAACCGTAGAGCGGGCATAGTCGCTTGACCATCCGCCTCGCATGCGTGAGGTTCTGGGTTCAATCCCCGGTGTCGCCTGATACACAACGTTGCTAAAATGGGTGCAAGCTTCCCCTCACCTGACGCTCAGCTTATTCAGAGTGAAATTCTTGGGAAATGGGTTTTGACCCCATTTTTAGTAAAAGACAATACTTTGTGGCATGGCGCTCTTTGGCCGCAGATGCCCTTGCGCTGTAAAAATTTGCAATCATCATCACAACTGCCCACAGCTTTTACGCGCCTTGACAAGATATCATAACCGAAGCCTTTTTCCACGTTTTTCGGTCGAGGGAAACGCGACGTAGACTGAGCAGTACAAGATAATGTGAAGCGCAAGTATGAAGAAAAAAATAAAGTCAGCACATTGGCTTAGGTGGTTGCCTGAAATTTGTAAAGATATGAGCGCTTGCGCCAACCACTAGTAACAGTACCAGGGGATTGACTCCGTAGGTAGCTCTGCAATCTGTTTACAGAAGACAGGCCCTCCGAAATGTCTTGCTCTCTATAGTTTTTATAGAGGACAGCCCTTTTCACGCGAGAGCTTTGGTGACCCATGTCGAAAAAAAATCGAACGTCGCTGTTGGCTACCTTTTGAAGCCTGGAAGCGGCAGCAACCAGAGCAGTTGGCCGCCCCGAAAACCAAGGTGGACCACCTAGGCCACGTGACCTTGCGCGGTCATCACAACCTGCCACCGGATCGTGATCAAAGTGACCACTGTGCAAGATGGCAGTTGGGTTAATCAGTACCCGCGGGAGATTGCTCTGAAGGAATAACCTGGGTCGCACACGCTCCATCGCTGGCAGCACCTACCATCGAAGTGGAGTGTCGCATCGCATAAACGCTCCACCGCTGCGCTGGGTATGGTAACATGATTTCAAGGGATCTATGAATTTAAATTCGGAAATTCCTATTTTCGCATACATGGGCATTATTAATGTCGCGTTTAAAGCCTTAATCAGGAAATGAAGTGTACCCTCCTCTTTTTTACGCCTATCGACATATTTGCACTCAGCTGCCATACGCTGGCGAGTAGCTTCATTTCGAAAAGCTTCTTACAAACCTGCGCAATGAGTCTGGGGCTAGCACGTGGTTTTCAGGCAGCGCCCGGCTTTGTGCCTTCTTTTTCGTGGTCCCGTCTGCTGTGCTGTTTTATTGCAAAGTTGTTAGGCTATGCGCCTCCTTTGTGAAGCTGCCTCCGATGACGCCTCCACAAGGATTTGACAATGCTTTTGGAAGGCACGGGACAGCTATACGGCGTTCGATGACGTTGTAGTAGACGGAGTCCCTTTACAGCAAACAGTAACAAATTTACAGTGCTGGAGGAATAAAGCCAGTTCGGATGACAATAGCTAAAAGGGAGGAATTCTTCCAATAGCTCCAATTACTCATTCTCTGATGTTACAATGGTGCATTTTAAGCAATGGCTGCTGTCACTTAATGTGTCAGCATTACCACGTGGTCTCGAAGTCTAACGCACTAACGAAGCATAGGCAGTCCTCAATATGCCTAAGTACTTTTTCAGTTCAAATTTAAATTAGATTTCACGGTGTTATGTATTTGGCGTGGGACCGCCTGGCGCTCACGACCCAGGACCACTCTCCGGAGTTGGACTGGCTGTCCGCTTTCCGCAGTTTTGACAAACTGAAGGCAACGACTCAATCGGTACAATATGGCGACTCTCTAGAATATTGCTTCAAGTGCCAGCAAAATGGCAGCGCTCTTTCACGATGACCTTCAGCTTCTTCGTTGGCGGTGGCAGCCTCGTGCGAGGCAAACAGTGTGGTTTCTCGATGGTGTAAAGTAATAAAGCAGAGACAACAACGGAAACGGTCTCTGACTTTCGACAACAGCCGGCATGGAAGCCGAGCGGTAGACGGTCGATTCATGCTTTAGAACCAGTTGCAGACTAATATGTGTATTGTGGTCTATGCCACTCAGGGAACTAAGGCCATCGTATGCTAAACGCAAGGCTAATGTGTTTGCATCTTGAAAAAATGATTAAACTTTTAACAGTTTGCACTGAAGGTGTTGTTCTTTTTATAACGTAAATACGGAGAAAACGACAAGTGCTTCTTCTCACACGAGTAACGTAATATGTAACCTTATGCGTTCGCCATTAAACTGTAGCTAATCTTTTTTCTTAGTCTCTCTGTTCTTCTGCATGAAAATATAATGTGGTTCGCTGCATCCACAGTCTCCGTTTGTTGGCATGAACATAAAATGTGGTTCGCGGTCTCCACATCTCTGCATAGTTCGCAGCTAGGTTTCAATATAAAGGTCTGTCAGATATATGTGGCGAAGTCGAATGCGACCTAAAGTTACTTATTGCATTCCTAATGTTGTACTTTTGCTTTCTTGATTTCTTTGTTGAGATATCGTGCAGCGCATACATCCGCTCTTTCATTGCCACCAATTACTACACGGCTCGGGACCCATCAGAATTGCGTTATGAACATATTACAAAATAATATTGTGACTGCATTGTTGGAGTGTATTGCTTTTAGCAGGCTGAGGAACTTCGCTTAGATAATACTCTTCTCGATGCTATTATCTAATATATTCTGAATACTTGCAATCACAACGTAACATTCAGGTCTAAATACTGATGCAGCTGAGTAAGTTATTTTTTCGATGTTTCCCTCTACTATTGCACTTACGGGAACTGCAGTTTAGAACCATGCAAATTAAACTAAGTGTAGCTGTAATATTTCTCCTTTAGCGTGAGATACTTTTACATGATGTGTTCTGTTGGGGTTATTCTTTTGTTGAGATGCGTAACTCAGACCATAGATATTGGGAGAAGTCATGATGGTTTATCAGAGTTTAATGTCCCAAAGTGACTCAGGCTCTGAGGGACGCGGGAAAAGTCATGAGGATTGTGGTTCTGCGCAATACCAGGAAATGTGCCCAATATGCGAAGTCTAACGCACATTTCTTGAAGCCGCAAAAGTTCTTTCCTCGTATTTGTGGTTTGTGGGGGTTTAACGTCCCAGCGCAAAGGGCCCCGGAAATTTCGACTGCCTGGGGTTCTTAAACTTGCATTTCCATCGCACAGTACACTGGCCTCTAAAATGTTTTCCTCCAGCGAAATTCGACCGCCGGGGCCGGGATTGAGCCCGCGTCTTTCGGGTCAGCAGGCGAGCGCCATAACCGCTGAACCGCCGCGGAAGCCGGACCTGGTTTTTGGGCGTTTATTAGTGAATCTTATTGGAGGAGGACAAGATGTAACGATGGGATAACAAGAGTGTTTTGTTCGTGGTGTTGTTGTAAGAACGTATGCACAAGTGAATGCTGTTCACGTATTTTGAATTCACGGGTCACGTGCAATAACGAAGTGAAAAAGAATAGCCAGGTAAAAAAAAGTTGAAGCAAGGCATTAATTATATCACCGCCGCTGTTCATGGAAAACAAAGCAGAATACCAGCACACATGCATGCCGTAATAAAGCCTACCACTATACAGCATGTACAAAACTTTAAGGGCTTGAAATGTGCCCTTTAATCATCTTGTACTCACAGATGTTTGTCAAAAAAGAGGGCATCGTGTTAACATAGGCCCTTCAAGTCGGGTCAAAAAACCTGTTTCGGAAGATAGGCTCACGGCTTGCAAACAATTGAGGTCGCATTGTCCTGCCCGCGTTATACTAAAACCACTGCTTCCATTTTCACAGTCTGTTTCTGGCACCACGACGCTCATTACCATTATGGTGCCATTATGGCTCGACCATCCATTCATTCGTTTTTGCACCACCACCCAGGCAAGTAGTGCGCAAGCGCCGGCGAAATATTTACACATCACAGCCAACTACGGTGTTCCTCGCTGCCGATCTTTCGTAGACTAGCTCGCGCCGCCGCCGTAGCGTGACGTCTCTTTTGTGCAAATATCCTACTCTTTGTAAGATAATAATCATTCTCGAAAGTGGACGGTGTTGCTCGTAACAAAGAAAAGCTTTGTTCAAAGTCCAAGGAAAGCTGCACTAGGCAGCAGGAAAATTTCTGGTTTTACTATGTTTTGTGTTTTGGCGTTAAAAGTCCGAAAATGACTAAAACGATAAGGAACACTATAGTTGCGGCTCCGGATAATTGGGACCACCTGAAGTTAGCAAGGCTATACAAGAGAATTATTGCATTGCTCTGTTGCTTGACTGCTTGGAGGAGTCACGAGAAAAAAACAAGACGACAGGACGTGGAGCCACTATGAACTGAATATTTATTGGAAAAAATGGGCATATTAAGGGAGATGGAAGCCATGATTCCGCATGCGTGTCGCTGTTTTCCATCAAGTACTGCGAGAGCTGCTCGCCTTCGCATGTCATCTCGCTTTCGTCTACACACACGCGAACACACGCCAAAGTTGTGTCAGCACGCCTTCAATAGCACTATCACCGAGTGAGATGTGGTTTGTTGTCAGACGACAAAAGTTGTTCTTAATCGAAAACATCGACACGTATCCTCCGTGATGGCTCCTGTCTCTCATAATATGCGCATTTTTTTACAAATAAACTTTCAGTTGAGAGTTTCGGCACGTCGACTCGTCGTCATTTTGTGTCAGTTTAACTTCTTAGCGCTTTCAAGTCACGCAGCTCCTCGGGTTTTTTAGCCTGGACTTACATTGCACAGTACACAGGCCTCTAGAATTTCGCCTCCATTGAAGTGCGTCCGCCGGAGAGCGATACGTACATCGAATGCGACCGACGCGGGCTGCGTCGAGGATACGCAAGGTAGCCACTATGCGCGTGCGTACCTCGTCGTGGAGACGCCTGGCGCTCTCTCGGATCAGCGCGGCATCTGCCGCGCCCAGGGACCCCATGCGCTGGACAACCGTAGAGATCTGCGGATGCCACGAGACCAGTTCGAAGGCCACCGCAGCTCGCTTCAGCGAAGAGCCAAGGATGAAAGCAGACGCGCACTGGACGAGTCCGTAGTTGCGGCGAACCTGCGAGAATACATAGGGGAAGGTATATTGTCGCACAGGCTCGCCATGACGGACATTCAGTGCTTCGGGCAAATGGCCGGGCATTAGAGTATCGAGGTGGTATAAACAATGTCCGAGCAAGCGTAGCACGGCGTAGCTGCCAACTCCCATGGGCGCCTATCGGCGAGCCCAGACAGTAACCGGACAAGCTAGACGGTACGCGTGTTAGAACGCTGTAACCTTGTGTTTTGTTTTGAAATTATGGCACATAAGCAGCTAAGGCTATCATGTATCAAAACTAGAAAAAACGTAGGGTCGTTTCTAGCTTATAATAGCGGCGATTTCGGCGAGAGAGAAATCTGTGATTAGGACGCGGTACCATATCGACTCGGGCCAACTTCTCTTGTCCTCACTGTCTCCTTCAGGGAGGCTACTCCGCAGACAATGCGCCCTGCACAGACAGCGTCGTCCAGGTTGACAATACATTGGACCGCCTCCAAACTTATTTACATCTTCGCCAGTCGGAATCTTCTTGAAGTGCACAAGGGAAAGTTTTCTAGCTACTCTCTCGTGAAGCTGTGTGGCGAATGTAGCTCTGGCTTGTGAGGGAACTGCAATGTGTGCTGCGCAAAGTACCACTCTTCTCCAGCGATTGGTCCTAAAAATCGAAGTAGGCCTGGCCTTGTTGGCAGGGCTTAGCGAGGGCGCTAGGTACGGAGCGGGAGGGGGGGGGGCAATGCAGGTAATGCTTGTAAGCCTGTGTACAAGGTGGTGCAATACGAATTTTTAAAGTTGTGGGACCTGCTGTACACTATTGCAAATCGCCAGCAGCCCATGCGATTGTTGTCCTGTCAGCTAACGCCTAGCGAACAGTGTACAGCGGATAACAAGGAGGAGGAACAAGGGCGTAGAAAAGACGCGCAAACAACGGCGCTCCCATGGACACCGCTGCTCGATTTTTTTTTCATCACGGTTTATTGCTGTAGTAGCAAAGATGGTAGAGTGGTCAATGGTACCTTCTAGGGCGAGTTTTTCTTACCACTCAGATAGAAGCGGGATGACGAAATAAACTCGATCAGCGGAGCGCAGGCGCCGCATCGTTCGAATTCCTTTGCGTCGCGGCTCTGCATTGCACTGAAATTTATAAATAGGTCCTTTACAAGAAACCCAAAAAAAGCATGTGGTATGCGTGCCAAGTCACTGGACATCCACCATAAGCGAACGCGCAAAAGATTCACCTAATCGTTTAGCTGCTGTTTACACGACTAGTTTGGTGTACCTTCAATAGCCATAGTAAGCCAGCGTTACGTCTGTATGATATTGAACATGCATCGCATAAATTTGATAGCCACCAGCACGACAAGCATCAGCTGCTTACCAGATTCATGGCGTTCAGTCCAGCTTCATCACCTGGCCACTGCTTCACGCCTAAAGACATAAGCGTGTAACTGCTCTTCAGAACTGTGGAAAGCTTTTGCAGAACCATTTTGTCTCCTTCGTCGATCAGCGCCAGCTGAAGGCTGTGCAGACGGCGGCTGCGCGCAACCCAGTCACAAAGCACTTGCATGTCTTCCTCGCTCACAGATAACCCTGCGAGGAGGTAGACGGACTTGTTCTTGGTTCATTTTTGAAGCAGAACAAACAGATTTTCATTCGTAATCAGCCTGCCATTCAGTTCAAACTCAAGCAGTAATACAAGTTCACACAAAAAAACGGGAAACTTCAAAACAAATGCGGGAATGTAAGAAGACAAAAAGACAACAAAAGAAATTGAAGTACACACCGCGCACACCTAATATTTCGACTCTGAAACAATGTGCTATGCATTCTCACATATTATTGTGCAATTCCACGCATTAATAAAAAAGTGTGATTACATTACAGGTTCATGCTCCATGCCTTCGGGACGGAAGTAACACATTGTAAAACTTGAGCGACACTGTTTTCGCCTTTAAGGAATTAAGCTCCAGCGTTAATGAGTCCATTCAGTGACCTGGGGTACTCTTTGCTGATCACTTTACGTTCATAGATTACGGGGAGTCTTTATGCCGTTCCTGGAACAGTGGTGCAGCTGATAAGTGGTGCACGACAGCTCCAGCAGGTGGTTGTTTCAAACAGGGCCACCGCTGGGGCTTGGCGGACCTAAATTGCTCTTTCCGAGCAACCTCAAGGGACAAGCATTAAGATGCACTTGCTACGGCAGGCAGGCGATACAATCCGGATTTTTCGCTCACAGCTCCGACAACACCGGCACAGACGAAGCGAAGATTTTCTGCGCAACGGGAGAGAAAATGCTAACGCATTAGCAGTCTCCTTTCGTCAATTAACAAGACACACCTTGGAAGATTCAGCTCAATAAGCAATCGATATGAAAAGGAATAAGAAACATGAATATCTAAACTGCACGACACGAAGCGTCCAGTTAAGCGAGTTGAATGAATTAGTGCAGCTCACAGTCCTGGTGGAGAAAGGGGATAACTTGTGGTCGCTGGTGGCGGAGTATATCGCTTCGCATGCGTTTCCTGCCTACATTTTGTCACTTTTTCTACTTCCACGCGTCTCCCTCGAGTGAACGAACGAGCCAATGAATGAGCGAGCCAGTGAGTGAGTGAGACCGTGAGAGAGAGAGCCCAAGAGAAAGATAACGAGAGCCCATGAGAGAGAGAGAGCCCAAGAGAAAGAGATAACGAGAGCCCAAGAGAAAGAGATAACGAGAGAGAAAGAACCCATGAGAGAGACAGCCCACGAGAGCATAAGAGAGACAGCCCGTGAGAGCATATGAGAGGCAGCCCGTGAGAGCATAAGAGAGACAGCCCGTGAGAGCATAAGGGAGACAGCCCGTGAGAGCATAAGGGAGACAGCCCGTGAGAGCATAAGGGAGACAGCCCGTGAGAGCATAAGAGAGACAGCCCGTGAGAGCATAAGAGAGACAGCCCGTGAGAGCATAAGAGAGACAGCCCATGAGAGCATAAGAAAGACAGCCCATGAGAGCATAAGGCAGACAGCCCATGAGAGCATAAGAGAGACAGCCCATGATAGAGTGAGCCAATGATAGAGTGAGCCAATGATAGAATGAGCCAATGGTAGAGTGAGCCAATGATAGAGTGAGCCAATGATAGAGTGAGCCAATGATAGAGTGAGCCAATGATAGAGTGAGCCAATGATAGAGTGAGCCGGTGACAGAGTGAGCCGGTGACAGAGTGAGCCGGTGACAGAGTGAGCCGGTGAAAGAGTGAGCCGTTGACAGGGTGAGCCGGTGACAGAGTGAGCCGGTGACAGAGTGAGCCGGTGACAGAGTGAGCCGGTGACAGAGTGAGCCGGTGACAGAGTGAGCCGGTGACACAGTGAGCCGGTGAGAGTGAGCCAATGATAGAGTGAGCCCTTGAGTCAATGATCCCCTTAGTGAATGAGCCCTTTAGTGAATGAGCCCTTTAGTGAATGAGCCCTTTAGTGAATGAGCCCTTTAGTGAATGAGCCCTTTAGTGAACGAGCCCTTGAGTGAATGAGCCCTTTAGTGACTGAGCCCTTTAGTGACTGAGCCCTTTAGTGACTGAGCCCTTTAGTGACTGAGCGCTTGAGTGACTGAGCCCTTGAGTGACTGAGCCCTTGAGTGACTGAGCCAGTGAGTGACTGAGCCAGTGAGTGACTGAGCCAGTGAGTGACTGAGCCAGTGAGTGACTGAGCCAGTGATTGACTGAGCCAGTGATTGACTGAGCCAGTGAGCGACTGAGCTAGTCAGCGAGCCAGTGAGCGACTGAGCTAGTCAGCGAGCCAGTAAGTGAGTGGGCGAGCGAGCCATTGAGTGGGCGAGCGAGCCATAAAGTGAGTGGGCGAGGGAGCCAGTGAGTGGGCGAGCGAGCAGCAAGTGAGCGAGCGAGCGAGCCGGAGAGTGAGCGAGCGAACCGGTGAGTGAGTGAGCGAGCCGGTGAGTGAGTGAGCGGCCCAGTGAGTGAGTGAGCGAGCCGGTGAGTGAGTGAGCGGCCCAGTGAGTGAGTGAGCGAGCCGGTGAGTGAGTGAGCAGCCGGTGAGTGAGTGAGCAGCCGGTGAGTGAGTGAGCAGCCGGTGAGTGAGTGAGCAGCCGGTGAGTGAGTCGGTGAGCAAGCGAGCCAGTAAGTGAGCAAGTGAGTGAGCGAGCGAGCCAGTGGGTGAGCCAGTGAGCGAGCTAGTGAGAGAGTGAGCCATTGAGTGAGTGAGCGAACGAGTGAAAAACTTGTGAAAAATGGTGGCTATCTTGCAATAGGCACGGCCCTCAATGCAAGCCCTAACAGTTTGTGCTGTCCACTACGCCCTGTCGATCGGCAGGAGCTGGTTTTAAAGTATCATGCTGGACAACGCAGCGTCCCACTGCACAAAAGTGTAGTTATCATTAATAGATGCAGGCCACATTTTTGAGCATGGCCATGCTGTTAGGCTTTGCGAGGGGCAGTCCCCGCGTAGCGGGCATTTATCTCTCTATACACATATGTGGATTTTGTTTATGAAGCTCTCTTGAGGATACGCATCCGTCTGCAACTGTCCTCATGTTAGCGACTGTTCCTTCGTAATTTCCAGTTTGGTGGTGGGTATTTTCGTCTAGAATTTTTTAATGGATCGCGGGTTACGCTACTCTCGACATCATGGCCACACAGTGAAGACTGAGGGCGGCTAAACCAGTGAGCACTACTGGCACTGTTCACTGCCGAGGCATAGAAGTCTCTGACCACTTAGGCTACCACAAAGACTCGACAGACGAATAATAGAAGCAATTCGAGTATTGATGAGATATATCAATGCTCTGACTATAAGAAGTAGCACAGAGGTGATCAGCGCACATTTGCTGAATACAAAAATCCATCATTTACGGCAATCTTAAACTGGGACCTGCGGCAGTACCAATGCAAGATCAAAACAAGGTATCTATTCCCAGCGCAGATGCTCGTGAAGAACTGGCAGGTCCAAAGGCACGACTGATTGCAGCTAGCTTGTCTAACATACCAGCAATTCACAGTGATACCAGAGTGCAAAAAAATAATCGCTTCTTATGCTCCTGCTCTGGAAGAGCAGATTGGTCGGAAGCGATGAGTCATCTTTTCTAGCAGCCTGAGTATACTCTAGTTATAAAAGCTCAATCGGCAAGTGAACCAGTGCAAAGTCACCTGCACTAGAAGGACATAATTTGCACATTTTTGGGCAGCTCGCTGCTAGGTAATATTTAAAGTCTTTATCTGTTGTGGGCCAGCTTATGCAAGAGGCGCCAGTAAGCAAAGTCAAGAGCGCTGTAGAGGACAGAACTGATGCAAGTAACACTAAGTGCCACCCCTGAGCTTTGCTCATTCGTGCCCCGTGCCCCCCTCCCCTCTCTTCTTAGGTTACTTACAGTTCAAACTGAGCTCTTCGATGCTGTTGTTCAGAGCAATACCCTCAATGATCAAGTGCGCGCCGTGAGGTGATGCCGGGAATCTTATGTCGAATCGCCTTAGACTCCGTGTCAGGGGCAGGTAGGCTCTCAGCGCCAGTACAATATCTGGATGCATGTCTCTCCTCCGGAACACCAACTCGAGCGATGACAGATGATCTCCACAGTGGCAGTCGAGTCGGCATGGTGTGCCCAGTGACGTGTACAGCTGGTTGATCGATACACCAGGGTTCTGTTCAAGTTGAGTGCTGAAGCCACGCATCACCAGCGCCGAAAAGATGTTTGTAGGAGCGCTCAACCTGGAACCGCAAGGCAGTCATCAGGAGGTTTAAATCATGTTGAGAGGACAGTGAATAAAAATTTTAGCGTAAAATAGAAACACTGGGTCTGAACATACCCGAGGGGGGCTATTTTCTAAAGAGCCATATGTGTTGTGGGCGTCCAATGAAACGCGAAGAAAACTATCCGAAAGGCTTCAGCAAAACCTAACCCTCTTCTATATTAAGTGAAGGAGGTGATAGCGTTAATGGGATTATTCTCCGGCCTGGGGACAACATTGCGTGTCACTTCGCATACACGGATGCTCTTCTCTTTTTTGACCATCACATAATGCTTAAACTAGCCTTAACTGCACAATTAGAATTAAAGATTCCTCCTGCCCAAGTATTCCTTCTCTTTCGCCTAGATTGTGCCCACATAACCATATATGTTGAATTGGTCATTCTCTAATTTACATTTGTAGATTACGGGAATCCCCACACCAATTCTAGCGTAGCGGTTAAGTGATGTGCCACTGCACTGGTGCATCAACCACAGCCACTGGCGGGGCTTGTGAGAACCAGATTGCTCTTTCTGTGCAAGCACTCGTGACCATTCATTAATTCAACTCTCCCCTGCCAGCGTGGCAACTTCGCTCACAGCCAGTAGGAAGGTTTAGATGACGTAACAAGGTCATGTGACCTAAGTCACAGTGGATGAGTTTGCTTCTCTGGGGATTTCTCACTGACGCCGACGACTGCGCCGGGTTTTCTGGTGAACGGGACCTTTAGCTGGAGGATTTTACTTGTAGGAAACTGAACACAACCACAGCTGAATTTTAGCTATCCGGCGCGAAGACGACTGCGTAAAGTGTTAATGGACTGCACGCTGTGTTTCGTCTCCAGCAGGTACTTCTTTGTTCTTGTTTTCACGTCTGCTACAATGTTTAGATTTCATATCAGGCTGACAGGTCAACATTACCTGTGAGCTATTGGTTTCAGCACCCGACTCGCATGCAGGAGCATCAAGGTTGGATATCCAGTGTCGCCAGTTACCTACCGGTGATGCAAATTGTGCAAACTTTCTCGCGGCCTGGCGCTAGGATTTTGCCGTTTGAAATTAATCTAAAATGTGACTTGGACCCCAACTCAGTGTGCATTACGCTTAAAAGCATTTTCATTTCTTTCTCTTTTGACAAACCCAGGAATTCAACTACACAACGAGAGATCCTGCACAGAATGTTTCCTAAAGAGATTGCCAGTTATTCTTAAAAAGTAAGCGCCGCGAAGAGCCGTTTGTGGTAGATAAGCGTAGCTTGTTTAGCCAGTTGGTGCCTGGTTCCGGAAAATCCATCAGAAAAGCACGCGTTAACACGAAGAAATTTCACCTCGTCCAGCGCGTCTAGCGTTGTCCTGTCCACTCCTCCTTTTGAACGCTTCCATTTCTGCAGATTTTTAGCATAATGCTGGATGAAGACAATAATATAGGAGCACAAGAAGGCGGGGACAAGCGCGAGAGATACAGGACGAAGGACAAGTTTTGGTCAAAATCAAGAGCAACCAACTAGCCCAAGAAACATCTTTGTGGATAAAGGTTGTAATAAAATGTCACAACACGGTTCAGAGTGTGCAACACGAATGTTTGGGCGTTTGCTCCGGTGTGACAATAGCACACAAGATGCAAATTATGCTTGTGTTTCCTCCGAATGCACTTCTACGTATTCCTCTTGAGCCAATTCAGAAAGCCGCATATGGAGACCTATCTAACAGACCGGTCACTTACATTCCAACGGTCAGCTTGTCCGCGGGGCCTGCACGCGCTAGCGCCCCCAACACGGCAGCCATTGTCGAGTTCGGAAGGCGCGGAATGTGCAGCTCCTTGAGTGTGGCGCATTTGACGGCTGCTAGCAGGAGACGATGCATCTCGTTGGTGGAGAAGGCGAACTTGAGGGCAAGGCGCCGCAACGACTTCGTCGCCGCGAGCCCACATAACAAGTGCTGGACGTGGCAACTCAACCGCTCTGTGTCCACCTGCGAGTCAATGAAAAACGCTCAGTGTTGCATCCTTTCTGGACGTTTAGCCCTGGGCAAACGTACAAAATTAAAAAAATTCAATTCGCGCGAATGACTTTTACGCTTCAGTAATGCACGTATCCAGAGAATGCTTGTGTGACTTGGAAATGCAGGCATTGTACGATAGTGAACGCGTTTCATTGCTGGGCGTTACGGATGCATGGGCGTTTGGCGTGAAGGGGTCAGCCTATTAAGGCACAGGCGTAGGAATCTTGGAGGATATGTAGATGTTATTTCTGCGACTATCCGAATGCGTAAGAACCTGGTTATCAGTCGCCATGCACAACAAGACATATAACTTAAGAGGACAAGACGGTTTGCCTCTGCACAACGCCACCTGGTAGCTGTGGAAGGTGTCGCATCTAGTTGTTACATGTGTTAACATTATCAGGCCACAGGGTACTTTCCGTGACAGCCACAATCCTGCCTCGACCCTAGAAGAGGAGGAGGATGATTTATCTCTATGCAGTTTCTCATCTGCCAACCCCGGCAGGTCGAAGCTCACTCTTCTAACAACCTAGGAAGGTTCGGCTTGGTTTCATGGGGTGTTACGTCCTAAAGCCACATATGCTATGAGGGTCACCGTAGTAGAGGGCTGCTGATAACTTCGACAACTTAGGGCTCCTTAACGTGCACCCACATCGCACGGCACTCGTGCCTCTAGCATTTCGCCTCGATCGAAATACGACTGTGGCGATCGAGATCGAACAGGCGTGCTTCGAGTCAGCACCCGAGCACCATGACCACTGAACCACTAAGCGGCAGCAACGTTGGAAAATGAAAGGCTTCTTCCCGTGACGGCCACCTTCCGGTCTCTCTCTCCTCGAAGAGCAGGGGATTACCTCTCCACTTTTCGGACAGCAAACCGTGACAAACTGCAGCTGTATTTTTCATGCACGACCCTTGGCAGGAGGCTCTTGCCAACTAGCGGGTGGGTAGGTGACAGCATAATTGCGACAGCATAGCACCATAATTGCATAAGAGCGGTGATCCACTCTCCGCTCGAACCGTTCAAATCATTCCGCGTCCACGTTTGGCCTTTATGAAGTGACTTTTTCTTGCTACCTCTTCGCGGGCGGTACTGTGTTGCGGCAGTTCTTTTCGCAATCCGTGCGCTTAGATGCAATCTGCGCAATCCACGGATTGCGCATGGATTGCGCAATGCATGACTTAGACGAAAAGATTAAGCATACGCCTCTCAGTGCTCACAAAGCTCAGAAAAAATTGAGTAGACATTTAAGCGCCGTCTTAATAGTATGATCCGAGAACGTTAATGGGTCCCTCCTTGGCATGAGGCCCACTTTTCGTATTACTTCGCAGACACGGGTACTGTTCTTTCAGTCAGCATCGCATAAGGCTTAAGGTACCGTAAATGTTCAATGCGACAGCAATTAAGATCTCTCCCACGCAAGTACTCCTTCGTCGCATAAGTTATTCCTCCATACCCATATATCTGAAATTCCCCGTTTCCTACTTTCATCGTTTCTTCTTTCTTGTTTCTTCCCTTACATCAGCACCGGAAGGAGACAAGACGTCGTATGGAACAAACTCCTGTGTATTTCGCATGCTGTTGTTCTGCAATTTATATGAGCCTTCACCGTAGTTCGCCTAGGATCGTTGAATTCACCACGCTGCAGTGCTAGACAGCAAGGAAGAGATCGGAGGCCCGCGCAGTGCTTCTCTGAAATTTACACTCTACTACACTTCCACCGTTTAGCGGCACAGCGATCATGTAGAGGTACAGCGTCCGCCTCGCGTGCAAGAGGACCGGGTTCTAATTCCGATGGTGCGCAATCTTCAGCCGGAGTAAAAAAAAAATACGCGCGTGTCGATGGAATTGCATAACCAGGCCGTGGTGCGGTCTAATCTCGGTGACCAGAACCGACAAGGCACTCTCAGGCAAGACCTTGGTTTGGGAACCCTTCTGCAGTACATAGCAGTTCCCCTATATATTTCATTACATCTTTATATCGTAAATGCACATTTTTCAAAGTAAGAGGGCATCAAAAATTTTCGATTACGACTTCTTCAGACACGTTTTTTTTTCTGCAATAGCTGCCGTAGATGGCGCCAGTTAGTCCAGCGAGGATAAAGATGCGCTGATTGAAAAGCGTTGTGTTGTGTTATATGGCGCGCAAGCAACTAAGGCTCTCAGGCGCCAAGCTCAAGGTTTAAGAAATTGCTTTCTGTACATTTTTACAAAGGTATAATAAATATGGCGGTGTAGAAAGCCTAAAGCGTTATTTCCTTCTTCCCAGTATTGAGAGATAAACAAGATTCACAAATGGCCAATAATAAAGGTTTCAAAGGAGGCTGGGTAACTTTATCAGCCATCCTTGGCTGTGCAAAGACTGGAGGTCCCCAACCAATAAAAATAAAAAAGCCTCAGCCCTTTTCTCAGAAATGGGACAGTGACTGAGGTGCATCAAGCAAAGTACTGTGTGATGTTTTAGATGTTAAGAACATCAGCTTCTGTTAAAAATATAAAACACAGGACATGTCCACAATTGAATTTTCACCTAAGAGCAGTCATGGATGAAAAGGTATGTATTGGTTATAAAACGGACAGAAGCACTTTTTCCGTAGCTTTCCCAGTTTCGAACGAGCAATTAAATTGTGTCTGACTGTAAATTCATCTCCACATGAACAATCTGGTTGGTCTTCTTTTGTTAGCAGAATTTTGTGTGTAATGTGTGTGTGGTCTATACGGAGACGGCAGATAATGACTTGCTTGAAACGTTTCTGGTGCACACATGACTTTCATTCACCCAGAGCTGGTTTTATTAAGTGTAGCTTCTTATTTACTTCGTTGTTCCAAGTGGACTGTGAAACTTTCCTCGTCTTACATTGTAGTAATTTCATGCAATCTTTATAGGTCCATTTTTTTAGAGGACGATCAGCGGAAAGTAAGAAATAAGCCATCAATGATCTTTGTAGTTTGGTCGGAATGCTAGCCATCCACCATCAAGCCGATCTAGGGGCCAGGACCGGAACTTGCAAGCAAGTCCTCGCACGCCAGCTGTACACCCCAACTATAACCAGATCTGATGAACCCGGGGTTGTTCGCCACACATGGTTAACCCTAGCCGCCTATGAAATATGTAAGAAAACACGAGAAGAGAGGCGGAGAGAGAGGAGAGTTTATGAGAAAGAAGAAAGGAAAGTAAAAGATGGAGAGGAGGACAGGAAAAGGCGACTGCCGATTTCCCCTGGTCGGTTCAGGTCGGAGGTGCCGTCTACAGGAAGCTCGAGCCAAAGTGGTGAGTTGCCTCCGTCAGGGGGTCTTTAAGGTCCAAACTCTCGGCATCGACTCAACCACCAGGAACCCCTTATACCCGGGCACGGCGATGCCACGCACGGCTAGGCGTGGGTGCTCGGGTCCGTGGTGATGGACTGTTCACCGTCATCCCCCTTGAGGGATGTCCGTGCGGATGCTCGGGAACCCGTGGTGTCGCCACTCACCAACGCCTGCAAACTGCAGAAGCCTCCCTGCGGGGCTTTGTGTCGTTATGAAGAGAAAAATAAACTGAAAGAAATTAAGTTTGGAGATAAATGGCTCCATGGGACGCCGTTAGCCAACGCATTCTATTGTTAAAAAATTTTTGCAAACACCATTTCTACAATATGTATGGAAGATCCTATTAATTACCTTTAGAAGCATGACCACTCGTTTTTTTAGCGCCAACAGATGAAACCGAAATATTATCAACATCCTGTAAGAAAAACAGGAATGGGGAAGACATTGGCTCTGTGAATATTAAAAAAATACAGTTGTTTAATGAATAGGTAGCCGCCACTGCATTCATTTTAACCTTTTATTAACAGCTGGCGTCTTTCTGAGCTTGATGCAGGTTACCCAATTTGTGGTATTTAAAGGCGGAGACAAGCGCACGTTTGCTCACTGTAGAAGCGTATCAATACTACATAAATTTCAAACGCACTGGTGAAAATTCTACACTCTAAATTACCTTTATAACTAGAAGGTTTTAAAATGCTGACAGATTTCCAACGTGACTTCGAAAGGTAAGGCCGAGACAGCACTGCTCTTCCGAAAAGATATAATGAATATTGTAGGAGCGAAAATGGTTTTTCCAAAGCTTTCTGCTTTTTAGATCATGCTATCCTTTTCCAAAAGTTTGAGTGGTGGAATACGTGAAGCTCCCTTCAAGTCAATAAAGACATACCGAAGCAGGTACAAACAATTTTTGGATGTTATTATTCCATCTTGCTGTCTAATATCCAGGAATGCCCAAATTTAGTGTATTAAACCCATTTTTATTTTTTTGTGAATGATATTCGGCACAGCGTGCCTGAATGTCAAGTAGGTACGTATGCTGAAGATATACTACGGTTTTTAACGAATGATGTACATAATGAAAATGAGATAACAGCCAATCGTATGTTAGCGCAGCTTCAGTGCTAAATTATTAATAACAGTCTTAAAATAAAGAAAATAACTGAATGTGTGCCTTTCTGGTTAAAGAGACATCCTTTTTACACGAGTTAAGTATTGAACTATGTGGCGAAGTAATTGACCTAGCTCAATACTTTGAGTAAAGTTTACAAAGAGCAAATCTCTGAATGAGTGTGCACTACATTCAACGTAAGTTTAGGAAAGCACTGTGAATAATTTGTAAACACCGCTTAATCTTCGCTTAACAAATGAAGCTCATGTTAAAGGCCTAGGCACATTCGTGGTTTCCATCTTGTCTGCGGCACCACCAAAGCGCAAAACTTTACCGAAAAACGCCTTGAGAATACATAGTGACGTTACCTATTTAAGCCATACAGACCTCATATTTTCAACTTAGCATTGTTCCCGTAGAGAGCCTTTGCACATTTTGATGTCTGGTTTCGCACCAAGTGGCCAGTCAGAGGTCTAACAAAAGACTATTGCAGATAGCCGGTTTAGTCAAACGGAAACCTTTATAACACTTCCTTACCGAAAGCATGGAATATACAGACAGACTTGGTCAAAAGTCTTAAGGACACGGAGTTCAGGTGCATCGAAACGAAGGCTTCTAGAATGGTCTGTGTAGCGGATCATTCAAAATAAACGTCAAGCAGGAAGCTTCTCTACTGCAAGAAGAAGCCTTCTGCTAGTACTTCAACGTGATTCGGTCTTTAATTGTGCCGTAATGGCTCATTTTTGCGGCTGAAGCGAAAAGCCTTTGGCATTAAGACATTTTACCGCGACACTACCTACTTCAGGCCCCAACTACGGCCTCACATCTGGAAACGCATTACCATTGTTACTAAATCAATTCTGCATGATTGTTGTTGTTGTTGTATGGGGTTTTATGGCGCATAAGCAACTATGGCTATCATGCGCCAAACACAAGGTTAGATGATGCTATGTCAAGTGTACAGAGGTTACATTATAATAGATTTAAAACACTGGCTTTCTTTAGAAACTTACAAACAAGTGAAAATTCGACGAGTGTTTGCTCGCCTAAAAGCAATGCGGGATGAAATGGAATGTGTTCATTGTAAAATACCGTAAAAACGTTTTGTCTAAGTTCTTCGAGATGCGAACAAGAAATTAAAATGTGATTTACTGTGAGCTCTTCACCACACATTTCACACACAGGTTTGTCTTTTTTTGTTAATAAGAAGTTATGGGTGATGTGTGTGTGTCCTATGCGTAAACGACATAAAATTACTTCGATAAAACGCTCTTTATGGTGGCATGATTTCCATTCTTTTATAATGGGCTTTATGGTATGTAGCTTGTTGTGTCCTTCATTTTCCCAAGGAGCTTGCCACTTGTCTCTTAGTCTGCTATGCACTAACTTCATGTAGTCCCTAGGAGGCAAATTCACATGTTTTATTTCCATGGTTCTGGTTTGTGCAGCACACATGTCGGCTCTCTCATTGTCCTGAATGCCAACGTGACTGGGAACCCAGCACAATTTTATAACATGTTTTTGTGTTGTGACCTTTACTATATTATGTATGATGCTTCCAATCAGTGGCTCCGTGGCATTTTTAGAGTTTAATGCTGTAAGGACGCTCAGTGAATCTGTATAGATGATGCTGTTTTTGATGTTTTCATTTGTTATTTTCTGCACCGCAACACTAATAGCATAACACTCCGCGGTGAAAACTGTAGCATATGAGGGAAGTCGTACTGCATTTTCATTTTTTCCTTGTATTACTGCGCTTCCTACATGAGCATGAGTTTTTGACCCGTCAGTATAAAATGGAGTGTAATTTCTGTATTTTTCTTGTAGTGCTAGATATTCTTGTATTATCTGGTCGTGTGGGGTACGAGTTTTCCTGAGGCGTGTTAGTGTGACGTCACACACTGTGGGAAGAGTGTACCACGGTGGTAGCGCTTCGTATCTTGGGGCAATATTTTTAATTTCATTTAGTATGTTTAGTGCTTGGCATTTTTCTTCGAAGCGCAAGAGCAACGGCTTAATTGCGTGAGGCTTGTTGTTGAAGAGTATTCTGGATGGGCATTTCGTGGCGATTGAGTAACAGAGATGTTTGGGGTGAGAAAGGATTTTGAGGATGTATGTACAAGTTAGTGCAGTTCTTCGATCTTCTAAGGAAGGTTCATTCGTTTCCACATACAGACTTGCTATTGGTGAAGTTCTGTAAGCACCAGAAGACAACCTTAAACCAAGATTGTGGATAGGATCTAGTCGTTTTATGTAGGACGGTCTTGCTGAGCCATATACTATGCACCCATAGTCTAACTTAGAGCGAACCAGAGAACGATATATATGTAATAGGCATGCCCTATCAGATCCCCAGCGTTTTCTTGACAGTAGTTTTAGCACATTGAGGGCTTGGGAAGCTTTTTTCTTTAAGGTGTTTATATGTGGCAAGAAAGTGAGCTTTTTATCGAAAGTTATCCCTAGAAATTTATGCTCTTGTTTTACAGGTAATTGGGTTTGGTTTAGATATATTGTGGGGTTGGTCTGTAGGCCTCGTCTCAAAGAGAACAGAACCGCTACTGTTTTCTGAGGGGAAAATCTAAATCCGTTTCTATCTGCCCAGGTAGCCAGTTTATTTATTGTTATTTGTATCTGTCGCTCACAGGTGGGTATGCTGGATGACGTGCATGCTATTTGGAGGTCGTCTACGTAAACAGAGTACATTATGGATTTTGGGATTACTTTTCCTATTGAGTTCATTTTGATGATGAATAAGGTCGTGCTGAGGATGCACCCCTGGGGTACGCCAGTTTCTTGTGTAAAAGTGTTGGAGAAGGTTGCACCTAGGCGGACTCGGAACGTGCGGTTGGTTAGGAAGTCATTCAAACAGCTCAGCATCCTGCCGCGGATACCTAGGTCCGCTAGGTCACGGAGGATACCGAACCTCCACGTGGTATCGTAAGCCTTCTCCATGTCGAAGAAGACCCCGATACAGTGCTGGTTGTGGATGAACGCTTCCCGAACTGTGTTCTCAAAGCGAACGATGTGATCGGTTGTGGAACATGTCTTTTTAAAACCGCACTGGTGTATATCTAAAAGTTGCCGGGACTGAAGTATGAAGGTTAGTCTGATGTTTAGAATGCTTTCGAATGATTTTGCTATACAGCTAGTGAGTGCTATTGGCCTGTAACTGGTGGGAGTAGTTGGTGGTTTGCCAGGTTTTAGGAAGGGTACTATGATTGCTTCTTTCCATGCTTGGGGGATTTCTCCACTCATCCATATTTTATTGAAAAATTTTAGGAGAGCCTCTATGGCAGTCTCAGAGAGGTGAGCAAGCATGGCATAATGTATATTGTCTGGGCCTGGTGCTGTCATTTTACCGGATGTTAGTACTGTGTTTAGTTCCTGCATTGTAATAACCTGATTGTAGTCTTCGTGTATGCATGTTCCAAAGGGAAGTTTTTGTTTTTCTACTATTGTTTTGTGCTTTTGAAATGTTTGTGTATAGTTGGATGAGCTTGAAACTGTGGAAAAATGCTCACCCAATATGTTGGCCTGTTCTTCTAATGTTGTTTGAGTACCGGGTGTTGTTAGCATTGGAAATGTGAATGGAGTAAAATTTCCAGTGAATTTCCGCACCTGCTCCCACATTTTCTTGGATGTTATTGAGCTGTTTATGGAGGATATGTACTGTTGCCATGATGCCCTTTCTGTGTTGCGTCTGATGTATCGTGCTTTGGCTCTAGCCCTTTTGAAGATGAGCAAGTTTCCTGCAGTGGGATATCTGCGAAGGTTGCCCCAAGCCTTGTTTTGCTGCTTTTTAGCCGATGAGCATTCGTTTGACCACCAAACTTTATGTGTTTTTCGTGCAATTTCAGACGTTTGTGGGATGGCTTCTATTGCTGCAGATATTAAGCATGTGACAAATTTTTCATTTAGTTCTTCTATAGTAAGGGTTTCGGCATATTCTTTTTCTAGTGTGGCCTTCGTTCTGAAAAGTCCCCAATCGGCGAGGTGAATTTTCCATCGCCGTGGCTTCGTAGGGATGATGGATGTAGCTGATGTTAGCTTTAAAACTGTAGGTAAGTGATCACTTCCCCGTGGGTCGTCTAAAACATCCCAAATAAAATCATTAAAAACCGATGGTGATGCAAACGCTAAATCTAGGCAGGTCATTTTTCCAGAGCTGGGGCAGCAGTACGTTGCTTTTCCAGTGTTCATTAAACATATGCTATTTGAAAGAATCAAATCCTCGATGAGCTGACCCCTGGAATCAGTATGCTCACTTCCCCAGAATGAGGAGTGTGCGTTAAAATCCCCAATTATGACATATGGCTCAGGCAACTGTCCCAGAAGTTCTTCTAGGTCATGCATAGTAATTGTGTTGTGTGGTGGCATGTACACAGAACATATTGTTATTGTTTTATGGCTAATGATGTTTACTGCGACCGCTTCTAAGTTCGTCTTTAATGATACCTCTCTTGCAGGGACATCGCTTTGCGTAATGATAGCGACGCCTCCTGAGAGTCGGCTAGCTTGTTCTCGGTCTTTCCGGAAAATATTATATTTTTTTAAGATGTTTGTGTGCTGTGGCCCAAGGTTCGTTTCTTGCAGGCACACAGCTGTAGGTGCCATTGTTTTGAGCATATCGGTTATGTCTGTGTAGTTTCTGTGTAGACCTCTACAGTTCCATTGTATTAGATATGCCATTGTGAGAAGTTGGGGATTGGGGAAAGTCACTTATTTTCAGGAGCAGTGATTCGTGGTTTCCCTTTTTTCTCTAGGGAGTCTCGCCGCCGCTGTAGCGGTGGCGAACTAGGAGTTGTATCCATCGCCACTTTCGTGGCGCCGGATTTCTGCGGAGATTCCGCGGATGCGTGTTTTTTAGATGTCCGCGGACTTCCGCTGACATCCATCTCCTCCACGGTGGACGTGGAGGATGCTTCTTGGTTGCGATGGCCCGTGGCCTTCGCATTCGTCTTTTTTGCTGGCACCGCTGAACCAGGCCCTGCTCCAGCGGCAGAGTCTTTTGGGCCAGTAGTTGCCTTCTTATAGGGGTGGGGCGACAGGTCCAGTTCAGCATAGCTGTTCTGGGTGTCTATCGCCGAGGATGCCACTGCTGAAAGTAGGGCCTGAGGGCCTCCGGCGAGGATCGCGTGGTCTTCCCGCGAAATTTTCAGCCCTGTGGACTGTGTCATTGACTTCTGTGGTGGGGACTTGGTTGTCGACCCCAGATCCTTCGGATCGACCTGTGTGCCGACAGAAACCGAAGGCGGCGGCGGTCCCCGCGTCACCGCTTCGGAGTATGTCCCTTTCTGTTGGAAAGAGACGCGTTTTTTTGCTTCAAAGTAGGACAGGTTTTCTGTGGTCTTCAAAGTTATGATTTGTTTTTCTGTTTTCCAAACTGGGCACGACCTGGAGTACGCGCCATGTGCGCCATTGCAGTTGATGCATTTTGGAGTGCGTTCGCATCTTTCTTCTGTATGTGCGTCTTCTGCGCATGTGACACACGTGGGTTTGCCCCGGCAAGCCAACATGCTGTGTCCAAAGCGCTGGCACTTGAAACATCGTCTCGGATTTGGTATGTATGGGCGGACTTTACAATGGAGGTATGCGGCGTGGATGGAATCAGGGAGAGTTGTACTATTGAAAGTTAGGACGATGTGTTTTGTCTTGATTTCAGCATTATTTCTCCGGATGGTTATTCGTCGGGCTGCTATTACTCCTTGTTCAGCTAGTTCTTCTTCCATTTCCGCATCCGTACTCTTTAGGAGTTCATATTCAGATATGACGCCCTTTGAGTGGTTCAGGGTGCGGTGCGGGGTTACCTGTACGCTCATTTCTCCAAGATTCTGTAAAGACATCAGTTTCGCGCTCTGTTCTTTTGTGTTTATTTCTACAAGGAGATCTCCGGTTCGCTGCTTTTTTGCTTTGTAGTTTTTGCCTACACAGCTTTTTAGGGTGTTGGCGATGACAAATGCAGACAGGTTGGCTACCGGTTCATCAGTGTTTGAGTGAACCATGAAAAACTTCGGAAACGTTTCTGGTTTCTGTGGCATCAATTGTTTCGCATCGGTGCGACTCCTTTTTGGGAGCCGATCAGATTTTTTTGAAAATTTTTCCATACGGCATGTACTGGCTAAGGGTTCCAAATACTTTGTCGCCTCTGATTCACCCTTATACACAGAGGAAGGTCCCGGGACTCCCCCCCTGGTAGACAGACGAGGAGCCCATCGGCCGAGGATTGACCACTTCCTCGACCGCCACCGTTCAAGGTTTCTTCCCTCCACCTTTCAACCTATCGCCACGGTACGGATGACAGCTTCGGTATGGGGGCTAAGGGTCCGTGGTGGCGCCAAGCACCAACACCTCGTTACACAAGGTGCCCTTGCGGGAATTCTGCATGAAGGCGTCTAGTTTCATGCACTATCATTTAATGCTGCAGTCACATTGCTGTCGGCTGTGTGAGCGTACACATTGCCAGTTTACCCTAAAAGCCTTTATTTTATTGTTCTATCGTTTCGTTATACTTTGATAAATTGATTTTGTGTACGAAGTTAAGCTGAAACCACGATTACAAAAGCATGCGCTTTCTTTGTTTATGTGTATAACGCGTTTGGTTACGTGGCGCGCGTTAATTAGTTCGGAGTTTCTGGCGCAAGGGCGATTAAGGAAGGCCAAAGAGCGCCACAGCAATGTGTATCTCAATCGAATTTAATAGTGATAATGATGTAATTATGATAGGCTACGCACAAAAGGAAATAAAGCACTAAAAATCTACTGTAAATGGCTGGAACGAAATCACGAGATTTTGGTATCATTAAGTAAAATGTGGTCTAAAATGGAGGCTGAAAGAGCAAGAGGGCGAGGAGTTGGCTGCCACTGTGTATGGCTGCGCCACCTCTTAGTCTGTGAAAGGGTGGCGTTTAGATGGTTAGTTAGTTAGTTATATTGATTTTAATGGCGCAAAAGCAACTATGGCTATGATGCGCCAAACACAAGGTTAGGTTCTTGTTAAATGTTACACTTTTTATACCTAGAGTTTGTTTAAAACATTGGCTTCATTAAGGAACTTAAAAATGCTTGAAAGATCAACCAGTGCTTGATCACCTAAAAGCAACTTGGGGTGTAATGGGATGTATTCATTGTAGAGTGTTGTAAAATATTTTTTTCTTAGTTGTTCCAGTTTTCTACATGAAATTAAAATGTGGTTTACAGTGAGTACATGGCCGCACATTTCGCAAAGAGGTTTGTCTTGTTTTGTCAGTAAAAAGTTGTGTGTAAGGTGTGTGTGCCCAATGCGTAGCCGACATAAAATAACTTCGGTAAAACGTTCTTGATGTCTACATGATTTCCATTCTCCTAAAACGGGTTTTATAGAATGCAGTTTGTTGTTTGCCTGTTCTTCCCATGCAGCCTGCCACTTAATTCTGAGTTTACTGTGCACTAATTTCAAAAAATTCCTGTGTGGTATGTTATCTTGTTTTATTTGATCAATTCGAGCTTGTGCTGCGCATGCATCTGCTCTCTCATTACCTACAATTCCAACATGGCTGGGCACCCAGCAGAATATAATGTTATGATTTTGTTTTTTTATTTTAATTATGTTATGTATGATGTTTCCTATAATGGGTTCAGCGGCGTTTCTACAGTGCAGCGCTTTGAGCATACTCAGTGAATCGGTGTAAATGACGCTATTTTTAATGTTTTCTTTTACTATTTGGTCGACGGCTACAAAGACTGCATAACTCTCAGCAGTAAAAACCGATGCATACTGTGGCAGTCGTATCATTTTTTCATTTTTGTCTTGAATTACTGCACATCCAACATGACTTTCTGTTTTTGACCCATCAGTGTAGAATTCAGTGAAGGTGTCATATTTTTCTTGCAGTTCAAAGAATTCTTGTAGTATGAGCTGATGTGGCATTTCCTTTTTATGTAAGCGTGTCAGTAGGAAGTCGCACACTGAAGGCAGATTGTACCATGGTGGTAAATTTTCATATTTTTGTGCAATATTCGGCAGGGCATCCAGTACTCCTAACTCTTCACATTTATCTTCAAAGCGCATTATTAGTGGCCGGATGGATTGTGGTTTATTGTTAAATAATCTTTTGGATGGGCACTTGGTAACAATGGGATAGCAGAGATGTTTAGGGAGAGAACGGGTTTTTAGGATGTACGTGCATGTTAGTGCGACTCTTCTATCCTCTAGTGTGGGCTCATTAGCTTCAACGTAAAGACTCTTTACCGGGGATGTTCTATAAGCTCCAGTTGATAGGCGCAAACCAAGATTATGAACAGGGTCCAGTCGTTTCAAGCAGGATGCTCTTGCCGAACCATATACCACACACCCGTAGTCTAGCTTGGAGCGCACCAAAGAGCGATATATTTGCAATAGGCATGCTCTATCGGACCCCCACCGTTTTCGCGAGAGTACCTTTAATACATTGAGGGCTTGGGATGCTTTCTTTTTCAGGTTGTTAATGTGTGACAGAAATGTAAGTTTCTTGTCAAAAGTGACGCCTAAAAATTTATGTTCCTGTTTGACTGGCAGTGTGGTTTGATTCAAGCACAGATTGGGATCGACCTGTAGGCCTCGTCGTAATGAGAATAAAACAGCTACTGTTTTTTGAGGGGAGAACTTGAATCCATTTTTCTCTGCCCAAGCAGCCAGTTTATTGAGTGTGATTTGTATTTGTCTCTCGCAGGACAGTATGTTGGAAGAAGTGTATGCTATCTGTATGTCGTCTACATAAACTGAATACATTACGGACTTAGGTATTACTTTGGCCAAAGAATTCATTTTTACTATAAAGAGTGTCGTACTTAAAATGCATCCCTGGGGTACGCCGTTCTCTTGGGTGAATGTCGTTGATAGAGTTGCTCCCAGACGGACTCTGAATGTGCGGTTAGTCAGGAAATCGTTCAAGCAGTTCAGCATCCTGCCGCGGATCCCTAGGTCTGCTAGGTCATGGAGGATGCCGAACTTCCACGCGGTATCATATGCCTTCTCCAAATCGAAGAAGACACCGATACAGTGCTGTTTGTGGATGAACGCCTCTCGGATGGTGTTTTCTAGGCGGACAAGGTGATCAGTGGTCGAGCATGCTTTCTTAAATCCACATTGATGTAAATCTAAGAGTCGGCGAGATGCAAGTGTGAAGGTCAGTCTAGTGTTTATAATGCTTTCGAAAGATTTAGCGATGCAGCTGGTGAGGGCTATCGGTCTGTAATTGTTAGGACTTGTTGGTTGTTTTCCGTGTTTCAGAAAAGGTACTATTATTGCTTTCTTCCACTCCTCAGGTATATTTCCAGTTGTCCATATTTTGTTAAAGAATTTCAACAATGCCTGCACGGCAGCCTCAGAGAGATGGGCAAGCATTGCGTAATGCACATTATCTGGGCCTGGTGCTGTCTTTTTACCAGAAGATAATGCCCTAATCAATTCCTGGAGTGTGATGGGTTGATTGTAGTCCTCGTGTATACCTGCTGCAAATGGAAGTTTTTGTTTTTCTGCTATTGCTTTGTACTTCTGGAACGTGTTTGTGTAATTGGACGAACTGGAAACTTCAGCAAAATGCTCACCTAGTATGTTGGCCTGTTCTTCTAATGATGTTTGTGTCCCGGGTGTAGTCAATAGAGGAAGTGTGAAAGGGGTATGGTCACTACTGAATCTTCGAACTTTTTCCCACATTTTTTTTGAGGTTATTGAGCTGTTTATAGAGGACACATATTTCTGCCACGAGGATTTCTCGGCATTTCTCCGAACGAATCGCGCTCTGGCCTTGGCCCTCTTAAAGGCAATCAAGTTCTCCGCTGTGGGATACCGACGCAGAGAGCCCCAAGCTTTATTTTGTTGTTTTTTTGCCAATGTGCATTCTTGTGTCCACCATACTTTATGTTTTTTGTGTACGAGTCCTGTTGTTTGCGGTATGGCTAGTGTAGCGGCCGATATTATGCATTTAGTAAATTTTCCATTAATTTCGTCTATGCTGAGATCTTCACAAAATTCTTTTTCTAGTGTGGCACTTGCTGTAAAAAGTGACCAGTCGGCGAGGTGAAGTTTCCAGCGCCGTGATCTTGTGGGGATGACTGGAGTAGACGATGAGAGGCTGATGATAATAGGTAGGTGATCACTTCCCAGGGGGTCATTTAAAACATCCCATTTAAAATCTGTAAAAAGCGATGGTGATGCGAAAGCTAAATCGATAAAGCTCATTTTTGCTGAGCTTGGGCAACAATAAGTTGCTTTTCCAGTATTTAAAAGACAGATGTTATTTGAGAGGATAAAATCTTCGATTGTTTGCCCCCTAGAGTCGCAGCGCTCGCTTCCCCAAAAAGGGGAGTGAGCGTTAAAATCCCCAACTACCAGATATGGCTCTGGAAGTTCATCTATCAATTCTTCTAGATCATGGACTGTTAGTGTAAAATGTGGAGGAATGTATACGGAACAGATTGTTAGTGTTTTATAGCTGACGATGCTGACTGCAACCGCCTCAAGTTTTGTATTGAGCTTGATTTCTCGAGCAGGGACGCCGCTTTGGACGACAATTGCGACGCCTCCTGAGAGTCGATTTGCCTGCTCGCGATCGCGTCTAAAAGTTTGATAATGTTTCAGGATATGCACATGTTGTGGACCAAGATTGGTCTCCTGAAGACATAAAACTATGGGTAACATTGACCCTAAAATATGTGTTATGTCACTATAATTCCGCATAAGTCCTCTACAATTCCATTGAATTAAAAAAGCCATGCTTGTGTTTTTAAAAGAAAATGAAAGGAGATTTACTTATGAGGTGGGCCCGTTATGAGGGGCCTGTCTTTTTTTCGCTCAAGAGAGCTGTTCCGCCGCTGTAATGGAGGCGGAGTGGGTGTTGTATCCATCACCTCAACAGAGGTGCTGGAGGACCGCGCAGCCGCGGTTGTGTTAGTTTCAGGCCTCTCCCGACGGGGGGAGGTCCTGCGGGATGCCGACCCATGGACCGGCGGTCCCTGCTTTGGCAGGGGCAGGGCAGCTTTCGCTGACCCTGCCTGGGGCGTGGATGGCCCTGCCATAGGCTCGGTGGGAGCGGCCTTGGCAGGTGCCGGAGTGCTGTGTGGTGCTACGCCCCTGCGCACCACATCAGCGAAGTTTTGTTTTGCTGTGAAGGAGAATGTGTTTGTAAGCGCAAAACGCCTTCTCGCTTCTTTAAAAGAAATGTTTTCTTTGGTCTTTATGGTGATAATTTCTTTTTCTTTCTTCCAGGAAGGACACGCCCTGGAGTATGCAGCATGTTCTCCTTCACAGTTTGGACAGCACAGGGCTGCGTCACATACATCAGACTGGTGATCCTTAGAGGCACATTTTGCGCAAGTTTTACGACCGCGGCAGCTCTGTGAGCCGTGGCCGAACCTTTGGCAGTTGAAACACCTGCGAGGGTTTGGTATGTATGGTCGTACATTGATTTTCAAATATCCCACGTCGATTGTGTCGGGCAGGGTGCTGGTGTTGAACGTCAGGATCATGTGTTTTGTGTCTATTTCCTTGTTGTCCTTCCGGATTTTGATTCGGTGGACATCTATGATGTCTTGGTCGATGAGCCCTTCGAGCATTTCTTTTTCAGTTATGTGAAGAAAATCATTTTCCGATATTACGCCTCGGACAGTGTTTAGTGAGCGATGAGGAGTCACGGAGACCGGGATTTCCCCTATGGACGTTAGGTTGGAGAGCTTAGAATGTTGGACGTTGTCACACAGTTCGAGCAATAAGTCGCCGCTGGCCACTTTTGACAGCTTATAGCCAATGCCTAGGGTTTCAGTCAAGCACCCTGACACAAGGAAGGGGGATATTATTCTTGCCTGTTTATCTTGTTGTTCACTGTGGATCACATGATATTTGGGGAAAGTTACTTTTCTTTTTTGAAAGAAGTTGTCTGCCTCGCTCCGCCCCCCCCCCCCGAGAGAGCGATCGGGCCCCGAAAGTTGGGGAGCCACAAAAAAACTTTGTTTTTCGGTCATGGTGCCAGCCACCCACCACGGAGTCCAACAAGGGGACGGGACAGGAACTCGATAGCAAGCCCCGCCCACGCCAGCTGCACACCTCAACCACAACCAAATATGACGCAACTCAGGGTAGTTGGTCACACAAGGTTAACCCTCGCCGCCAGGAAAAAAGGAAAAACCAAGAAGTGAGTAGGATACAGGAGAGTTGTGAGACAGAGATAGGAAAGTTTAAGATGAAGAGGAGGATAGGAAAAGGCGACTGCCGATTCCCCCCGGTCGGGTCAGGCCGGAGGTGCCGTCTGCAGGAAGCTGGGGCCAAAGTGGTGTGTTGCTTCCGCCAAGGGGCCTTAAGGGTCCAAACGCTCGGCATCGGCTCAACCACCAGGATCCCCTTTTCCCCGGACACGGCGATGCCACGCACGGCGAGGCGCGGGTGCTCGGGTCCGTGGTGATGCACAGTTCACCATCATCCCCTTGCGGAGATGTCCCTGCGGATGCTCGGGAACCCGCGGTGTCGCCACTCACCGTCGCGACGCCTGCAAACTGCAGGCGCCCCCCTGCGGGGGCGTTTAGATGGTGTGATATAAAAAAATCTAAAAACTTTAAAATTGTTGTGCTATTTTAAAATTCCACAACATTGTCAACTGATGCCATAGGTTCATCACTTAATAAAAGAGACGAGTGGTATGGTACGCGATAATTGTAAATGTATGCAAAAATGAGCATGACGATTCTTTTCATAAAATGGTTTACAGTTTATGAGGGTTTACTGTCCCAAATCGACTCAGGCTATGTGGGACGACGTAGTCAAGTTCTCCGGAAATTTCGACCTCCTGGGTTCCTTAACGTGCACTGACATCGCAATGTACACGAGACTCTAGAATCTCGCCCCCACTGAATTTCGAACGCCGCGGCCGGGATCGAACCAGGGTCTGTCGAGGCAGCAGCCAGTGTCATAAGCATTGAGCCACCGCGGTGGCCCGCGCTTTATAAAAGGTCCGGCTTAAAGGATGCGAATGACTGAAGGCGAGCCACTGCAGTGCTCGCACTCAGGTGGTTCTGCTCCCATAAGGAACTGAATGTTTTTTAAGTGTGTGTGTGTCCGATTCGTAGTCTTGAAAGTAGGACTTCATACAATTTGTAATAGCACTCCCATTGTTTTATGTATCAGGTGCATTTTATTTTGTTCATCGTTCCATTCAACGTGCCTTCTAGATTTCAGCTGTCGCTTAAATGCTCCTTTATAGTAGTCGCTTGGAATCTTCATTTTGTCGGCATCGCTCCTGGTTGCTTTTTCTGCCACGGAGTCAACAAGCTCGTTTCTTGGAATCCCAACATTAATAGTAACCCAGCGGAACCGTACACTGTACCCGCGTATCGCAAGCTGATGAAGTTGTTGAAGGATATAGAGTAAAAGAGGGTTTTTATCATTATTTAGAACCAATTGCAGTCGTGGCAGTTCTAGAGTATGTGTATATTACTACGTTTTTGTTGAGTTGATTGCTTAGATTGTCCGGTGTTGTTAATATGCCATATAATTTCGCATGGTACACGCGTGCTTTGCGGTTATATAATGGCACGGCCCGTGGAACCCTTGTGCGCAGCACTTGCACTAATAAGGTCATGCGTTTTTCAACCATCTGTGCATTATTTTCCAGGAAAGCATCGCTAAAAAGCTGTGGACAAAGACGAGACGACAAGGATGGGCACTGATCCTTATCGTCTCGTCCATGTCCACGTCTTTTGAGCGCTGCTTTTCTGGAAAATATGTACCAGCACGCCCAACTTGAAGCAGTAATCTTTGTATAAAGATGTAAATTTGTTATATTTTTTTTCCATTTCAACAAACTCGCTTTCTATAAATGCCAGCGGTACAGCTTTCTAATGGTACTTGGCCAATGCAAAATTGCACAGCAGGGGCGTTTTCATCCAGGGTGCGATGTCATTGTCGTACTGGAGCAGATGCTCTCCATAAAGGTTGATTTGATATGATTCGGCGGTCTGGTTTGTTCTAATTCATATGGTTGGTATGTAGTTTGTCTCATAACGCTAGAGAGCCATCTGACGGGTATTTTTCAAAATAGGCTTGCATGAGTGACTCGGCAATGAAAACATCTTTTGTGGGTATCTCATTATTAAGAACATTATTCGCGATTGCAAGGATCGTTCGTGGCATTCCATATATAGGCTCTGAATAGGCGACATTCGGTAAGCGCCTTAAGTAATCCTTAAACCGAAGTGATGGACGGGCCCTAGAGCTTTCAATGTGGATGGTTGGGCTGAACACTAAACACCGCACCCATAGCCCATCTTTGAGTGAATCAGTGATCGGTATAGGCGGAGTAAGCAAAATCTGCATGCACCCTATGTCAAGTGGGACAGAAGTTTCAGGATATTTGTTCCGTCTCGAGTTAGGAGCTTCAGCTGTTTGACGCGTGGCCTAAATGTTAGTATGGAATTAAAGCTGAAACCGACAACCTTTTGTTCGGTTTTTACGGTGATCGTTTTCCCATTGAGATGCGGGGATTGATGTGGAAGCAAGCATCGTTTGCGTCAGAAGCAGACTGAAAGAGATTTTCTCTGGAAGTTTTTCTCATCTGCCCGCTTTGTGAGTCGATTTACTGTATATACTTGTCATTCAGAGACAGCAAAGTAGCATGATGCAAAACTGATTTGAAGATCTACATACAATGAGTACTGCACAATAGGCGGGATTATATTAGTTATTAAATTAATTTTTAATGAAAAGAGCGTCACACTCAACACGCTACCTTGGCGGACTCTATGTTCTTGAACATCAGGTGGAGTGTTGGCCAATCGGACTCTAAAGGTACGGAAAGAAAGTCTTCAATACACAGGAGCATTTTTCTGGCAATTCCAGTGTTAGCGAGGTCCTGGGGGATTCCAAACCTCCAGGTTGTGTCGTATGCCTTTACTCGATCAAAATATTTTGCGTGGACCTATCGGATGTTTGTTTCAAGGCGCACCAATAGGTCTACCGTTGATCGGTGCCGTCAGAAACCCCACAGGAAACGATCTATTCGCTGGTTCATTTCTGAAACGTACACGTGACTTGCATTTTCGAGACGTTCAAAGGCTTTACAGAGATGGCTAGTCACAGTTATCGTGCGTTAGCTTTCTGCAAGCCATCGCCCTTTTCCATGCTTGAGTATTGGGTTGACTATTGAAGTTTTCCAGTCGTTAGGCAGTTTACTTTCTTTCGTGATACGGTTAAAAAAGCAAAGCAATGATTTTATTGAAGGAGGGGGACTTATCGGCATGCTGTATTAAATTCCATATGAACCAACCGCAGTGGTCTTGCAGTTTGCCAACACGAGCTCGAGTTCAGACAATTTGAGCTCGCAGTTTTACTCTATGCTTGTTGTTGGTTGTGGAAGCCATTTTTTGGCGTTTCCTTTGTTTAAAGAACTTCTCTGTATATCCTGCAGGTATAGATACATTATGAAAATGTTCTCCCAAAATATCTGCCTGTTCTTTAAGGGATGCACTTCCAGCATCAGTTTAAGTAAGAAGAGGGATCGTAAAAGCCCTGTTTTAACCATCCATTTCACGTATTTTTCCCACACTAGTTTGTCTCAAGTATTCCTGTTTATTCTAGAAACGAACTTTTTCCCCGACCTGTTATTTGCTCTCAGCTGAACATTACGCACTTTCACTTTTGTTTTTTAAAGGTTATATGAATTTTTGTCACTGGATATCGTTTGAAGATCTGCCATGCCTTGTTTTGTGCTTTTCTCATTTGACAGCTGTCTTCATTTCACTACGGTTTTGAACGTTTTGGAAGATTTCCACTGGAACGGGGGATTGATACTAAAGCGGCTTCGATGATTATCTTTGTCATGGCCCTATTTTCTTCATCTATAGTTAAACGTATGAGAGCTTAGGGTGTTGTTATGGCATATTCTTTAAATACATCACACTTGCCATGTTCCAGCTTCCACTGATGAGGCCGAAAAAACGACGTTGGTTATGGAGTTGTGGCTTGAAGGAGGATAGGAAAGCGGTCGCTACCAAAAGGGTTTTGCTTTACATAACACGAATAATGCAAGGTCAATCAGGGCAACGCCAGCAATATGTCTATTGAAGAGTAGGTTTTGTTTGAGGTGCTAAAGTACGTCGCGTCGCTGTTGTTTAATATGCTACTGTTTTTTGAGTCCAGTAACTGTTATATTATTTACCCGCGCATATTTGTCTTCTCGCTACCCCACAGTGGGTGGTGAGCATTGATGTCTCCAAGGACCAGAAAAGGTTTTGGTAACTCATTGACTAAGTCTAGAAGGTCATTTACCGAGGAAGGAATATTTCATGGAAGATAAAGAGAAGCTACAGTCCTCAGACATTTGAGCTGAACCTTTATTGCGCTAACTTCTAAAGGAGTGTTTAGGCGTAACTCCTTGACTATTACAACGTAGTTCGCGACAACGGCATCACCACCCCTATGGTGCCAACTCGATCTTTTTGGAAAAGTGTGTGTTTATGTTGCGTTTAATGGCACATAGGTAGCTAAGGCCATCATGCGCCAAGCACAGTGTATATAAAGATCTGCAGAATTTTATAAAAAAGTGAAAAGTGATCAGTGTGTAGACTGCTTAAAACGTAGGTTTTACTACGATGTCATGCCGAAGACAAGACATTTTAGAAATTAACATTAGTGAAAGCTGTACAGAAAGTCCGGTAACCTCTGCAACCATTCTTGCCTGTGCAAGGATGCCGAGGCTCCCAACCAATCGAATAAAGTCCTCAGCCGTCTTCTCAGGATTGAGTAATGGGCTGTGGTGTGGTTAAAAAATACTGGTGTTATGAAGTGACTATATATTATTAGGTCTACAATTTTTTAGGAGGCTTCATCACGTTAAAAACTTAATAACTTGTGAAATCTGAACAAATCCCTCTTCACATAAGAATAATGTGTGGAATGGCATGTGTTCATTGTAAAAACTGCAAAATACATTTTTCCTCAGTTTTTGGAGTTTTCTACATGAAAATAAACCATGGTTTCTAGTTAGCTCATCGCATAATTCGCATTGGGGCTTCTCTTGTTTTGTCAATAGGAAATTATGTGTGAGGTGTGTACGTCCTATACGAATACGGCAGACAATCACTTCCTTAAACAGTCTTGGTGGGTGCAGGAATTCCGTTCTCCAGAAACTGGTTTTACAACGTGTAGTTTGTTTGCTTCATTGTCCCAAGCGAAGTTACAATTTTTCCTTATTTCACAAAGTACCAATTTCATGCAACCTTTAAAAGGAATATTTACTCTTTTTATTTGCTTGCCACGAGCCCGCGCAGCACAGAGGTCTGCTCTCTCGTTGCCCCTAATACCGATATGGCTCGGCACCCAGCAAAGTTATACATTTTTTCCTTCAGCTACGCCTTTCGATATATTGTGTATGATGTCACTGAGAATCGGAGTGATTGCATTTTAGCGTTATAATGTGTATGATGTCACCGAGATTCGAAGTGCTTGCATTTTATCGCGGAGTACTGTAAGAACTGAGGAAATATGTGTTAATATTACTATTTCTTATGTTCTCATTCAGCATTTTTCTTACGGCTAAGCATACAGCGTAACATTCGGCTGTGAAAATTGACTCACACAGTGGAAGTCTGATTATTTATTTCTTTAACCATCAATATAAAAGTCCGTGAAACCATTGTATTTTGCTTTAACTGCTAGCTTGCCATATATGTTGTTGCGAAGTATGCCTTTTGTGAAAGTGTGTAAGGGTGAAATCGCATATCACAGGAAAATTGTACCATGGAGGCAGTGGATCTCGTCTATGTGCAATGCTAGGTGATGTATCTAGTACGCCGATATTGTGGCACAACTCTTCAAAACGCAAGAGTAGTGGCCTGGCAGTTTGTGGTTTGTTATAAAGGGTGTTCTAGATTGGCACTTTGTAACTATTTTGTAACAGATATGTCTTGGTAGGGAACGCATTTTTAGAATGTATGAGCATGTAAGCATGCTTCTTCTATCTGTAAATGATGGTTCATTAGTTTGAACATAAAGACAGTTTATGGGCGACGCCCTATATGCGCCAGTGGAAGATGCAAACCAAAATTATGCACTGGTTCTAGTCGTTTCAAGTAAGGCGGCCTAGCTGAACCATAGACCACGCAACCATAGTCTAAGCAGGATCGTACCACAGACAGATAAATCTGTAGAAGGCTTGCCCTGTCAGAACCCCAGTGAAAGGACTTTAAGTATAGTCAGTGATCGAGATGAGTTCTTTTCTAACGCATTTATGTGAGGCAGGAAAGTAAGTTTTCTCTCAAATGTCATGCCTAAGAATTTGTCTTCAGTTTTTAACGGTACCTCGGTTTGGTTTAAATGTAGTGCGGGATCTGTCTGCAGGCAGAGTTTGAGCGGAAAAAGTAAGGCCACTGCCTTTTCGGGAGAGAACTGGAAACTATTCCTGTCTGCCCAAGTTGCCAGTTATTTATTGTTAGCTGTAGTCTTTCACACGTGGATATGTTGGAGGATGCGCATGCTATCTGACGATCGTCGACAGACAGAATACATAACAGACCTTGTGATTATTTTCCTAACAGAATTCATTTTTATGGTGAGGAGTGTTGTACTTAAAATACATCCTTGAGGTACTCCATTCCCCAGAATAAAATTTATTGAAATGGTTGTCCCTGGGCGTACTTAGAATGAACGATTTGACAAAAAGTCTTAAGCAATTCAACATCTTGCCCCGGATGCCAAGCTGGGTCAAGTCTTGAAGAATCCCGAACCTCCAGGTGGTGTCATAGGTCTTTTGTAAATCGAAAACGACTGCAAGAAAGTGTTCTTTGTGCAAAAAAGCTTCTATAACTGTATTTACTAGACGAACTAAGTGATCTGTAGTGGAGCATACTATTTTAAAACCACACTTGTACTGATATGACGAAGTTCACAATATTGAAGGACTAAGGATAATCTTATATTGAGGACACTTTCAGAAACTTTCGCGAGGCAACTGGTAAGAGTTGTAGGTATGTAACTGCAGGGAGTTTTTTTTTTCCCGAATTTGAGAAACGACACAATATGAGGTTCTTCCATGCTGGGGGTAGTTTCCTTGATACCCAAATTTTTTAACGAATCTTAGAAGTGCCCCAATGGCAGACTCGAAAAGATAAGCCAGCTTTTCACAGTGTATTTGGTCGGGTCCTGGAGCGGTTTTTTGCCGGCAGATAGTACTCTTGATTTCCTGGAGCATACTTAATGTTTTGCATTGCTCATAAGCAGCTCCACTTTTTGGTAGTCTGATTTTCGGCAATGTTTTTGTATTTTAAAAATAATTGTGTAATGTGACGATCTAGAAACTGCAGCGAATTGCTTTCCTAATATATCTGCCGGTTCTTTTATATTTGTTTGGGTACCAGGTGTTGTCAAAAGCGGAAATGTGTACGGTGAGAAGCTGCCATATAATTCTCTTACCTGTTCCCACATTTGTTACGTGATTTGACTGTTTGTGAATGACACACAGCTCTGCTATGATACTTTCTCGGCACTACAATGGACGTTTCGAGGTGTAGTTCTTGCCTTTTTCAAATTTACCAGGTTCTCTTGTGTGGGGTACCGGCGAAAATTACCCCGATCTCTATTCTGTCGTTCGTTTGCATCCTTGCAATCTTGTGACCACCAAACTTTGTGATTTTGCGGTAACATTGGCGAAGACATAGGAATAGCCAAAAATGCGGCAGTTACATTGCAATCGGTGAACGTTTGATTTATTTCATCAAATCAATATTTTCTGAAGCTATTTTTTCTAAACTGGCTTCCGATCTGAAACGTTACCAGTCATCTAAAGGGAGCTTCCAGCGTAGCGGTTTTGTTGGGATAATTCCATTGCTGATGTTAGGCTGTTTTTTACAGGGAGGGTATTGGTTCTTTATGGGTTGTCTATGACGTCCCATTTAAAATCGCTAAAAACAGACGTCGAACTAAAAGACAAATCTAAACAGCTATTTTTCCTGAGGCTGGAGAGCAGTATGTAGTTTTTCCAGAGTTCAGCAAACAAATATTACTGCTGAATATAACATCCTATATAATTTCAGCTCTATTATCTGTTTTCACTTCCCAGAAAGAAGAATGCCCGTTAAAATCCCCAACTAACAGATAAGTCTGTAGTAGTTTGCTAAAAGGTTTTCTTGCTCTGTGTGGGTAACTTTCATGTGCGGCTTTAGGTGTTCAGAACACACTGTAAGAGTTTTATATGTAAGAAGAGTGGCTGCTAGAGCCTCTAATTTAGTTGTAAGTTTTAATTCACGGGCTATAATATCGTTCTGCACAATGTTGGCTACCCCTCCCGATAGCCTGATTGCATGCTCTCGGTCATGGCGGAATAATTTAGATTCTTTTAGTACATTTGTACGGTGGGGACCTATGTTAGTTACCTGCAAGCACAGGGCCACCGGGAAGAATGAAGCTAAGATATCCTATATGCCACTAGGATTATTTAAAAGTACCCTGCATTCCACTGTGTCATGAATGCCATCTTGTCGGTTCAGAAACTAGGTTTATGTTGGCCCCTTGATTCGGGGCTTTTATCTTTTGTTTCGTTCCAGGGAGTTCTGCGGTACCTGTGACGCCGACGGAAGCTACACTGGCTCGTGTCCACCTCCTCAGAGGTGCTGGACGATCGTGCATACTGCACGTGGGTCTTTGAGTGAGACCTGGCCTAGTGGGCAGAGGTCTCGAGGCTCGCCGCCTAGGGAGGCAGCATGACCTGCTTTAGAGGTGGTAGATCAGTGTCCGCTACTTTCACCTAGGGCTCGGGTGGCCCTACTGCAGCCTCACTACGTGAAGTCTGGGCAGGTGCCAGAGGACGGTGTGGCGGGTCGCCCCAGCGCAGCACATCGGCATATCTTGTGTGCAGGTTCAAATAAAAATTTGTTTACCCTTCTGATGCGTGTTCTTGCCTATTTCAAACAAATTTTCTCTTGAGTTTTCAATGTAATGACTTCTTTTTTCGTCTTCCACAATGGGCCAGACCTGGAGTAAGTTGGGTGGTAGCCTTCACAGTTAGCGCAGCGGAATGCTGATTCACTGTTTTCTGAGGAGTGTTCCTTCTAAACGCATTTTGCGCCTGTTTTGCGGCCTCGGCAACTCAGAAAATTATGGCCAAATCTTTGGCAATTGAAACAGCGTCGGGGGATGGGAACGTATGGTCTCACAGTATTCATTGTGTAGCCCAATTTGATGGAGTCGGGGAGTGTGAAACAAGTGAAAGTAAGTATAAGGTGTTTGGTTGGGATCGCTTTGTCATCTTTTCTTATTTTGATTCTTTGGACTTTAATGACATGTTGATCGGCGAGGACATCGAGTATTTCCTTCTCGGTGAGATCCAGCAAAAAATTTCTGTGATCACCCCGCGGACTGTGTTAGCGACCTGTGAGGTGTGCCAGAGACATGAATGCCCACAAATGACATAATGGTAGAAAGTTTCGGAACTTTATCTTTACCGCGCGTCTCAAGAAGCAAGTCTCCACTAGCTACATTGGTCACCTTGTAACCGTGGACCAAGGCTTGTTTCAGACATTTCGCAACTGTGAAAGGGGATATTTCCCTTGCTGGTTTTTCAGGATCTTTACTGTGGACAACGTGACATTTGGAATAGACTTCATGTGTTTTTTTTAATAATTATTTGCTTGCTTCGTTCCGCTCTATCTGTAGAGGGCGACCATTTTTGAAGGGGAATGAGCCATAGAATGGCTGTGTTGTTCGGCCGTGGTGCCTGCCGCCCACCATGCAGCCCAACAAGGGCATGGGAGAGGAAATTGCAGGCAAGTCCGGCCCACGCCAGCTGTACACCTCAACTCTAAACAAATATGAAACAACCCAGGGTAGTTCGCTACACAAGGTTAACTCTCTCCGCCAATAAAAAAAACGAAGACTTGAGTAGGACACAGCAGAGTTGAAAAAGAATATAGGAAAGCGAAAGATAAAGGAGAGGATAGGAAAAGCCGACTGCCGATTTTCCCGGTCTGGTAATGCCGGAGGTGTCGTCTACAGGAAGCTGGGGCGAAAGTGGTGTGTTGCCTACGCCGAGGGGCCTTAAATATCCAAACGCCCGGCATCAGCTCAACCACCAGTACCACCTTTTCCCCGGGCACGGCGATGCCACGCACGGCTAAGCGCGGTTGCTCGGGTCCGTGGTGATGCACTGTTCACCATCATTTCTCTGCGGCCATATCCCTGCGGATGCCTGGGAACTCGTGTTGTCGCCACTTGCAACGTCTGCAAGCTGCAGACGCCCCCTACGGGCGGAAAAGTGCGCAGTGTTTGAATAGTTCTTTGTGTATGTTGTTTAACATTGTTTTTTAAACACAAACTGTATTGTGCTGTGTTGGAGTTTATGGCACAGAGCTTCTAAGGCCATCATGCGTCAAGCTCTAGCTATTTAAGAAAGTTTCGGGACAATTTTATAGAAATGTGAATAACCGTCGGTGATGTAAAGCACCTAAAAAGTTAGAACACCTAATGATAGAAGATATACAAGTGACGTCCTGTATGCACCAGTGAAAAGACGTAACCCTAACTGTGTATTGGATCCAATCGTCTAAGATACGATGGCGCCACTCCCTCCTATAAACTATAAATTCATAATATAAAGTAGAGCGTACTACTCAGCAATAAATTTCTAAATGACGTGTGCAATCAGAGCCTGAGTCTTTTTTTCAGAGTACTTCTAGTATGTTAAGAAATCAAGAAGCTTTCTTTCTGAGGGCGTTAATGAGCGGACGTAATGCGATTTGCTGTGAAATGTTATTCACAAAAATTTGTGCTCAAATTTACTGGTAGTGAGACTTCATTCAGATAAAGAGTGAAATCAGTGTGCAGCCCTCTTCCAGGCGAGAACAGAACTGCTACTGACTTTGGTGTGTAAGACTCGAAACCATTTTTATCTGCCCATGTCGTTAGCTTGTTTACTGTCACTTGTATTTGTCTCTCGCATGTTGTTATGTTTGAGGTTGTGCAGGCTATTTGAAGATCATCGACATAGACTGAATACGTGAACGGCGGGATCATCTTAGTTATTTGGCTGATGTGGCTTAACGTCACAAAGCGACTCAGGCTATGAGAGACGCCTTAGTGAAGGGCTCTGTAAATTTCGACCACCTGGGGTTCTTTAAAGCGCAGTGACGTCACGCAGTACACGGGTCTCTAGATTTCTGCCTCCTTCAAATTTCAACCTCCGTGGCCGGCATTCTTAGCTATCTAATTCATTTTTATAATAAAGAGGGTCGTGCCTAATATACACCCCTGACGTACTCCATTCTCTTGAATTTCTTCGAGAGGGATGAGCCTAGACGTTCGTGAGAATAACAATAAGAAAGGAATCACTGAGGAAGTTCAACATTCTACCACGGATACCTAAGTGCCCTAGGTCGCGGAGGATCCCATACCTCCAGGTTGTATCGTACGCTTTCTCGATATCAAATAAAACTTCAATACAGTGCTGTTTGTCTATAAAAGATTATCGGCTGGTACTGTCAAGGCGAACTAAATGGTCTGCTTTTTAGCACGCCTTTTAAAACCGCATTGATGGATATCCAGAAGGTCGCAAGATTCAAGGAACTGTTAGTCTTATATTCAGGACACTTTGAAAGGATTTCGCGAGACAGATTGTAAGGACTATTGGCCTTTAGCTACTAGCGGAAGTTGGTGGTTTTCCAGGTTTCAGGAAAGAACTATACGGGCTGTTTTCCACGCCTTAGGCATTTTCCCTTCTATGAATATTTTGTTAACTGAACTCAGGAGTGCCTCTATGGCCGGCTGAGAAAGATGGACAAGCATTTCGCAGTGTATCTGATCGGGTCCTGGAGCAGTTTTTTTGCCGGCAGAGAGTACTGTATTGATATCTTGAAGAGTAATTAAACTGCTGTATTCTTGTTTTGCATTTCCAATTGTTGGATTTCTTTGTTTTTCGGCTACATTTTCGTATTTCAGTAATGACTGCTTATAGTGAGACGAACTTCAAACAGCCGCGAAGTTTTCCCCCAAAATGTGTGCCTGTTCTCTTATGCTTGTTTGCGTGCCAGGTGTAGTCAGAAGAGAAATTGTGAACGGTGAGATGCTTCAATTTAATTTGCGAACCTGCGCCTATATTCTTTAGACGTGATTTGCCTGTGTATAGATGAAACAAAACTCATTCATGACGCTTTCCCATCACTGCAACGGATGTACAGAGCTTTAGGTCTTGCCTTTTTTAAATTTACGAGGTTCTCCTGTGTCGAGTGCCTGCGAAATTTACCCCAAGCTCTATTTTGTTGTTTTTTTGCTACCCTGCAATCTTTAGTACACCACAATTTGTGCTTTTGTCGCGCCACAACTGAAGCCTGTGGAATAGCTAATTGTGCAGCAGTTATGATAAAATTTGTGAACTTTCATTCGTCTCATCGATGCCGAGAGTTTCTAAAACTATTTTTTCTGAAGTGGCTTTTGTTCTAAAAAGTTCCCAGTCCGCCAAATGCAGTTTCCAAAGCCGATGAATTTGTTGGGGTGATGTCTTGTGGAGTCGTCAAACTGAATAATATAAGAAGGTGATCGCTACCATATGGGTTGGTATTTAAAATCTTTAGAAACATGAGGTGAACTAACAGATAAATCTAAACAGCTCATTTGCCCAGAGTTTTAGGAGTAGTATGTGACTTTTTCTATAATTAAAAGACATGCATTATCTGTAAAGATAAAATTTTGATTGTTTGGCCTCAAGATTCCCCAAAAGAAGATTGAGTGTTAGAATCTCCAAAAACTATATATGGCTACGGAAGGTCATGAATAATTTCTTGCATGAGTTCTTGTAGATCATGGACTGTTGATGTAACATGTGGACTAATGTATACAGAACAAATAGTACTTGTTTTATATCTGACGATCGTGACCGCAACAGCTTCAAGTGATTGTTTTGAGTTTGATTTCGCGAGCAGGGACGCCGCATTGGGCGACAATTGCTACACCTCCAGTTTATTTGCCTGCTCGTGATTCCGTCTGAAAGTTATATAATGTCGCAGGATTTTTACATGTTCTGGACTGAGATTGGTTTCCTGAAGACATAAACCTATCGGTAACATTGACCCTAAAATATGTGTTATGTCATTGTAATTCCGCATAAGTCCTCTACAGTTCCACTGAATTATAACAGCCATGTTAATGTTTTTGAGAAGGAACTAAAGAGGATTTACTTATGTGGTGGGCCTGTTATAAGGGCTGTCTTTTTTCCGCTCAAGAGAGCTGTTCCGCCGCTGCAAAGTAGGCGGACTGGGAGTTACATCCATCAGCTCACCAGACCGCGAGAAACCGCGGTTGTGTCAGTTTCAGGCCTCTCCCGACAAGGGAATTTTTGCGGGATGCCGACCCATGGACCGGCGCTCCCTGCTTTTGCAATGGCAGGGCAGCTTTTGCGGTCCCTGCCTGGTGCGTGGATGGCCCTGCTATGGGCTCAGTGAAAGTGCCTTCGGCAGGTGTTGGTGTGCTGTGTCGTGCTCCGCCCCTGTGCACCACATCAGCGAAGTAGGGCTTTCCTGCGAAGGGGAGTATGTTACTAAGCGCAAAGCGCCTTCTCGCTTCTTTAAATGAAATGTCTTCGTCTTTATGGTGATTATCTCTTTTTCTTTCTTCCAGGACGGCACGCCCTGGAGTATGCAGCATGGTCTCATTCACACTCTGCGCAGCGCGGGGCTGCGTCACATTCATTAGAATAGTGAACTTTGGAAGCACATTTTCCGCGAATTTTGCGACCGCGGCCACTTTGTGAGCCGAGCCGCACCTTTGATCATTGCGTCGGGCAATGTGCTGGTGTTTAATGTGAGGATCAAGCGTTTCGTGTCTATTTCCTTATTGCCCTTCCGTATATCGATTCGGAGGACACCTATGACTTCTTGGTCGCAGAGCCCTTCGAGCATTTTGTTTTCGGTTATGTGGACAAAATTAGCTCCAGATATTACGCCTCGGATAGTGTTAAGTGATCGATAGAAAGTTACGGACCCAGGTATTTTCTCTGAGGACACATCCGATATCCCGACATATAGATGTGTGCCCGATATCGGACACACATCTGGGAATGTGTCCGAGGCTGCCTTCTCGGCAACTTTTAAACTGGAAAGCCGGAGGGCGCTGGCACATTGCACACCCTTCTCGGCTTGTACAAGAAAGAGTAAGCTTGCCTGCACTCTTTCCAGATGCCATAAAATTTTGTAAAAGTCCGAGTCCTCTCCACATTCCTTCTGGAATTACCGTCATCACGTTCTTAAACGAATTGTAAAGTATTCAAACTCATATTTATGTATTCTCAGTAGGTGATTTCAGTTTCGCGGATATTTGTTTCAGAATGATATTCGATACATTAAACAGCATTCTTCGATACGTAGATTAGCATTTGGACCAAGCAGAGTTCCAGTGTTTCCCAACAATTTTCAAATGCATTCGGGAGCATTCAAATGCATTCGCTTACTGTACAGTCTTGTATTTGTCCATCGGCTGAATTTGAACTGTACAGCGACGTGGCGACTTCGGCGGTCAATGACCTGTCGGCATATTCCGAAGCAGAAGAATCAGTCTGTCGCACAACTCCGACAACAATACCATCCAGACCAACGACCATACATGTATACAATTCTATGGTTAATACTGGGGAAATACAGGCGTCTGCAACTAACCACTAAAGGTCGCGTGAATTTAGGAATTAACAAGTGCGCGCTAGCTCGACCCACTGGTAATGATTCGAGTTATTATATATGGCTTAGCCAAACTGCTAATCAACAAAATATATTCTTTCTTTGAGAAGTGCAGTGCTCACGCTGGTGTCATTGTCCGATTTTCGAGCATAATAACCTTCCTATCTTGTCATGGAACTTTATAATTTTGAAATCGTTTTTGGGCGCTCTGCTCGCGTGACTATCTCGAAACTACACCAAAGGCACTTCCTTCTAAAAAAATCAAATACGTTTTCTCTCTAAATGCATTATTTAAAAACAGCACTTTTCTTGCTTCACTCCAGAAAATCACTGACAGACTGCGCAGCAGGCGTCTGCGTAATGGAGCGCCTGAATCAATCGTAATCGCGTAGTTCGACGGCATTCGTGGAACCGTCTTTGTGCGTAGCATTAGTAACGTCCCGAGGAGAAGCAGTGGAGTCGTCACTTAGAATTATACGTCGCGCAGATCGTCGTGTCAGATCGGCTCCACAAGCACACGCGGACAGGTGATAACAGATTCGTACGCTTCGTATGTCGTGCCCTCTGGTTTGGCATTTTCCTTTCTCGATTTGCTTTTTCCTTCCTTTCCTGCACATTGCTTTTTACAACTTCTTTTTGTGCATTTTAGTGTACCTTTGGGTAATTTTCATTGCGCCTTATAGGTCTTGCTTACGTCTTTTCTTATTTACGTGCAATTTTGTTTTCGCTTTCAGATATCACCTTTAATGAAGTAAAGCACCGGTACTAGTAGCGAATCGCAAATGAACGCGTTTTGTTACGTTTTGCATGTCGCGCGAAACTTCTTTACTAAAAAAAATTAAAGGATAATTTTATGTGCCAGTGAATGAATCCACTAATAACTGCTGGTAGTTAGATGCATGTTAACTTAGCTTTTTTGCTACATGCACCGTACATGAACCTATTAAGGAGCGCGCATTCTTCTTGCATTTTATTCGATTATGTGTTTTTATTATTTATGGCAAAATTTCCAGCCATCTTGAACTAACAGAGGTCACATCACACGACCTCACAATGCGCGAGTGTCTGAAGCCGTTTGGCGAAATGTGTCTCGAAGCTGCACTTTCTCGCTTGAAACTTACAAGCGCCGAAAACATCTTTTTAATTGGCTTTGCAACAATACTTGACGCTTTCGCGTTTTCCATTGCCTTGTCTCTTATTAGCCTTGCCTTCTAAACTGGCCGTTATACAGTAACCAGACATACAATAAATAACTGAAACATCTTCTGGCGAGTTACATAAAATGATATTAAAATAGCTACTGTACAATCAGATGTGCTGATCCCATCGTATAATAGGTTGTATAACCTTTTAATTTTCTATACCCTGTGAACGTCGCACAAGCGGTTGCATAACGGCCTGTAGAAAACCGTTTGCAGCTTGTATAACTGCTACGAATTGTCACAGCGCAGTCCCAGCGTTTGCTGGACCGCCGTGGAGGAAACCATTTTTCAGTAGTGAGTCACGAAAAGCTCAGGTAGTGAATTTTACTTTGAACAAAAACTCGGCTGGGATGGCCTAGTGCTCTTTCAAGTTACGCCCCAGATTTTTAAGCTCGAAATTTTACCGATACAAAAATCATCTTCCGTTTCCTATTCATTTTCTCCTACTAGCACACAGGCGTTGCAAATGCTGTCCCCTTTTCCGTGTCCGGGAACCTTCTACATAGCCCTTCAAGAGGTGCTTAGCGGATTTCCTGAAAACTTCTAGCGCGAACATCAGGTTAAGCAAAAACAAATTTACCTGAACTCTACTAACCCTTGATGTTCTCAAAAATTTGAGAAGACACTTAAGCTCCACTTTAATGGTATTACGCTTTACCTTAGTGGATTAGGCTTTCATTCGCGCATTTTGACACCTTTGAAACCTCCTTTTTATATTTTTTAATTTGTTCATTTTTTATTTAACCAATTAATCAAGAAACCTCTCCTGGCCTACGTCATCAGAGCATGTGCTTCTGGTCCGATGGGCATAACATGCGTCGTACCGAGAACGCTCTCATCGTGAGAAGAAAGGCTTCCAGACGTGTCGAATTCCGTAACAGAGGCGGCGGGGGAGCGCTGGACACACTAAAACCGGTTACGAATCGAAAGAAGAAGATTTTGCCGTTCAGGCCGCATTTTTTGACGTGACACTGTTTACACCAAGGTATGGTCTGTTAATTACAATGATTTGATTAACTCGTCCGCCTATCACACACCAATCAACCGTAAATCACTAGAACCACAAATTACCTTGATACAATTTTTTTTACGCCGCCCCTGATTATTTCCCACACACTGTGCCGACTACTCCTCCGCCGACGGCTTCTCGACCGAACCAGCTGTGTACGCTATCACGTAATTGTGTGGCAAAATGACGCTTGCAGTCTGAGGCAGGCATTTCCACTTACTGGTAGTCCAATCCGCCGCCACCGTCTCATCGTCCACTCGATCTCCACCAGGTTGACATCCTCGATGGTGTCGTTCTGGGCTAGGAGCTTGGAGAAAAACCTCGCATCTATGGCATCTACATCGAAGCCTTCGACGCTAAGTGTTGTCACCCTTCTATTTGTCATTAGCGCGTCGAACACCAAGTGTGCCTTGCGGCGATGAGACCGATTGTGACACATCACGATTAGTTCGGTGGGGGCCCATGGATTGGCCAGCATCCGTTTGAAGCTTGCGCCGTGTTTGTGAACGGAAAAAGAGGCATCCAAAACGAGCCTATTGAGACTAGTGTTGCTGGTCAGGGCACGCGTAACAACACCAGGGAAATCGGCAGCGTGCAATGGAACAGATTTCTGTAAAAGGAAGGACGGTTAGCGGCACCGATTCGTGGCAGTTTTGGTTACTGCGCGTAAAAAGCACCAATGTTCGAGAGGAAAGGGGCATTTGCCCCTTAACATACTTAAAAGACGCTCTGTCGAGTTAAAATAATTGTTAGTATGACATTTTCCTTTTGACCTTTTGTGAAACAGTACTTCGAGATATAAAGAAACATAACAGTTGCTCCAAATGTTACGCCTCCAAAGACGCGCCACACTATACTGGCAGATGAATAACAATCAACCCGAATACTACAGTAAAATAGCGCAAGCATATTCGGATTTAATTTACAGTCTGTCGGACGCTGAAGTAGCAACAACCGAGCAGGCGCGGCTGAACGCACTGATTCATCAAAGAGCGACGGTTGAAATATGTGTCGAAGCTTAGTGCCTACTCACTTGGCTGCGTCGACGACCGCGCGCCGCGTTCTTCGGGATGTCAGTGTCCTGCACAGAGATATCCAGGAATGTAGTGTCAAAATTTTACTTCAGGCTAGTTATTCATGCGTTCTCATTAGAGGGGTCCGAGCAAGCGGTAATGGCGAACGCCCTTTCTCAATAACAAGTGGCAGGTGACAATCTTCCCAGCGAGCAACGATTTTAGTACGCTATCTATACGAACTTTGTGCACTGCCTCAGGTAAAACAAACCGCAGGATGCCAACTCAGGCATAACTTCCTTTCATGTGTTGACCTTGGATGTAGCGAACTGACTGCGTTGACATCGGATATAAAAATTATGAAATACACTTACGTCTTTAGCGCCGCACATTACGAATGGAGGGGGGGGAGGGTTCAGTGGGTGTCACATGATGGCGCTACGACTGCACGCCAAGCATGGAGGGAATTTTCCGGAAATTAAGAAAACTTGGTACTAGCTTCATTGTGTAGGACTCTAGTGAATGTTTCGAAGATTCGTTTTTAAGAACTCGTCATTCCCTACATGCACATTTATTAAACTTCAAAAGTCGAAGTTTTGTTCTTTATTACATGGTTTCTAGTGCGTCGTTGCTTAGGTGTGCTGTATTAGGATGTAATAGTGATATGCCCTGAGTCGCGTCTTCTCTCGTTCTTGAATGTTTAGGAGTGTCATCCTATTCTCCATTCCGTTGATTTGCGATTGTTTTATTCATGATTTGTGCATAGTTCATGTACATACAAGATTGCTTCACTGTAATAAATACCATGTTAAAAATGGTGTCGTAGCGGAGTGGCAGCGTTTCCGACTCGCACGCCGGCGGTCCGGGTTCGCTCCACTCATAGACTCCACTTTTCTATCATTTTATTCTATAATCAGTACCACTTGCGATGATCACATTTTGTTGACAGAGTTTGCGCACAGAAGACACTGAACTGAGCCATCTAATGCTTTCGCATTAACAAGCTGAAGTGTACCCCCTCGTCCATAAGTAACTTTAGAGTGCCACCCAAGTATATAAAGAACGTTTTGCTGCTAACGCATAGATATGATATGTCAAGGATCACCTGAAAATTTTTTCCAAAGCTCAGCCATCGCGCGGACGCTGCATATAGAACATCCCATTCTTCCCAGCCTTTTTCTAAAGGAATCTAAACAACATTCTGCGCAACATGTCCCCTCCCGCACTAAACGCCCATCGAGAATAGCTGGCTAAATAACCCCAAAAATTAATTCCAGACATAACACGCACAGTTCCTGTTCAAGGCATTTTGATATACTGTAGGGTGGTCACGACTGACTACGAGGTCGTGTCACAAGGCGTATACTTGCGGCGCACACTGGCATCTGCAAGCGTTACGTGACGGCTCTCCTGGCCCTCACAGATGACGCCACCTACCTGCGTATTTCACGTAGTGTAGCGTTTTCTTGGTGTTCAACTTTTGTCTACTGCTAAACAATGCTGGTCTACTTTATTCTCCTTGTGTAACGCACACACATAGTAGAGGCCTCGAATACTCCCGTGTAGTGTAAAGCTTCTCACGAAGTTTAATTTCGGCACCAAAGCGGCCGCTAGCGGCACCACCGCCTATTGAAGGATCTGCTTCTGGTACTGATTTGAAGCGGCGGCCAGGACCGCTAAACATTAAATTGTATTAGCTGGCTACGCGGTTACTGAATGAATGAAGGAAGCAGCTCCCTTACCTGTACTGCATACGCCCTACTGCTGAGCTGCAACTAGCGCTGACTTACGAAACATTTTATTCTGTTGGTAAGCGCACAGCATTGTTAGTGATCTACAATGAAAATCAGTGCGCCGTAACGAAAAGGTGTGTCCACAGAATGCATTTTCGCCAATGCTGCAAATCTTTTCGCTTGCCAAGACACGGTGAGGGTTTCGTTAAAATTTATTGTCTACTGCTAGACGCCGAAAATTAGCTTCGTGACAGCCACCACAATATTCAATAATGTATTTAATGCTTTTTGACACAAGCAACTTAGCAGTAAATTTCGCATTCTAGAGGTACACCTTAAGAATGCTGGGATGCATGGGACAGAGTTGAGTGAAATGAGGTAGACAAAAAATTGGCTATATTGGCCGGCTGTCGATCATTTCAAAAAGCAGGAAGTTTTTTTTATATATAGACGGAAATGTAAGCAGAGCCTGAGTCATGACAGGTGAGCCGGCTATTATTTTCTATTGGAAGAAAGAAAGGAATTAACTAGTATTGAACTCAAGTATCTGCGGCTGACGGCTCTTCGCAGAACACAAATATAGGGCTTACTGTCAAAATGGCTCCTCAGAATTATGTCGCGAAGCTCTAAAGGTGCACTTGGACAACTGCATACGTCTGCACATATTGGGCACAGAAGGCTGGTCTAAAGTGTGCAGTGCGTTGACCAGTAGGACAGAATTATGGATAAGCTGCAAGCTGCATTTTAGTCTCATCCCTATGTGAACCCGTTAGCTAGAATAGCCCTTTCCTGCCCAGTGCAGTATCAAGGAGTGCTCCAGAAACAGTGCCTGCGGACGATTTTTGGCTGCTTATTTTTCGTCGTATACAACACCTTTATCTTCCCAGTACTCACCTACAGGGCAAAAACGTGGAGGCTAACGAAAAGGCTTAAGCTCAAGTTAAGGACAACGCAGCGAGCTATGAGTTGTGTTGTGTGTTGTGTTTTATGGCACATCAGTAGAGTTAGTTCTTGGGCTAGTTGGTATTGTAGATTGAAGTTCATAGTTCTTCAGCGCAACGGCACGTTTTTAGCCAAGGAAAAGAAGACAGAAGACAGAAAAGAAGGACGAACAAGGACGAACACAGCGCTGTGTTCGTCCTTGTTCGTCCTTCTTCTTTTCTGTCTTCTGTCTTCTTTTCCTTGGCTAAAAACGTGCCGTTGCGCTGAAGAACTATGAACTTCAATTTATGGCACATAGGCAACTGAGGCCATCATGCGCCAAGAACAAGGTATAGGAAAAGTCTTTTGTTGATTATTATAGAAATGCAAGAATAATCTTTGCTCTAGCGGCCCTCAAACATTAATATTACTCAGTGAACACATACACAATTTTTATAAATGGCTACAAGTAAAAGCTTTAAAGAGGGCCGGGTAACCTCAGTAGCCTTCCTTAGCTGCGGAAGGACATCGAGACTCCACACCAGTCAAAATAAAAGCCTCAGCTTTCTTCTCAGGCCTGAGAAATCGGCTGAGGTGTACTAAACTTCAAACAGACCAGTGGGTAAAAATTTAGAGTCGCTTGAGAAATGCCGTTTCGTTAAGAAAGCTAAAAACACATGATATATTAACAATTGCATCATCTCCTAAAAGCAGTGCGGGATGGAAAGGAATGCATTTATTATAAAATTCAGTAAAACACGTTTTTCTAATTTCTTCCAGTTCAACACAAGAGAATAAAATATGGTTAACCGTGAGTTCATCTCCATATTGTTGATAAACAGGTTTGCCTTGTTTTGTTAGTAGGAAGTTGTGCGTATAGTGCGTGTGGCCTATTCGGAGACGGCATAAGATCACTTCTTGAAACGTTCTTGGTGCACAAACGAATTAAATCCACCTAAAACTGGTTTTACCAAGTGTACTTTATTTTTGACCTCATTGTTCCAAGCCGACTGCCATTTTTTTTCTTAGTTTCCTTGCTACTGATTTCATACAATCATTAAACAGCATATTTACTTTCATTATTTCCTTGCCACGCGGTTTACCAGCACACTCATCTGCTCTCTCATTGCCTTTTATTCCCACATGACTCGCGACCCAGTACAGTTTTATATTTTGTCCTTGAGCTGTGGCAGTTACTATGTTGTGTATGATGTCACCGAGCAGAGGGGAGCTTGCATTTTTAGAATGGAGAGCTCTAAGTACACTTAAGGAGTCTGTGTAGATAACAGCATTTGTGAGGCTTTCACTTAGTATTTTTTCTATGGTCATCCATACTGCGTAGCACTCCGCGGTGAAGATGGAGGAACACTGTGGTAGTCTTACTATTTGCTCCGAATTTCCTCGCACCACTGCGCTTCCTACGCAACTATCTGTTTTTGATCCATCAGTATAAAATTCTGTAAAACTACTGTATTTTTTTTCAAGGGCACGAAATTCTTGTAATATATGTTGCTGTGGAGTTCGCTTTTTACGAAATGTGCAAGAGTGAGGCCACAGATTAGAGGAAAATTGAACCATGGAGGCAGTGGACCACGTCTTCGAGCAACGCCAGGTAATGCATCCATTACGCCGAGGTTTTTGCACACATCTTTAAAACGCAGGAGAAGTGGCCTTATTGCTAATGATTTGTTGTTAAATAGCGTTCTAGAAGCACACTTTGTGACTATATGGTGACAGATATGTTTAGGTAGTGAACGGATTTTTAAAACGTGCGAGCAAGTGAGCATGGTTCTTCTCCGTGTAAGAGACGGCTCGTTGGCTTCCACATAAAGACTGTTTATCGGTGACGTCCTGTATGCACCGGTGGAAAGACGCAAGCCGAAATTGTGTACGGTCTAGCCGTTTAAGGTACGATTGCCTCGCTGATCCATGAAACTATGCATCCATAATCTAATGTAGAACGTACTACAAAACGATGAATCCGTAAAAGGCAAGTCCTATCGGAACCCCAATGTTTTCGTGAAAGTACGTTTAGTATATACAGAGATTTAGAAGCTTTCTTTTTGAGTATGTATATGTGTGGTAGGAAAGAGCTTTTTGTCATAAGTCATTCCTAGAAATTTGTGCTCATCTTTAATTGGTAGTGGGACTTCATTTAAATGCAAGGTGGGATCAGAGTGCAGTCCTCTTCTAAGCGAAAGAAGAACAGCTACCGACGTTTGCGTGGAAAACTTAAAACCGTTTGTGTCTGCCCATGTTGTTAGGTTATTTGCTGTCATCTGTATTAGCCTCTCACACGATGAAATGCTAGAGGATGTGCTAGCAATCTGGAGATCGTCGACGTAGACAGAAAACATGATAGACTTTGGGATTATTTTTGCTAGGGAATTGATTTCTACTATAAAAAGCGTGGTGCTTAAAATGCACCCCTGAGGCACGTCGTTCTCTTGAATGAAAGTTTTAGAAAGAGTGGCACCCAGGCATACTTGAAATGAACGGTTGGTCAAAAACTCACTCAAGCATTTTAGCATTCTGCCACGGACTCCGAGGTCTCCAAGGTCCCGCAGTATGCCAAACCTCCATGTGGTATCCTAGGCGTTTTCTAAGTCGAAAAAGACCGCAAGGCAGTGTTGCTTGTGTATAAATGCTTCTCGGGCTGTGTTCTCTAGGCGGACTAGATGGTCGGTTGTAGAGCACGCCTTTTTAAAGCCACACTGATGGATGTCAAGAAGATCACGAGATTGTAATATAAACATTAATCTAATGTTCAGGACGCTTTCGAAAGATTTGGCAAGTACGCTTGTTAGGGCTAGAGGTCTGTAATTGCCTGGGGAGGTAGGTACTTTTCCCGGCTTCAACAACGGTACAATTATGGCTTTTTTCCAAGCCTCTGGAATCTCTCCTGATAACCATATTTTGTTAAAAAATTTCAGAAGCGAGTCTACAGCATGTTCGGACAAGCGGGCAAGCATTTCGTAATGGACTTCATCTGGCCCTGGTGCAGTTTGTTTACCCGAAGAAAGTACATTGTTAATTTCTTGTAGTGTAAATGGGTTATTATATGCTTCGCGAGCACTGCCCTTTATCAGCAGTCTTTCTTTTTCGGATGAGTCTTTATATTTTAAAAATGATTCTGTATAGTTAGAGGAACTAGATACAGTAAAAAATGTTCGCGTAATATGTCTGCTTGTTCTTTTATATTTGTCTGTACACCAGGGGCGGTCAGAAGAGGAACTGTTAATGGAGAGTGGCGACCGTTCATTTTGTGTACTGCCTCCCACATTTTTTTCTAAGAGACTTGGCTGTTTATCGAGGAAATGAAACGCTGCCAGGATAATTTTTCGGCATTTCGACGTATGTACCGCGCTTTTGCTCTTGCTTTTTTAAAGTTTATAAGTTTCTCCTGTGTGGCGTATAGGCGAAATACACCCCAAGCTTTATTTTGTTTCATTTTTCCTTCTTTTCAATCTCGTGTCCACCACATTTTATTTTTGCGTTGTACTATTCCTGAAGATTGGGGGATAGCCAAGCGTGCGGCAGAAAGAATGCAATTTGTGAACTTTTCATTTATTTCATTTACATTAAGATTTTCTAACGTAATATTTTCTAACGTTGCTGCTGTTCTAAAAAGCTACCAGTCGGCTAAATTGAGCTTCCAACACCGTGGTTTTGTCAGGGTGACTGATGGCGGGGATGACAGGCAGATTTTAACAGGGAGACAGATGATCGCTTCTGTACGGGTTGTCTAAGACATCCCATTTAAAGTCGTTAAAGACTGAAGGAGAGCTGAAAGACAAATCTAAAACACTCATTTTTCCTGGACTAGGGGAGCAATAAGTAGGTTTACCGGTGTTCAATAAACAAATATTGTTGGATAGTATAAAAGCCTCAATAACCTGAAATCTACTATCGGTTTTCTCACTGCTTCAGAAACAAGAGTGTGCATTAAAATCGCCAACTATCAAGTATGGCTCCGGTAACTGTTGTAAAAGGCTCTCTAATTCATGCTGTCTTACTTCGAGATGTCGTTGAAGATATACGCTACAAATTGTAATGGTTTTGTAACCAACCACGGTGGCTGCTACGGCTTCGAACCTAGTTTTGAGTTTGATCCCGCTAGCTGCTACGCCAGGTTGCACAATGATTACTACGCCTCCCGAGAGTCTCCTCGCCCCCTCTCGGTAACGGCGGAAGACAGTATACTTCATTAGCACATTTGTGTGCTGAGGGCCTAAACTGGTTTCCTGCACACATAAAGCAATAGGAGCAATTGTGTTTAAAATGTCTTTTATGTCGTTATAGTTTTTTACGAGACCTCTGCAGTTCCAGTGCATTATGAAAGCCATCTTAATTTCGTGTGCGTGTGTGCAGATAAAATTAGATTACCTTTGATTTGGCCCCTTGACTCGGAGCCTCACATTTTTTTGATCGATCCAAAGACCTCCGCCGTCCGTCCGATGTGGACGGCACGGGGCTGCCCCGGGTCGTGTCCATCGCCTCAGCAGAGGCGCTGGACGACCGTGCAGGATGCACGCTGACTTTTGAGTTAGACTTCGACCTGTGGGAAGAGGTCTTGAGGCCCGCTGACCCGGGGGTCTGCGCAGCCTGCTTTGGGGTTGGCGGAGTAGTATCAGCTACTCCACCAGGGGGCGCGGATGGACCTGCCATAGGCCCACTGCGTGCGGCCTGGACAAGTGCCGAAGCCTGGTGTATTGCGCCGCGCCCACGCACGACATCGGCGAAGGTTGTTTTCGCAGTGAAAGAGAATCTGTTTGTTCCGGCGTATCTGCCTTCTCGCTTCCTTGAAAGAAATGTTTTCAGTGGTTTTCAGAGTAATTATTTCTTTTTCTTTTTTCCAGGACGGACCAGCCCTGAAGTATGCAGCATGGTCTCCCTCACAATTTGTGCACCGCGGGGCAGTAACACATTCATCTGACTGAAGGTCCTTCGAGGAGCATTTCGCGCAAGTTTTGCGGCCGCGACAACTCTGTGAGCCGTGGCCGAACCTCTGGCATTGAAACATCAGCGTGGGTTGGGTATATGTGGCCTTACATTTATTTTCAGGTACACGACTTCAATGCTTTCAGGTAGTGTGCTGGTGTTGAAAGTGAGGATCAGGTGTTTCGTATCTATTTCCTTGTTATCCTTCCGGATCTTTATGCGCTGAACATCTTTGACATCTTGGTCGGCAAGGCCTTCAAGCATTTCTTTTTCAGAGAGGTGAACAAAATCAATTTCTGATATGACGCCTCGGACTGTGTTCAAAGACAGGTGTGATGTGATGGAGACAGGAATCTCACTATCGATACAATGCTTGCAAGTTTCAAGTGCTGGACAGTGTCACGTATTTCGAGCAGTAAGTCGCCACTAGCCATTTTTTATACCTTATACCCAAACCCCAAGGTATCTGTCAGGCACTTTGCTACCAAGAATGGGGAAATCAGTCTTGCTTGTTGTTCTTCAGGTTTGCTGTGAATGACATGAAATTTTGGGAATGACAGTTTTCTTTTTTGAAAAAAATCTTCATCCTTCCGCCCTCTTTTTAGAGAGCGATCAGGTTTGGAATGGAGGGGAGCAATAAAAAATTTTAGTTTTTCAGCCACTGTGCCAGCCACCCACCACGGAGCCCAACAAGGGGACGGGACAGCAAATTCCGCGCAAGTCCTGCCCACGCCAGCTGTACGCCTCAATTATAACCAAATATGACGAAACCCATGGTAGTTCGCCACACTAGGTTAACCCTAGCCGCCAATGAAGAAATGAAAAAACCAAGAAACGACGAGTAGACAGGACAGTAGTCAGAAAGAAGACAGGAAAGTAAAAGATGTAGAGGAGGACAGGAAAAGGCGACTGCCGATTTCCCCCGGTCGGGTCAGGCCGGAGGTGCCGCCTACAGGAACCTGGGGCCAAAGTGGTGTGTTGCCTCCGCCGAGGGGCCTTAAAGGTCCAAACGCTCGGCATCGGCTCAGCCACCACGATCACCTTTTCCCCGGACACTGCGATGCCACGCACGGCGAGGCGCGGGTGCTCGGGTCCGTGGTGATGCACAGTTCACCATCATCCCCTTGCGGGGATGTCCCTGCGGATGCCCGGGAACCCGCGGTGTTGCCACTCACCGTCGCGACGCCTGCAAATTGCAGGCGCCCCCCTGCGGGGGCAGCCAGCTATGGAAAGAAAATAGATAGGTGTAACGTTAAGAGACCAGTAGCGGGTACAGCGGGTGAGGGAACAAATTCGAGTTTCTATGGTAGCTGCTCAGTCGTTATATATTCCAGTATCTTCATATAGCCCTTCTACGCCCTGATTCAGCAATGCCTGCATTACTGACGAGATTTCCACTGAGCCAAATGCTTTCTCGTAATCAATGAAGGCTATATAGAAGTTTGTTATATTTTACGCATTTCTCTGACCTGACTGATAGTCTGAATATGGTTCTCTGTCGAGTATCCATTACGAAAGCCTGCATGATCGTTCGGATTATTGAAATGAAAGTTTGTCCTGACTGTTTTCAATAACCCTAGTAAATACATTACAGGCAGCAGAAGTAAGCTGATACGATTTTTTTTTCCAAGTATTTGATGTCTCCTTTCTTTTGAATACCAATTATGTTAGCGTTGTTCTAAGCTTCTTGTACGGTTGAGGTTAAAAAGCATTGCGTATACATGGTTGGCTTGGTTTTCCTAGCACAATCCCTCCTCTGTCCAACAGATCTGCTGTAACGTGATCCGATCCTCACGCGATGCTTACCCCGTTTGCCTTGGCCCTATGGCTTTCTTTACTTCCTCTTGCGTTAATGGCGGATATGTCTCATCTGTGCCCTTTTTCCTCCCTCATTAACGATCCGATTGCACTGGCTACTCTATTGATTTTTGTGGAACTCTTCGGCTACTTCAACTCTGTTAACTATATTACTAACGGAATCGATCTCTATGTCTCTTAACGCATACATGCGTTTTTTTTTTTCTAAGCATAGTTTCCTCTTCACCGCTTTTAGCCTACCTCCTTTCTTTAGAGCAAGTTCGATTCTGTCCATATCAAGCTTTATGTTGGCTACCGTTGCACTTATTTATTACCTTCGATAGCTCTCCCAGTTCTATTCTGTCTGCAGAGTTATACTTTTTCATGTTTTGGTCTTTCAAAATCAGATCTTTCGTCTCATGGGCTAGCTTGCCGATATCCTGTGGAACCATCCTGCCGCCTACCTATGTGTACTGCGTAATGATAGCTGTGAGATTATTGTTCATTGCTTGAACATTGAGAACGCCTTTCTCAATTTAAGACAAATATTTGTTCGCAACCGATATCCTGAAATCCTCTACTTCCTCTCTTGCCGCTCAGTCATTAAAGGGCTTCAACTTCACTCGTTTCTTCTATTCCCTCTTCAAATCTGTAGTTATTCGCCAACTAATCTCTGTGTCGTCGCTACACCGCACATTTCCGATCACCTGCACATCCTGCACAATGCCAGGATGCACGCATAGTAAGTATGAAGTCTTTTTTCTCCTTAGTCTCAGCATTGGGGCTCTTCAAGGTCCACTTCCTTTTCTCTCCTTCGCAGAAAGAGGTATTCATGATCCGTAAATTAATTCTACCTGCGAACTCTACTAATAGCTCTCCCCTGCTTTTTCTAGAGCCCATTCCCTGGTCGCCAGCCTGCTTCTTGCCTGCCTTCGCATTGAAATCGCCCATAACTACAGTGTACTGTGAATTTACTTTGTTCATTGCCAATTCCACGTCTTCATAGAAGCTTTCAACAATCCGGTCATTATGGCTGGATGTAGGAGCGTAGGCTTGCACCACTTTCAGCTTGTACCTCTTATAAAGCCTAATTATGACAGCTGCCATCTTCTCGTTAATACTACAGAATTCCTCTATGTCGCCAGCTACGTCCTTATTGATGAGGAATGCCAGAACTGGTTTTCGTCTGTCTGCTAATTCACGATAGAACAGTACTTGCCCGCCCCTTTAGTACTGTATACACCTCAGTTGTACTGCTATCGCACTAAGCCCTATGACATCCCATTTATTACCCGAGGAGGCATCCATAGCCTAAATGTAGAGCATCCGTCCCGCGTCCAAGAAAATCGGTGTTCGAATCCTGTTGACGCGCAGTTCTCCACCGGGTTAAAAAAACTCCGCGTGGCGACGGAATTGCACACTCAGGCCTGGGGTGCGGCCTGATCTCGGTGACCAGAACCAACAAAGCTTTCTCTCACCGGAACAGGATTTGGCCACCTTGGTGTAATACCTGGCCACAACCTTCTATGAAAAACCAATCAACCGTCGGCCCTCAGTCCCCAGCGGCCCCTGAGCAACTGACCACGGCGGCGGTCAGACCTGTGACGCAGCGGAGGGCGCTAATAATATCTGACTCCGGACAGGCCGCCACTGGAAACTGAACCTGGCAACATTTTACTCTAGAAGCTTATCCAGTGTGGTTAGCCTAACGGCACTATTCGAGGAATTAGCAGATATTAAATATGATCGAAAGAGTACCTGGCGAAAAATGCGGATGGCCTTACTTTGGTTGCGACGTCCACATCGACAATTTTCAGCACCTTCAGGGTCACAGTGCTCGACAGGCCCTCCGTCAAGGCATCCAGTGATCCTCGCGGTGTCACGACGACGAATTTGTCAAGCACCAGTTCCACAAGCTGCAGCGTCAGCAGGCGCTGTATTGCAGCGAAGACATTCGACGTGGCCTCGGCGCTGAGCTCGCATCCGCAAAGGCGCAGGCAGGTCAGCGATGTGGCTGACTTAAGCACCTCGGACAGAAGTAGCATGAAGCGTCGGTTTTGACGTGAAGAAAGAAGCAACTGCGAATAAAAAAAACACGCGTTTTCGGAAGAACTTGCACACATCGCGTAAAACAAACTGCGAAAAAAGGGCAAGGAAATGATAGACTCCGTGCCCTGAGGACTAAGGTTTAAAGGTTATGGTTTAATTAGTTAATGAAGTTCCACGTCCCAAACCGACTCATGCTGTGAGGGATGCCGTACACTCTAAATATTTTCACGCATAGAGTCCTGCCATCGACCGGTTTTAAGCATGAAACGCGCTTCTCGGCGGCATGAATTTCGTTTTGAGCACCACGTGACTGAAAATACGCGTTGTTTTCGTCCGTACAAGCGTGACGCGCGTTCAAGAAACCCCCACTCGCTTTTTTTTTACGCGTGATGCAAGTTTCCGTGCGTGAAGACCGGAAAACTCACGCTAAGAAAAAAAGGTGAAGGCCGATCTTCCTTCTCCTCATCACGCGCATATATATATATATATATATATATATATATATATATATATATATATATATATATATATATATATATATATATATATATATATATATATCGATACATACCCCAATGGAAGCACGCGACGCGGCCGTTGCTCGCTTCTGATTTGCTGCTGTGGCTTCCTTTCATTTATTGTTTTTTTCATGCAGATGCATTGAAGGTGGCGCTCGCTTCAGTGAGTTTGACACGAAATCGCGGTCTGACCGCCAGAGCCGTTGGAGCCACCAACCATAGCAGTCTCTTTTGTATGTCGTGTCTGCCTGCGTTTCAAGCGGCTGCTGTGTGGCGTGCTCGTTTCTGATGAAGAGTGGCGGAAAAGCAACAATGTTATGAGTATATTGACATCGGTTGACCTGCTTCGTGTGCCGCGCAGTAGGTTCAAGAACACCGAGTACGACTGCCCTCAGTTCACGTGCAACAAAGGCGCCGCTCTCGGCGAACTGTGGGTACTCATCGGCCATTTTTTAATATCTTGGTAAGCAAATGATATTTAATGTCTTCACTTAATACATGTTTTCAAAATATTTTCCGAGCAAAGACGTTTTGAGAGCAAAGTGTAAGAAATCTTCTTATTTACCTCCGAACTTCGCCTTAGGATCAGGTGAAGTGCTTAGCTGCCATTTCACTCGGGTCGTGCAGTTGACCGGGAGGGATGACAAGAAGAAAGGAGAGTTGATCTCGCTACCGTTGCTGTGAGTCGTCTCGTTCGCCATCCGGTTTCGCCTGTCTCGGCGTCTTGCGCTCCTTAGTGTTTGCTCTTTGGCGCCAAAGTTTCGCGACCACGTTGTGGTTCGCGTCGGTGGCCATTTTCGAAATAGCAGTAGTACGACCGGCGCCCCTTGAGCCTGCTGGCAGCTCGCGCGTGGGGGTAGAAAGCGCCTGCCCTCACCGTTCTCCGCGGAGAGCATCGAAAATGAGATAAATATGGCATACGGCCATTCACAGTCGAAGCGAACATTAAAACGCGTTGAAACTTGTCACATTATACAGAACCGGCGCGTTAAGGTCACCATACAAACGTGCCTGTTTGTGCTGCACATCGCGGCTGGAGTTCGCTTGTTTTATGACAGTGGGCGACGCATCGATCTAATTGTATTCTACTGAAACCGCATGTGACTGTGGGCGGCACTAGAGCGTAACCTCATATTTTACGGTACAATTCTGTTACCTTTACGAATTTCAGTCTACTGGGTTAAGTCGCAGTCGTGTGTAATTATTATTTGCATTGCTGGAGGCAGCACAAATAGGTTTGCGGTCTGGTACGTAGAGCCAGTGCTGCTGCAGGTGGTGGTGTTAGCTGTCGCGGCGGCGAAGATGCAGCACAGCAGTGGTCGGACTGTGTTCTCGTAATGACAGCATACGAACAAGCTAAGCTGTTCTTTTAGCAGCTCAAGAGCAGCAGACGTCTTAAAGCCGTGAATTCAGACTTGCACATTTAACTGCAGATCTACAAAAATGCCGTGACAACTAAAAGCCTGTGCTTTGTGTGGTGCCGACTGCTGCGACTAATAGCTTATCTCTGGAATGCCATTTTTGAAATTCGCGATGAAAGCTTTATTGATACAACGAAACGTATTCACAACGAACTGTAAGTTATAGATTTTGTTCTGATTGACGAATATTTTTGAGGCCCTGTGCTGAGCGCATATTCTGCCGATGTAATTACAGTTACTATGAATTTCAAAATAGCGACATTACGGCAATCATTTAAACGATTTGTGACCATCTTTTTGTTTTTCTTGGGTGTGATGAACTCTCCTATACTACGAAAAGGCTGCTCTGTCGGCCGCCGGCAGGAATGCACGCATCATCTCGACAAAAGCAATCAGATGATTGAACATTCATCTAGAACAAGCGTGTGTACTGTACAAGTTTAACTGGGTGTAGTAAGCGTTATGCTACAACTTTACAGCAGAGGACTGGCGCTCGAAAATGAAAGGCGTGACCATCCGGCATTGCGCGCCGATGCCTCACGTACCGAGTGTGCATGCATGATGATCCGCACTGGGAAATTTTTTATCTCGTTAATGAGGCAAACGTGAGTAGATGCGTGTGTACGGTACTTCAGATATTTGAAGCATTTGTGACAGAAGTCTCGAGCATCAAGCGGTAAGACAGTCGGCGACAACACCCAGCACTCGCTTCGATCGGCTTCAGTAAGTGACAACATTGTGGCCGCATATATATGCCCCCACAGATGCATTGAGCAGTGCGCTTGTGAGAGCTTTTATTAAAGGACATGTTTTAATCAATCAAGCATCCCACGCCATATCCGCCTTTCCATTGCGCAGAACGCATGGTGAAGAACGCAATGAAGACCATACGCTCTGGTATCGAGCTCAACTAACACGTCACCAAACACGTTGAGCGTATGCACATAGGTGCCCGCCTGAACGCGTACTTGGGGCTGGAATCAACGACTGCTCAAGAGAAAGGCCTCGAACACAATCGCAATATCAGCCGGGCGCACGAAATTAACAGCTGAAGTATTCTTTGACTCACAACTATAGATAAACCGCGAGAACTACAACAAGAGACACCATAGAAGGTGATACAGACGATATGTTCGGTAGTCTAGTCGAAACAAGCGCCTGCATCGCGACAAACATCGCATGAAGAACCGCAGTCGTTCTATTGCAGATAAAAATGGCCGCGCGCGCTTCCCGCTACCTTATCACATCCCCGTCGCCTGCTAGTTGCCCGAGCGCTTCCAGCACAAAATGGCCCTGCCGAGTCTGGCTGCCCGCGGGCAGCCCGAAAAAGCCCAGCGCGAGAGAAACAAACACGTTATGAGCAGCCACAGCAAGTGCGCGGAGCAGCCCGAGAAAATCGAGCGCCTGGCTTCGCGCTCTGGCAGCCCGCAGGTAACACGCGATCAGCCAGAGGCGGTTAATCGCAGAAGCCAACTATCATTGCGAGATATGGAAACACTCCAGTCATCAATGCGCGCTCATAACGCCACATCTTAAGCATGTAAATAGGTGAATAGCCTTGTGCGTTTTATAGGGAACATGGAAACTGTGTGGGCTCCGAAACGTGAAGTATACCTTCAGCTCAGTACGCGACTGCATTTGTTCGTTACCAACATCGACCGCAGGCTTATAACCACAGCAGGACAAAGGCTCCTCCCACTGATATGATATGAGCACGCATCATCAGCATGACTACAACCACTGCACGGTAAAGGCCTCTCCCATGTCTCTCAATTAACCATATCTTTTGCCAGCTGTATCCACCCATTTCCTGCAAACTTCTTAATCTCATCCACCCACCTAACCTGCCCACCTAACCTTCTACCGCCCCCTGCTACGCTTACTACTCTTTTGGAATCCAATCCGTTACCCTTAAGAACCAGCGGTTATCTTGCCTTCGCATTACATGCCCTGCCCAAGCCGATTTCTTCCTCTTGATATCGACTAGGATGTCATTAACCCGCGTTTGTTCTCTCACCCACTCTGACCACTTCCGGCCTCTTAACGTTACACCTATTAATTATCGCTCCATGGCTCGCTGCGCTGTCCTTAATTAAGCATAACCCTTTTCATTAGCCGTACTCTGCGCTAACAAGGCAAGCTGGACGTTACTTATTCTTCCCTGTAAATCACGCACATAATCGGTTAAGGCTAGCGGAATAAGCCTGCTATTTTAAACTTAATTGACTATGAGCAGTAACAGGCAGTTCTGAGCAATGCCAGAAAGCTTGAAACACTAACCGCATGAGGCGAGAATTCGCGTCGACACACCGCGCGATGGCATCGCGCGATAGGCTGAGGGCCGCCGAAGCACTGTTGCTCATCGCGTTGCCCAGGTTCTGGGTTCGCAGAAAAATTTCGCCCATTTTCCGGAAGTGCCGTGCGAGACTAGCCAATGACGGTAGGCCTTGCGGGTGTGCAACTTCCGATCCGTCTTGCGCGCGAAAGTCTTTTTTTTACGCGGGATTCCAGCGGAGCTGCTGCCGACGCATCCCTCACCATGGCAGCTATGCAAGAATTTAATTAAAGGCTCATTAATGAAGTTGAAGAGGAAAGGGTGCTGTGGGATATGTCTTGCACGCACTATAAATCACAGCAGCGCAGGAATCTTGCCTGGCGCCGCATCGCAGTGTCCATCAGGCGCGCTTTTCTGCAGCACGTGACATTGTGTAATAGACTAAAAATAAAATTGCTGCCTGAATATATTTTTTCAATGTTTTTACTGTGTTTTACCTTGTATGAAGCCTTAAGAGCGTTGTTCCACGCTTTAATTTACGCTAAATGACTGAACGTTGAAAATGCCCTAACCGAGCAACACTGAAAACGCGCCGCACCGACGCCGAGTACCGTCGTCTCGTGCGGTTCGCGCCAGCGGCAGTGATGGGCGACGGCGGCGTCATCGCGCGACGTATGGCGAAGGAATATCGCCTCATGCGGTTTCCTGCTTAAAGCAGCTTAAGATATCTCGTCACAAGGACGCGCCAATCAAACGCAAGCAGCTATATCTATAGAATAAAGCGGGAGCGCATAAGGCGGGAGTCAAAAAAGTGCCACTGGTACCCATTCACTTCCGTTCTAATAAAGTACAGAGGTGGGATAAAATGACAAAAAAATGTCTGGTTCTAAGATTTAACTCTGCGCGCCACCTTCGTGTGATTTCACTGAATGCCAGAAGAGTAATAAATAAAGCGGATTAACTTAAATAAGTCTTAGTCGAGACGAAGTGTCCCTGCGAAGGTGGCTGCACATCACTCCAGTGAAAAATCTCGCCATCTCCGTAAATACCTTCCTTATATCATGAGAATTTACTTCACACCATCAGAGGAAGCTCCCGAAGCTCATGCTCCGTCTGACTGGGTGGCAGTAAGCAAATGTCCATCAGTCATCCTGGCAGCTGGACTGGGCTCCGAGGTTAGGCCTAGGGCCAACGGTGACGCGCTGGCAGAGGTGGCTTCGCCGGCGTCGGTCACGACGGCTTCATCAGCACCTCTTTTGACAACTGAGCCAGGGTCCATCCCAGCTCCTGGTTCCTGTTCCCGGTCCATCAGCGGCAGCGCACATCCCGCCTTCTCCAAATGCACCTCAGCCCGTGAGCGATCTGCCCTCTGGGCAGAACTCGGCAATGGCTGCCCAGCCTCCGCTGCTGGATAGGGCTTCAACCGTGCAGCGTGAGGAGGAGAGCTCCCCAATGAACCCAACTTCAGCACCTCCATCCGTGCTACCGGCTTCCCGCAGTTCTCAAATGTGCCCATCAGGGTAGACTGCACAGGATTCGTCTTCTGCCAACTACAGCTCACAAGGCAAGCGTTCCTGCCCAGCGTATGCCAACCAGGTGGCTGTGCCGACATCGGGATTGAAATCGTATAAAGCGGCCATTAAGGCTCTGGCAGCCAAAAGCCTGACAGACATTCCGAACAGAATTCTTCAGGCGAGCCTGGAGGAGTGTATTGGGACCAAAGGTTTTCGTGTCTTCACGACTAGAAGGAAATCAAATACCATCGCTGTGTGGCTTCCGACTTTCGCTGCTGTCGAGCGTCTGCAAACGCTCAAGTGCATATCTATTACAAGCGAGATCTCGGTGCCGGTCAAGGTGTACCTAGTAGAAGGTTCGGACCTACAACGCTGTGTTGTTTACAACGTCGACGTTGCCGGAGACCAGACGACCCTCCAGCGGGAGTTGTACTGTCCAACCCACCGTGTCATCCCAGCGCGGTATATGGGAAAAGGGCACTCCTGCATCGTCACACTACAAGGCCCACCAACTCTTCAAGAACGACTTTACTACTATGGCTGTATTCTGCGGCCTCGGCCTTACAAACCGAGTGCTGTTTATTGCTACAGCTGTTTCAGACCTGACAACATGCGCTGATCATGCCCTTTTACAACGCAAGACGATGCTCGGCCGCAAGACACACTGTCTTACGGGTGCGGACTTTGCAAGACTAGCGACCACAAGATCACCTCTCCAACTTACCCCAAAAAACAGAAATAAACTGAGACGGTTCAGCGTGGTATCCGTAAGTAAGCGCCTCCGAATGAAAACAGAGCCCCGAAACAGACATCCAACAGGTTTCCGGCTCGCCAGTGGGAAGACGACGGCTGGCTGGAGCTTTCCGAGCCCATTCCACCTGCAGCCCTTGCCCAACAGTTGTACAATGATAAAGTGCGCATGGATCGCAGTCACCTTCAGGCTACACAAAAGCACAGCATACTGGAACCTCTGCGTGAGGACATGGCAGCAGTTGACAACCATATTGCACGTCTTTTAGCCGAGGTCTCTAAGCTACAGCAAAGCCGTGAACTGCTTGCTCGCCGTAGACAACCAGCAGAATCCCACTCCACACCAATCGATGCTGCAGCGCCTTCAATTACGTCCAGCCCTCATGCCTTTTTCGCAGGCTCTACCAGGTCTTCTGCAGCAGTGCAGGATATTTCAACAACATCCCTCCTCCGATTTATCTTAAACCAGTCATCTAATCTGACATCAGTTCTATTACAACGCTTGGAAGCCTAATCGAAAATGGCGAATACACATTTTTGTGGTGTGCTCCAATGCAACTGCAGAGGCTTCTCCACAAAGCTGGGAGAGCTCAAATCTCGACTTCGTATGAAAAAGCTCCAGGTGTGGGCTCTGCTACTGCAGGAGACCAATGTCTTGCCATCCATTCCGGGCTTTAATGAATACATGTCTCCTTCAATGAACGACCGTCGTGTGCACACTGTTGCCCCTCCGGGAAAGGCGGCGGTGTACGGTGATGCGCGTTTTCCTCAAGTTCGCCTCTTTTTAGAAAACTGGCGCACCTCATATCTAAAGGTACTCGCAGTGGCTGTAAAGTTTCCCAAGGCAACTGTTGTGGTTATGTCATACTATGTAAGACCCGCCGGTGAAGCTCCCTCCCGCACTAATCTGTGGTGGTTATTAACTCTACGACGAAAACACCCAGGATGGCCTATTTTAGTCGGTGACTTTAACGCCCCTCATCCGGACTGGGGGTACCCCACTTCAAGCCCTCGTGGTAGGCGTGTGCGGGACGCATTCGCGGATGGGCTGTTTGTTTTACCCAACCATCCAGATTCAGCAACGCGAACTGTGTGTCATGCTCGCAGTCCAGCATATGCTCCGGACATTACGTGTAAGTCAGGACCCGGGACTCCCTCGTGGCACCTGGGGCCAGAATCCTGGAGTAGTGACCACCATCCTATCATCAACTGTCTCCATTCATCAAGGGCCTGCCAATTACACCGCAGGTGCTCGGTGGTTGATTGGGACACGTTTCGCACTACCGTAGAAGATATCTCTCTGCAATCATCTACGATATTTGTGGACAGCATAAAAACTGCGCTAAAGAATGCTAATACTGTCACCTGGACGGACGGAATAACCCGGTGCCGGATGGGATCTGCTTAAACTGTGGGCTCCTCGCCGACAAGCGGAGATGGCAGCTTCCCGAGACCCGACTTCTGTACAAGCACCGAAAAGGCTGAATTACCTTGCTTCCAAGGCTCGCAGATATGAACGCGATCTCTCGCGACGGCAGTGCCATGCGTGGTGTAAGCAGTTCTCGACCGTCATCGAATTTTGCTCTCTGGCGAATGTTTCGTGGAATGAAACATGGTTCCCGTCGTCCTGACGCAGCAGCCACAGCAAGCTTCGCAGCAAACAGCTCCGGATGATTTCGCCAGAGAGGCAGCTTCTGGTACAGTCGAGGTCATAAGGCATTGCGTATACAGGGTGGCTAGTTTTTCTAGCACGATGTCCCCTCCATCCTTCAACAGATCTGCTGTTACCTGATCCTCCCCAGCTGCTTTTCCCCTTTTCATTGCTTCTAAGGCTTTCTTTACTTCATCTTTCGTTACTGGCGGGATGACGCATTGCTGTGCACTGCTGTCTTTCTCATTAACGCTCTGATTACATTGCTTACTGTACAGGTCTGTGTAGAACTCTTCGGCTACGTTAACTATCTTATCCATATTGCTAATGACATTTTCCCTGCTTATCTCTTAATGCACACATCTGGTTTTTAACTATGCCTAGTTTCCTCTTCACTGTTTTTAGGCTACCTCCGTTCTTTAGAGCACGCTCGATTCTGTCCATATTAAACTTCCTTATGTCGGCTACCTTGCGCTTATTTAACTTTGATAGCTCCGTTAGTTCTATTCTATCGGTAGGGTTAGATGCCCTCATGTTTTGGCGCTCCTTAATCAGATCTTTCGTTACCTGAGATAGCTTCCCGGTATGCTTTCGAACTGTCCTACCGCCTACTTCTACTGCGCACTCCGTAATTATTGATGTCAGATTATCGTGCATTGAATAAATATCAAGATCATCTTCCTCAGTTAAAGCCGAATATTTGTTTTGCAGCGCTATCCTAAACTCCAGTGTTTTCCCTCTTACGGCTAACTCTTTAATGGTCTTTTTCTTCACTAGCTTCTTCCGTTCCCTCCTCAAGTCTAAGCTAATTCTAGACCTTACCATTCTGTGGTCGCTACAACGCACCTTTCCGAGGACGGCCAATTCCTGAATGATGCCAGGTTTAGCGCATAGTATGAAGTCGATTTCATTTTTATTCTCATCATTGGGGCTCCTCCAGGTCCACTTCGTGTTTTCTCGTTTGCGGAAGAAGGTATTCATGATCCGTAAATTATTTCTATCCGCGAATTCGACTAATAACTCTCCCCTGCTATTTCTAGAGCCTATCGCATAGTCGCCTACCGCGTGGTCGTCAGCCTGCTTCTTGCCCACTTTCGCACTGAAATCGCCCATCGGTACAGTGTACTGTGATTTTACTTTGTTGATTACCGATTGCACGTCTGCATAGAAGCTTTCAACTGTCTGGTCATCCTGGTCGGATGAAGGCGCGTAGGCCTGCACCACCTTCAGCTTGTACATCCTATTGAGCCTAATTATGATGGATGTCACCCTCTCGTTAATAATATAAGACCCCTCTACGTTGCCAGCTATATACTCATTAATGAGGAATCCCACACCTAGTTCTCGTCTATCCTCTAACCCGCGATAGCACAGTATGTGCCCGTCCTTTAGTACTTTATACGCCTCACTTGTCCTCCTAACTTCGCTAAGCCCTATCACATCCCATTTAATCCCCGCTAGTTCCTCAAACCGCACTGCTAGGCTAGCCTCACTAGCTAAAGTTCTAGCGTTAAATGTTGCCAGGTTCAGATTCCAATGGCGGCCTGTCCGGAGCCAGAGATTCTTAGCACCCTCCGCTGCGTCACAGGTCTGACCGCCACCGTGGTCATTTGCTCTGCAGCCGCTGGGGACTGAGGGCCGAGGGTTAATTGGTATGATCATAGAAGGTTGTGGCCAAGTACTACACCAAGGTTGCCAAATCCTGCTCTGGTGAGAGAGTGCGTTGTCGGTTCTTGTTACCAAGATCAGGCAGCACTCCAGGCCTGGTTATGCAATTCCATCGACGCGCGGATTTTTTTTTAAAACCCGGTGGAGAATTGCGCGGCACCAGGATTTGAACCCCGGTCCTCTTGCACGCGAGGCGGATGTTCTACCTCTACGCCATCGCTGCGTTGTACGAGATTTACTTGAGCGCCTTACACTCAGCTTCGGAAAGATTTCGGAAATCTTTCCGAAGCTGAGTGTAAGGCGCTCAAGTCACTGCGCAAAAATAAAGACATCGCCATTCTGCACGCGGACAAAGGAAATGTAACGGTGGTCCTTGACCGCTCCGCCTACCTCTCAAAAATGACCGAGTTGCTCGAGAACGAAAGGACCTACTGTAAGTTGACCAAGGATCCGACTTCAAAAGTGCAGTAAAGTCTCCAAAAAATCCTTTCGGACATATTCAGTGGTCTCCCCCTTCTCAAAAGAAGCTTTACTATAGGCTTCTTTGCACAAATGGATCGGCTCCCGCAATATGTGGTTTGCCCAAGATCCACAAAATTGGAACTCCGCTCAGGCCAATATTGGATTACACAAGATCCCCGCTTTTCATGTTGTCTGGATACCTGCACAAAGTTTTGGCTCCATTGGTGGGAAAGTCAGTGACGCACATCAAGAATTCACAAGATTTCATTGAGAAGATCAAGGACGTTACCCTGGATGAAAATGATATACTTGTGTCATTCGATGTTTGCTCATTGTTCACGAGTGTTCCGGTCAAACTTGCCGTACACACCTGCAAAGAGGCCCTGAAGAACGATCCATCCTTCCCAGATCGTACGCCGTTGGAAGTTAGCGAGATCACTGAACTCCTTCGCTTCTTTCTGGCTAACACGTATTTCGTTTACAACGGTACGCTGTACAAGCAGATTTTTGGTAATGCTATGGGAGCGTCAATTTCGGTGACGGCTGCCAACCTTAAAATGGAAGCCATTGAAAGCAAAGCCCTGAACTCATTCAAGCCACGTCCAAAGGTGTTCCTGAGGTACGTGGATGACTGCTTTTGCATTCTGAACAAGCAGAATCTACAAAGCTTCCTTGACCATCTCAATGCCACGAAGCCATCTATAAATTTTACCGTGGAAGAGGAAATGAATGGCAGCATCCCGTTTTTGGACATCAACGTCAAGCGTGCCGCGTGCCGCTTAAGTTTCAGCGTGTTCCGAAAGCCGACGCACTCCGGACGATATCTCGACTTTGAATCGTCCCACCCCTTGGCTCACAAGCGATCAGTTATCTCGTCACCACTGAACTGTGCAAGAAATGTCTGCGCAGACCCGGAAAGCTTCAGCAACGAACTCAAGGTGATAAAAAGGAATCTCGAGCGAAACGGTTACCCCAGGAACCTTGTGAACAATATGTCTAAAAACTTGCAACGCACGAGGGGACAACGAGATGGAAGCGCAAGAACCATGAAGCGTGCTGCCGTTCCTTATGTAACTGGAGTCAGTGAAACGCTTTTCCGAATCTTCAGGAAGCACGGAGTGCACATCGCCCACGTGCCAACAAGCAAGCTACGTGCCGAACTTGTGAACGTAAAGGACCCCCTGCCACGCGCCAAATTTCCTGGTGTGGTTTACAAAGTTCCCTGCAATGACTGCACATCCGTCTATATCGGCGAAACCGGGAACTTTCAGCGACGAATGAAAGACCATCAAGGCGACGTAAGGAACCATCGCGCATCAAAGAACGCTATCGCCGAGCACGTGCAGACCACTGGCCACGAGATAGCCTGGGACGAGGCGGGGGTTGTAGCCACAGAAAGAAATAATTTGAAAAGACTGCATCTAGAATCATTAGTCATCCAGACGACGAAAGATACTTTGAACAGGAATCGAGGCTCTCTTCATCATATCTACGCAAAAAGATTAGGAACAATCCTGAAGACTATATAATCCCGCCTTCTTCTTTGACAGTCTTATTGTGAACAAGGGTCCCGTACGGGACCCGAAACGTCATTTTCGTTTGTTTTGACTTGGTCAGTGACCCAAACTTCACCATGTTATTAGTATAAAATTCTGTAAAACTACTGTATTGTTCTTTAAGGGCAAGGAATTCTTGTATTATATGCTGCTGTGGAGTTCGCTTTTTACGGAAATGTGCAAGAGTGAGGTCACAGGTTGCAGGAAAATTGAACCATGGAGGCAGTGGAACAAGTCTTCGAGCAACGCCAGGTAATGCATCCATTACGCCGAGGTTTTTGCACATATCTTCAAAACGCAGGAGAAGTGGCCTTATAGCTAATGGTCTGTTGTTAAATAGTGTTCTAGATGGGCACTTTGTGACTATTTGATGACAGATATGTTTAGTTAGTGAACGGATTTTTAAAACGTACGAGCAAGTGAGCATGGTTCTCTCTGTAAGTGATGGTTCGTTGGCTTCGACATAAAGACTGTTTATCGGAGACGTCCTGTATGCACCGGTCGAAAGACGCAAGCCTAAATTGTGTACTCGGTCTAGCCGTTTAATGTACGATTGCCTCGCTGATCCATAAACTATGCATACGTAATCTAATGTAGAACGTACTACAGAGCGATGAATCCGTAAAAGACAAGTCCTATCGAAACCCCAATGTTTTCGTGAAAGCACATTTAGTATATTCAGAGATTTAGAAGCTTTCTTTTTGAGTATGTTTATGTGTGGTAGGAATTTGAGCTTTTTCTCATAAGTCATTCCTAGAAATTTGTGCTCATCTTTAATTGGTAGTGCGACTTCATTTAAATAAAGGGAGGGATCAGTGTGCAGTTCTCTTCTAAGCGAAAAAAGAACAGCTACTGACTTTTGCGTAGAAAACTTGAAACCGTTTTTGTCTGCCCATGTTGTTAGATTATTTACTGTCATCTGTATTTGCCTCTCACACGATGTAAGGCTAGAGGATGTGCAAGCAATCTGGAGATCGTCGACGTAGGCAGAATACATGACAGACTTTGGGATTATTTTTGCAAGGGAATTCATTTTTACTACAAAACGTGTGGTGCTTAAAATGCACTCCTGAGGCACGCCGTTCTCTTGAATGAAATTCTTAGAAAGAGTGGCACCCAGGCGTACTTGAAATGAACGGTTGGTCAAAAAGTCACTCAAGCATTTTAGCATTCTGCCACGGACTCTGAGGTCTCCAAGGTCCCGCAGTATGCCAAACCTTCCTGTGGTATCCTAGGCGTTTTCTAAGTCGAAAAAGACCGCAAGGCAGTGTTGCTTGTATATAAATGCTTCTCGGACTGTGTTCTCTAGGCGGACTAGATGGTCGGTTGTAGAGCACGCCTTTTTAAAGCCACACTGATGGATGTCAAGAAGATCACGAGATTGTAATATAAACATTAATTTAATGTTCAGGACGCTTTCGAAAGATTTGGCAAGTACGCTTGTTAGGACTGTAGGTCTGTAATTGCCTGGGGAGGTAGGTACTTTTCCCGGCTTCAACAACGGTACAATTATGGCTTTTTTTCAAGCCTCTGGAATCTCTCCTGATAACCATATTGTTGCGGGAAAGAATGTATTTACAGTTATTTACAAAACGAATGAACAGCTACGGGCGGCACTCAGAACACAGCCAGAGATGAGTTCTCGTCTTCTTCCTCGTCCACTCGTTCACTCGCTCAATGTCGTCGTCATCGTCTACCCACTGCAGGACCCCCGTCTGATGAACCGCCGTCTCGGCGTTAGAATGGTGGCGTAGGAACGTCGTGATAAGGTTTGAGGCGGCATACATGGACGACGTCAGTAGAGAGGCCAGAGGACGGCGAGGACGCAAGGGGAGCAATTTCATAGTTCACGTCGGTGACTCGGCGCACCACACGGTAAGAGCCACGGTAGTGAGAAAGGAGCTTCTCGGAGAGACCGACGCTGCGCGACGGCGTCCAGAGAAGGATGAGTGATCCGGGTTGATATTCGACGGCCCGGTGCCGGCGGTCGTAGGCGGACTTCTGGGAAGCTTGAGAGGCACGGAACCGACTACGGGCTATTTGGCGAGCCAGCGTGGCCTGGGCGATGGCGTCCTGAGCGTAAGCAGTGGTGGGGACTGAAGAAGGCGGCATGAGTGTGTCCAAAGGCAATAGGGGGTGCCTACCAAACAAAAGGTAGAAAGGGGAATAGCCTGTTGTGTCATGCCGTGAAGAGTTGTACGCAAATGTCACATAAGGCAAGGCTACGTCCCAATCGCGGTGGTCGGTGAGACGTACATTGCTAACATAACGGTGAGCGTGCGGTTGAACCGTTCCGTAAGCCCGTTGGTTTGTGGATGGTAAGCTGTCGCGAGCTGGTGCTGCGTGGCACACGAACGAAGAATGTCATCAATCACTCTGGACCGAAAATAACGACCGCGGTCGGTGAGCAATTGACGAGGGGCGCCATGGAGAAGAAAATTGGCGACATCGGTAGCGCAGCTGGCGCTTCTGCGTTGATTACCGGCACCTAAACCGCATCACAAAAAAAGACGTATGTCCTCTCCCCAGGATCGACATCCTCGACTTTGATGCCCGTGTTTTGACTCGTACCTCTGTGGTGACGCATCGGATAAACACCGGTGATGCCGCTCCTCTCCACAGACGTCCGTACCGCGTGTCCAGCGCTGAACGCACCGTCATAAATCAAGAGGTCGATAAGATGCTCGCAAAAGACATCATCGAGCCCTCGTCAAGCCCTTGGGCTTCTCCAGTTGTCCTGGTAAAAAAGAAGGACGGCAGCTGGCGCTTCTGGGTTGATTACCGGCACCTAAACCGCATTAAAAAAAAGACGTATATCCTCTCCCCAGGATCGATGATGCAATAGATTGCCTCCACGGCGCCAAATATTTCTCTTCAATTGATCTTCGATCGGGGTACTGGCAAATTGCCGTAGATGAAAAGGACCGTGAAAAGACCGCCTTCATGACGCCTGATGGCTTATACCAATTTAAAGTCATGCCATTCGGACTCTGTAACGCGCCGGCTACCTTTGAACGAATGATGGACTCCCTTCTTCGCTGCTTTAAGTGGTCTACCTGCCTCTGCTACCTAGACGATGTTGTGGTTTTCTCGCCTACTTTTGCCACGCACCTCGAACGCCTCTCCAGTATTTTGACAGTGTTTCGTAACGCCGGACTCTAGCTGAACTCATCGAAACGCAAATTCGGTCGCCGCCAACTCACTATTCTCGGACACCTGGTTGATGCTTCTGGTGTACGCCCAGATCCAGTCAAAATTCAAGTCGTGAAGGAGTTTCCTCTTCCTAGGTCGTCGAAAGATGTGCGCAGCTTTTTCGGCTTGTGCTCGTATTTTCGACGTTTTATCAAAGATTTCGCCGGCATCTCTCGCCCCCTCACCGACCTTCTTAAAAACGACACCCCCTTTATCTGGGGCCCTGCTCAAGAAAACTCATTTTCCTCCCTCGTTCATTTGCTGACCTCTCCGCCCATCTTAGCCCATTTTGACCCGTCGTCTCCCACGGAGATTCGCGCCGACGCCTCCGGATATGGGATCGGTGCCGTGCTAGCCCAACGTCAACAGGGCCAAGATCGCGTCATCGCTTATGCCAGCCGCCTACTTTCCGCCGCAGAGCAAAATTACTCCATTACCGAGCGCGAGTGTCTCGCCCTTGTCTAGGCTGTCGCTAAATTCCGCCCGTACCTGTTCGGCCGCTCATTCACTGTCGTCGTCGTCGTCTACCCGCTGCAATATTTTGTTAAAAAATTCAGAAGCGAGTCTACAGCATGTTCGGACAAGTGGGAAAGCATTTCGTAATGAACTTCATCTGGTCCCGGTGCAGTCTGTTTATCCGAAGAAAGTACACTGTTAATTTCTTTTAGTGTAAATGGGCTATTATATGCTTCGTGAGCACTGCACTTTATCGGCAGTCTTTTTCGGCTGTGGTATTATATTTTAAAAATGATTCTGTATAGTTAGAGGAACTAGATACAGTGGAAAAATGTTCACCTAATATATCTGCTTGTTCTTTTATATTTGTCTGTACACCAGGGGTGGTCAGAAGAGGAACTGTGAATGGCGAGTAGCGACCATCCATTTTGTGTACTGCCTTCCACATTTTTTTCGAAGAGACTTGGCTGTATTTCGAGAAAATGAAACGCTTCCAGGATGATTTTTCGGCAATCCGACGTATGTACCGTGCTTTTGCTCTTGCTTTTCTAAAGTTTATAAGGTTCTACTGTGTGGGGTATTGGCGAAATGTACCCCAAGCTTTATTTGTTGTTGTTTTTTTGCTTCTTTCAAATCTCGTGTCCACCACACTTTATGGTTGCGTTGTACTATTCCTGAAGATTGGGGGATAGCCAAGCGTGCGGCAGAAAAAAATTGAAATTTGTGAAATTTTGATTTATTTCATTTACATTAGGACTTTCGAACGTAATATTTTCTAACGTTGCTGCTGTTCTAAAAAGCTACCAGTCTGCTAAATTGAGGTTCCAACACCTTGGTTTTGTCTGGGTGACTGATGGTAGCGATGACAGGCAGATTTCAACACGAAGATGATCGCTTCCGTTTGGTTTGTCTAAGACATCCCATTTAAAATCGTTAAAAACTGAAGGAGAGCTAAACCAAATCAAAAACACTCATTTTTCCTGAACCAGGGGAGCAATAAGAAGGTTTACCGGTGTTAAATAAACAAATATTGCTAGATAGTATAAAATCCTCAATAACCTGACCTCTGCTATCGGTTTTCTCACTGCCCCAGAAACTACAGTGTGCATTAAATCCGCCAACTATCAAGTATGGCTCCGGTAACTGTTGTAAAAGGCTCTCTAATTCATGCTGTCTTAGTTCGAAATGTGGTTAAAGATATACGCTAAAACCTCTAATGGTTTTGTGACCAACCACGGTGGCTAAACAGCATCGAACCTAGTATTGACTTTGATCTCGCTAGCTGCTACGCCAGGTTGCACAATGATGCCTACGCCTGCCGAGAGTCTGCTCGCCCCCTCTCGGTCACAGCGGAAGACAGTATACTTCTGTAGCACATTTGTGTGCTGAGGGCCTAGATTGGTTTCCTGCACACAAAAAAGCAATTGGGGAAATTTTGTTTAAAATGTATTTTATGTCGTTTTAGTTTTTTACGAGACCTCTGCAGTTACAGTGTATTATGAAAGCCATCTTAATGTTGTGTGCGTGTGTGCAGATAAAATTAGATTAACTTTGATTTGGCGCATTGACTCGGAGCCTCACATTTTTTTGGTTGATCCAAAGGCCTCCGCCGTCCGTCCGATGTGGACGGCACGGGGCTGCCATGGGTTGTGTCCATCGCCTCAGCAGAGGCGCTGGACGACCATGCAGGATGCACGCTGACTTTTTAGTTAGACCTCGAGCTTTGGGAAGAGGTCTTGAGGCCCGCTGACCCTAGGGTCCGCACAGCCTTCTTTTTTGGTTGGCGGAGTAGTATCAGCTACTCCACCAGGGGGCGCGGATGGCCCTGCCACAGGCCCACTGCGTGCGGCCTGGACAGGTGCCGAAGCCTGGTGTGATGCGCCGCGCCCACGCACCACATCGGCGAAGGTTGTTTTCGCAGTGAAGGGGAACGGTTTGTTTCGGCGTATCGCCTTCTTGCTTCCTTGAAAGAAATGTTTTCAGTGGTTTTCAGAGTAATTATTTCTTTTTCTTTTTTCCAAGACGGACAAGCCCTGGAGTATGCAGCATGGTCTCAGTCACAATTTGTGCTCCGCGGGGCAGCAACACATTCATCTGACTGGTGGTCCTTCGAGGAGCATTTCGCGCAAGTTTTGCCGCCGCGACAACTCTATGAGCCGTGGCCGAACCTCTGGCAATTGAAACATCTGCGTGGGTTGGGAATATATGGCCTTACATTTATTTTCAGGTGCCCAACTTCAATGCTTTCAGGTAGTGTGCTGGTGTTGAATGTGAGGATCATGTGTTTCGTATCTATTTCCTTGTTATCCTTCCGGATCTTTATCCGCTTAACATTTATGACCTCTTGGTCGGCAAGGCCTTCAAGCATTTCTTTTTCAGAGAGGTGAACAAAATCAATTTCTGATATGACACCTCGGACTGTGTTGAAAGATCGGTGTGACGTGATGGAGACAGGTGTCTCCCCTATTGATACATTGTTTGCAAGTTTCGAGTGCTGTACGGTGTCACGTACTTCGAGCAGTAAGTCGCCACTAGCCATTTTTGATACCTTGTACCCAAACCCCGAGGCATCTGTCAGGCACTTTGCTACCAAGAATGGGAAATCACTCTTGCCTGTTGTTCTTTAGCTTTGCTGTGAATGACATGAAATTTTGGGAATGACACTTTTCTTTTTTGAAAAAATCTTCATCGTTCCGCCCTCTTTTTAGAGAGCGATCATGCTGGGAATGGAGGGGAGCCATAAAAAATTTTAGTTTTTCAGCCACGGTGCCAGCCACCCACAACGGAGCCCAACAAGGGGACGGGACAGCAACTTGCACGCAAGTCCTGCCCACGCCAGCTGTACACCTCAACTATAACCAAATATGACGAAACACAGGGTAGTTCGCTACACAAGGTTAACCCTAGCCGACAATGAAGAAATAAAAAAAACGAGAAACGACGAGGAGACAGGACAGTAGTCAGAAGGAATATAGGAAAGTAAAAGATGTAGAGGAGGACAAGAAAAGGCGACTGCCGATTTCCCCCGGTCGGGTCAGGCCGGAGGTGCCGTCTACAGGAAGCTGGGGCAAAAGTGGTGTGTTGCCTCCGCCGAGAGGCCTTAAAGGACCAAACGCTCGGCATCGGCTCAACCACCAGGATCCCCTTTTCCTCGGACACAGCGATGCCACGCACGGCGAGTTGCGGGTGCTCGGGTCCGTGGTGATGCACAGTTCACCATCATCCCCCTGCGGAAGCTCGGGAACACGTAGTGTCGCCACTCACCAACGCCTGCAAGTTGCCGACGCCCCCCTGCGGGGGTAGATATTACGTCGACATTTGCTTCCTCAATTGGTCTGCAGCTTTCAGTGAGCAAAGCTATGTACGTGTCGGTCGCCAACCGCTGGAGGCGCCGTAAACTCACTGCAACCCCAATTCGTCTCCATCTATCCGGAACTCCAATTCAAGAAATTTCGACCGGAAAAGTCTTGGGCTTGACAATACACGAGTCAAGAACAGGTCCTTTTTGGCTTTCTCAGGTTTTTTTTTTAAAAAAAACAAGCAATTCAGGCGTTGGGTCCGATTAGACGCATTGCTCCTAAAACAGGCGGAGCCCGCTCTCACGTTGCACGACAGTTGTGCGTGAGGTTGTGCAACCACGCCTCGTTTACCAAGCCAAATTCAAGCATTTGACGAGGGCTCAATGATATCGTCTACAAGCTGTTAATCGAGAGGCAATGAGGGTCATCACTTGCCTTCCCCGCATTACCCCGATCGTGGCGCTCCAAGAACATGCGCAGCTGAAAACACTAGATGAGCGGGTGAAGTCTAGATGAATTCTGCCCTGAACAAAACGTCAAAGTTTCGCCTCTCAGAACCTCTTTTCTCCTTCTGTGCGGAGTTGCTTGCGGTTCAAGAGGCACTTTGCTCTGTGGTCGCCGTTCCCATGCTATCTACGGCCCGCATTGTCATTCGCACCGAGGCGTTTCACCTCACACGCCTACTACGACGAGTCAATCGCACCCCAGAAATCTGCCAACACATTCATCGTCTAGCGGCGCGCATACCACAGCAAATCCGTATTGAGTGGATTCCGCGTGACCTCCTGAGCGCACAATGCCGCGCAGATTCTGCGACCCGCCTTTCGACCCCAACCTCCTCTTTGTCTCGAGTCCTCACTCTGGATGGCACCACCCTCCTTTTAACACCTACGGCGCTGTACACGTGCTCTAATCCCTCCCTGTGCGGTAACCCTCCCTCGTGGTCTTACCCATGCAGAGGAGGTTGCGCTTCGGAGAATACGGGTCGGGGTTGCCCTAACTCCACCTGTGACGCGCAAGTGGCCGCATTTCAAAGATTTATATCCCCACCCCGGGTGTCGAGTTTGCAAGATCAGAGACTGTGAGGCGGATATCCACCACCTGTTGTGGGTTTGCAAGGCGCTGAAGCCGACAAGAATTCGGCGCCTGGCGGCGGTGGGTCTCTCACCGGACAATCCGGATTCCTATATTGCCTGGACACAGGGACAATATCATTGTTCGCTACTTGATTTCATTAGAACAGCCACCTTTTATCATTTATTCAAACATCTTACTCATCTCTAATTTCATAACCTTTATGCCCTGAGGCAATAAACATCGCTTGAAAAAAAAGTCTCAGTCCAGTATGATCCGCACACTTGCGTCCTAACCGTAGCTTTGTTTCTCGAGTTGTATAGAGATAATGAGATGATACATCTTGGATATGAAATGCAAACACAGGGCTATTTGGGAGGGTTGAGAAGGCATAGTTTCGGAGAACGGTACTGATGCTGTCGAAACGTATCGAACGCCAAACCAATAAGGTTTGTGTTTAAATACGTCGCTCGGGGGGAAAATTTTTATTGTGTAGTATATCATGCTCTGATTAGCAAGAATTTTTTTTAAATGGCACGAATAATGATTTTTTGTGGTAATACTTTTATTGTAATAGGTTGTTTTAATTTTACATGAGTGAACAGGAATGAAGTGAACTGTGGTGTTTGCACGTTGGGGGATTCTGTTCTTGATGTGATGTGTCCTCTAATTTTTTTTTTTGCTAGCAGAATATGTGAGAAACTGATAGCAGTATAAAAGCTGTTACGTTCACAGACCATTAAAGTCGACGGTGTTGTTCTGAAGGTATATTTGGATTGGTGCCTTCACTATTTTACTAGTAATTTACTAGTGGGACCTTTCGTCAGGTAATTGGTACCTTTAGTCCCAGTCTCCACTCGCTATGACGAGAAATAAACTTCAAAGCTCACAACCATTGCTGACTATGGTTGCAGTACAGTTAGGTGTTGAATTGACATATTTGCACCGATCAAAAAGGCTTTGAGGCGCAGTTAAAATGCCTGGGTGAGTAGAGAACTAATACGTGATAACCGTAAAAAAAAAAAACTTGGAAGCAGCATAGGGATGGAACTCCGCATTTTGCTGCTTTAAAAAGCAAGTTATCTTTAAAAGTCAAATAAGCTATACGATATTTTTTTTCACCGGCTAGAAGAATTAATGAGATTGGATCTACAAGAGGCCCGAAATAACAAACATAAAAAATAACGAGGCATTAAAGACGCCAACATAATTCAATCAAATTTTAACATTCACTTTCAGAGTGCGCCCGAAACTGGAGCATGTACCTGAAATTCGCTTTTCTGTTGCGGAGTCAGCGATAACTAATCTAGATGATGTGGCAATACTACTTAACCTCAATATCAAGAAGTGTCCTGGACGTGACGGCGTTTCGAACGTGTTCCAAAGGCGCGATGCTGAAACAATATCATGCTTGACCGAAGGACAGGGATAATTGGAGATATGGGAGATGCCTTTGCCATGCAGTGGCTGCAGTCAGGTTGATGATGATGATGAAGGTCTAGGCTTGAATGCGCCGCAGCGGTGTAAGACCCGTTACATATAGAGAGATATCCCTCAAATGGAGCGCATTGAGAGAAGCAAGTCGTTTTAATTGCGGTAAATTCAGGAGGACTGAGTTGTATACATAGGAGGACTGACTTGTATACGTAGGAGGAATGACTTGTATACGTAGAAGGAATGACTTTGAAATTCCGCATGAAAGTAAGCCCCCATTACATGTACGGAAACCTTGAAACAGATATGCTGGATTGTGTGAAACATACAAGCACTACGAGAACCCGCCATGTATATGAGTATTGACTACCCCAATTGACGCAAGAACAAATTTTTTCGAGTGCAGTTTTTTTCCCGAAGCCAGACGCGGATTGTAATTGTATCCTTCAAATCTACTTGAATCATTTCTTAAGCAGCTGCGAGATTTACATTATACTTACTGGTATTTAATTTCATGAGTTCTTCTGTCCTTTTCTATTGCAGGTTTTTATTTACTCCTTTATTTTCCAGCAAGTGTTACATGCTCGAGGAAAGCATGGGAGTCAAAACCCGCATTATGCGGCTTGACAAGCTCCCATCACTTGTGCGTAATCGGCAGGGCAATGCAGGTAAGAGTTCAGGGGTGGAAAACGCAGAACAAGTGTACATAGGTAAAAGATTAGGCCAACATGAAAAACAAAATTACAATGACGATTAAAAGCAACAACTTCAAAGAAACACAAAGAAACGCTGCAGACATTTCGGAAGGATATCTTGGAACGCACAAACATCGGCGTGAACTCGGAAGAAAATTAAAGATACACACGTTTTGTAAGGACCCTGTTTTTGATAAAGGCTTAAGAAACAAGTTTTGCATATGCTTAATTGAAGATCAAGCAATTAACTGGTTGGAAAATGCAACTTTATTTAGTGTCGAAGGCAGCGCATACAATAATCCTTAGAAACCATAGTTTCTGCGCGGAAGTGTGACGTGCCGGTATTCATGGTGTCGTGTCTGATGATAATGCATATTTTGTTGCTAACTGAGCAATCTCAGAAAAAAATTAGCTTTTACACTGTAACTGGGACTTGTATAAGGTTAGAATACGGTGCTCATATATGTCGGAAACTTTCATGATTTTATATCTGTAAAATAAATGACTCGATGGCGATCTTAAAAGATAAGTTATAGCTTTTAACTCGCCTTCCTGCAATGTTAGAAGCTTCTTTAAATTGGTGATTGTTTTACTGCCCCAGAATAGGCTGCAATATGTAAGTGTTGACCAAAAGAAAGCTTGGTAAAACAGAAGTGTGGTTTTGGTCTGTAAAGTGCATTTGAATTTCCGAAGGATGCCAAGCACCCGAGCTAACTTAGTCTCTCTATGAGCCACATAATGATTCCAGCGCATAAATTGGTTAGAGTAAACACCCAGCGTTTTTACTACGTCTGTTTTTACAACTTCGTTTCCGCCCATTGTTAAGCTCTCGTCAAAGCTATATTTCTTAATTTTTGCTCTGAACACTACAGCTTTAGTTTTTCCCACATTTATCATTAGTGCATTTCTACGGGACCATGCATGTAGTTTGGACAGCACAATATTGCCTCTCCGAATTACGCAATTATCCTCAGTTACCGAAATAAATACACTAGCGTCATTTGGATATGAGGTATATTATACTTCGTTGTATATTGAGATTAAATCATTTATGCAAACATTGAATAAAAATGGCCCTAGTATGCTTCCCTTGGGCACTCCGTGTTCGATTGATTGATATTCTCAATATGAACAGATTGTGTACGATCGTAAAGAATACTGGTTATTAGTTTAAGTGCTGTATCGCGGGCACCGCATACTGACAACTTACGCGTCAGAGTGAAGTGATTCATCCTGTCAAACGCTTTGGAGAAATCAATAAAACTTCCAAGTGTTAGAATATTTTTTTCTATGTTGTTAATTATTAATTCGTTTTACTTCAATAGTGCCAACTCTGTTGAAGATGATTGACGAAAACCATATTGCTTTTGGGTTAACATATTGCACATATCAAAAAACTTGAATATCTTTCATGAATTCTTTTTTCTAATCCCTTAAATAAAACAAGAATAGACATTGGCTGTTATTAGAGAGGATATTAATAGGACCATTTTTGTTAATCACGATCACTTTAGCTTTCTTCACTGTCATCCGAGAAATTCCAGACGTTATCGAGAGATTGAATATATAAGATAGCTTAGAGCATATAACGTGCAAAACGTGAAGAATGGGATCCATTTAAAACCAAATGCATCTTCACTGTTGCTTTGTTTTAAAGACTTAAACGCTGTGAATATATCTTCTTCGTCACAAGAAATGAGGTAAATACAATTAATAATAGAACTCTGAATATATTTAATTGCGGTAGAGCCATGCGCACTGTCCACAAGTGTAACGAAATAATCATTAAAATTATCAGCAAATTCATTCTCAGCATACAAGACATCACCATTTGAGAATAATTCAAGTGCCTCTCGTGATGTGTGATTTAAAAGCTTGTTCAGTCTAGACCATACTTTTGCTTGATCACTGATTCCGTCGAACACACTGATGTGATAACTATTCCTCGCCTTCCTAAACATGAAATTTACTTTACTGCAATGCGCTTTGAAGACAGCAAAACTGTCCGAATCTCGAGTCCTTAATAATTTTTCATCTAACATCTATTCCTCAGAAATCAATTTGAGTATTTCCGGCGTCACGTTATATTGCCTCGACATATTAGATGATTTATTGGTTTTATAAGGAAAGTTCTGTTTGTAAATGGATGTAAGTATGTGCAGAAAGCAATTATCTGCAATTTATATTCACAGTTCAGTTCCGCACACACCGCTCGACCTTTCACGGTGGTGCAACACACGTCAAGAGGTTGTCGCCCTTCTCGTAAAACCTGCACGCACACCCCTTATTCTGGTTTCTTTTTATAGTCGTCCTGGCTCCGCATCTCACAATCTGGGATGGGTTCGTTTTCTACGTTCTACCAACTCGGGTATCCCTATTCTAGTTGGTGGTGACTTCAACGGCGCACACACAGCGTGGGGTTACCCATCGAATTCCTCAAGGGGTTCACACATCCAAGGGAGCTTTTCAGATCATTCCTTTAAACTTTTAAACCACCCGAATACTTCTATCCACCCACGAGGTGGCCCGTATTCACCTGATTTGACTTGGTGGTTACGCCCCGGTGACCCTCGTTGGGCTGTTGATTCTGATACCTGGGGTAGCGATCACAGCCTTATTTTTATCTCCCTCACGCCTACGCGTCTACGGAAAATACGCCGCACTGTACGAACAACATCATGGGACTCTGTACGCGCAGACAATCATTTATCTACATTCAACCCATCTTCAGCATTGTCTACTCTATCTGCTGTTCTCGCTACTCACACTATTACCACTACTGTAAATGAAGACGACCCAAACCCGGATATACATCTCTTGAATCTGTGGGCTCTTCGTCGCCAGGCGGATCTTTACGCTACTCGTCACCCCGATGACCCTTCGGCTCTTCCTACTCTTCACCGCGCTACCGCACGGGCGCGGCGCTATGCAAAGCGGCTAGGCAGGCAACGCTGGGCTGCATGGTGTGCCCGCCTGTCCTCTACGCAGGGCAATCGACATCTTTGGAGAGTGTTTCACGCCATAGAGCGCCCTTCTCAGGTTGCAGATTACACAGAGAGCATTCGCCTCGCGCTAAATGTGGATGAGGACACATTTGCACAACAAGCGGCCCGTCAATTTTTTCCAAACCATGACTGCACCGCTACGTCTCCACCTGACTTATCGGTAACAGAGCCCCCCGATGGGATTACTTCTGACCTCACCATGGCAGAGCTGCTGGCCTCCATTGACCTTTTAAAAACTACTACTACTCCCGGGCACGACGGCATACCTAACTCCTTATTACGTAACTTGGAAGGGAGGGCTTTGGAAACCCTACTTGATACTTTTAACGAAGTGTGGCTTTCTGCCGTCATGCCGGGAGACTGGAAGCATTCTATTGAGGTTCCAATACCCAAGTCAGGTCAGCCTCCAGTATCTCTCTCGGCCCTTCATCCAATTTCCCTTACCCCTACCATCTGCAAGCTTTATGAAAACATTCTAGCCGCACGCTTATCATGGTGGCTGGAATGCCATGATTGTTACCCAGATTCCCAAATTGGTTTCCGCCCACAAATTGGAACGGAGGACGGCCTTGCTACTTTGGCTGCTGACGTGCTTGACCACTCTCCACAGAGTCACCTTGTACGAACCGTAATCGCTACAGACATAACAAAGGCATATGATAACATCCTTCACTCTGCCATTCTTGCCTCCCTTCAAACTCTTGGTCTCCCTCACCGGTTCCTCCTCTCCATTCACGCCTTTTTAGCAAATCGAACCTTCAGCGTGCGTGTCCACGGAAAGCCCTTTGGTAATTTCACTTCCAATAGAGGAGTGCCGCAGGGCTCCGTTCTCGCCCCCACATTATTTAATGTGGCTTTAATTCCTCTTGTTCGAGCCCTAGGGACCATCCCTTCTATCCGCGTGCTTGCATATGCCGATGATATCACCTTGTGGTGCTGTCATCCAGATGCGTCTATTCATCAGTCGGTCCTTCAACACGCGCTGGATGTATTGACATCTCGCCTCCCACCTCTGGGTCTAACACTCTCCTACTAAATCATGTTTCATTCGAATTGGAAATAAAGCCGCCTTACGGAAAGCTCCCCCTTTATATTTTACGGTACATAATTCTATGATTCCTCAGGTAGAACCTGTTCGTATTCTTGGTCTTCTCCTCCATACATCTGGGACTGGCACCCCGTGGCTGACAGCCACCCGTAAATCGGCTCACGCTACTCTAGGTCTGATTCGTCGCATAGCTATGCGCTCTGGTGGCGCACGTGCTCATACGGCCCGCCAGCTTGTGCGCTCTATCCTTCAGCCACGGATAGTATATCAGGCTCAATTTCAACGTCTCACCCGCAGACAGTGGGACTCCCTTGAAGCTATCAATCGTGAGGCTGTGCGCGTCATAACATATCTGCCTCGTTTAACACCCATACCTGTGCTACAGGAGTTCGCCCAACTTAATACACTCAGTGAAATCATCGACCAACGAGTGGCAAATAGAGCTCGAAAACAGTCTCTCAAACTTCATCGTTTAAAGACACTTCCACCGTGGTTCTATTGCCAGCTCACTGACAATCGCCCCACTGTTTCCCAGTCGGTATCAGCAGCGTATCTGCCTGAAGGGTGCATATTATACACAGATGCATCTCATTCTGCAGAGAGGGGAGTTACTGCTGTGTATAGTCCATCTCATCCGCATCTCAACTCTCGCGCGACGTATACTGCGGATACGTGCACTCCCCTGCAATTGGAACTTCAAGCCATTTACAATGCCATTGCATCCCTTCCGCTCGTTCCAACACTCAATACAGTTCACATTTACACCGACTCCCGCGCCGCCCTTAAACGGCTGACGGCTGTTCGACGAACGTTTCAGATTTCACAATCTATTCATGTGCTCTGCGCAAAGTATCCATGTCCTGTGCACATACACTGGATTCGCACCCATGCCCAGGATCTACATAACATTCAAGCGGATGCTATGACTCATCTTCATACATTAGACTATCCGCCACCTTCCCCTCTTCCCCCAGATCCGTTCCTGTCCCACGTTTCCGATTCCAAAGTTCTGCGCCTGCGAACACGCGCTCTAATTCCTCCGTGTTCGCACCCTCTCCCCCGTAGTCTTACACGGCAGGAGGAGGTATCCGTGCGCCGGATTCGGGCAGGGGCGGCTCTGACACCATCTGTCCGTCATCGGTGGCGTGCCAAAGATCTGCCACTACCTGACAGGTGCCCTCACTGTGGCGCTGCACCGGACATATGTGATGTGCGGCACTTGTTGTGGACGTGCCCAGCGACGGCTGCTATCAGAAAACGGCTCCTCAGGGAGGTGGGCCTGCGGTGGAACCGCGAAAGTGACTTCGTGAAGTGGACAATGGACAACCGTTTCATTAACAACCTCTGCGACTACCTCATTACAACGGTTCTTCACTCCTTCTTTTAACTTTCAATCCCGTGCATTCCTTCCCCCCCCCCCCCTTTCCTTTTTCAACTTATGCCTCATGGCACACTTCTAGAATAAAAAAAAATGCTTCATTGGCACTATTTCGGAAAAAGACGGGCTCCAAATCTGTAGCCAAGACTTGTGATCGAAATGAATCCAGTCTGCATGCGGAAATGCGCTGGACGGTTCGATGTCTATGCTTCCTGTTCCAGCTTCAAAATTTTTACTGAAGGAATGTAAACCTGGAAGGTTCTCGCTTAGTGTTGTATTTATCACTCCTGCAGATAAAGATCCAAGAGAAGCAATAGTAATTATTAGGTGCAGGACCGACGCAGAAGCGGAGGTAACGCCTGTGGGTTCCGTGATAACGTTATTTATTCACAATACTCCTCTAGCTGGGTCCAAGCTATGGATCGTAGTATGTTGAAGTAAAAAAACTGTGCACAACCTATCCTGAATATTTTCTAATCTCGTCTCCCCACCCCAGTGTGTAGTCCCAAGCTACACTTCTCTCCTCTTCGTTTCCGATCCGCTCCTTAAAAACATGTCATATCTGTTCTCCACACCACATGTCTCATACGTGTCCATTTCCACTCCACTCTCGTATCAACTTGTGCTTGTGCACCAACTCACGCTACTTTCGTCCTCTCTTAACGTTACTCTGGTCATTCACCCTTCCAGTGTTCTCTGGGTCATCCTCTCTTTGCGCAACGTGTAGTAAGAGGTCGTATCGGATTATCATTGCTATAGCCCAGCAACCGTCGGCAAAGCAACTGAGACAGGGTACAGGGCTGTCTTTAAGTGTCTGATTTACCACCTCTTTGTTGTCTCTTTTCTTCATATACGACTGTTGCGCTGGTACTCAACTTAGTAGAGCCGTTTTAGTGACCTTCCAAATTATGCTTCAGAAAGAGAAGTGGGAAAACAAAACAATTATACTTTTATCTTGAGAAATATTGGTAAGCTGCTGCTTATGGCCTCAGGGCGCATACCAAACGCATCACACCTCTTTCTAGCCTACTGATATTTCTTCTTCGACGTCCGCATCAGTTGTCACTAGTTCTGCAAGATGGATGTGTTCGATCATCACTTGCAATGCCTCGATTCCTACCGCAAATTGTTATTCCCTTCCCAAGTTGTGTAACACAACTTTGGTCAGTAAAGCAGCGCAAAAAGACAGACAAAAACGAGACAAGGACGGGCGCTGAACTTTTATTGTGAAAGAATTTACTCTTATACACATTCTGTACAGCCATGGCTATCGTTTACGCATGCGCAAACAGGGGAGTTCTTTTTATGAAAAGGCGATAGAGTCTTTATGCATGTCGTTTTACGCTGCTTTTCTGAAAAATATGTACCAACACGCCCAGCTCGCCGCAATAGCTTTGGTCTTTGCGATATTGCCTTTTTTGTCCCATAATTTAGTACTGAGCGCATAGGGCACTCAGGGCTCGAATTTTTTTCCTCAGTGACTTAGAAGTGCAATGGCATGAGGAAATCCTAGATTTAGGTGTCATTGAACTGTTATCTAGAGCAGTGCCAATAAAATGCGTTGTACACTTTTTTCTGATTTCTGGATAGATAGTTTGTAGAACTTTTTCATGTACATTTTCCACAAAATAGTAAAGAGATGGCAGACAGATGGTTTCTTCACACATAAAAAGTGAGCAAGGGAGGGGAAAAGCTTCAGAGTGTTTGCCAAGGTTTTGTTATGTGTTGGGTTTTATGGCACATGGGCAAATAAGGACATCATGTACCAAGCTCAAGGTATAGGAAAAGTTTTCCCAAGAATTTTTGCAGAATTGGGAAAACTCATCGGTGTTGTTGAGGCCAATAACGCCTGTTTGTACTACCTATAGATTACAAAGGAACTTTAAAAATGCTTAACAGTAAAAGCTTTAAAGAAGGTCGTACAACCTCTGCGGCCATCCTTACCTGGTCAAGCATCTCGAGGCTCCGAACCTCAGCCTTTTTCTCAGGATCGAGAATGTGGCTGAGGTGTATCATCATATGTAGCAAGCACAGAATTAGAACTCGGAGCTTTCTAAGTTAACTGGAAAGTGCATCTTCGCCAAAGGCGTCTTCAACAAACTTATTTACAAGTCTATGTTGGACTGAAATCAATGCTGGATGAAAAGGAAGTTGTTCTTTGTAAAATGTAGTAAAATATTTTCCTTCAGTTATTCAACTGCTGTACATGATAGTAATATGTGGTTTTCTTAAGCTCATCTACACATTTTTCAGAAACGGTTTGCCTTATTTTGTCAGTAGAAAGTTGGCTGTAATGTCTCCGTCCAATATAGAGACGGCATAAAACAACTCCAATGAAACATTAAACGTCTATCTATGCCTTCCATTCTCCAATGATGGGTTTTACAAGGTGTAACCTTTTTACTTCCCTTTTTCAGTTGCCTTCCTATTCATTGTTTCGCTTAAACTACGAGTTCAATGCAGTGTTTGTAGGGTATCTGCATTCTCTTTATTTTCTTCTGAGCTTGTGCAGCCCACAGGTAGTCATTCTCCCGACATAGCTCGGGACCCAGCAGAATCGTATCTCTTGTCCTTGTCTTAAGAATGTTGTTGTGAATGATGCTTCCACCTAATGATTCAGCTGCATCTCTAAAGTGTATGCTGCGAGTAAGCTAAGGGAATCAGTATAGATAATGTTTTCTATATTCTGACAGATTCTTTCATCTACACCTACACAGACAGCATAAGCGAATTTGTTATCCCTCCTAATTTTGCACAGCCACCTTTAAAACAGCACTTCTGACATAACTGTCTCTTTGAGCCGTCAGTATGAAATTTTATGTTCGTATATTTCTCGTTCAGAGCTACGTGGTCTTATACTATGTGGTCGTGTGGTGTTTGTAAAGTCATATACAGAAGAGAAGCAGCACCAGAATGGCAATGGGGCATATCTAGGGAGGAGCATCAGGTAGAGTAGCTAGGATTCCTAATTATTGACATATATCGTGTGGTGTTTTATAGTGCATAGGCAACTAAGGCCAAGCACAAAGTATATACGAACAGTTTTTCGCTGAATTTTATGGAGATGTGAAAAATCAACGGCGGTGTAGAAAGCCTACAACATTAGTACTACATAGTGATCAAACCGGAAAGAAAATTTTTAAAAAGGCTATTAGTAAAATCTTCAAAGAGCGTTTGGTAACCTCAGCATGTCGAATGATGTCGAAGCTCCCAACGAACTAAATAAAGGCCTCAGCTTTCTCACAAAAGAGAAAGTGGCTGAGGTCTACCAAAAAAACAGCAAAGCAGCTGGTCACAATTTACAGTTTTTTCCAAAAATTCTGTTTCTCCTAAAAAGTTCAAAACGTAAGACTTGTCGACGATTGCATTATCTTGTAAAAGCAGTGTTCGATGTAACAGAATGTATTCGTCATAAAACTGAATAAAATGTTCTAATTTTTTATAGTTTCAGAAACCATAAGTAGTGGTTAACTATAATTTCTATTCCGCATTCTTTGCAAACAGGTTGGTCTTGTTATTATAGCAGGGAGTTATGCATAATGTCTGTGTGGCCTATTCGCAGATGGCAGAGAATCGCTTCTTTGAAACGTTCCTGTTGCACACATGACTTCCATTCACTTAACGCCGGCTCTAACAAGTGTAGCTCGTTCTTTACCTCATTGTTCCAAGACACTCCCATTTTTTTCTTAATTTACATTGTATTAATTACATGCAATCCTTAAAAGCGATATTTACTTATTATTTTCTTGCCACGACCTTTAGCAGCGCACAAACCTGCTCTCTCAATGACTTCTATTCCAACATGATTCGGAGCCCAGCAGGGTTTTTTGCTTTGTCCTCGAGCTGTGGCTTTTATCTTCTTAATGATGTCACCATTTATAGCAGTGCAATGTTGTGTTAGGTTAAGTGGCGCATAAGAATCTGAGGCTATCATGCGCCAAACACAAGATATGCCAACAAATGCTTTGCCTTTTCAGAGCAGGAGAGGATGAAAAGGGATGTGTACATTACAAAATTGAGTGAAACACTTTTTTCTGAGTTTTTCGAGTTTCGAGCATGACAGCGATAATGATTTATTTTGAACCTGTCTCCACATCTTTCACAAAGAGGTTTGTCTTGACTCGTCGGTAAGACATTTGTGTCAGGTGTGTGTGTGTCCTATGTGGAGACGATATATAATTACACCTACGAACCGTTCCGGGCGTCTACAGGTCTTCCATTCCCTGAGGACAGGTTTCACAAAATGCAGCTTGTTGTTTATTTCATTATCAATAGTTGTCTGCCATTTAGCCTTAAAACTTTTATGGATTAATTTCCTGTAGTCTCTAACGGGTATGCTGACTTTCTTGATTTCATGACTGCAAGGTTCTGCAGCACACAGATCGGCTCTTTATTACCATGTATTCCAACATGGCTTGGCACCCGACAGAATTTTACCATATGCTCCCTTGTGACTTTTGCTGTGTATTATGTTTTCTATTAACGGTATGACTGCATTTCTGGAATATAAAGCCGTTAGCCGGCTAAGTGAAACTGTGTAGATTATGCTGTTTTTGATACGGTTATTTCTTATTCTGTTTATTAGTGACAGCACAACATTCCGCAGTAAGAGTGGATGCACAGTTTTGCAGCCTTTCTATCATTTTCTAGTTTCCTTGTACTACCGTGCTTCCAACATAATCTGCTGTTTTTGAGCCGTCAGTTTAAGACTCTGTGCTGTTCGCACATTTTTTCTGTAGTGCCCGGTATTTCTGTAATATATGGTCGTGTGGTTTTTGTTTCTTCCGCAGGTGTGCTAATGTAAAGTCACATACAGTGGGAAGGCTGTGCCATGGGGCCAATGGGTTGTGTTTTGAGGCGACATCAGGAAGGCTGTCCAGTATTTACAAGTTTTGGCAACTATCCTCCAAACGGAGAAGCAGAGGTCTGATTTATTGCGGTGTATTGTTGAACAGTGTTCTAGAGGTGCAGTTTGTAACAATCTGATAGCAAATATACACGGGCGCCTTAGCGTTTTGCCTCCATAAAAACGCAGCAGCCGCGGTCGGGTTCGAACCCGGGAAATTCGGATATATTTGGGTGGAAATCTTGTTTTCTGTACAACACAATACACAAAATGAACCATCCCTCGCAGACAAAACAATGCTTACAAGCGCATATATTTGAGTGGAAATATTATTTTAAGTACATATGCGCTTGTGCGCATTATTCTATCTGCGAGGGATGGTTCATTTTGTGTTTTGTGTTGCTTTATGGCACATTGGCAACTAAGCAGTTATACGCGAAACAAAAAGTATCGAAAAAGTTTTTGCTCAATTTTGCAGAAATATGAAAATCATCCGTGGTGTAGAGGGCCTCAAACGTTAGTGCTATCTAGTGAAGAGATAGCCAAGTTTTAGAAATGGCTACTACTAAAAGCTTTCACGAGGGTTGGTAACCTCAGAAGCTAACCTTGGCTGGGCAAGAATCTCGAGGCTCCCAACGAAACAATTAAAGACCTCAGCTTTCTTCTCAAGGTTGATAAAGTGGCGGAGGTGTATTTAATTTCGAAAAGACCAGTCTTTAAAAAAATTTAGAGGTATTCTAGAAATCCAGTTCCCCTTAAAAAGCTAAGAAAGGCCGCCACCGTCTGAAAGAAGTTGAAGTAACGAGCGTTAGCTGTTTGGTTTCCTAGATGAAAAAAGCGAAGACGAACGCAGCGCTCGTCTCGAAAAACGAAATGTAATAATTGCCCTTTCAAATGGGGTGGATTGCCACCATGCTCGGATGGATGGATGGATGGATGGATGGATGGATGGATGGATGGATGGATGGATGGATGGACGGACGGACGGACGGACGGACGGACGGACGGATGGATGGATGGATGGATGGATGGATGGATGGATGGATACGGCTGAACCCTTTAAATTGGGCGGTGGCTCAAACCACCTAGCCATGACTTGTGAAATTTTACTCTTCTCTTGATATTAGCCTCCAATCAGATAACCTTCGCTTGGTTACTTCTACCCGCTTAGTCTACTTTTCCTTCACGGTCGTTAAACCCCAATGCCTTGGATAAATCAGACCCACTGCTTTCCACTGTAGGGTGAACCCCTATAAAGAAAAGTATCAAGTGTTCAGCCGTGTCCTCCTCCTCTTCGCACGCAACGCACAACACGTCTATCTCAAGGTACCTGACTCTATATGTCTTAGTCCGCAAAACTCCCGTCCTGGCCTCAAACAACAAAGATCTTCCCCTACAAATATCAGATATTTTCTTTGGCAATTTCCTGCTTAAAAATCCTGTATGTTCCCAGTGCTGATTTGGTCAGCATCCCTGTTTTCAACAAAGCTCCCTGTTTCTTTAACCTTTTTCTTAACTGGTAACTGCTGATTTACCTCCTACTGCTGTACAGATATTTGCTTGTCAACTTTCTAGTCCGCTTTCTCCATTTCGTATCAACATTCCTTATATACAGTTATCTTAAAACTTTCCTAGCCCACTGCGTTTCTCCCATTTTTCTCAATCTCTCCTCAAATGCTATCCTACTGCTAGCTTCTCTCCTCTCGAACGACGCCCATCCCATATCATCTTGTACCCCTTGATTTGGTGTATTGCCATGTGCTCCCAAAGGTAGCCTCCCTACGCCACGTTGTTTAATTTCAAACCTTCTCTCTAACCACTTGATACCTATTGTATTCCGCAGGGCCCCTCGGCTACGCGTGCACGCACGCCTCCTAGCGGAATGATCGCCGCCTAGCGCCATATGTCAGAGACATTACGATGCACGTCTCCCATTGCCGAGTTGCACCCCCTCAAGATACGTCCCAAACAGAATTTGCTTCGTTTGGGGGTCAAGATGGGAAAAGAATTCGGCTTGCAGTGCGATAGGGTAATGCTTCGATTAATAATTGCATGTATATACTGTTCATCTTTTATTTAATTGTGGTTTTATTTCTATGCCACAACCCGAAGGGTTTTATTTGCCCACTAAATTCGGTACACAACAGTCCTCGCATGGTGCCCCTGGTTGTCGGAGTATATATAGCGGAACGAATGTAGACGTGTATAGCGGTCCCGTAACGTGGATGTTTTCCTATCCGGTTTAGGATATTTTTTGGTGAGGGGGAAGGAAGGAGAGGGCAGAACAAACTTTAATGGTCGCCATCTTAGACTCTAGAAACCGAAACTATGCCGCCATTTCGTCCCTTGACGTTATGCTCGCATAGGTCCACCTCTATCTACCATAATGGACCATGACGTCATCATTGGCACGCGGCATTTGTTTCTAGAATGCTACTGTAGATGGCGCTACAAGTCTCAATGCGAGATGCGCTGTTTTCTACTTGCAGCCACATATGGCGCTTTAATCTATGCTTTTATCCTACCTTCGCCTCGGTGCTCACCGTGAGTGCAGTGCACGGCCTTTCTTATTCTTTCATAATTCATCATATATATAAACAGGAAAGCAAGACGCCCAGACGTCTACAAGTGCGCAACGGGTCTCACCTCAGCGCTTTCCACGCAGCGGTGCTCAGCAAGAATGTAATGAAGAAATACGGCTGCATAATCCCGACACTCTTCATCCTCCTCGGGTATGTTGGGAACACAGTTCTTGAGCGAGCGAAGCGCTAGTTTTCCTGGGCCGACCTCGGTCACCTCGGTCGCCACGAAATAGAGCAGGTCGTTGAGCGCTGGCAGATTCCCGGCGAGGTGACACACCCTGTCCTCAGTGCCGGTGCAGTAGGTGGGCAGCTTAAGGTCACCTCCACCTGGTCCAGGTGGTTGCAGTGCCAGCAGAGCGGGAAATTTTGGTAGGCCACAACCAGTGTACCTTCGTACAGCCTTCGGAACGGTGCGCCGGATCATCACGACCTGGGAGCAGTCAGAGCAACGAGACAGCTATGTGGCTTTGTGTGCCTTAATAATAGGTCTTGAAAATAGGAAAAATCGCAGAAGGAGAAGACGAGGACCGACACAAGCCTTCAGTGTGTGTTTACACTTTGTCAATCGCGGAAAAACATTTGTCCGAATGACCGCAACCCTACGCTTGTGTGAATTCTGCACAGGCCGGCTTTAAAGAGTTATTTTGGGACATGTTCGTATGTACAGTGTGAATGATTCGAGAATATTAGCGTAAATCAGTGAAATGGTACATGCACCGCACTGATATAAGAATTCTTGTAACACGTTTATTGTGAAAGCTTATGCTGAAGGTAATTAAACCGTATTTGGCGGTTGACCGCCAATGGTGGTGTGGAGAAATGCTTCGCGGAAGCCCTGTGCGTCTGTTTGTAGGAGCTATATGGAAAGGCGCTTTAGCGTCCCAGTAGTGGCTGGGCACCTGGACCGAACCGGAAAGCAAAGAATCGACGAACGTAGTAAAATCGGCACGATTACGAAACTACGTAATGTTTTGCTACAGGGCAGTTATATAAAAACGCGGTATGGTTAGTATAGCCGGTATGGTAATCATAAACGCGCTGCCTGCTCAGATATGCAACCGCGCATTCAGCTGTGAGAGCTGGCAAACAGAAATGCAGCGCAGACACCTACAGTATGTAGCTGCGAAGGTCTGCTAATTTTTCATTTGGGATAAACAACCTATAAGTAAACACAAATCTTCATTAAAGCATACAAATTGTCTCCACCAGCGCCGCTGAAGTAACGCATTACCGAGTATCGTAATCATGAAACCAGTTTTCGCTTTCAGCTTAAATATTTTTATAAGCTGAGAATTTTACATACGCATCTACATTGAAAAGAGCTTGCTTCAACAGAAAACTTTGCAGGTGGCCTGTGCTGCTACCCCCTCCAAGTAAAGAGCTCATGGAGAGCAGAATCATGCCGTAGCAGCGAAAGGCACCAGCCTGCGCACGCTTACAATGCTTTTGCAACTCCAGCTTTGCATTGTTCTTTTGCATATTGGGTTGAGTCATGCTTTTGGGACATGGGAAACTACGGCTGTTGTGCGCCAAATTCACGGTTAAAATTTGTTTTGTTACAGTGCAACAAGTAGAGTTAAAAGCCACAATTTGTTTAAAAGCTGTGCTTTCTCTAGGACACAAGAGACACCTGAGCTACAGCGGTAAAGCAAGACGTACTACGTCAGCCGCTGTAGACGATGGTGGTGCTTGCGAGCTCCCAAGGTTCGCTTACACTACGCATAAATACCGCCGAAAGCACAAGATTGGACAGCGGTCGCCGTAGGTCCGCTCGCAGAGCACAGGACGCGAAATTCGAAGATTATGGGTTGGGATCCCACCGGCGGAACGGCATAAAATTGCTTCGATAAAACGCTCTTTATGGTGACATGATTTCCATTATTCTAAAATGGGCTTTATAGAATGCAGCTTGTTGTTTCCTTCATTTTTCCAAGAAGCTTGCCATTTGGCACTTAGTTTGCTACATACTAACTTCATGTAATCCCATGTAGGTGGCAAGTTCGCATGTTTTATTTCAATGGTTCTGGCATGTGCAGCACACAAGTCTGCTCTCTCATTATCCCTAATGCCGACGTGACTGAGCATACAGCAGAATTTTGTAGCATGTTTTTGTGTAGCGACCTTCACTATATTGTGTATGATGCTTTTCTATTAGTGTCTCTGACATTTTGGACTTTAAAGCAGTAAGGACGCTAAGTGTACCTGTATAAATGCTGCTGTTTATGATGGTTTCATTTGTCATTTTTTTTCATCTTTGCCTTCGTCTAACACATTCTTGTTACAGTTCGCGCTTGAGCCCTAACTCTGACTCTTGCCTGCCCTCGCCCAGGGCTGTTTGACAGGAATTCCTAACCCAAGGCGCGTCTCCGCCCTCCAGCATTGTGTTTCGGCTAAGGATGCTAAGATGTTACAACATAGCAAAGTGACCAGCTCTTTCTGTACTAGCGCATCTTTCGCTCACGCTCACTGTGCGCCGTGGTGGCACATCATGGAATCACCGCTCTTTCGTGCAGTGCTTGTTCCTTTTTTAACGGCGTTACGCAGTCGTGGCCCAAAGCGATGTCTCCGTTCTCTTGGCTCGTACCTCCTTCGCTTTCTCTTGCGCTCACAGTGAGGCTATGGTGCTACTCAAAACGATATGGGAACTGCCAGTTGCGCCTTACTGGGACGCAGGCATTTCACATGCTGCTTCCGCATTTTGTCATCGCAGCTTGACTCCTTATTCCGCGCTTAGCAAACACTACTCCGGCTCGCCCCCAAGGCTGACTTCGGTAATCTGTTCTGCTGTACTTGAGCGTCCTCTACGGCTAAGAATCAAGCATCCTGCTCCATTTCACTGATCTTCCTCTTATGCGTGCTGATTCTGCGCCCAACTCTGTTTGTCCCGTCCCGTGCGCTTGGAGTTTAGTTGAGTTGAGTTGTGCTTTCCGGCAAATAGGCAACTCAGGCCATCATGCGCCAAACTTAAGCTGAGGAAAATTGTTTTCTGCAGAGTTTTTAGAAATATTTTTCTCGGTGGTGTAAAGGGCGTAAAACATTGTTTTGTATTACCTAATCAAAAAAAAAATTGTATTTAAGTATTGCCGATACTGAGGAAAACGCAGACAAACTGTGCTGGGTCCCGAGCCATGTGGGAATAAACGAAAACTAAAGTGCAGATTTTTGCGCTCCTCAAGCTCGTGGCAAGGAAATAAAGTAAATATACCTTTTAAGGATTGCATTAACTCAAAACAAAGGAAATTAGGGAAGAAAGGGCAGACAGCTTCGAACAATGAAATAAGTAGACAGCAAACTGCACCTGGTAAAGCCAGTCCTAGGTGAATGGACCCAGCACCGTTTTATATTTGTCCTTGATCTGTGGCAGTTACTTTGTTGTGTATGATGTAACCAAGAACATAAGTGCTTGCATTATAAGAATAGAGAGCAGCCAGTACACTCAAGCAGTCTGTGTATAATAGCGTTTTTGAGGTTTTCGCTTAGTGTTAATTTTATGTCCCACATACTGAGTAGCATTCCGCCAAGAAGATGGATAAACACTATGGTAGTCGTACTGTTTCCTCCGAATTCTCTCTCACCACTGCGCATCCTACATATACCTATCTGTTTTTGATACACAGTATAAAATTCTATAAAACTACTGTGTTTTTCTTCAAGGGCAAAGAAATCTTGTGTTATCTGTTGGTGTGGAGTTTGTTTTATACGGAACTACGTAAGAGTGAAGTCAGATTACAGGAAAATTGTACCATGCAGGCAGTGTATCTCGTCTTCGAGCAATGCAAGGTAACGTATCTTGAACGCCAAGGTTTTGGCACATCTCTTCAAAACGCAGGAGAAGTGGCCTCATAGCTAGCGGTTTGTTGTTAGTGTTCTAGATGGCCACTTTATGACTACGGAGTAACATAGGTGTTTGGGAAGCGAATGCATTTTTAAACTGTACATTACGATCATGTGAGCATGGTTCTTCGGTCTGTAAGCGATGGTTCATTGCGTTCCACAAAAAGACTGCTTATGGCTTACGTCCTGTACGCACCGGTGGAAACGCGCAAACCTAAATTATGTACTGGATCTTGCCGTTTAAGGTAAGATTGCCTCGCTGATTCATAAAATATGCATCCATAATCTAATGTAGAACGTACTACAGAGCGCTGAATTTGTAAAAGACAAGTGCTATCGGAGCCCAGTGTATTCTTGAGACTACTTTTAGTGTATTTAGAGAAAGACACACTTTCTTTTTTAGGATGTTTATGTGTGGTAGGAATGTTAGCTTTTTGTGAAAAGTTAGTCCTAAAAATTTGTGCTCATCTTTAACTGGTAGCATGATTTCATTTAGATGCAAGGAGGAATCAGTGTTCAGTCCTCTTCTAAGCGAGAACAGAGCAGCTAGTGACTTTTGCATAGAAAACTTGAAACCATTTTTATCTGCCAATGTTACTTTATTTGCTGTCAGCTGCATTTGCCTCTCACGCGATGTAACGCTAGAGAATGTGCAAGCAATCTGGAGATCGTCGACATGTAGTGAATACATGATGAACTTTGGAAGGATTTTGGCTAGGGAATTCATATTTACTAAAAACAGAGTGGTGCCTAAAATGCACCCCTGTGGCAAGCTGTTCTCTTGATTGAAGTTCTTAGAAAGAGGGGCACCAGGAGTATTTGAAATTAACGGTTGGTCAAAAAGTCACTCAAGCATTTCAGCATTCCACTGCGGATGCCGGGGTCTCTAAGGTCCCGCAGTTTGCCAAATCTCCATTTAGTGTCATAGGCTTTCTCGAAATCGAAAAAGACCACAACACATTGTTGCCTATATATAAAAGCTTGGCGGACTGCGTTTTCTAGGCGGACTAGATGATCAGTTGTAGAGCATGCCTTTTTAAACCCACACTGATGGATGTCAACAAGACTACAGGATTGTAAAAGAAACATTAATCTAATGTTAAGGACACTTTCAAAGAATTTGGCAAGTACGCTTGTTAGGGCTATAGGCCTGTAAATTCCAGGAGAGGTAGGTACATTCCCGGCTTCAAGAATGGTACAATAATGATTTTTTCCCAAGCCCCGGCATCTCTCCTGATACCCATACTTTGTTAATATATCTCAGAAGCGATCATACAGCGGGTTCGGACAAATGAGCGAGCATTTATTTCGTAATGAATATCATCTGGTCCTGGCACAATCTATTTAACGGAAGAAAGGACGCTGTTATTTCTTGTAGTGTAAACGGGCTATTATATGCTTCGTGAGCAATGTCCGATGTCGGCAGTCTGTTTTTCGGCTGTGTTTTTATACTTTAGAAATGCTTCTTTATAGTGAGAGTAAATTTATACAGTGGAAAAATGTTCACTTAATATGACTGCTTGTTCTTTTATATTTCTTTTGTACACCAGGTGCTGTCAGAACAGGAACTGTGAACGGGGAGTTGCGACCATCTAGTTTGTGTACTGCCTTCCACTTTTTTTTCGATGAGACATGGATGTTTATCGATAAAATTAAGCTTTGCAATGATGCTTTTTCAGCATTGCGACGTATATACCGAGCTTTAGCTCTTGCTTTTTTAGAGTTAATGAGGTTCTCCTGCTTGGAGCATCTGCAAAACTTACTCCCAGATTTATTGTGTTGATTTTGCTTCTTTGCAATGTCGTGTCCACCACACTTTATGGTTGCGTCGTACTATTCCTGAAAATTGAATAGCGAAGTGTGCGGCAGCAAGAATAAAATTTGTGGACTTCTCATTTATTCCATTGACATTAAGATTTTCTAAAGCAATATTTTCTAACGTGGCTTCTGTTGTATAAAGTTCCCATTCTGCTAAACTGAGCTTCCAACGCCGTTGTTTTGTCGGGATGACTGACGGTGGGGATGCAAGGCAGATTTCCACAGAGAGATGACCGCTTCCATACGGGTTTTCTAAAACAACCCATTTAAAATCGCTAAAAACTAGTGGAGTGCCAAAAGAAATCTGAAACAGTCAATTTCACTGAACCAGGAGAGCAATAAGTAGCTTTACCGGTGTTCAATAAACCAATAGTGTTGGATAGTATAAAATTCCCTATGACCTGACCTCTGCTATCATTTTTTTCACTGCCCCAAAACCTAGACTGTGCATTAAAATGTCAAAGTCCCAAGTATGGCTCCGGCGGCTGTTCTAAAATGTTCTCTTATTTGTGTTGTGTTACTCCGAGGTGTGGTTCAAGATATATACAACAAAGTTCAATGGTTTTGTAAGCAACCACAGTGGCTGCTACGGCTTCGAATATAGTTATCAATTTCAGCTCTCGAGCTGCTACTCGAGGCTGCACAATGATGACTACGCCTCCCGAAAGTCTGCTCGCCCCCTCTTAGTCACCGCGGAATAAAGTAAATTTCTTTAGCACGCTTGTGTGCTGAGGACCTAAATTGGTTTCCTGCGCAATAAAGCACCATGAGAAGTTATGTTTAGTATGTCCGTTTTGTCATAGTTCTTTACGAGTCCTCCGCAGTTCCAGTGTATTATGAAAGCCATCTTAATGTTGGGTGTTTCTGAAGATAAAACTGGATTAACTAATATTCGACACCATGACACGGGGCCTCAAATTTTTTAATCGATCCAAAGAGTTTCTCCGTCCGTCCGATGTGGACGGCACGGGGTTGCCTTGGGTTGTGTCAATCGCCTCTGCAGAGACGCTGGACGACCATGCTGAAGGCACGTTGACTTTAGAGTTAGACCTCGACCTATGGGAAGAGGTCTTGAGGCCAACCAACCCGGGAATCTGCGACGCCTCCTTTGGGGTTGGCGGAATAGTGTCAGCTACTCCACCCGGCGACGCGGATGGCCCCGCCACAGGCTAACTGCGTGTGGACTGGGCAGGTACCTAAGCATGGTGTGGTGTGCCGCGCGCACGCATCGGCGAAGTTTGTTTTGGCAGTGAAGCAGTATCTGTTTCCGCGTATCGCCTTCTTGCTTCTTTGAAATAATGTTTTCAGTTGTTTTCAGCGTGATTATTTCTTTTTCTTTCTTCAAAGACGACCACGCCCTGCAGTATGCGGCATGGTCGCCTTCACAGTTCACGCAGCGTGGCGCAGTCACATTCATCCCAAGATTGATTTTTGGAAGCGCATTTAGCGCAAGTTTTCCAACCGCGGCACATCCGTCAGCAGTGGCCGAACCTATGGCATTATAAGCATCTGCGAGGTTTAGGTATATATGGTTGTAAATTGATTTTCAAGTATCCCACTTCAATGATTTCGGTCAATGTGCATGTGTTGAAGGTTAGGATCATGTGTTTGGTGTCCATGTCCTTGTTATCCTTCCTTATCATGATCCGGTGTACATCTATTTCATCCTGGCCAGTAAGCCCTTGCAGCATTTCTCTCCCAGAGGGGTGGACAAAATCAGTTCCAGAGACGACGCTTCGCACAGTATTCGGAGACCGATGTGGAGTTGACAGAGAAAGGAATGTCCCCGATTGATACAATGGTTGCTGGTTTTGCGTGTTGTACGCAGTCGCGCAGTTCGAGAAGTAAATCACCGCTAGCCTGTTTTGACACTTTATAGCCAATGCCCAAGGCGTCCGCCAAGCATTTTGAGACTTGGCATTAGGATATGAGTCTTGCTTTTTTATCCTCTGTTTCACTGTGAACATGGAATTTGGGAAATGTTACCCGTCTCTTCCGAAAAATGACTTCATATTTCCACCCTCTTTTGAGAGAGCGATCAGGATTGGACAGGAGCGCAGCCATAAAAAAAATTTACTTTTTGGTCATAGAGCCAGCCACCCACCACGGAGGCCTACAAGGGGACGGGACAGGAACTTGCACGTCCTGCCCATGACAGCTGTAGACCTCAACTATAATCACATATGACAAAACTCAGGGCAGTTCGTCACACGAGGTTAACCCTCGCTGCCAGGAAAAAAGGAAAAGCCCAGAAGGGAACAGAAGGTGGAGTGTTGTGAGAAAGAGGTAGGAAAGTGAAATACGGATGGGAGGATAGGAAAAGGCGACTGCCGATTTCCCCCCGTCGAGTCAGGCCGGAGGTGGGGTCTACAGGAAGCTGGGGCCAAAGTGGTGTGTTGCCTCCGCCGAGGGGCCTTAAAGGTCCAAACGCTCGGCATCTGCTCCAGCACCAGGACCCCCTTTTCCCCGGACACGGCGATGCCACGCACAGCTAAGCGCAGGTGCTCAGGTCCGTGGTGACGCACTGTTCACCATCATCCCCTGCGGATGCTAGGGAACCCGTGGTGTCGCCACTCACCAACATCTGCATGAAGCCGATGCCCCCCTGCGGGGAGCAATGGTTGTTTGTCCAATCCTCAAAGCCGCCGGCACGTGGCTTAATGGCTTTGTTTGTGATGAAAGATGCGCCCAGATTTATCCCACGGATAGCAGATTGTATGTTGTTATAGACTGCTGTGGTTACATCGCACTCTGCATCATCTCGAAAGTCCGATGCCAGTTTTAAATAGAGCGGGGCTGAGAGCGGTGTGAATTTCATTTTACAACCGGCGCGCCCCTGTTGCTGTCACCGCCGCTGAGCCATTCAGTTCTTTGAGGCGCAGGTCAGCCAAATAAAGAGTTTTTCGGAAGCCTTTCTGCAGTCTTCTGACTGCCGCCACCATTACGTGACGATATGAAGCAAGCAAACATACACCGAAACCAAGGAAACATAGGGAAACTGTTTATTTATTATTACATTTCGTGGTTTTAATCAATGCGAAATTTGCAGTTTAATTATTTCATGCGCACAGAAACCTTCGTTTCTGTCCAGTATATCGCTTTTTAGTTTAGCTTAAAGATACCTCATAGGGTTTAGCTTTCGAGAGAACAAACTCTGCACTTTTTCTCTGTAGATAGAACTGGTCAGCACAGTCTACAATTAGCCAGCTATCCTTAGCTTGTACATGTCCCCCTAAATAGAATATAAAATAGCGTTATGCCGAACAAAAAATTTGCCTGCTGCCCACTGGTGGCAGCTTTCGCTGCAGCGAACGCATGACGCACTTAATTAGATACAATAGAGAGACTGATAGTAGACGAATGATCGGCTAAAGCTTTCACATCGTCAGCGCCTGCCGCCCGTTTCCCAGATTGCTAGAAAGCATAGGGCACTATCGACTAATGCAGCACGGAATTGTCCGTCTTCATGAACAGGCTTGTAGAAAGGCAGGGCACACTGGAGATTCCGACCGGAGATATAGCAATAAACATTTCGTCGACGCAGCATGCCGCCGAAAAACAGATCTTCGTGGAGCACCATGGACTGGTTTTAAAGCGCCAGCCCCCCTCGCATTAATTGGCTCATTCTACAAAAATCCCATCGACCTCAGAAACCAGTCTCAGGCAGACGAGGGAGAAGCGCAGCACGCGATTGTCATCACTTCTCCTGGAGCAATAGGTCGCCGCCGTTGATTGGCGTTGTCGTTGACAACGTTGCCGCCGGCGTTGCTATATACGCCAAGCGAGGACTTCGAGTACGATCCGTCGAGCTAGGAAACTGCATCGGTGCAGACATAGTTGTGCGCTGTGAACTCAGGCACAAGTAATGCTCTCGCACTTGCTCATTATAACACTTCCTTAGGTTTTCTTCATAATTGTTGTAGAATTTACGCTGCTCAGTATGGCAAAGGAGCGCAGGGCGGAGAAATAATTACACATTAATATTGCCAGGGAACTTTTTACTTTGAGCTGACGTCACTCAATGTCACCGGCACACGTTTTTATCATTTGCTTGCGAGATGCGACCAGACATCTTCAAATATCGCAGCCACACCCAACTGCTTTAATCTTGTTCCAGATTATTGAAGCCTGCTGCTCGCCCGTACTGCTCCAACTAGTCATGTGCATCTTCGCCTGGGGTGCCCTTGACAACGGGTGGTGTTCGGGGAAGATGGAGCGTAACCGGATTAGACGCCGTTAGCAAGGTCATAGTGTCGAGCATTCCTTCCGGGTTCAAGCGCGGTTCGGTAGAAGTTTGGTTTATGGGCGTTTAACGTCCCAAAGCGACTCAGGCTATGAGAGACGCCGTATTGAAGGGCTCCGGAATTTCGACCACCTGGGGTTCTTTAACGTGCACTGACATAGCACAGTACACGGACCTCTAGACTTTCGCCTCCATCGAAATTCGACCGCCGCGGCCGGGATCGAACCCGCGTCTTTCAGGCCGGCAGCCGAGCGCCGTAACCACTCAGCCACTGCGGCGGCTGGTCCGGTAGAAGTCCCTGTTAAGTTTGGAGCTTACGCAAACGGCGACTACTTCGAAGGTGGTCTTCAGTCGCAGCTGTTTTGGTGGCTTTACCGGTGTTCGCTTCATGAGTACGGCTTCGGCTGCTTCGGTGGCTTCCAGGGGTGAGGGCGCGAGGGACATCAGGTGCCCAGCATGTTCACCAGATAAGAAATGGTGTTAAGTCCGGCAGTCAAGAAAACGGTGAAAAGGCTTCCAAAATAAACTGCTTATTTGGCGGACCTCAGTAGACACAAAAAAACTGAATGACTCGGCGGCGGCGTAGCAACAAACGTACTCAGCGGTCGTCGAACAGAATGCCCGTTGCTCTGGGCCGCGCTCAATTTCAAGACGGTAAGAAAAAATCGAAGCAGAGCGCCAAAGCAACTACAACAATATCGAACAAAGCACAAACAGTTCCGCGTGGCTGTTATCATTAGAGATAAGTCTGGTTCCATCTCCCGTCAGGAGCTAATCATAAAATTCAGTTGTGGCGGTTTTGAGCATGAATAAATAATTACCCGTGGTAACATCGCGCCCCTAGGGGTTAGGATTAATTAGTTCACAGCGGACAGTGAAGTAATGATACGAACAACACACTGAGCACTGCGCAGGTTGTTTTAGAGTGCATTGTAGATGGTATGTACTCTGACCACTGCTTCTGTGCGCCTCCTGCAACGTTATTCATGAATTAGAATACAAAACCATGATGACGCTTAATCCCGCGTACTGCTACCAGGAGCGTCAGAGGTTTGTACAAGATTGTTTGCTCTATCCCAGATCTTAGGCACTGATGTATTACCGAAGTACTACATGTACGACAAATTCCTGAGTAATAGCGGGAACTTGTGACCTTCAAAGTATTAGTCCTCACCCCTGTAAGCAACGAAACGCCTTCGCAAGAAACACGCGCAAACGCGTTAAAAAATCAGCTCGCATCCATGGCATGGTACCTTCATGGCTGCAAGCTCGTAGAGTGCATATTATCAGAATTATCACGTGAAACAACATATTTTTACGTCCTCTTCGGTCAAGTACTCGAACATAGTTCTTCTCTTTAAATCCAGGTACCTTTATACAATCACAGCGAGTTTTGAGCCTAGCACATTCGCCGCCACCTATTTGGGCGCCGTAGTGCATCCTTCATTATACTCCTCCACAAAGCTTGCACAACAAAAGGCATTGTACAAATTATCCTCGTAGTGAATGCCACGTGATACTGGCTGAATTTTCTTCATACGCTTAACCAGCAGGGCAAAGATAAGACAAGGTTTACCTTGCGCACCAGTAGCAGTACCTACAGAACGAAGCAAACTACAGGGCATTAGTACTTTCAGTGTAGTATGTCCGGCCCCCCCTCCCCAGCTTTATGCGACACATTCTCTAAGATGGTGCTTGCCGAGGTAGTTTTGCTTCGAAGATTGTGTAACCAAGATAGGCAAGCCGGAAGGTGGTCATGAACGCTCTAGTCCAATTTTCGCGGCCACAGCTGTGAGCGAAGACAACTGTTCGCTACTCTAGAAAAGCTTTGGAATTCGAGCGACGGCTTACCTTTCAAATAGACTGTGCACGGGTTGTTATTCCAAATTGTACCATGAGCTCCGATGAAAGGCGCGGAATTGTTCGAGCGAAGCTCCTCGCTGAAAACGTGCAGCGGTGTGGCACAGAGCAAGCGGACGACTGAGCAGGCTTGGATTGCCTCGGCTTTCCGACTGTGGACAAGGTTTGCCTCTGGCTGCGGTTCTTATCTGCACGTTATTTTAGGCACCCTTCAAGATAAAGCTTGCAGCCTCTGGCTAATGCTGAGCTACGCAGTATCACATCATTGGAGTAAGCAGAATGTTGTCACTAGAATACAAATGCTAAGGGCGTCCGTCTCGGGTACCGCTGGTATGATACGACCTATCGCATCAAAAAAATCCCAGCAGATGCACTTTAACACCATGCTCCTCGTACTTTGATCAAAAAATCACATAACATAAAATTCAAATTTATTTAAGAGACATCGTGAAGTGAACAAAACCGCTTGTTGGATCGAAATGAGGATCTGTAATCCATAGGCAGCACGCAAGAATTCAGTTTTTTTATTACCGATAGCCCGAAAAGTTTGTTATCATTACAATGTACACGGCATGTACATACCATGCGTGCACTGTACAACTAAATGTCTAAGTGTGAGCGTCATCGTGTTGGATGTGCCGGTAAGTACCCGCCGTACCGGTACAGGTCATTTACATACATACATACATACATACATACATACATACATACATACATACATACATACATACATACATACATACATACATACATACATACATACATACATACATAAATACACACACACACACACACACACACACACACACACACACACACACACACACACACACACACACACACACACACACACACACACACACACACACATACATACATACATACATACATACATACATACATACATACATACATACATACATACATACATACATACATACATACATACATACATACATACATACATACATACATACATACATACATACATACATACATACATACATACATACAAGTGTTATTCTCCACAAAGAAGTGGTTTCGCGGTTTCGAAGGACGCGATTTTGGATGCCCAGCTCAATCCGCCGTGAATTTATTTTTTTTGCTTGATGTATTTAAAGAAGTAGATTTTCGGAAGAAATTTAGCAAAACCCTGCGACCTTAATTGAAAGTAGGCTAGCGCGGCTTTTGCTCTGTGTCCTAATGGTGCTGCTTGCAAAGCCGTTTGTGCTTTTTGTTCGCTTCCGCTAACGACACTGTGACCGGTCACTGTGAAGCCGACGGCGTGGAAGCTAACACTCATAGTGGAAGCTAACACTCATATTGCATCCTGAGACTGCGCTAATAAATGGGCAGAGCCAAAAGCCATACTAAGAAAGTGCACGTACGGAAGCGCAATCAAGTTCTGCGAGCCCACAGTTCTTAATTACTCGTCTTGACCTCCTCAAAGGCAAAACGGTCACGGAGCCCTTTCACACAGTTTCACTCAAAGGACCCATCCCATAACTTCGCTCTGGATCAAAACCGCGGTTTCAGTCCACCCTTTCCCGAAGGCCGCATCTGCAGGATCTTTCGACGACAGGAAGCTGTTGCAGCGCCGTGAACCTCACAGGCTCCCGATCTTGTGTGGGGAGGAATGCCGGACACAGCTAGAGCAGAGGGTCGTGTGTTAGAAGGACCGGCGCGTCGAAGGCATGAGTCGTATGGGGTTACAGGTGTACGCGCGGTGAAGGAGTTCAGGAGTGGAGAAAGCAGGGCATGCGCAGTAGCGCTTCGCAACGCTTCCGATAAGCGGCAGCCGCACTAAACAACGGGTCTTTTTTTCATTATGTATAGTTGGCAGCACTAAATGCGTCGACAGTAGATAAGGCGCCTGAGTGCCGACAGCCACGGCGTGGGCTCGGACAGAATCACGTATTCCCTGCAGAGAGCCCGGAAGGCGAACATCCAGTTAAAAAATTACCGAGGCCCTACGGGAGCAACAGCGATGCACATTGGTCTGGAACCTTCAGCTTGGAGCGAGGCCGTTTCCGTTATGTGGCCAAGGCAGGCGAACCTCGCAGAGTAAGGACGCGATGCGATGGTCGAAGCCGGCATACTGCTTGTCGACAAAGTGCTGGGCTTAGATCATAATGAAGCGTGGTTACGTTGTTCATTTTCTGTGACTCAGTGGTCTGTAACACGGCAGTACAACGGCTGCGCAACTGACAAAGCAGGCTAATCCATTGTTGATGACAGCGCTTAAATACAGGGACAGAAGACAGAAATATGAAAGGCGATGTCATAGCGCATCTGACGTCTTTCACGTTTCTGTCTTCTATCCGTGTGTTTAAGCGCTGTCAACAAAAATGGATCAGGACCAACTAGCCCGAATACTTCTCCTATACAAGGCGGATTAAGAGGGGAAAGTAAAAGGCGACAAGTCCATTGCGCTTCAAAAAGAAACACTTGCAGGCCGCTCTTCCAACTCTTTGCACACGCATGCGTGGTTTTGGTGTCCAGCAAGAAGTGGGGCAGTTACTGAGCATTTCATTTCCACGCGAAAAAAAAAATGAAATATACGCGTTAAGAAAAGTCCTCCCACTTTTCTCTTTTCAACTAACCAGGATTCAGCCGGAAAAGAAAAAATTTCAGGCCAGCTCGGAGTTCGCTCCGCAGACAAATATCTCACAGGCACTACCCACAACCCCTTCCCCGGTCCTCCATCATGACACAACACAAAGGGCGTACTGGAACGAAGCGACCTGCCGCCGTCGTCAGCCAAGTGTGCCCCCGCCCCCTGCCCTGACTCGTCTGGGAACGCCACTTCTGTTAAACTGACGTCACGTGAACTGCGTATACCGTCGCGTGGAGCCAGCCTTTCGCGCGAGGGACCGGAATGGATGGATGGATGGATGGATGGATGGATGGATGGATGGATGGATGGATGGATGGATGGACGGACGGACGGACGGACGGACGGACGGACGGACGGACGGACGGACGGACGGGCGGGCGGGCGGGCGGGCGGACGGACGGGCGGACGGACGGACGGATGGGTGGGTGGGTGGGTGGGTGGGTGGGTGGGTGGGCGGGCGGGCGGGCGGTTAGGTGGGTGGACGGACGGACGGACGGACGGACGGATGGATGGATGCATGGATGGATGGATGGACGGACGGACGGACGGACGGACGGACGGATGGACGGACGGACGCGTGGACGGACGGACGGACGGATGGATGGATGGACGGACGGAGGGACGGACGGACGGATGGATGGATGGATGAATGGATCGAAGGACGGACGGACGAACGGATGGTAGATTGTCCCTTTTTAAACGAGTTGGCGGCAGTTGCTTCCATGCTCGGCTTTTTTCATATGTTTTTCTTGACATTTCTTTAAAGCCGTCAAAAATCGGTCAATATATTTGCTGTTTTCTATAATACATTTTAATGCAACTTCAATCATTATGTCACCTCCGAATATTTGGAGCCACCAATCCTCCTATCGCTTTTTGCTAACATCCGCCGCAGATTCAGTCACATGATCATTCTTATCTCTTAACCATAGGGCCTCAGGCAGTGTTACTATGCCTCCATCAATATCTGGATCAATACCATCACATTCGAGAGTAAGATGTTTGTTTCCACATATTTGCCAAACACTCCACATGTGTGATCTTGGTTACATTATTTTTGTAGCTGAGCGCTCTAAGACACTGATCTAGCTTCAAAGAGTAGGGCACTGCCCCATGAGATACAATAGAATGATTTCTTCCTGTTAAAATATCTTGTACCATGGCGCTATTTGGATATCGATGCCCTTGCGCCATAAAAATTTATAATCATCATCATCATTCCTTACTGATCTGCCTTATCCGGTATCGACAAACTTCTACAGTATGCTTCCTTTCAATTGAATTAATCCAACTTTTATCTTTTGCGATTTTTACCGGTCGCTTAATGTTCAATCTTTCTCCGCCCTTGTGCCCTGCATACTTACTGATTAGTTTCCTAGTTCTTTTCGCCCAATTTGAGTTAGCGCTGTTTCTATAGAGGTGTTAAAATACCTTAGCTACCCACCTTTTAACGGCAAATTTTCTCAGGTATTAATAATAATAATTAATAATTTGGTTTTGGGGGGAAAGGAAATGGCGCAGTATCTGTCTCATATATCGTTGGACACCTGAACCGTGCCGTAAGGGAAGGGATAAAGGAGGGAGTGAAAGAAGAAAGGAAGAAGAGGTGCCGTAGTGGAGGGCTCCGGAATGATTTCGACCACCTGGGGATCTTTAACGTGCACTGACATCGCACAGCACACGGGCGCCATAGCGTTTTTCCTCCATAAAAACGCAGCCGTCGCGGTCGGGTTCGAACCCGGGAACTCCGGATCAGTAGTCGAGCGCCCTATCAGGTATTCTGCAAATAGTATTTTACCCTGGGATTCCGGTGTTTCGAACGATGCCCAGCCAATTCCCTTGTACAGCCTCGTTTGTGGTTTTGCCGTGAGAACTTAGTGCTAATCTTCCAACAGCTGTCTGATTTATTTCCAATCCCAACTCAACTTCGCCGTTAGGAATAAAACAGCATTCCGCAAAGTAAGCCACGGCACCATTATTCCTTTACAACTGCCTCTCAGCACCTCAAATTTGTTGCACCAAATTAATGCCTAATCAAACCGTACATCAATTCTATTATCCGGGCATCTTTGGCATTTTGCCCTAGCAGATGCGTTTTTACGCGTATATCTGTCCTTCGCTTACCCATACCCCGAGATCTATCTATTCAGTCACTCTGAGTTTTTTGTAAGCACCTCATGAGAGGTATCCTTCATCTACACATTAATGAACCAGAGTTTGAACCACAGATAGAGTTCCTGGCAACCTGCTAGCAGCACATTATCGTCCGCATACATTAAAGCAGGGAGCCGTAGCTAAACGACATTTCTGCCTCAACTGTATAACAGATTATAACCTTTATTTCTGTCTTTTAGCCTTCTTTCCATATTTATCATATAAGGCATGAACAGTAGCGCCGATAGAGGACAACATTCCCTTAATCATTGCGTACCTCTATAGTTGTCGCGCTTTTTATTCCTTCCCATGTGGTTTAGTGTGTTACACAGGAGTTCCCTGTTAATGTTCGTGTGTACACAGCTTAAGTCCGGGAAGGTGAAATACAGAGGTCTATTTTACGCCATGGCTATTTTTTAGCACTGTTTAAGCCCGAATTGACTTTCATCTAAGCGCCTACCCCATTTCAACCTGTTCTGAAGTTCTCCGAGTATTCTGTTACTTTCTACCAATGACTGCATTTTTATTTGCCCTGCCTGCATTGCCAGCCTGTATATATTAGATGATATAGCAATCGGCCCGAAGGATTGTATGTGCATTGTATGTCTTTCCTCTTAACAAAATTAACTCATTTTAGTCTTTTGCCTGACACTGCAGCGACAGGATACAGGTAGACCAACCACCTCGCGTGCAACAGGACCAGAGTTCGAATCCTGGTGCCACACAATTCTCTACTACGTTTAAAAAAACTCCGCGTGTCGATGGAACTGCATGACCACACCTGGGGTGCGGCCTGACCTCGGTGAACAGAACAAAACTAGCGCTCTCTCACCAAATCAGAATTTGGCCACTCTGGGGCAGTACATGGCCACAACCTTCAATGAAAAAACCAATGAGCACTGCGCCTTCAATCACCAACGGCTACGGAGCCACTGACCAAGGCGGCGGTCAGACATGTGACGCAGCGGGGGGTGCTAAGAAACTCTCGCTCCGGAGAAGCCGCCATTGGAAGCTGAACCTCGCAAAGTCCATCGCTAGAAACTTATCTCAGCAGTGCTGTTTGAGGAACTAGCGAGCATTAAATGGCATATCATAGGGCGAAGTGAGGTTACGTGGAGAGATGATGCGTATACAGTACTAAGCGGCCGGAATGTACTGTGCTACGCGGATTAGCGGACAGGCAAGAATTAGGTGTGGGATTCCTCATCAATCAGGATGTAGCTGGTACAGAGGCGAGTATGTCAATTAACATGGCTAATCAGTGAGACAAATTGGCTCAATAAGAGTGTTACGTCATCCATACGTCTCAAGGCATCACGCCTACAACCAGTCAGAATCCACCCAAAAATGTACACGTATGTTAACGGAGTAGGCACGTAGGTGTAGAAGGGCGTCGACTAGCAGCCACCAATGTCGCGGCAAACGCTAATGCGTTCGCATTTCTCCAATGCAGTCTTTGCAATGACGTCTAAATTTGTAGGGCTCACAGAAGGAAATAATTCACGAATACCGAATACTTTCTTCCCGAAACGAAAGAACAGAAAGTAGACGTGGAAGAGCCCCAATTGTGGGAATTCAAATAAAACAGGCTTCGCACCATGCGCTCACGCTGGAATCGTGCAATATGCAGACCACAGAACGGTAAGATCTCGAATGAGCTGAGTCCTGAAGAGGGAACGGGGGAAATTAGTGAAGCGGAAGCCCATTAACGTGTTAGAGGTAAGAGGGAGAGTTCAGAAAATTACGATATCACTGCAGAACAGATAGATTTTCAGTTCTAAATGAGGGATCTTAATGTTCAAACAATAAACGAAAATCTCACAGCTATCATTACGGACTGCACAGATGTACGTGGTAGGATTGTTCGAGAGGATATTAGCAAGCTATTGTCTCACGAGGCGAAAGATAATAGTAATAACACTTTATTCATTTTATTACCACATTAGAGGATGGGGATACGCCAAAGCCACGCAGGGGCTTGTAGGGCGTCCTCTTGCAGCAGCATCAAGCTCTCTTTTAGATTGCAGCATTTGTCCAAAAGAAAAAAGCAAAAAAGGAGGAGAAAAATATAAAAAGTGCCCCAATTTCTCCAATTTTGCAATACGGTCACGTATTGCTCTGCACGTAATTAAGTAAAAAACATCATGGTTATATGTGGGACAAGCAATGACGTTATACATTCTCCAAAATGAGTTCGCTCTCTGGGAAAAATATCTCAAGAAATATTTCGCGGTCTAACTGTTTTTACATTAGGAACCCATAAAATCAATTCTCCAAAAATATCTAAGAACAACAGTTTGTTTGGTTTGGTTTATGGGGGTTTAACGTGCCAAAGTGACTCAGGCTACGAAAGACGCCGTAGTGAAGGGCTCCGGGGTTCTTTAGCGTGCACTGACATCGCACAGTACACGGACCTCTAGAATTTCGCCTCCATCGAAATTCGACCGATGGAAGCGAAATTCTAGACGTCCGTGTACTACTACTACTACTACTACTACTACTAGTACTACTATCATTGTGCTCAATATTGGTGTTCATGTTTATGTTTGAATTTGACAGGCATGAACCAAAATACAATTACCGTTCTCTTCTCGTGAGAGAGGCGGCATTCGGCGATCCACACTAGTTTCGGGGCATCGTGTATGCGCGACACGCGTACGACATGTCGCAGCACACGGCAGGTCTGAGTCGTTCACCCAAGTCTGGGACAAGAAGAGGTAGCAACAGTTTGTATAAACACGGTGTCCAAAGGAGGCAATCCCGAGGAAAGAAATACACTTTGTTATTTATTGGGTCTGGAAGGTAAAACACTTTTGGCCATGTTCTTAAGAAGATGGTTTATCCTGTATTTCCATGTAGTGAAACACCTAAAGAAACAGCACATGCCATACCTAAGGACAGCGTATCCCAGACTCTGGGCTATTAGACGTCTAATTGCTACAAGGAGGTAAGTCTTTAAAGCATACAACTTGCATGAGACCCCTTCAAGCTTCTAGCTCAGGTAAGCCACATGAGTATTTCACGATGAATCTCTCTGCAGGTATACCCCAAAATACTTAACAACCAGAGCAGAGGCCTCGGGGTAGCAGGAACACGAGGTGCGTATGAAACTGTGCAAAAAAAGAGATCCACATTTCAACACCAGTTTGTGCGGGTTCCTAGAGAAGACTAGCTGAGTTTTCTGAGAATTGATCTCAATTAGGTTGCACTGGAACAAATCATATAGCCCACAAGCATCCTGTTGAAGTTCCCGAAGTGCGCAATAAAACATAGTTTTGTTTGAATTGAGCAGGGTGTCATCAGCGTATTGAAAAATGTTTGAATAAGTTATAACACTAGACAGGTCATTAACGTTAGTTTAAATAGTGCAGGTGACAAGATAGAACCCTGGGGAACACCAAAATGCAAGTTAATAATTCTGTTTTGCACAGGTCCAAGTGCCACCGCCTGAGATCGCTTGGATAGTTAGTTTCTTAACAATGTTAAAAATGGACCACGAAACCCATACCTACACAGTTTTTCAAGGAATAGCATGATGTCTAGTGTTAAACGCTTTTTTAACATAAAAGAAGAAAAAATGACGCTTCGCTTTGTCAAAATTGGAATGGAGGCAATGTAATAGCTTTTTTAGTAACGTGTAGGTACCAGAACCGGCAACGAAACCATATTGATGCTAGCTGAGCAGATTGTGCTTCAGCAGAATTGCTGACATCACTGATATGCTTATGCATGATGCATATTACAATGATGCATGATTGTATCATGCATGATTGCATGATGAAATGGAGATCCTAATCTGATTAAGAAACGCCAAAGCATGAAGGAGTCAAATCCTGCGAACAGAATTGAGTAGAACTACATTATCATCACCATCATCATCAGCCTTACTACACCGACTGCAGGCTAACTGCACGTCTCTTTTCTGTCCCATGTCCTTGACCCTGTCCCTTGACAGCTGCGCCCACCCTATGCCTGCAAACTTCTTAATCTCATCCGCCCACCTAACCATCTGACGCCCCCTGCTCCGCCTGTTTTCTCTTGGAATCCACATCGTCATCCTTACGAACCAGCGGTTCTTTTGCCTTCGCATTACATGCCCTGCAGAGGCCCATTTCTTCGTCTTGATTTCGACTAGGACGTCATTAACCTGCGTTTAATACCTCAACCGCTCTGCCCGCTTCCGGTCTTCTAACGTTACAGCTATCAGTTTTCATTTCATGGGTCGCTGCGTTGTCCTTAACTTAAGCTGAACCCCTTTCGTTAGCCTCCACGTTTTTTTCCCCGTACGTGAGTATACTTTTCTCTTGAGAGATATTGGTTAACTGTCACTCATGATCTGAGAGAGCTTGTCATATGCGTTCAACTGCCTTATTATCCTTATAGTTATTTCCTTCTCGTGATGCGGATCAGCTGTCATAACTTGCCGTTAGTATACGTACTCCTTTACCACTACCAGCACCTCGCTGCAAATTGTGAACTGTTGTTCCTTTGCTATACTGTTCAACATTACTTTCGTTTTCTCCATGTTAATTTTTAGACCCATCGTTCTGCTCTGCCTGTCTAACTTATTGATTATGCTTTGCAATTCATATTATTAGTGACTCAGCAAAGCAATGACATCAGCGAATAGCAGATTATTTAGGTATTCTCTATTAACTCTAATCCCCAACTGTTCTCGATTCAGGTCTCGAAATACCTCCTGAAAAGAGGAGGTGAATAGCACTGGCAAGAACATGTCTCCTTGCCTGACGCCATTACTTATTAGAATTTTATTGCACATTTTATGAATGACAATGGTAGCTTTGCAGTGGCTATATATATCTTCCAGTATATTGACATAAGGCTCTTCTACACCCTGATTACGAAATTCCTACAAGACTGCAGAGGTTTCCATGAGTGGAATGCTTTCTCGTAATAAATGAAGGCTATATAGAGAGGTTGACCATATTCTTCGCATTTCTCTATCACCTTGTTGATAGTGTAAATATGATCTATTGCGGAATGCCCTTTATGAAAGCCTGCCTGATCATTTTGCTGGTTAATGTCTAAGGTTTCCTTAGACTACAATAATAATAATTACCTTAATAACCTTACCTTAACCTTACCTTAACAATTACAATGGTATTCACCTTAATGACCTTGTAGACAACGGACAGTTAGCTGATCGGTCTCTAATTTTTCACGTCCTTGGCGTCTCCTTCCTAATTGAATAAAGCTAATGTTTGCGTTCTTCCAAGCTTCTGGTGCGGTCAGGGTCATAAGGCATTGCGTGTAGAGAGTGGCTAGTTTTTCTAGCACAATCTCCCCCTGTCCTTCCACAGATCAGCTGCTACCTGATCCTCAGCAGCTGCTTATCCCCTTTCCATTGATCCTAAGGCTCTTTTTACTTCCTCTTTCGTTACTCGAGGGATGACGCATTGCTGTGCGCAACTGTCTCTCTCATTAACGCTCTGATTACATTGGCTACTTTATATATTTGTGTACAACACTTCGGCTAATTTAATTATCTTATCAATATTGGTAATGAGATTGCCCTCCTTGTCTCTTAACGCATACATCTGGTTTTTACCTATGCCTTCTTTCCTCTTCACCACTTTTAGGCTAACTCCGTTCGTTAGACAATGCTCGATTGCCTCCATATTAAACTTCCTAATGTCGGCTACCTTGTGAATAATTATTAACTTCGATAGCTCTCCTAGTTATATTATATATGTACGGTTAGACGCCCTCATTCTTTGGCGTTTCTTAACCAGATCTTTTGTCACCTTAGATAGCTTTCCGGAATCCTGTCGAACCGCCCTACAGCCTACTTTTACTACGCACTGCGTAATGTTAGGTGGCAGATTATCGTTTATTGCATGAATATTAAAATCGTCTTCAGCAGTTAAAGTTTAATCTCTGTTCTGCAGCGATATCCTGAATACCTCTATTTTCCCTCATACCGCTAAATTGTTATATGACTTCCTCATCACTAGCTTCTTCCGGTCGCATTTCAAGTATAAGCTAATTCGAGACCTTACCATCCTGTGGTCGCTACAACGCAAGTTTCCGAGGGCTTCGATATCCTGAACGATGGCAGTTTCAGCGCATAATATGAACTAAGTCCCATTTTAGTTTCACCATTCGGGCTCTTTCGGGTCCACTTGCCTCGTTTGCGGAAGAAGGTATTCATGATCCGTAAATTGTTTCTACCTGTGAACTCTGCTAATAACTCTTTCGTGTTATTCCTATAACATATCCTATAATCGGCTACCGACTGGTCGCCAGCCTGCTTCTTGCCCACCTTCGCATTGAAATCGCCACTAGAACAGTGAACGCTAATTTAATTTTTTTTCATTGCCGGTTCCACGTCTTCATAGAAGCTCTCAACGGTCTGGTCATCATAGCTGGATGTAGGCGCGTAGGCTCGCACCACCTTCAGCTTATTCCGCCTATTAAGACTAATTATGATAGCTGCCGCCCTCTCGTTAATACTATACAGCTCCTCTACGTTGTCAGCTATATCCTGATTAATTAAAAGTCCCACACCTAGTTCTAGCAGTAACGGAGTGGATTCCAAGAGAGGGCAAGTGTAACAGGAACCGGCAGAAGGTTAGGTGGGCGGATGAGATTAAGAAGTTCGCAGGCATAGGGTGGACGGAGCTGGCAAAGGACAGGGTTGATTGAAGAGACATGGGCGAGGCCTTTGCTCTGCAGTGGCTGTAATTAGGTTAATGGTTATGATGAAGCTGCTAGCTATATTTTGATTTCCTACCTCTAGTACTCTTCTATCTGCTCATCTGCGATAGCACATTATGTGTCTGTCTTTTAATACTAAATACTCCTCACCTGTCCTCCTAACTTCACTAAGCCTTATGACATCCCATTTTATTCCTGCTAGTTCCTCTATGAACAAATTAACCGCCGGCCCTCAGTCCCCAGCGGCTGCGGAGCGACTAACCGAGGCCGCAGTCAGGCCTGTGACGCAGCGGAGGGTGCTAAGGATGTCTGGCTCCGGACAGGCCGCTATTGGAATCTGAACCTACCAACGTTTAACGATAGAGCCTTATCTAGCGAGGAATAGAACTACGAATAGAATAAAATAGCTGGGGACAAGGCTTAATTGAGAATACCTAAGTAATTTGCTATTCACTGATGATATTGCCTTGCTAAATCACTCAAGAGATGCAATGCAAAGCGACATAAAGAAGTTAGGAAGGCAGAGCAGTAGGGTGAGTCTTAAAATTTACATGCAGAAAACTAAAGGAATGTTCAACAGTCTCGCAAGGGAACATCAGATCACAATTGGCAGCGAGGTGACTGGAAGTGGTAAGAGAATACCTCTGCTTAGGGCATGTAGTAGTCGCTGATCCGGATCCTGAGAAAGAAATAACAAGAAGAATAAGAAAGAGGTGGACTGCATATGGCAGGTTCTCTCAGATCATGAATGGCAGTTTACAAATATCCGTCAAGAGAAAAGTATACAACAGCTGTATCTTACCGGTATACACCTATGTGGCACAAACGTGGAGGCTAACGAAAAGGGTTAAGGTAAGGTGAGAACTACGCAGAGAAATATGGAAAGAAGAAATATGGAAAGGCGCCACGGCACCGCCACTGCGATCCCACGCTCACCACTGATGTATCTACAGGTGCTGCTGCTGATTTTCCTGGGCCGGCCATGGACGATGCACAAGACGGAATGCCTCAACGATACAAGCTCCCAGCTCGGCGCGTGTACGTCAACCGACTGCGGCCTATCAACATGTTTTTTGCCTGCGTCACCTATTTTGGATGCTCCGCCACTTCTGGACGCAGTGGTCGATTCCGTCTGGCAACGTGAGACTCTGACTGCTGATCGGGCGGTACATAAGTGCGCGCCTTTCGACGCCCCTCTGGGCCACGGCACCGCCACTGCGATCCCACGCTCACCACTGATGTATCTACAGGTTGGTTACTATGACGCTTATTCTTACCGTGACCATGACGTCTGTCTTTTAGCGGTGTCGTGGCCACCTCATGTTTTAAAAAGTTTCCGCGCTGGTGTATCCTATTTATGGTGTCTGCTAGTTTTGGGAGGCGATGTCGAGCTAAACCCGGGACCCATGACTAAGGCTCAAGAGGAAAAGCTGGACCTTGTGGCTGGTTCCATCTTACGCCTTGAAACCAGCAATGCAGTCCTTCAAGACTCTGTCAACAAAGTGCTTCAGATTCACGCAGACTTAAAAATTGACTTAGAAAAACTAACAAAGCGAGTTCACAATCTAGAGCAGAAATTTGCAACCGCACCATCTGCTGAGCTCGTGGGGAACAGTGACAAGGGTCTCGCAAATGTACAGGCAAAAATTGACGACCTTGAAAATCGCTCTAGGCGATCCAATGTTCTATTTTACGGTATAGATGATCCAGAGAACTCGGAAACTTGGGAAGAGTCTGAACGTCTCGTAAATGACTTTTGTAAAGAAAAACTTGGGCTTACTGTTGAATCTGTTTCCAGAGCACATCGCGTGGGCCACTTTTCTTCCGAGAAAAAGCGGCCTATCATAGCCAAATTTTTTAATGAAAGGGAAGTTGACACTGTCATGAGCCGCGGCTATAAGTTAAAAAACACTAATTTAAGCATCTCGCGCGATTACTCCGAAGCCGTTCGCGAAAAGCGACGGAAGCTTCTCCAGTTTTCAAAATCTATTAAGAAAGATGGGGATAAAGTGCGACTCGTTTTCAACAAGCTCTTCGTTAACGATGATCTTTACATGTGGAACACCAACGAAAGTCGAGCCATTCTTGTATCAGGGCGCGAGGATGGCGAATGACGTCCTCCCTCCGTTTCCGTTAACCTGCGTTCATCGACCACCTCACCTGCCAAATTACATTGTGGTAATGATAACGAATGGCTGTTTTTGTACACCAACATTAGAAGTGTTGTAGCTAACGGTATTGCACTATCATCTTTCATCGATTCATGTCAAGCTTCTTTAGTGGTACTAACTGAGACGTGGCTGAACGACACTATTCATGATGTCAACATCTTTACCAGTGCATGCAATTTCAAATTTTTTCGCTGCGATAGACAATTGCGAAGGGGGGGCGGTGTTCTCATCGCGATAAAGGAGGATTTCATTGCCACACCTATCGTTATCGATTCTTTCCTTGAATGTGTTTGGGTTTCTTTGAATGATGGTGCATTTCGTGTCATCATCGGCCTTTTCTACCATCCTCCCGACATGTCTGGTGCGTTTTCAGATGAATATCATCGGGTGCTCAGTGAAATGTATGCGCGTTTTCCCAATTCCGCTGTTATTATATTTGGAGATTTCAATTTTCCAAGAATTAATTGGTCAACACTTTCCGTAGTAGACACAGATGCAGAAGCACATTCTTTTCTCAGCACTTGCCTTGATTTTTCACTAACACAACTCATTAACCAACCAACACGATCAACTAAAGCCTCTTCCAATGTACTTGACTTAGTTCTCACAAACAAACCTGATATATTTTCAGGCATAACTCATGAGGAACGCATCTCTGACCACGATGTTATCACTGGGTACATTAAATTTCGCACTAGTAAAAAGATAACTACTAAAAAGAACATAAGATGTTACGGCAAAGCAAATTTTGATGCAATTAATGCAGAATTATTAATGTTTTCTGATAAATTTTTGAATGATTTCTGCTCTCGCTCTATAGAGCAGAACTGGATCCTTTTTAAAACTGCCCTCAATGATCTCATCGACCAGTTCATTCCCATGTTAACCATTACCTGTGATAGCAGTTCTCCTTGGTTTACCAACCGTCTTCGGCGGCTTAACAACAAAAAGAAAAAACTATACAGACAGGCAAAACTGAATGGTCTTGTGAGTTCACATGACAAATACAGAGCATGTGAAAACGATTATAAGGCACTATTAAAATCTACTCGGCGCAACTTTTTTTCTCATGACTTGTCTTCCATGCTGAAAAATAATATTCGCCGTTTTTGGCGTGTGGTAAACCCTGTAATTCGACCTGACATCACTCTTACAGATTCTGTTGGTGTTCCCATCCCTGATTCAGAGTGCGCTCAACTTCTTAACGATGCGTTTGTAACTGTGTTCACGGATGAAGACATTACATCCTTGCCTACATTAAGCGCACTAGTGGAACTAACTATGGACGAGATAGACATCAGTGAGCCTGGTGTTTTATCTCTACTAAACAATCTCAAAACATCTTCTAGCGCTGATCATATGGGCTTCAATAATAAAATTTTAAGGAATACATCACATAGCATTTGTTCCATGTTAACCGCATTATTTTCCCAGTCGCTATCAACTGGCACCATTCCTAACGACTGGCGCATAGCTAAGATAATACCCATTTTCAAATCAGGTGATCGTGCTTCTCCGCTTAACTATCGTCCCATCTCCTTAAAAAGTACAGTTTGTAAATTACTCGAGCATATTATACATACTCAGGTCATCAACTACCTTGAAGATCATAACATTATCTTCGATCATCAGCACGGTTTTCGCAAGGGCTACTCATGCGACACCCAACTTGCCGGTTTTATTAACGATATTCATGCACTGATTGACGCTGGTTTCCAAGTTGACGCAATATTTTTAGATTTTTCTAAAGCATTTGATCGCGTTCCACACCAAAGGTTGTTGCTTAAACTTTCCCAACTGAACATTCACCCCAATATTATTGCATGGATAGCAGATTTTCTCTCATCTAGAATTCAGTTCACATCAGTTAACAACGCTAACTCATGTTACGCTAATGTTACGTCTGGAGTTCCACAAGGCTGTGTACTGGGACCTTTAGTTTTCCTTATCTATATTAATGACTTACCCAATTGCGTGACGTCCAGAATCAGACTATTTGCTGACGATTGTGTGCTTTATCGACGTATAACCTGTAACACTGACAGCCAGCCACTGCAGTCTGATCTTGAAGCGATAAGCACATGGTGTTCTAATTGGTTAATGCCTTTAAATCTTTCCAAAACTAAGCTCATGTCTTTCACTAACAAGCCACGTATTCCTACCGCCTACTTTCTTGATACCAATAGTGTAGAATTCACCACAAGTTACAAGTATCTTGGCATTAACCTACAATCCGACTTATCATGGAATCATCATATTAATCTCACTCTTGCCTCCGCTAACCGTACTTTCGGACTTCTCAAACATAATTTAAAAGAGGCCGCGACACATGTAAAAAAACTAGCGTACACCACATTAATCCGTCCGAAACACGAATACGCGTCTGCCATTTGGGATCCTCATCAGAACTATATTATCAGTAACATCGAAGCCCTGCAAAACCGTGCTGCGCGATTCATCTTTTCTGATTATTCATGTTACACCGGCGTCACCTCATTGAAGACTAAAGCCGAGTTAGATAACTTAGCACTGCGCCGAAAAATTTCCCGTCTGTCACTTTTCCACAAGCTTTATCACCATCCTTCCCTTCATGATGAATTCTTTCAGCCACCGCCAGTTATCTTTCCACGTCGCGATCATCCTTACAAAGTTAAACGCATTAACTGCCAGTCTTTCCATTATGCCGATTCTTTTTTACCACGCACAATAACCGAATGGAACGCTTTGCCATCAGAAATTGCCACTGAATCTGATCTAAATAAATTCCAACATCTTATGCACTCATGTTTCAACAACTAAAAAGGTATTTTTTGAGCGTTCTTTTCTTCCGCCTTGTCTTCCTTTTTTATTTTATTTTATTTTATATATTTTTGTTGTACTTCAGCGCACCTTTTCCAGTGTTGTCTTTTTCTTTTTCTAGCGGTGCTGTTATTTATGCTCAAATTTTGCTGTTATGTGCATTGTTGCGACCCTTTCTGTGAATGCCTATTTATGATTAATATTTTGTGATTTCTATTTTATTTTAGTGCAATATCTTTAACCTTATAACAATGCTTTGTACTTACTCCCCCCCCCCCCATGTAATACCCTCAAATGAGGGCCTTTGGGGGTATTTTGAATAAATAAATAAATAAATAAGTAAAACGATAGGTGTAAAGTTGAGAGTTTAAATGAGCAGTTTCTGGGATTCAATACAAGCCGGTTAATGACATCCTAGTCGAAATCAAATGGTAGAAATGGGCTTTAGCAGAGCATGTAATGCGAAGGCAAGACGACCACTGGTAATAAATGGTGACGGAGTAGATTCCAAGAAAAGGCAAGCGTAGCAAGAAACGTCAGAACGTCAGGTGTCGTGAGGAGCAAAACCGCAAAACAGGACGGGACTGAGGCAGGCGACAACACAGGGAGACAACACAGGCGACAACACAACCGCCCTGTGTTATCGCCTGCCTCAGTCTCGTCCTGTTTTGCGGTTTTGCTCCTGACGATGTCCTACCAACTGGCTTACAACAAATGCTTCGAATGCCAGGTGAGCGTATGCGATTAGGAAGTTCGAGGACGTAGATTACGGTTGGCAAAGAATAGGGTGAATTCGAGAGACATGGGAGAGGCATTTGACCTGCAGAGGACAAAGTCAGTCTGCTGATGCTGATAATGATACGATAGCGGTCGCCGCCCTCTAGTGAGTACTATAGGACTTCTCTATGTTTCCAGCTGTACCCTAACTGATGAGGAATCTCTCATCTAGTTTTCGTCTGTCCGCCAATCCACGACAGCACAGTACGTGGCCGCTGTATACACCTCACTTGTCCTTCTACCGGCAGCAAAGCTTAGGACATCCCGTTTAGTGCCCGTTAGTTGGTCAACAGCGCTGCTAGTCTAGCCGCACTGGATGAGGTTCTAGCGGTAAACTTTTTCAGGTTGTTTCCAATGGCGGCCTGTCCGGAGCCAGAGAATTTTACCACCCTGCGGCGTCATCGGTCTTACCGCCACCTCGGTCAGTTGCCCCGCAGCCTCTGGGGACTGAGGGCCGAGGCATAATTGGTTTAGTTGTAGAAGGTTGTGGCCATGTACTACACCCGGGGTGGCCAAGTCATGCGCTGGTGAGGCAGTGTGGTGTCGGTTCTGGTCACCGCTATCCCAACAGCTGCCATCCGTGAACATTGGATCTGGACACCAGAACTGAAGGGAAAACCGAAGTCCTAGCGCACATAATTCGCATTTGGCCTATCGACTTAAATCGATCATCATTTTTACAGGCACGACCAGTGACTCCATCTTTTGCTCTACATACGCAAAAATTAGCCCCATCAAGTCCTAAGGAGAATAGTCCAAGTTGGACTTGTGATAGGTAGGCACGCGTTGGCCGTAAGCTGCAGGTTTCGTTCTCGCTGATGATCTACGAAACTTTCTATCTTTGATGAGATAAAAATTTCTTTAGTCTGTCCAAACACTGGACTTTTGACTTCGACATAATATCTGGTTTAGCATTGGTCCAAGCAACTCCATCCGCGCTATACCCAAACAATGGTAGAGCCGAGGTCATAACTAAACCTAGCGCCACTACGGCACCTACAGCATTGACAGCATATTCTTCAAGTGCTGGCTTCTTGCAGGCCTTTCCACAGCATGTTGTCTCATTACTCTTATAAGTAAAAACAAACTTTATAATCGTTCGGTCCCAGCCACACTACTCGTTGGAACAAACCTGTACATCGAGTAGAATTTACGTCCTGTGAAGCCAGCATTCTGTCCCTCATCTATTTAGAGTTTTCCTGATTTGATGTACTTACACAAATATCAAGAGTTCGATTCTGTGTTACTGTGACATATTTCTTCTAAACTGTGGGCTCATCGCTTGCCAGATTCTTCGTGGTAGGTTTTTCAATGGTTAGTTTGGTTTCTTCCTTAACAGTAATATCAGGGAAGAGCAACAACTCATATTCCTCAACATTCTTAATTGAAACCAAGTGTTGCATCATCACCAGTGGCCTGAAGCCGGCGTCCTTGCACGAGAAAGTTTGTTCTTGACTGGTTTCTTTGAAGTAGCCTCGGCCTAATGGAGGGCTAGAGTGCTGTTTGAAGCAGCAGCATGAAGGTACTGGAGAATATCTTGAAGCTCGGATTCCTCCAAGCGCAGTTTCGGCTGTGCTTGAACACGGAAGAGGTCTTTTTTGGTTATTAAAAGGCGTCTCCTTCAGCACCCCTACGCTTTCGTCAGATCTGATCCTGTTAGCTTGTCCAGGTTTTGGATGCCAGACCTATGGAGAAAAATAATGTAAAGTGATGTACCCTTTCCCGAGTATACACTAAGCATATACAGTGTAGGGACTCGCTCTGATCCGTCCCTTTGGTTTGCTTCTCCACGGTGTCCTTTCTGGTTAACTTGAATAAGGAATGACACCTGCGTCCCAACGACACCAGCGCCAAGAACAGCCTGATTGCTGCGCGTGCGCGGGGAGAGTAGCTCTTTGTTTTCGGCGCTTGAACTCGACGCCCGCGGAAATGTCGCCTCGTCACTCCGCTCCTCCCGGCGGGGCGAGGCCTTGGGGGCGGGCACGTTTATCGCGTCTCGTCTGTCCAGCCTCTAATCATCTCCCTTGCGCAAGCGTGGGCAAACGTTTTCTTGTCACCTTGCTGGCGAGTCGAACGAATTCGATTTCTTTGCGTACTTTGTTCTTAGCTGCCGCTATTGTTGTTGCAGCAATAAATGGCATGTCAGCCAAAGTTTCGTTCCTTTGTTACCTCTGAGAGCAAGGTTCGTCGTGGTTGCAGTGCACTCGCTAGCGCGTCCGATCTCAGGTTGGGTGCGGCGGCTTGGAGCGATGTCAAGCGCGGTTGAGCGGAAAAGACGTATTTACCCCCTTTTTCAACACCACATCTGGCATCCCACTGTGGGTCCTGATCTTAGAACATTGAAAGTCTGTCTGATAAAATCGAGGAACGCTCTGGGTGCACTTGGCAAGTGCTAGGCCTAGTGTGAATTTTCATCGCCAGGACTTCCGGAATGTTTTCTTGAGTACGAGCGTGATTCTTCTGCAGCATGTTTGTACTTTTCGACATGCTCAGCACGTGAACCACGAGGTCCGTATCGGGTACGGGTGGCCTGGGGCCACGGGTGCCGCTACGAACGTGCTAATTTTGCGGGTCGGCAGAGGGCGCTCCGACACCGTTCGATGCGGTGAGCGCAGACCGCTCAGAAGCTGCTTCATGAAGTGATCGGGGTAGGACCACTGCATAGGGCTCACGTCTCCTCGCGGCTGCGCACCCGTAGCCCTTTCTGAGTCTGCTTTGTTAGCGATAGTTGTCAGATTGGTGGGCAGGTCTAAGGCTTTCTTGAGCTGCAGAATCGCCTCGCAAAAGACACGACCACCGGACCGTGGTTCACAGAGGGGGCGCAATTTGCCGTGCGCCCGTTTTTGAACCCTTGCACGAAATGAGCGGTCTCTTTGGACTCAAGAAAGAGTTTTTGCACACTGGAACTTTGCGTTCGCACAGCCGTGCGGCAAGTTTTGCCAGCGAGTTAAGCACTGCGGCACGAGGCCTTTGCGGATGCTTTTTCTCCTCCCCTGGCCAACGTTAAAGAGGCTGTAACGAAGTTGGGGTAGGCCTGTGATGTTAAAACATGTCTCATCAGGAATATTGTCCAGCAAGAATTTTTTTAAGGTGCATAGTTGAAGCTGAGTTATCTCTAGTCAAAATTTGAATTTCAGCGTCTTCACGCCTTTCCTCCTCCTCTCGTCACTCTTTGCACGCTGGAAGGTCGTCGCTCCTCCGCCGCCTCCACCTCAAGGGGAGGAGCATCCTGACCCGCCGAAGCTACGCGGCTTACTGGTTACGGCGATGGAGCTGCTTGACATCTGAAAGAATATAACCAATAGCCATCTTCCAACTTGTATACGCAGGTGCGAGCGACGGAGTATGGTGCGAGCATGAAAAACTCGCCTTGAAGGGCCCGTCATTTTTTGCGCGTGATTGCGAATCCTATGCTGCGTGTAGAAGTGTATTATTTGGCTCAGATGTTCTTGACAAACCAACGCAGTTCATGTTCTCTCCTAGGAAGCTTTTTCAGAGCCCCTTTAAAGGCATGCGGAGAGCCTTTTGGCAATCGTACAGATACAGCGGAGCACGCCAGGTTTGCGGTGCGGTGCATATCGTCTCGCTGCCGCCTGCTGTGACGGAGCTGCCTGTATCCTGTTCGTCGCTTCCATTCGAGGAATTCGTGGCGACAGCATTCAACAGTCCTCTGTTGCTGTTAACCTGGCGAATACTACAGAATCTTGGCCTGCAGTTTTCAAGCGGCGTTTCTTTCGCAGGTACTGGGACACCTAGTGACTGGAACACGCGAGTTGACCCTGCGGGGCTTCAAGCCGCCTGCGGCGAAACGAGAAGTGTGCGTGGACACCATCAGCGAGACCTCTGCTTCAAAACCTTCCTCTAGTTCATGAAGGCCAGGAGGCTTATCTATAGCAATATACTTGCAGGCACGTCGGTCTCTTTAAGGTTGGGTGGTTGTGGGGACTCGTCCCGCTTCGTCCCATTTGGTTTGCTTCTTACTTTAAACAACAAGGAAGGGCGTAGACATCGGAGGGCCCGAGCGCAACGGACTACTTCATTGCGGCGCGCGCGCGGGAGACAGCTCTATCTCTTCGGCTCGGGAAATCCTCGCGCGCGGATTTTTAGGCGCGGCGCTCCGCAAGCCAGGCGATGCCTCGTACGGTAATTTTCCTCTCGAACTCGTTCCGTCTGGCATCGGAGTTTATCTCATTCCCTACAATGGGAGAACGTTCGCTGATAACCTTGATTCATTTGCCTAATTTGTTGGTATCTGGCGTAATTGCTGTTCCAGCAATAAATCGCATGTTTAAGTGAAGGAGTGGGTCGTTGCATTGTCCCCCCCGTGCAACGCCCTGCCGTTGTCAGCGTGCGCGATAACGGCGAGGGGTTGGCGGTCTTGAACTTTGTCAGAGTGCTTAAGCTGGGGAAAGCGTACTTAGCCCCATTTAACCTCACAACAAGGGCACCTCTATGATGAAGCGTGGCATATTAGTCACGAGCTTAAAGGGCCAACTGATTATGCTAGTATTATGCATACCAAGCTTACACAATTTGTTGAAATTTAGCGCTGAATTAAAACTGCGGCAGATAATCTAAGCTGAGCCCAGCAATCGAAGGAATGAACTGTGTTAGTAACATAATTTAAATAATTGTTTGCAGTCACCGAAGTATTTTATTCCAGTGCAGCGCCACACAGATGTTTAAATATAAGTTCCTGTTCTTTTTAGCCTGTGAAGATGCAGTGTGAGCTCTGTGCTTTTACCTGCGAAGAAACAGCAGCACAGCAATCATGTACTTGAACATCGTCGACTTTCCTGCTTTGCACGTAGAGTGACACTGGAGGGAGCAAACACGAACTTTCCCCCGTACAACAATCGTAGGCTGGTTTCAGTAAATTTATACCATTACTTCCGCAAGTGCCCATTAGCCATATAATCTCTTTACTTCCCTCATACACCCGCTTCTTCCTAGAGTGCTTGACTGACCACGGTTCAGTGAAGGGCGCCAAGTAACCCTTGCGGAAAAAGTTCGTTCTCTCCTCTGCCATTAAAATAAAGATTAACAATAAAATATCTTCTCTCTTCCTCTTGCGCACATCCTGTATGCTGGCTGCATTATTTTCTGCATTTTATTCACTGTCAATACTGTCAGAATGTTCGCTTTCACCGATGCATGCACAGCAGAGGCTACACACGCGGAATTCCCAGAAGATGAAATTGTTGGTAGGTGCATGCTTATTTTCAAATTTAACAGTTCATATTGCAAATCTGTGCCGAAATTTTCTCGAAAATGAAAATCTCCACAGAACGCGTCCACTGGTCACGCCTGAAAATCGATATGTCAGCTCTGATTTATAAAGTACCGCAGTTTTAGCACGCGTTCATGGAGACGAATATCAGCGATTTCGGGTCCCCAGTCATATTGTCACCTAGTGCGGACGGCAGTTTAAGGAGCGACGAAGACGCACAAAAGGTTTTCTAAAAGAAAGCTGTTTATTGGGCTGACTTGTGCCCACAATGGACTGAATCACTCGGCGTCGGCGAAGCGACATGCGTGCACGGCTGTCGTCGAACAGAATGCCCGCTGCTGTCGGCCGTGCTCAATTTAAAACTGATAACAAACTTTAGAGATAAAGCATGCAAAGTTATTAGAACATTCCGGAAATACGTAGAATCACCTCTGCCTGGCTGCCATCAATGGAGATAAATCTAGTCACGTCTTGCGTCCCAAACAAAACGATAGAGTGGCGTGGCGGCAGATTTGAAGAAGGAACAAACACTGAAAAAATTCGCGGCATTACTCCCCTCTTAAAGAAGCATCAACCCAATGCATTAAAACAAATAATGCGACTAGTAAGAGATAAAACGAATCTTGCGAAAATGGAGTATGGAAATGCAGCGTCTTTTAGCGTGCATAATACGGCTTCAGACGGACTACATGGACAACTTCTGGTCGTACGCGGCGTCCCTGGAATGCAGTCATTGCGTCAGGGATGACTTCATAATTCAGTTCACCCAACCGACCGAGAACCTGGTGTGGATCGATATAGCGGCGCAAAAGCTTTTCACTCAATCCACGGCAGCGAAAGGGCCTCCAAACCCAGACTTGGTCTCCCGGCTCGTATTCCGCGTTGCGTCTTCGTAGGTTGTAGCGTCTGGCATCAGACCGCTGCGGATCTTTGATCCGTAATCGTGCAAGCCTTGTGTGCGTTGAAGGTAGGTGGCAACGTCGACGTTCTCTTCTGTAAAATAGGGTAGCATGACGTCTAGCGTGGTCGGGGCCTCTCTGCCATGGACGAGCCTAAAAGGCGCTATCTGTGTGGTCTCCTGCACTGCGGTGTTGTAGGCGAAGACGACGTAAGGCAGGATGACATCTCAGGTTTTGTGTTCGGCATCGACATACATGGCGAGCATATCGGCGATGGTTTTGTTCAGGCGCTCAGTCAGTCCGCTGGTCTGCGGATGGTATGCTGTTGTCCTCCGGAGGCTGGTTTGGCTGTAACGCAGGATGGCTTGCGTTAGTTCCGCCCTGAATGCTGTTCCTCTGTCTATGATGAGCGCATCGGGGGTGCCGTGTCTGAATGCACTCCACAAAAAATTTGGCGACTTCTGCTGCTATTCCGTTCGGTAGGGCTTTCCCCTCGTTGTTGCGGGTGAGGTAGTCGGTCGCTATAATGATCCACCTATTTCCATACGCTGACGTTGGAAAAGGGCCAGGAAAGTCCATGCCGATCTGCTGAAAGTGCCTTGAGGGAGGTTCAATGGGGTTCATAAATCCTGCTGGTCTTGTGGGAGGGGGCTTTCGTAGCTGACAATCTCGGCAGGTTTTCACCTAATGTGCGACATCGGCAGACAGTTGGGGCCAGTAATACTTGTCTTGAATGCGGCGGAGGGTGCGAGTAAACGCGAGATGTCCAGCTGTCGGCACGTCGTGTGAAGTGCGTAGAACTTCTTCGCCTGAGACAAGTAGGTACAACAATGAGGTAGGCTGTTTTTCTCGCTGCAAAGTTCTTCACAATTACCTCATTCTGCACACAGAAGGAAGACAGTCCTCGTTTGAATGAAGAGGGGGGTGAAGAAACCTTGCCTTCCAGGTACTCAATGAGGCGTTTTAGTTCGGGGTCCGAGCGTTGCTGCTGAGCAAAAGAGCTTTGGCTGATGGGTCCCAGGACGACGTCCTCATCGTCTTCCGGCGGCGGTGTATCTACTGGGGCTCGTGAGAGGCAATCGGCGTCAGAGTGCTTGCGTCCGGACTTGTAAACGACGATGAAGTCAAACTCCTGGAGACGCAGACTCCATCGAGCGAGTCGGCCAGAGGGGTCCTTCAAATTGGCTAGCCTGAACAGCGCGTGGTGATCACTGACCGCCTTGAACGGTCGTCAGTACAGGTAGGGGCGGAATTTTGACGTAGCCCAGATGCTGGCAAGGCACTCCTTCTCAGTTGTCGAATAGTTAGCCTCGGCCTTGGAAAGGGAACGGCTAGCATTTTCGATGACTTTCTCCAGCCCGTCGCTTTTTTGATCTTGGACGGCGCCTAGGCCCACGCTGCTTGCGTCGGTATGAACTTCAGTATCGCCGTTTGCATCAAAATGTAATCAGTGGGGACTGTAAACGACGCTGAAGTTCCTTGATGGTTTCTGTTTGCTGCGCTTCTCATTTAAATGCTACGTCTGCCTTCGTCAGTTGGGTCAGGCGCTCGGTGATGCGCGAAAAGTTATCACAAATCGTCGGTAATATGCGCACAGTCCGAGAAATCTGCGCACTGCTTTCTTATCGGCCGGCGGTGGAAACTGTTCAGTAGCAGATGTTTTCTGCGGGTCTGAGCGTACTCCCTCCTTGCTAATGATGTGGCCTGGAACCAGAAGCTCTTCGTAAGCAAAGTGGCATTCCTCTGCTTTTAAGATTAGGCCAGACGACTTGATGGCGTCTAGTACGGTTAGAAGTCTTTTCAGGTGCTCTTCAAAGTTCGAGGCGAAGACAACGGCGTCATTTAAATATATTAGAAAACTTTGACACTTCAGGCATGCCAGCACTGTATGCATTACTCGCTGAAACGTCGCTGGTGCGGGACAGAGACCAAATGGCATCACCTTGAACGCAAACAGCCCATCCGGAGTGATGAATGCTGTCTTCTCGCCATCTGTTTCGTCGACCTCAATTTGGGAGTAGCCGGTCTTGAGGTCCATTGATGAGAAATATTTGGTGTTGCAGAGGTGGTCCAGTGTGTCGTCGATGCGGGAGAGGGGATAGACGTCCTTCTTTGTTATGTTGTTCAAGCGGCGGTAATCAACGCAGAATTCAAGTGCGCCGTCTTTCTTTCTCACTAGAACAACCGGTGCCGCCCACGGGCTGTTTGAAGGCTAAATGACGTCGTCGCGAAGCATTTCTTCGACTTGGTCCCGGATGGCTTGTCGTTCTTGCGGTGACACATGGTAGGGGTTTGACGAAGAGGTCGGACATGTTTGTCCGTTATAATGCGATGCTCGGCATTTGGCGTTTGTCGGACCTTAGACGATGTCGAAAAACACTCACTGTGGCTTCGAAGAAGATTACGGATATAGTCTCGTCTGTTCCGGGGCAGGGCTGGGTTGATGTCGGAAGTGGGCGAGTTCTCTTGGTCAGGCGAATCTTCTGCGGAGGGATCGGAGAGGGCGAAAGAGCCTCGTACGTTGGATATTTCGTCGAAGAAAGCAATCGTCGTTCCTCTGTTAATGTGCCGGTATCCTTCGCTAAAGTTAACAGTACTTCGGCCTGGCCATTGCGGAAATGTGCGATGCCTCTTGTGATGCTGATTCCTTGGTCTAGAAGCAACTGCATGTTCCCCTCGATGATGGCTTCAGCGTTACTGGCTTTCTTGGCGCCTACGGTCACGATAACGCTTAAACAGGGTGAGACGCTCACTACTTCCTCCAGGACACTCAGTGCAACGTGATTTCCCGAGTTTTCATCAAAGCGATGGCTTCGTTCATCGAAAGCGCGATCAGCTTGGTTCGCAGGTCGATTATCGCCTGATGCTCATTAAGGAAATCCACACCCAAGATCACATCGCGAGAGCATTGCGGTAGCAAAACAAAGGTCGCAAATAGGTATGTCCTTTGGCAGTCAGTCGCGCTGTACATCGTTCTGATGGCGTAATGAGGTGGACCTTTGCGGTGCGAATTTGTGGGCCGTCCTAAGCCGTTGCGTCGTTTCCCAGCTGCGGAGCGAATGTTTCATTCATCACCGAGTAATCGGCTCCTGTGTCGACTTAAGCGGTAACTTTCCGGCCGTCGATTGTCACGTCTAAGTCGGAGGTCCTGGCTCTTGCATTGCTCGTCGCTCTCAGCGTCGGGTCACGGCTTCGTCGCGTATGCGAGTCGCGGGTGGGGCGTGTGGTCGAATCTTTTCTGGGTGGCGCCGTTGTTTTGAAGGCAGTTTGCGCCGTGGTCGGGGTTGTCATTTTGTGCGACTTCGGTGCAGCGAGTGTAGGTTCTTCATGCGGCGTCACGGGGGCAGCGTCTTCATGGGGCGCGGACGGTGGAGGATCTTCGGCGTTTCGCTCGTGAGCAACCTCAGCTCCAGAGGTTGCTCTCTTTAGTATCCCCCTACGGGGGCTTGGAGATCTTCCTCGTACCGCAGCTGCGTAGCTGCGGCGTGGCGACGCAAAGCGCGAGGTTCACGGCGATGGTGAGCCGTTTGTCGTGTAGTTCTCTTGACGCAGGTACTCGTCGATTTCCTGCGGACGTTGGCCGAAGCGTGGTCGTGGGGCGTTAAAGGCAAATCCTCGAAGACCGATACGTCGGTACGGGCAGTGACGAAGAATATGGCCGGCCTCACCGCAATGGAAGCACAACGGCGGGTTGTCGGAAGTCCTCCAGGCGTCGCATTTCCAGGGGCTTGAGCGTCGATCGCAGGATGGGCTGGTGGGGGAAGGGAGGTGGCGTTCGGGAACAAGTTGTTCATGTCAGACAGGATGCAGGGGTTGTCGTTGGGGCTGAGGAGTCCTTACTGCAGCGGCGTAGTTCATGGCCTGGGGTTCTGTGGCCGTCGGGGTGCCAAGTGCCTTTTGCACTTCTTCCCGTACCACATCCATCAGAGTCGCTGCTCGTGGCTGTGGCGAGGATGGCAGTAATCGGCGTAACTCCTCTCGGACGATTTCGCGGATGTTCCCGCAAGCTGTCGCTGGTGGTGGCCGTCGTGTCCAAACGTATTGCACAGGCAGAGGTAGGGCGATTATGCTGCCGAGCTCGGACGTCGAAGGTCTTCTAAATCATGCAGGCCTCTTGCATGAATTTCTCGACTGTTTTTGGCGGCTGGCGGACGAGGCTGCCAAAGACTTGCTCTCTTACGCCGCGCAATAAAAACTGATCTTTATTTTCCTTGGTCATCTCGGGGTCGGCACGGCGAAATATGCGCTTCATCTCCTCGACGTAACCACGGACGGGCTCATTCGGAAGCTGGATACTGAACTCGAGGAGTCGTTCGGCTCTTTCCTCTCGACACTGGTGAATACCTTCAATAGTTCTCTCTTGAATAGCTCCCATGTCGTAAGGGAATACACGTGGTTTTCGTAGCACGTGTGTGCGGAGCCATTCATTGAGAAAAATACGCGTCCAATTTTTGCCACATCATCCCACTTGTTGAATGACACCACGCACTCAAATTGGCCCAACCATTCTTCGGGGTCTTCGCCTAGGGATACATTGAAAGTTCGCGGCACCCACGGCTGCGGCAGTATGATCGGTGTCGACGTCTTCGGCGAGTTTGCGGTGCTCGTAGCAGCGTCTTTTCGCTATCTGGTGTGGTCCGGCAGGACCCCGAACTCAGGCTCCTCTCCCTGGAGACCTCGACTGGCTCGCTGAGCTGCTGGCTCGTCCTCGTGTGCGAAGTGCTGAGAGCTAGCGTCACGACTTGAAGGGGGCGCCTGGAACATGGAAGGCTACCCCGCGCATCCACCAGATGTCACGTAGTGGTGACGGCAGTCAAAGGAGCGATGAAGACGGACAAAAGTTCTATAAGAAAACTGCTTATTGGGCTGACTTGTGCCCACAATGGACTGAATCATTCGGCGGCAGCGAAGCGACAAGCGTGCTCGGCGGTAGTCGCACAGAGTGCCCGCCGTTGTCGGCCGGGCTGTATTTAAAGCTGATAGCGAACTTTCGAGATAAAGCGTGCAAAGTTACTAGAACATTCCGGAACAACGTAGGATCAGCCCTGCCTGGCTGCGATCAATCGAGATAAATCTAGTCTCGTCTTGAGTCGCAGAAACAGCGATAGAGTGGTGTGCTGGCAGATTTGAAAAACGAAAAACACTGCAAATATTCGCGGCAATATGGTTTTATGAGAAGCCGTAGTGAAGGGCTCAAGCTGACTGGCCGTATTGATATCGGGCAGCAAAGTCGCGTTTTCTCATTTGGCCTCATGTCTCGCGCTTTTTTATATAACACCGCAGAATGCGCCACGACCGCGGACGCAATGTTTTAAAGCGTAGTCATGCAAAATGTAGCAAAATAACCGGAGGAATCAACAGCTAATTTCTGATAACAATATGCATGCTTCTGCGTCTGTGCTGAAAGTGCTTACACCACACATGAGGGCAGTAGGTGCCTTAATTACAATGACAGCTGTTGTGCACAACAAAACATTTCGGCGTTGCCTATAATTACGCGAATGGAGAGCACTTCATCAGCATATGTGACTGTAGTTAGAGGCGTTCGTGATCTAAGATATTTTGCTGCCGAGCACGCCACTTCTCGCGGTCAGAACAGAACGGCCGCAGCGAGCACATTGCACCTGACAATAGTGTCATAAAAAAATCAGACATACCTACATTCTGTTCAGTACGCAGAATTCAAACTAAAGCTCGTGCGGCTTCTAGCGTGGATGTGATGTCTGTACACAGTGACCTTGGATTGGCAATCCTTGGACTGCACTGTTCTTCCTGATCAGCCAATTCAACGCGTCTCTGATGTGCGCCTCAGGGGAGGCACACCTGCCTTTGTTTGGTGCAGGCAAATATATGAAATTGCAGGTGCGCTTCCATTTTGTCTGCATTGAAAGGCGCTCGAAAATCGATCCCGCTTTGTCGTAGTAAACAAAAGGAAGCCGGCACCGAAGAAGCAGCTCTTAAGAGTACAGATGAATCCAATAACGTTGTTCCACACACTCCTATTGAGGGTATCAATGCGATGTCCAGGCTAAACAGCCAAGTACAAGTTGACACCTGTCCAAAGAGATTTTATTGAAAAGTATAGTCCAGATTTTTTTACTTCTTCTATGACAGCGACCCCATGTTGTAGTCGCACCAAGCGTCCATGTGCGCAAAAAGAACGCCACTCGGGCTTGTTTCAATTTATTTTCAAAAACGTCCCTTTACTCGGCCTTTCGGAATGCCCACTGACATAGCACAAACGCGGTGTCACCTTTGTTGTAATCGTCTTGCACTTCATTTGGCATGTTTAAATTTTTAATTGTAGAAGCAAAAGCCAGACATAATCTAGGAAGGATTTCGAAACACCGTAGAAGTTCTTTAAAAATGCGTTACTTGGTCTCCAAGGGATCTCTTCATTTTGTTGTTCTAATCACGCTTTTGTCAGTAAAAATGAAATCCATAGAAATTTGGTCCCTCAGCGATAGGATATCAGCTCCTATCAGTATACTATTTGCTATTCCTCTTCAGACTGGAGGGTGTCATCGCTATGTGTATATATGCCCGGTAGTTTCTTTTAGCCAACACAGATTTCCATTTCAGAAACAGTTCGTGATATATGTGTGCGGTTTGGGCGGGTTGATTGCACACCACGGTAAAATTACGTAAATGCGTGACAAAATTCAACTAGAAGGCGAAAAATTAGCATCAACGACCTTTCTCGCATTTGTAATGCAGAAAGTACAGACGAAGTTTGTGGAATTATTAATGTAGTTTCAAGTTAACGGGATTTCAGAGACCATACCACAAAGAGCGATGCCGTTTTATACAAATGGAATGTGGTAAAACTTACTCAAAGAGCTCTCAGCAGCATGCATTTTACAGCAGATATTGTGACCACAATGTCAACTGAGAAAATTTAAATACTTGGCTCACCTTCTATGTGAACTGCTTAGAATTTTGCAATATGTTGTTAAGTTTTTTTTTCGACGGATTAACGTCCCAAACTGACTCAGGCTATGAGGTACGCGCGACATATTCTTACGTCCTAAAAGCAAAAACTAGCCTCATGAAATATTTTTACAGCACTCACTTTGTGTCAATTCATGCGTTGCAAGCACAGCAGTGACGAATGAATTGCTCGCAGTCGCCGCTGCCGACTTCAAAGTGTCTTCAGGGTGACGAAACTACGGCTGAATTCATGTGGCGGCAACATAAAAATAGAGTGATTGACAGCTTCTGCACACTCCACTGCAACGCTGACACATTAAAAAGAGGATAATCTTTCACATCATTTCGAGCAGAGCAATATTTAGCCGATACAGAGGGTTGGATACAATTAAAGCAAAAATTCGTCTGTGCATGGTCTTGTTATTCTTCGTCGTTTTGTGCGTGTCTCCGATCACGCCGTTCGCTTTATTACGCTCGCATTTCACCTTCTGCCTAACATAATAGTCACGAAAAAGTTGAGACTAGCATCTGAAACCTCTTATGTCTTATGTCGAAAACCTTTTATGTCTTATGTCGCTCCCATAGAGTGCAGTCACATACAAGAGCGCAGTAGCCGCTCTGTAATTAGATGGAATTGTCCAGGACCCAATCCGGCATACACACAAACGAACGGCGAAAAAATAGAAATGAGGGTGTTAGACGCAGCTATGCGAGCGCAGCATTGTGTTACGGAGGCTTCTGGAGCGTACTCTTGGCAAACAATATTCTCAATAATGCAAGCCCTTGTAAGCATATTAACGAGAGGCGTCCCCGCGGATGAAATGGGCACATTTCTGTATTTACGAATAATCATTTCTTGCCCGACCTTCAGACGGTACTGAGGATGGTAGTCCGGCATACGAGCAGCTATGTTTTATTTCTGTTTTTTTTGTACGGTCCTCCTCTTCACATAAAGGCTGTAGACTGTAGTGAAAAACAACTGGTCATATTTGCTAGTTTTTGATCCAAGTGTTTCTCCTTAAGTGCGCTATCACTAGATGGCTTCCTAACGAAAACGTCGCGCTGTCTGCGGGTGAAGTCTCTGAGTACCTCAGTTTAGCGCGGGTAAGTTTGGAAGAGCGCCCTGCCAGTTGTTGCAAATGGGTGTAGGCCGCCTGAACACCAAGACGACGATCGTGAAACACGGCTGCCTGCAAGTGCAGATAAAAGAGGCAAAGGATGAAGTCGCCGGAGAACGTGCCATCTCTTCTGAGGCAACAATAACAGCGTGTAAAGCAGCAAACTGTAAATGATGGATGGAGCCGGGCCTTCGACAGATACCAAATGCGACTGACGTGCATTCACAAGTGAATAGCGAATCGGACTTCTACAAGCGGCTAAGGCGGTGTATTGCGAGAGGAAAGCCCAGGTAAAGTCGCTCTCAGAGTGAATTACTTTGACTTTGAACCGACGAAAAACTACGTGACAGCTATGACGCCGTAACCGAGCGCAATCCTGTATTTGTATAGGCCGTCGGCGTTCTTTGTGTTCATTGCCGTTGGCACTGACAACGTTCTAAACTCGGATGAGCTTGAGGAAAGCAAGGGCGCATAATTTGCTGCTGCTGCTGCTCCTGCTGCTGAGAGGAAGGAAGAAAAGGAAAGTGCACGGGCCAGAAGTAACTTGCTGCCTGGATCTGTGGACGCCTCAATCGCGCTTTGAGGTAGGTGGAGGTGGTGAGAGAGGGAGTTGTGGGATGCATGCGTTAGCGCCGACAACGTTGTGGCAGACAGTCGGCACAGCAGCAATAGACCGCAGCCTTTATTCGGGCACCAAGCTCTCGCGGTCCACTGTTCACTCCCACCTGCAAGGACAGCAGGGTGGGCGCGCTGCCTATCCAGTGTGCTGAACGCTCTCAACATAACAAACGCCAAGCCCCGTCAACTTTCCCGATACAGCACAGCTTTCTCTAACCAGGCACAGCAGTAGTTACACCACAGCTAATGTTTTCTCTCTCCCTCTCTCCACATTATTGTTGTGTCGAGGAAAAATAGAAAGAACAAAAAGGGGCAACGGTAACAAAAACAAAAGGAACAGGGGACAATTGACGACAGTATACCATTTCTTTCTAATTCTTTGAAAGTATGGCTTCTTTATGGTGAAATAAAGGATGAGCAGATAAAAATCCCACTCAAATTGACGTATGGGATCTGACTGATTGCTTCGAGTAATTTTTGAAATATGGCGAGCCCCTTTTAGTTTATGATACTGCATTTCCTCCTTTTACCCGCCGTGGTGGCTCAGTGGTTAGGGCGCTCGGCTACTGATCCGGAGTTCCCGGGTTCGAACCCGACGGCGGCGGCTGCGTTTTTATGCAGGCAAAACGCTAGGGTGCCCGTGTGCTGCGCGATGTCAGGGCACGTTAAAGATCCCCACGAGGTCGAAATTATTCCGGAGCCCTTCACTACGGCACCTTTTTCTTTCTTTCTTCTTTCACTCCCTCCTTTATCCCTTCCCTTACGGCGCGGTTCAGGTGTCCAACGATATATGAGACAGATACTGCGCCAATACTTTTCCCCCAGAAACGAATTATTATTATTATTCCTCCTTTTAAGCTTTGCTCGCTCTACTGAGGGGCGCACTGGCGCGTCAATAAATGACTCGGCTTCAATTGCAGCCGTGTGATTGAAGGACTTCGTAATAATAATAATTGTTTTTTTGGAGGAAAGGGAATGGCGCAGTATCTGTCTCATATATCGTTGGACACCTAAACCGCGCCGTAAGGGAAGGTCTAAAGGAGGGAATGAAAGAAGAAAGGAAGAGAGAGGTGTCTTAGTGGAGGGCTCCGGAATAATTTCGACCACCTGGGGATCTTTAACGTGCACAGCCATCGCACAGCACACGGGCGCCTTAGCGTTTTGAATCCATAAAAAACGCAGCCGCCGCGGTCGGTGGTGGTGGTGGAAACATTTATTGCCAAATAGCGAGGGCGGCAAACCCCCTAACATGGCACGAGGCAACCCTTAGGGGGCTTCCTTTACAGGGCGTCCGCTTCAGGGCGTCGGTAATTATCCGGCGCTGGTCAGCAGCAGCGGAGCTGGCCAGGAGAGTCTCCCAGTATGACTCTGCCGTGGTGGGGGATGGAGGGTGTGGGAAGGCAGGACATGTGAGGAGGACATGAGGTAAGTCTCCCGATTTTCCGATAAGCTTACAAGAAGAAAGAAATTGATTGGAGTAGCGGGCATGAAGGAGAATAAGGTAGAGAGCATTTCGGGTCTGGAGTCGGCGCCAGTGGGAGGCCTGGATTAATTTTAGGGAGGGAGCCGGCGGTGCGTAAACGCGCCGGGTATCTCAGTAGAAGGCAAGAATATCTTTGAACGTAAGCAGACGCTCCCGGCATGGCGGAGAAGGTCCAAATCCGGCCCGGAAAGTGAGACCTCGGGCGAGGGAGTTGACGTCCTCGTTACCCGGGAGGCCTGCGTGTGCGGGGGTCCAGATAAGAGTTACGGGGTGGGTGGGGAGCCAGAAGCGTAGAAGCCGAGCCGCGGTGCGGGATATCAGGCCTCTGGCGAAATTGGATTGGGCGAATGATTTTGAGTCTGAGATAATTTTGGTGGCAGAAGTGGAGGCAAGAGCGAGTGGAATGGCTGCTTCCTCTGCGATTTCTGATGAGTCTGCGGTGACGGATCCTGATGCGATTAGTCGGGCCTGGGAATTAGCGAGGGCGAGAACCATGCGGGAGCCCGACGAGTACGCTGCCGTGTCCACGTAGGCTACCTCGGGACTGTTGCCGTAGAGCTTGTGCAGGTATTTGGCGCGGGCTGTCGTGCGTTCTCTGTCGTGTTCGGGGTGCATGTTCTTAGGGATTGGAAGGATGATGAGAAGGGAGCGTAGGTCTGGAGGGAGGGAACCCCCTCGGTAGGATGGGCAATCGGGGTGATGCCTAGCTGACAGAGTAGAGTGCGGCCTGCCGCGGTACTCGGCAGGCGTGTCAGCTGTGCTGTTAGGGTGGCTTCTGGCAGCTCCTCAGACGTGCTGTGGGTACCAAGGTTGAGGAGCCGGGTAGTCGAGTTGCTGGGGGGTAGGCGGAGGGCAACTTTCGTGCAGCTCCTGAGGAGCGCGTTGATGCGGTCTCGCTCCTTCTGTTCTAGGGGGAAGTAGGGGAATAAGTACGCCGTGCGGCTCGTGATGTAAGCTTGGGTGAGGCGGAGAGTTTTCCGCTCTCGTGGACCCGCGCGCCGGTTCGCCACGCGCCGAATGAGACGGGTGGCGAGCTGGGCTTGTGTCTGGAGAGTTTGGATGGGGTTGCCATGCGCGCCGTGGGAGTGAAGGATGCGAATCTTGGAGACCAGGGGAATGGCGTGCTTTCCTAGAGTGAGTGAGATGGGAGGATTGTGGGGGTCGCGTGGCCTGGGGCGGTAGAAGGAGAGTTCCGATTTAGAAGGGGAGCAGGCTAGGCCGCGCGCGCTAGCGTATAAGTCGATGATGTTGAGGGCCGACTGTAGGTTGTGTTCCATGTCGGCATCACTGCCTCGATTAACCTAGATAGTGATGTCGTCAGCATAGAGGCTGAAATCTATGTCGGGTATTTGGGCGAGTTGGTGGGGGAGTTGGAGAAGGGCTATATTAAAGAGGATAGGAGACAGTACAGCACCCATAGGGGTTCCCTGTGCTCCCAGTGAGACACCGCACAGCCGGTGGTCGCCCATGGTGAGTGTGGCTGTTCGTTCGGAGAGGAAATCGCGCACGTAATTGTACATTCGCGGGTCTACGCCTAGGGCGTGGAGGCCCTCTAGGATGATTGCGTGGGTAACGTTATCGAAAGCTTTTGTTAGGTCGACGCCGAGGACAGCCTTGGTGTCGCCCACGGGGAGTCAAGGATGTGGTGCTTGAGCTGTGGAAAGACGTACTGAGTGGACAAGCCCAGGCGGAATCCAAACATGCACGAAGGCATAAGGTTGTTGTTCTCCAAATACAGGCTAAGCCGGGTCAGGAGAATGCGCTCCATGAGCTTGCCCACACACGACGTAAGAGAGATGAGACGGTGATTAGCGGGGAGAAGTGGTTTGTCGGATTTGGGAATAAAGATTACTTTGGAGTCTTTCCCCTGAGGTGGGAGGGCGCCGCGCAGCCAGCATTCGTTGAAGTAGTCGGTAAGGGCTTTGACGGAGGAGGAACCGAGGTTGTGGAGTGCCTTGTGCACTCCGTCTGGGCAAGGTGCTGCGGACGCTTTGAGGCGCTGAAGTTATGCCCTCAGTTCCGCCTTGGTGATCGGTTGGTCGAGAAGGTCGTTAGAAGAGCCTGTGTAAGGTCTGCGGAGAGATATGCCGGCAAGAAGAGATCACGAAGCTCCTCGAGAAGTTCCTGCGCGGAGACCTCGGGTGTGTGTATGAGCTTTATGAGGTTGTGTTTCTGGTGTGTCTTGGACTGAGTCGAATCAATGAGATGGTGGAATAGGTTCCAGGTCTGGGGCAGGCTGATGTTGCCGTCCAGCTTGTTACGGATAGATTTCCAATTTTGGCGAGACAGAGTTGCAGCATGCGTCTCAATCTCCTTGTTGATCCGGGCCAGTCGGTGTCTGAGAATTCTATTCCAGCGCTGACGCCGCCACCTTCATTCGAGACCCGCCTTGGCGTCCCATAGGTGCAGGAGATGGGAATCCATCGCGTCTGCAGGGCAGTCCTCTGGGAGTTGGCAACTCACGGCGCGGACGTCACGCTGGAGTTGGTCGCAAAAAGTGGCTATGTCTGAGATGGTGTGTACAGTGCGGGCTGCTCGGGAGGTGCGGAACGAGTCCCACTTCGTGACTGTAGCATCACGAGAGGGTCTACATGTTGGGCCTGCCTGTAGGAGAATCTCGATAATGTACTGATCAATACCCAAATTCTCCTGGGTGTTACATTACGCAGCGTGAGGGAGGCGGTGAGTGAAGGTGAGGTCAGGAGTAATGTCTGCGCAGACGCTGTTGCCGGTGCGAGTAGGAGTGATGGGGTCTGTGACAAGGGAGAAGCCGGCCTGTGAGCGGCGAGCCATACCCTGCGCCCCTTGGGGGTGTCGGCTGTGTAGCCCCAGGCTGTGTGCGGGGCTTTGAAGTCCCCTACAATAAGAAGGGGGAATTTGTGTGCGGCTCGCTTAGCAAGCATGAATAGTTGGTCGAAGTCGTGCCGCAGGTACTTCGGGTATCTGTATACGTTGAGGATGAAGCGACTAGTATCCCGAGCGCGCTGCGGCACGAGTTCAATGAGGAGATGATCTATTTCGGGGACGTCTAAGAGGGGGGGGGGAGATAGTAGTGAGCGCACGGCGTACAAGAAATGAACCCGAGGGGTTGTAGGAGAAAAGGGGACCATGGGCGCCTAGCTGGGTAGGGTGAGGGGTTGGCTCTTGCACCGCGAGCACGTCGGGGCCGTCTGTCCGAGCTAGGATATGGTGATGTAGCCCCCGCTTAGAACTAATGCCTCGACAGTCCCACTGCCAGATGGTTAGGCTAGTGCGCGGTCTCGCCATCACTGAAGCTTTCGTTTGCAGTGTAGGAGTTGGAGACGGTGTGGAGCCGGGCTTTCTTTTTAGGCCGTACGGCAGCACAGGCTGTTCCGTGGCGAGACTCTTGCTCCTTAAATCGCTCGTAAATTTGGCGAGCAAATTCGTCTAGACGGGTAGTGAGGTTGGCGAATTAAATTGTGAAGGCCAGGATGGCCGTGTGCACCGCGGCCTGCATTCTCGCCTCTATGAGTTGTTCGAAATAGGGAGGCCGGGCTGGCGTTCCCTCGATCGGGGTTGGCGTGGTCAGGGAGGTAGTGGGTGCTGCGGCCCGCTTCTTGGCCGGCTGTTCGCGAGTAGGGAAAGGTGGCGGGGGAAGAGTGGGGGTAAGAGCGGCCGGGGACGCTGGTGCCGGGGTAGGGGTTTGGGCCTGCTGGTGGGCATGCAGCTGTGCCTGGAGGCGGTGGTTGGTGGTTTGAAGGGAGGCGAGCTGCGCGCGGACACGCAGCAGCTCTTCATATAGGCGGTTAGCGGAGCCGTGGGAAACTACGCCTGCCCAGCTCACCTCATTGGTGCAGCGGCCGGGTGCCTGGGCAGGTGGTCTCGATGGGACTGGAGGTGGTGGTGGCCTGGTTCTAGTCCAGGAGCGGGACCGGGCCTTGGGCTTGTGAGGGGTGGACGGCTGTTTCGGTGCGGCAGGCTGCAGCACCGGAAAGGACTTCGATGTGAGCTGCAGGGCCTGGGGCTTACGGTTCGTGGAGCCTGACTGATGGGAGTCTGGCTGGCGTTTGCCTCCGCGGCTCGCTTCGCATCCCAGTACCTCTTTTTGACGAGGTATGGTGTGCGGAAGCGCGCCTTGCGCGTTTTGTCCGCTGTCAGGTGTGCTTTACCGCAGACCTTGCACTGCGGCGTGCTGGAGTGGTCCTCAGGGGGCTCGACTCGGTCGCAGCCGGGACAGCGGCGTTGCTTGGGAGCCGGGCACACATCCGCACGGTGGCCAAGTGCGCCACCGTTACGGCAGTGCTAGATCTTCTTTTTGAAAAGGTAGCACCTATAGAGTACAGATGAGCAGTAGATGTGCTTGGGCTAGATCTTCTTTTTGAAGAGGTAGCACCTATAGAGTACAGATGAGCAGTAGACGTGCTTGTTCGAAGAGGATGATGATGGACTCTGTCAAGCCCATGCGTCTAAAGTCGAGGATGGGAGGGCTCCGCTCGTGGCTGAGACGGTCCTTCATGTCTTCGTATGAGTGGTCAAGAGGGACCCCGTGGACCACGCCGCGGGCGCAGTCTTCCGGTTCCGCTTGGTAGGATTATATGTCGTGGGCGGTGCCTTTGATTATTATGGACTTGATGTCGAGGTAGCGGAATCTGCGCTGCGGGTCGGGAGTGTTAATGAGGATGAGATGTTGGAGGGTGTTGATGATGACTGTGTCAGGCTTGGCCTCTTGAGGTCCGAGGCGGGCTGCTTGTAGAATGGCATCGCGAAGCACAACGCCGTTCACGGTCGGAAGGTTGAGGCCGCCACGGGGACGGAGGATGATCTTGTGGTCGTCGATGAGAAGGTTGGGGTGGCGTAGGGAAGACAGTTCGGGCGGCCGGGGCCGGCGCCCGGCCGGGGCTTGAGGCAGATTCGGAGTAACGGTGGGAGGGAATTTGCGATTAGAGCTTCGCTTGTCGTGCGCTGATTGCCAGCCGTTAGTAGAGGTAACTTCCGAGGGCGATATGTCTTCTCCATCTACTCCAATGGGTTCCATGCCGCCGTCAAGGCGCCGACGCGCCGGTGGTCCGAGCTGCGTCTCTAGTGGCGTTCGGTATCGGCGGCTGCTGCGCCGCGAGGCTTAGCCTCAGTGCAGCGGGGTGATGAAAAGATATGGACTTGCCTCTTAATGTGGTGGTCCAGAGCGGGAAAGGTTGGTATCGGCAGGTTCCTGACGAGAAGCGGAGCCTGATGACACTAGTTTCAGACGGCAGGGATGAGTTATTCCGGTCGTAAAAAACAACGTTTGCGGAGCGCACGTTAAGCGCGTCCGCTCGCCTGGCCTCCGAACGGCGTTCGCCAGGGTCGGGTTCCATCCCGGGAACTCTGGACGACAGAACACGGTTTTTTGTTTGGATGTGCACACGATGCTGTTAATGTTCCATAACTCTAAAGGGCCACTACCGGTAGCTGCGTGGACCTCGGACGTTCCAAGCATGATGTATCGTGCATCGCCGTCAATCGTATACGCGTCAGCCGATGTAGCAAGCTCCTTACGTGTACTGCGTGTACCGCTTAGAGTTCGCGATGTGTCCCATCGTGTATCCTAAGACATCGACAGCCAACGACCAAGCTCTAGCAAAAAAAAAATCATTTTTTTCCGTTGACCATGAACCTCACATGCAAATCTGCTCAGGAAGCTCAGGCTCACTCATTGGCGCCGAGTGTGGGGTGTTCCGCGCGATTACAAATCGCCACAGGCGGCCACGTAAACTGTATCGCCTCAACTCACCGCTCGTCATGACGCGGCACTTTGCGCTCAAAAAGTACGGTGGTGAAGATATTTTAATGAAATTTGCTTAGGGGGTTTCAGTGGCGGTGGGACCTCTCATTAGAGAACACTATTGGCGGATGCTGCTGTCCGGGCTCTTTCGATGAGTTATTTTTGACTCTTTGTCCGAGCTGGTCAAAGCAGCCTTCCACCCCTCCTGCGTTGGCTGGTTATTAACAGTGACCGCCTTATTTCATTGGATGGCCCATACCATACTGTATAGGTCCGCCTTCTCTCCGCAGAATTTTCATTGCGAGTCAAATGACTCTGAATCTATTGCGTGTAGTCTTCGTGGGTTGTTGTAACTTTTGATCAAAAAAGCACGAAACTGTACAGCGTCAAAGCTACATCCGCTCAATTCAGGACTGAAACAGAACCGAGTTGTGCACTTAAATGGAAGGTTATAACGAATGCAAGCTTTTTGTGTGGTTCTTTTTTGCACTGGCACTGTGTATTTCCGCTTTCAAAGAGCGCATTTCATACCCAGTGTGTTCAGGGTGTTCCTCTTCCTCCGCATTACATTTAATGGAATTGAAAAATACAAAATAATTTATCCTGCCTGGCAAATTAGGAAAGCTCCATTTGTGTGCTTTTTGCAATGATGCTTCGGTGCGGATTATCAGGGCGCACAGGATAGGCTTGAAAACAGAGCAACGCGTCGTAATGTCACAGCAGTCCACTATTGACGCGAGAATATTTCGGTTTTCATCTTGCAAGACCCACCGGAGTTCTCCGTAACGAAATTTACCGTCTGGTCTGCAGAGTCGTGACGTCAGTAGCACCACCAAACTTTAATATCTGTCAACTTAAACCTTCGAGTACTTTCCATTGGACTGTGATATGAAATTACGCTAACCCGACCAACTCTTCAACCTTAATCCGCAAACTAATTTCTATAATCCACCTCAATGCATTTGTTTGTAATTAGCCTACTTCCATCATTTCTGGGTCGTTTATAATATTTACGGTTTGGCGTCTGGAAGTTCACGAGCCAACTTCCAAATGCAATCACACTTCTTTAAGAATGTCGTTAACAAAGCCAAAACTTTTTCAAGAGTTTCTCTTTCAGTGCGCTATCACTAGATGGCTCGCTAGCGAAAAAGTCGTCCTGTCTGCTGTGAAGCCTCGCTCTAACTTAGTTAAGCTTGGGCAAGCTCGGATGAGCGTCGCGGCAACTTTCGCAAATAAATGGAGGGCGCCGCGAGCGCCAAGATGACGAGAGTGAAACGCGGTTGCTTGCAAGTGCAGGTGCCAGAAAGAAGAGACAAACGATGATGTCGCCGGAGCAACGTAAGATGAACCCAACTATAAATCACGCAAGGAGCCTGGACTTCGACAGATTACAAAGGCGACTTACAGCAAACAAAAGTAGAGAGCTACAAGGTTACTCAATCGATCTAGTGAATATAGCTAGGTTGCAAAGCGAAGCACAACGGTGCATGCACTGTAAGCACAACGGGAATCCGTGCGAGAGTTGTTCAGACATCATTCTTGTAAAACAGCGCAACGGCTCGAAGCCAAACAGGGAAGGGACAAAACAGCGCTGTTTTCTCCCTTCCCTGTTTGGCTTTGAGCCGTTGTGCTGGTTTACAAGAACTGTAACCACGATACACGGAATGCGGGAACAGATATAGAGCGAGGAACACGAAGCTAGAGAAAGGAGAAGCAAATGATGAAGTCGCCGAAAGAAATTTGACATTGTGCCATTGCTTCAGAGGAAAAACAACAACAAAATGCAGTAGAGAGGCTGTACATGTGCCTTCACGAGTGAATAGTGAATTGAATTCCTACGAGCAGCTCAGGCGGCTTCTTCATATACGAGCTTTAGCCCATTCACGCTGCCGCGTCCTACTCTTAAGACAGAGCTTAAGTTTAAATTCCAGTTTTTGATCCACAAGTGCATTTGCCGTACTCGTAGAAGCCATAATGAGCTAATTACGACTGGCTATAGTATTTAAAATGGCAGATAGCGTAATGCGACGGGCTGTTCCTTTCCAGAGCATATAAAGAGCCAGCGGTCAATTGCTCGGAATAATTTTAAAAATTGCCTTATGTAAGCATGCGAGAATAGGCGCTAAATATTCGCCGAATGCATTCTTAGACATCATGCACAACACATGTGCCCTTCAATGTGTCTCATTTTTTTTTAAAGCGGCAAATACCCAATCCATATGCCTACGCCTAATTAAAGGGCCATGGTGCCTAAAATCTGTCGCCATTTTGAAGCGAAAAAGTATTTTGGAGCCATTTTGGGGTGCAACATCCCAACGATTAAGTGCAAATTCTTCATCCATAAGTTTCGTACAAACATGTGCACGTTGTTAAAATGGCTAACAATGCAACTTCAACTGGTAAATTAGGGCACCGCGATTGCAGCTCTCATGGTCGATATAACCACTTAAGAGCACTTTGTCTCCTTATTTTACGCACACATTTTTCGCAAGTTTAGATATTTTTAAACATGAGTTTTATTGCAGCCTGATGATTTGTGCTTGTTTAAAACATTTCCTGTTAAACAGTAACAACTTGACTAGTTAAAACTTCTGAGTTGAAATGTACAAACAGAATGTGAAGGTATTCTACAAAAAACAGAAAAACAGTACTTCTTACGTTCATCTTACATACGGTTGATGCCAGGAGGATCGTTCTCAACACCCACCAAACAACAATAATACTAGGGGTAGTGTTTATATTAAAAAAAGAACAAGCGCAAACTCAAAAAACAAACCAATCCCTCAGGAAAAGAAATTAGGTTGCTGGAGGTCCATACCAGAAGTTTTGGGTTGAGTGTGCAAATGCACGACGCCTGCGCTTCTCTTCCGCCCGAGGCGATGAGGCGGAAATCGAGCTCAGAACGATCTACTCGAGCGGAAAAGGGGGTGTAGTAGCTTTTTTTGTTTCCCGTCTCGTTCAGCTAGCTTGCTGTGTATATGTTTCTTCACGAAATTTATTCCCACATACCTTAGCTCTGCCGAGTCGGAAAGAGTCCCGGCAGCTGCTCAGCACTAGATGACAGCGAAATTTGTACGAAGCTTAGGTTTGCGAGAGACTGATTCGGCTCCGTGGCGCCACAAGGCGAAACTGTGGTAATTTTGAAAGAAGGCAAACCGTTCGGAGTTAATTACCGGCTCGAAGGAAAAGCTTTTCATCTGTGTTTATTGCTGACAGGGATGACGGAAGGCAGGAGATATAAACCGTTTACAGAAAAGCAGGAACGCTAGGTGACGCTTTCGAAACTGGCACCCGAATTCAATATGCGTATAGTTTTCCAGAGTAGAAGGCTCTAAAATGAAGAGTGACAGAATCCATCTCTGCCCCTTGGGCACTGAGCAGGGCGCGCTACACCTCGACCACTGAGGAAAGTTCGTTCAGTGCGATAGCTTAGGGGCTTTATGCGATAATCCCATGCCGCGTAGCAACTCTATACCATTATGGTTTATGGGCGTTTAACGTCCCAAAGCGAATCATACATTGTCTCGCTGCGTTGACTCAGTGGTTAAGGCGGTCGTCTGCTTAGCCGGAGTGCCCGATTTCGAACTCGACCGTGGCGGCCGTGTTTCGATGGAGGCGGAACGGAAAAGGCGCCCGTGTGCTTTGCGATGCCGAGAACACTTCCGCTACTGAGCTGGAGTACCCAGGCTTGATCCAGGGTCAATGCTGAAGATGGCTGCAGTGTTAGAAGGCAGCGGAAATCGGGTGGTAGACCGTAGAGGGCGGTAGACGACCGGAATGTCGTACTCTCTAAGGCGCAAAGTCCAACGGTGAAGGCGACCCGATGGATCCTTCAACGACGACAGCCAGCACAAAGCGTGATGATCGATGACTGCGTCGAACGGGTGACCATACAGGTTTAGTCGAAATTTGGTTATCGCCCACAGAATGACAAAGCATTTTTTTCCAGTGACGGTGTAAATGATCTCGGCCTGGGACAGCGTGCGGCTAGCATAGGTGACAACGCATTCGTGAAATCCACATTTTCGCTGAGCGAGCACAGCACCAATGCCCACGCAGCTAGCATCTGTGTGTATCCCTGTTGGGGCGTTAAGGTCGTAATGGCGAAAAGAGAGAGAGAGGAAAAAAGACGGAAAGTCAGGGAGGTTAACTAGGCAGCGCCCGGTATGCTACCCTACATGTGGGAAGGGGAACCGAGGGAAAGGTAGGAAAGGAAGAAAACAAATGGATATGATCACTTTTCCACGTGTCCGTTGGCAGTTGCTTGTATAGGGCACACAGGGCACACACTGATTGTTCACAATCTTGCACTCAGTCCTAAGTCCTTCAAGAACTTTAAAAGTGCCTTCAAGGCTGTCCTCTGCAATGAAGGCTTACTCAAAGGACCAAGAATCTTGGCTTCAATATGGGGCCGAGGATCTAAACGGCGGAGTGTTGCAGCCAGGAGTGCACTCTCACGCTGAAACCGAGGGCAGTTACAAACAAGATGTTCTATTGTTTCGGCGCACCCACACATCTCACACGTAGGAGATTCTCCCATTGCCATTAAGTGGGAGTAGGGATTTGTGAACGCCACTCCCAGCCACAGGCGACACAACCGCGTAGCATCGCAGCGGGAGAGGTGGACGGAGGACTGAGTCGGAATAAGGGGTCTAGGCGGCGCAGACGGCATGGGGAGTTGCTAGTAGAGGACGATGACGCTATAAGCTCTCTTCGGCCAAGCACTCGCCGATGTCTTCCTGCGTCGGCTCTTGGCAACGGTATCTGGACAATGTTCGCACTGCCGTGAGCCGCTCGAGCAGCAGCCTCAGCTGCGTCGTTTCCACCAATGCCAGAGCGTCCCGGTATCCGCTGGAAAAAGATGTCATGACCCTCTTCCTGCGCCTGATGTTGGAGATATCTTAATTCAGCTACGAGTTGATCGTGATCGCCATGGCATAAAGCAGAATTAAGACACTGTAAGGCTGCTTTTGAGTCACAAAACACAGCCCATTTTCGGGGTCGATGTACTGCACAGCCGCACAAAGAGCGGCCAATTCTGACAAATAGGGGTTGTCCGATGCGAAGTTTGCTGAGCAATACTGGTCTGTCTCGCAGGAATCACCGCGGCGTAGGTTGAACTTGTACCTGAGACCGAACCATCTGTATACACTAGAGTGCGGTCACTATATGCGGCGTGGAGTAGTCAGAGTGTCAACTGTTTAATGGCCGGTGTCGATAAGCTCAATTTTTTCGTTATGCCCGGGATCTTAAGGTGCACGCATGGCTCCTGCTGACACCACAGCGCAGAGGAAGGCCGTGCTGCCGGGATGAACTGCGATGAGATGGGCGATTGGTGGGTTGCTACAACCTTCGAAAACAAAACGCTGCGTGTGGTCTTTGATTCGCCACTGACACAAGGTGGTGCCGTGGAATCCTTGTTAGAAGCCGTATGTGTATTCGTGGGGTTTCAAGGGTTATATACGTCGAGAGTGGGTAGTCCTGGGCGATTTCAATGGTAGCAACTGTTTATGCGCTGCGAGGGAGACCCAGGTATGTGCTAAGTGTCTGACCTTGTATAGCTTGCAGGGCACGCAAATTTGTCTTGCATGTGCTTGAAAGAACTGGTTCACTATACCGCAAAAATTCTATAAAGAGTGCTCTGCAGAGTTGCAGCATTGATATAATCGACAATCCCCATGATTTTCTGCCAAGAAATCTGAGCAGGTGTGTGACAGAGATCAGTTTTTTTCTTTACAATGCTGCAATGCGGGCTTCATGACAAAGTCCGATCTATAACAATTCCTATAAAACGATGAGATACACGATACACATGGCCGTCAATAGTTAGCGGATAACGAGTCATACTTTTGCGCGTGAATGCCACTATAGCACACTTCTCGGCTGACACGCTCAGACATTGCTCTCAGAGATAGGAGGAAGTCATGGTTGCTGCCCTCTGAAGTCTTGCTCGCACCTGGAGACGCGTCACAGAGGAGGCCCAAATGCAGATGTCATCGGCATACATAGAGATATTTACGGTATTAGGTAGGTACTCCTGGAGAGAGAGAGAGACTCTTTAATGAAAAAACAGAATTTAGCCGGCGTTTCAATATCGCTGGCATGCTACTCTGCGTAGGGAGGGGAATTTGGGAGATAAAGACTGAAGGAGAGCAGCGTGAAGAGGTGAAAAAAAAACGAAGATAAAATGCAGCCATGAAATGGGTACTAAGGATGCAGTGGCGAGTATTGATGTAACCTATGGAATGATGGAGTGCATAGTCCGACAAATGGGCTGACGAAGTTCACTGCAAGAAGAATGCATGAAGGTAACCTGCAAGTGAATTTAGAGCTTATCGAGATGTCCAATGTCTTTTAAATATGTAAAAAGAAAGTTCATTGCAAGTCTCTGTTGCCTGAAACAGGCTAAGGGGCCTAAAACTTTGTCCATTGTTAGGGGCACTGGGCAGAGCTTCTGCATGCAATGTTCATAGTACGCACGCTCGTTAGCATACGCAGGGCACTCAAGCAGGATATGTTCCACAGTTTCTATCGAGGCACAGTTGTCACAATGCGGAGTCTTATAAGTGTTAGATTAAACAAAGTAGGGTTCAGCACTCCGCCCTGGGGCACGCCCCGGGTAGGTGTAATGTAAGGGTGTTGAGCCATCTTCACACATAATAAAAAAGGTCCTTTTGGTCAGATAACTTTGGATCCGCCTATAAATCCGTCCACCGATTCCAAAAGCCTCTAGCGGATCAAGGATAGCCTGTTGTGTCACGTTATCGTACGCACCTTTGATCTCAAGAAAAAGGGCCGCGCACAGGCGCTTCTGGCATTTCTGTTGCTGTACTGTGGACACGAGATCAATGACGTTGTCTATAGAGAAGAAACCCCGTCTGAAACCAGCCATAGCATTAGGATACCCGTTATTGTGCTCAAGGTACCACTCACGATGCCCCAGAAGCAATCTTTCCATGACTTTTCCCACACAACTGGCCAAAGCTATTGGCCTGTGTGAGGACCGGTCGAGAGGAGATTTCCCTGGTTTTATTAATGGTATCATGCGACTGGATTTACACTGGGGAGAGACAACTCCGTCTTGCCACGAGTGGTTGTAAAGGCTGAGTAGCTCTCTACGCGCGTCGTGGCCAAGGTGGCACAGTGCAGCATATGTAATGCCTTTTGGACCTAGTGCAGATGAACGCTTGCATTCTGCAAGAGCAGCATCAAGTTCCTCACGAGTAAAGACAACATTCATCGATGAATCCCGTGATGCAGAATGAACACGTTGGGAACCCGAGGTAGTCACTGCACCTGCGATCGTCCTGCAGAAGTCAGTTGCAACTTCAATCTGATGACGGTTTTGATGTAAAGCCAACGCATAGAAAGGCCGTCTTTGCTGTGGAAGCGTTCGAAGCCCCCGCACTGTCCGCCAAAAGACGGACATGGGCCTTCGATCCAGAGATTGGCAGGACTTCCAGCGCTGTTTCGCCAGCGTGTTCATTCGTCGCTTGATTTTCCTCTGGACACGACGCGCCTCTCTGAGGTCTCTTACGCATTTGGTCCGTCTTTAACGTCTTTCTGCACTCCGACGAATAGCACGTAGGTGGTCTAATTCGACATCAAATTCGGTGCGCATTCTAGTTGACGCGAGGAAGCCTCTAGCAGCCTTCATTGCTGTTGCTATAATGTCCGCCAAACTGGAAGTGAGGGCTTCTTTACACGCTTCTTACATTCGAGTTTTAAATGCCGTCCAATCGATGTGTGCATGTTTAGCTGGGCCGGACGCCCCAAGACCTGAAATCTTGAGGTAGGTAGGTATGTGGTCACTTCCGTGAGTCCTCACATCACAAAACGACTGGACACGCCGGTGCAGAGACAGCGAAACTAGCGTCAGGTCTAGACAACTTCTGCATGAACTGCCTCGAAGGTATGTCGGGATGCCGTCATTCGTTACGGAAAGTTCATGCTCTGAAGCAAATAAGGCCAGATTCCGCCCTCTGGCGTTGACTATAGGACTTCCACAAAGTTGGTGGTGGGCGTTGAAATCTCCGCTAATAATTCAAGGCGCCCGGGTTGCCTCCATTATTGTCTTCAACCTTTCGCAGTCCAATTGAAAGGAGGGGGAAACATACGCCGCAATCAGTGTCAACTCTATGGATCCTTTTTTGGCTATGAAACACACGTACTGATTGTCATTGTGGGGTAGAACTGGGCAGCAAACGTACGTTATGTCGGTGCGGATGTAGACCAGAACTTTGCTGCGCTCCCCGCATGTCGGAGCAAAGAAGGGCTCGTACCCGGAAAGCCTGATTGCTTGGGATAATTTAGGTTCACAGATGACTAATATCGGGAAGTGGTTGTTGAAATCATATTGCCTGAAACTTGCAATTCGTGACTTAAGGCCTCTTGCGTTCCACGGGAAGAACGCAGCGCGCCTGACTTCTCACGAAACGTGGGAAGCTGGCCAGCCATTACGTTTTAAAAATCTTGTAGTGCTGCAACCAGAGAGTCCAGCACCAGTAAGACGCTTCGGGTGGTTGACGATTGCAGGGCCCTTATCTGAAGGCGAATGGCGTTTACCACCGTCCTGAAGATCACGACCCTATTGAAAAATCTCATATAGATGTTTTATATGTGTTATATATATGCGCAATATTAGATATGTGTCCACATATAAGCCATACGTGCTCGTATGTCATGCGTGTTCCTATGTCATTCTTGTCCCTCGTATCCAAAACACATATATACGGGTGTCATATGTACGCATTTGTTGGATATGTGTCATACGTGTCACATACCCCATACGTGTCCCTTGTATATACGACGGCCTCCTATTCCACGTATAACAAACGAGGGACTCGTCGTGGGGTTACGATGGCTTTGGAACTCATGCACTGGAAAGAAAATAAAGAGGAATGTCCAGCTAACAGCTCTGAACATGCAGGCTACATCACTGATTTTGCAACCCTTAGCAGAGCAAATGCTGCATCCCAGAAATAAATGCATGCTTGCATACGCCTGGTTGCAGGGAATGAAATACGACTCTTTTCTTTCACTGCCTTTGTTTTTACATTGCAGGGGAAGGTAAAGACAACTACTTAATGTCTCTCAACATATCTGCAAGGTAACGATTCATCTTTCCCCGCCGCGCTTTTTGATCCTCGGCCGTTCGATTTCCAATAATATAAGCATCAAATGCATCTGAAAGAGTAATATTCATGGCATAATTGGAAGACATACAGGTGCTGAAGAATAATGGGATTCACATTATCTACATTTAAATAAAATGAACACTCAGTCAGGAAATTTAAACATATGAGACTTACAGCCCACTGCTGCCAGCTTTTCTGGGGTCAGCCCAGGTTTCTGTATGGCACGAGCTTTCAGAAATCGCCGGCATGCAGCGCCGGTGACACTCGTTCCCCGAAGACTCCCCACAAAACTTTTGCAGTGTCTTTGCAAAACAGGGAGTCCCGACCTCGGGAAAGGAGCCAGCGCCACCGCTCCGCACTCACATACATCCCATTCCCGAGATGTACCTGAAGTAAATGAAGTAAAACAGCATGTTTTATACTGTACGGTAACAAACTGAGAAGAGACATTATTTGCCACATTAAAAATGCTAAAATCCCATTCTTAAGGGTTGCTATATGTAATAATACGAAAATATCCATTCTCCTTGCATATGCTAGTAATGACAAAACATAACACTCGGCTCTCTACTTTAGAGTTAGCAGCACATTGGGCCTCCTAGTCACCTCTGTCCACAATTATATAAAGCTACGCTAGACAACACAGCTCTGCTTCTCTCTGGATTCCTACAGGCTCCACTGCATGTTGGCAACACTGCTGTTGCCAGGCATTCAGAGGCACAGAACAGATAAAAGTTAAGGGATATTTAAAATGTAGCAACTTAAACGTAGCATCAGAGGCTGCACTATTAGAACATGAAACATGGAGGTTGTGTTGATCGTTGCTCTAAGCCATTGTTAAACAAAGCTACTCTGGTTTGGTTTATGGTGGTTTAACATCCCAAAGTAACTCAGTCTATGAGGGACGTTGTATTGAAAGGCCCCGGAAATTTCGACCACCTGAGGTTTTTTAACGCGCACTGACATCGCACAGTACAGACGCCTCTTGAATTTCGCCTCCATCAAAATTCTACCACCGCGGCTGAGATCAAACCTGCGTCTTTCGCGTCAGCAGCCGAGCGCCATAACTACTGATCCACCGCGGCGGCTTCAAAGCTACACTGAGGTGTCACTGCTGTGAAGGCGAAATTTTTTTTTTCTGCTCTATATACCAGGCATTCAGAAGGAAAACGTCACGCTTTCAAGAGGTGTGCACTGCTGTTCAGGCCCACACTTGCCAGTTTCTAGATTACTTGTCTGCATCTAACGATTGGTATTAATTTTAAGCTAAAGGCATTTCACGCATTCAAAAATAGTTCTAAGCATGAGAAGCCACAGTACTTGGCCACTGACTTCCACAAGAGCACCCGGATGATCCTGCGGTGGAGCAGGAGCCATGCTAGTGGAAGCCTGCAAAGTGCGAAAACTTCATTTGCCACAAAATAGTAATCTACATGGCGCAGAAAATGGCAACCACAGTGGATTTTTAACTTTGAGTTTACTGTTGCATTACACTACTGCTTCATAATAAAGAGAAATTGATTAATGAAAGGGCAACAACTGAAAAACTGAAAACCAAAACTGCAATTTTACCAATACCTCAAAATATGGTATTTTTAAAGGTTATGTCATAGAACCTCTTAAAGTGGTTTGATTGGCAAACGTTTGCCTGCAGTTACCAAGAATTAGAACTAAAAGCATTTAGAATCACAGAAATAGTTCTAAGTAAGAGAAGCCATCGCACCTGTCTACTGACTCCAGAAAGAATGCTCAGGTTCTGCGATGAAGCCAAAGCCATGCTACTGGAAGCCTGCAAAGTGTGAAAACTTGTCATTTAAAAAGAGTAATGTGCACGGCATATTCAAGGGCAACCTCAGAGGATTTCTGAATATTTTCTGTTTGCTATCTCATAACACTAATTCTTCTAAATATTGAGAAATAAATATTTAAATGTCAACAACTAGAATACTGAAACCAAACTGGCATTCAACCAATAAATCAAAATATATTTTTAAACATAATAACACAGAACCTCTTAGCGGTTTGATTGAGAGAAATTGCCTGCAGTTACCAAGAATAAGAGCTAAAAGCAATTCAAGCACACAAAAATAGTTTTAAATATGCGATCTGATCATTCGGACAGCCCATCCCGTCCCGTCAACCACAAATACTTTTCTATGGCTTAAAACTCCCGTTAATTTGGACTAATTTGGCTACCGTTCGGTTAATTCAGACAGGCGGCAGAGCTTCCATGTGTACAAGGAGGCCATAAGTGCACCAGAGCTGAGATGTTGAGGATAGAGGAAGCGGCACTGGTGTTAAACCAAAGTATAAAGGCGCCACCGCATCGGTGTAAACATCAGCCAAGAAGGCAGAGAATAGGTTTATTCTTGTTTTTTTTTTGTTTTGCCCGGCTGCGCCGCTGCGCCACATATTTTTTTCTTTGTGCATGCCCCGTAGAGCAAGGTGCGCGCGTTCTGCGGTGGTGTGTGGACAGCGTTCTTCTCAGCAACAATCCCGATAAGGCTGCAATCCGGCTCCTGCGATGGCTACCAAGGCACTAACGAAGCAGCCGAAGTATGTGGCTAAGGACTTAATTAGCTCAGAAAGTCGAAATACTGAAGGCTACCTAGGGAGGAGTTCCGCGACAGGCCATCATGACAAGGTTTAACGTGAAGAGGAACACGCTGAGCTCGTACATTAAAAATGAACCTCATATTTTGCAACCTTACAATGGGCAACAGTTCTCCGACAAGCGGAAGAGACTCTGAACGGCAGCATAATCACAGCAGAAAGAAGCACTGCTTCGATGGATTGGGAATACGCAAAATTCACAGCTGCCCTTGAGCGCACCTCTCATCTGCGCACAAGCAGAAAAGTACGCCCTAATGATGGAAATCGGAGGTGTTAGTGCATCAGAAAGATAGTCTGGCCGCTTCAAGAATAGGCATAATTTTGTCTTTTTGAGTGCCTGCGGCGAGCAAGGTGCTGTGGATGCAAGCGTGGAGAAGGATTGGAGGAATGTGCTTCCGAGGCGCCCTGCTGTTTTGAGCCCTGCAATGAATTTAATGCCAATGAGATGGCACTCTTCTACAAGGCCCTGCCAGATAAGACCATCGCTTTTAAAGGAGACCCTAGCTTCGGCGGCAAGCGAGTTAAGGACAGGGTGACAGTTTTGCTTGCTGCGAATATGACCAGCATGAATCGGCAGCCGCTGCTGGTTGTTGAAAAATCGCAGAAACCGCCGCGCTTCAAAAATATAAAACAGCCACCCGTAGACTACCGATCCAACAAAAGGCTTGGATGACATCCGAAATAAGCATGTTCCGTAATTAAACGCGCGCTTATACTGCACCTCAAAGCTAAACTAGCGAATAGTTAAAGCTCAAATTTCGCGCAGAAATGGAATTTGGCCGGCAGAATTGCTGTATACCACACTTTTTTGGAGTACTTGCCTGCATCAACAAGAAAGTAGGATATTCGCATCGTCTGCAGCGACGACGAAACAAATTGGAGTGCGTTTTCAACGACCGCACCAGTGGTATCATCTCGTTTGTCAGCTGTCATGATTCGATAAAGGAAGTGGGGAAGTGTTTTGTTGGCGGTTTGAGGATGCTGCACCATGAAGTTTTCATACTTAGTGCAGCTTTGGCCATAAAAAGCTTTTGTGATCATCGATAAAGCAGTTGCTAAAGAGTCTTCAAACTACAAACCTCTCACACAAGGTTCTTGTAAGCCAGCGCAACGGCTCGAAGCCAAAGAATGAAGCGACAAAACACAGCGCTCAACTAACAACAGAACGATTTTCTTCAGGACACCAGGGCTTAAATACATGCTTGTATCACAGAAAAACAAAAAAATACAGAGAAAACATCACGTTCCACAGGCTAATCATTGTGAGCAAGCGAAAGCTTTCGATGCACGTAATCTAGGACATCAAAACTTCGGGCTCTTTCTTCGAGATAGCAACAGAAGGGGAGCTTATGCATTCCATACCTATCCTCAATCTCTGATGCCTCAATTATCTCCCTGGTGAGCTGGCCTTTGCTTTTTGCAACAATTCTACTTTTCTCAATCTTTGGTCAGCATGAACAATCACGGCAATGAACTCAGATACAGGAGACGGCATTTTTCACATTATTCTTATGCTCCATAAGTCTTTAAGTTAAACAACGACCAGTTTGGCCAACGTACGATCCACCACAAAACAAAGGAATGGAATACATCAAGTTATCTCGGCACTGAACATATTTCTTCTCATGCTTCTTCGTGCACACAGGAACATCGTGACATGTTTTGCAGGCCGATTTACACGCGTGCATGAAGTTTGGTTTTATAGGGGTTTAATGTCCCAAAGCAACTGAGGCTATGAGGAACGCCGTAGTGAGGGGCTCCGGAAGTTTCGACCACCTAAGAAGGATAAAGTCCTCAATTTTAAAGGGGCTGAAAAACAACATCTACACAAGCTCGTTTTCCTATTCTTTTAGGATTGTGGGATATAACATGAGTGTATTGGATTACGGATACATTTTTTCTTTGACTGACTTGGTTGAAAGTAGTGCCAAGTTTCAATTTCTTCATCATACCCTCCGCCACCGAAGCTAACATGTGAAAAGGGTATCCTGCAGCAGCAAGCCTTTCAACCTGGCATGAAAAACTGCGCGTGGTCTTATGTCTGGAAGATTTTTTCATGGAATTGCCGAAACAAGACGCAGCAATGCCTCGTTTTACTAGCTTAGAGTGTGCAGAGCTGTATCGAAGTAGAGGCTTCCCGCTTCTTGGTTCAAACGCCCAGCATACATGAATATCATTAAAAAACATGGTCAAGTCTAGGAACCTAATAGAGTCATTAACAGGCACTTCATGAGTTATTTCCAGCGGCGAAAGAACGTCTGCAAGCAGTGAACAAAGTTTTGTCACTACTGCAGGAAAATTTGCAGGTTCACATTCAAGTACAATAAGGTAATCATCTACAAAGCGGAACATTTTTGTAACATTTGATCCCTTAAGGCGAGCATCGAGTGCCCTGTCATTCATAGCTAAATACAAATCGGTGAGCCATGACGCAATACATGCTCCTATGCATATCCCTTTCTTCTGAATGTAAACACGCCCGTCCTATTCTGCATAGGTAGACTCGAGGTAGGTTTGTGTCAGTGCAATGCAAGGAAATTCTATGAAAAAATCTTGCAGTTTTTCATGCCAGTTTGAAAGGCTTGTTGCTGCAGGATACCCCCTTCACATGTTAGCTTCGGTGGCGTGGGGTATGATGAAGAAATTGAAACTTGGCGCTACTTTCAACCAAGTCAGTCAAAAAAAAACGTACCCGTAATCCCATACATTCATGCTATATCCCACAATCTGAAAAGAATAGGAAAAAGAGCTGGAGTAGATGTTTTTTCAGCCCCTGTAAAATTAACGACTTAATGCGCGCGTGTAAATCGGCCTGAAAAACTTGTTGCAAAGTTCCTGTGTGCACGAAGAAGCATTAAAAGAAATAGGCTCAGCGCCGCGACATCTTGGTGTATTCCATTCCTTTGTCATGTGCTGGATCATACGTTGGCCAAACTGGTCGTTGTTTAAATTAAAGACTTAAGGAGCATAACAATAATGTGAAAGATGCTGTCTGCCATATCGGCATTCACTGCCGTGATTTTTCATGCTGACCAATTTTCAAGAAAAGTAAAATTGCAGCAATAAACAAAGAGCAGCTCACCAGGGAGATAATTGAGGCATCAGAGATTATGTGGATAGGTACCGAATGCATAAGCACCCCTTCTGTTGCTATCTCGAAGAAAGAAAGCTTTCGCTTGCTCACAATGATTAGCCTGTAGACCTTGATGTTTTCTCAGTATTTTTCTGTTTTTCTGTGATACCAGCGCGTATTTATTCCCTGGTGTCCTGAGTAAAACCATTCTGTTGTTAGTTCAGCGCTGTGTTTTGTCCCTTCTTTGTTTGGATTCGAGCCGTGGCACTGGGTTACAAGAACCATGTTCGACCAACTCGACCACCAGTTCATGCTGCACTGCCACACAAGACCACCGTCTACCTAATCTCCACGGCTGACCAACCAGATGGTGCCACCAGTGAATCACTGAGAGAGCGGCCTGATTTGTTTTGTCGTCGACACAGACGATGCAAATATCCGACTTTGTTGTATTGATTCAGCCAAGTACCCAAAAGAAATATAAAATAACACAATTCTGCCGACCAAGTGCCATTTCTGCACGAAATTTGAACTCGAACAATTCACTGGTTTAGCTGTGAGGAGCAATCCACAGCACGCGTTTAATAGCATAAGAGTATATGTCAAGCCTCGCTACGCCAACTAGATCGCAGCTTTTGTGCTGAAAACACAAGTACTACTTGTCCTCGCCAAATGCATTGCACACAACGCATCACGGCTGGAGAATATCGAGCTGCCCTCTCTGCTTCCTAACACCACTGCTTCCCTCCAATCTGTGGATCAGGGAACAATTCAGTATCTAAAAACCCGTTACCGCAAGCAGGTGCTTGAACACGTTATTTTGTTTGCAAGCAGGTCGAAAGTATGGCACCACTCTTCTTAGCACAATGCATAAATTAGTGCATGTGTGGCACAAAACCCACCTGCAGTAACTGCAAACTGCTACAAACACAGTAGCTTTACTAAGAGCACTGGCACCAGCGATGTAAATGAACCAGTCGAGTAAATTGCGGGGCTAGTTGGTTCATAATGCGTAATGATGGAACCAGCGAATCGGACGCGGTGTTGTGTTTGTGCCTCCTTGATCTTTTCCTGAGTCTGCTTTGCTTATTCCACCATTGTGAATGAACCGGACGCCAAGTACGATGGAGAAAGACTATAAAAGGATTCTGCCACCGAATATTCAGCTGGGCAATGGTTGCAATCGACATTAACACTGTCGTTACCAGCCGACAATGAAATCGTTAAGAAGCTTTGCGGGTGAAGAGCCGAGTTCCAAAGATGACAACGCATGTACTGAACTGCTGAGTCACGCTGTGGAGGCTGTTGAGGCCCTGAGTGTCTGGAAGACGTTTGTGTAGGTTCTACAGACAGCGTGCGCACACTGCATCATTTGGCAGAAGTGTACTAAGTAGCAGTAGTGATGCAACTTCTCGTACAAGGAAGAAAACAATAACAATTTTTTTTAAAATAAAGGTCTGTTGATGTGGGGCACTTTGTGGCGTTTTTTTTCGGCCTCTCTCAATAATTTGACATTCGGTTAATTCGGACATTTCTTCGTGTCCCACGAACTCCGAAATAACGGGCTATTATTGTACCTTAAAGGAGAACTTCAGGGAATTTTCAAAGATTTTGAGTTCACTAGTATCACATTACACTTTTTGAACGCGTTTGTCTCAGTTACAAGATATATCGTTCTTCAAAAAATGAGAAATGATATAATAAAATGTCAGCAACTAAAACACTGAAACCAAAACGAATTTGACCAAATAGATCAAAATATCGTTTCAAATATTATGTAACATAACCTGTTATAATCTTCTAACCAGCGTTGTTTCAATTGAAACCTTGAATTGCTCTTGAATATTTTTCTTGTCTGCTTTTTGGTTGCCCAAACTGATCGTGTTTTTGCCTTGCTGCAAGTTTCACATTTCATTTTTGCATATTTCATTCATTGGCTTACTTCTGTTTGTTTCTGTTTGACTTTCCCAAATGAAGAGCTCGGTTTGCATTTCGTTTAGTCCTTGTTTTGCTCATGTTCTATTGCCCGTAGAACAAGTGTTTTGTAATTATTATTTGCTATCTTCGTTCTATACGCTGATGCCAAGTGTATGCCCCTCCTGCTTGGGCCGTAAAGGCCTACAGTATTGAATAAATAAAATAAATAAATAATAATGGCATCATTGGGAGATGTTTGCCTCTAGTTAGTAAGAAAGAGAGCAAAAAGCATTTCAAGTTCACAAAAATAGTTCTAGACATGAGAAGCCACCGTACCTGGCCACTGACACCAAGAACCCCACCCAGGTGGTTCTGCTGAGTAGCAGGAGCCATGCTAGTGGAAGCCTGCAAAGTTAGAAAACGTCTCAATTGCCACAAAAAGAGTAATATACATTGTACCTTAAAGGGCAACTTCATGGGATTTTATACATTTTGAGTTTACTATCACACTACACTTCTTAAACGTCTTTTTCTCAGTTCCAAAAAATATAGTTCTCCAAAATATTTTGAAATTAAATAATTAACTGTCAACAACTAGAAAACTGAAACCAAAACTGGAATTGGATCAATAGATCAAAATATGATATTTCTAAAGATTATGTCGCAAAACCTCTTATAGCAGTTTGATTGGCCAAGTTTGTTGGCCTGTAGTTAGCAAGAATAGAAGCAAAAAGCATTTGAAGGTCACAAAAATAGTTCTAAACATTAGAAGCCACCGTACCTGGGCACTGACGCCAAGAACTCCACCCGGATGGTTCTGCAGAGGAGCAGGAGCCATGCTAGTGGAAGCCTGCAATGTTAGAAAACTTCTCATTTGCAACAAAGAGTAATGTACCTGGTACATTAAAGGGCAACTTCAGGGTATTTTCATACTTTTTCAGTTTACTATCACATTACACTTCTTGAACGTCTTTGTCTGAGTTTTAAAAAAATATAGTTCTTCAAAATAATCAGAAATTTAATTAACTGTCAACAACGAGAAAACTGAAACCAAAACTGGAATTTGACCAATAGATCAAAATATGATATTTCTAAAGATTATGTCACAGAACCTCTTATAACGGTTTGATTGGCCGAGTTTGTTAACCTGCAGTTACTACGAATGGGAGCTGAAATAATTTCCAGTTCACACACTGCTTCTAAAAAATAAGGCAATTAAATCACTGCACCTGACCACTACTCTAGGCAAGAGCACCCAAGTTTTGCGGCATAACCAGCTCGCTGCTTTTGGAAGCCTGCAAATTGTGAAAAATGTTGACATTTTCCACAAAATGTTACTGCACTTCTCCACTTGGAATTTTACCAAAAATACTGGTACGCCATCGTAATATCAGCTGGCTGCATGGAATTAAGAGTAAAAACATTTTGTAAATCCAAACTGTGCAATCGTAATATGAAATGAGCATCTATGCTTACGAGGCGGCGACAAGATACGATAACACACATGCATGTAAAACAGCTACAACTACCATAACAGGTGCCACTGCAGGCAACAATAATACATGCAATGAATACATGCGATGAAATTGTTAAACTCAAGGTATATCTCAATACCTTCATGTTTTCGAAATCCCCTAGTGGAGATGGCTGCCGAGTGGTAGCGGCTGCCAACGGAGCAGTGAGTTTGCTACGAGGTGAACATCCTCGTACTTGCTGCAGTGGTGAGGCTCCGGAACGCTCTGTGCGGCAAGTACAACTTGAATGTTCCTCTATAACATAGAGAACATTGCAAACATATTAAGCATCATTAAATAGGCATATTTCTATACAGGAGGATTAACAAATTACACTCAGGGAGCCAGTTCATCAGAAGAACGTAGCACGAAGACAGCACATATAAAAGGTACTCAGTAGCCATTACCAGCAATGGCCCATTAGGTCTGTTCAATTTGGCTGCACTGGATGCACCAATTAAAACAGAGCTCCACTTCCGTATTCATTTTCCAAAAGTGCCCACCTAGTGCAGCATGAATTTTTGACTGGCTTGTGCTGTCTGCGGTGTAAGTGTAGCTGTAGTGCAAAAAAATGTTGGCACCTAGCTGTGTGTAGGTTGGAAAAGATATGACCGCCATCCTAATGAAATGAAGGCAGTTTCTTCTTGAAAGGAAGGGATGGACAGCATTCGTGGTATAAGAATTGTAAACCTAAGCCCTAAAAAAAAGAATTGTGAACTAGGCAGATAGCATCTCAGCAGATAGGTATTCCTAAATCTTATGTGTAATACCCATGCAACAAATTTGTCTTTAAAAAACAATTTGCTGGGGCCAGTTGATAGTGACATTTCATTACAATTGCTTTGAAAATTCTTCATTGTTTGCGACGTCAGTATGCGTTGATGCTAATAACGTGCAGCTGGCAGCGACTCTGTGCTGACACCTAGGCAAAGAGATGCCCATGCCTGATGCCCCTCACAAACTCACTAAACCGGCACTGCAGATATATGGCACAGCTACCTAAATTTTACAGAACTAATGCAATTAGTGCAGCCAAATCAAACTGACCTATTGAGCAGTGGGCTCGCTATAAGGTGAACATCCTGCTACTTGCTCCAGTGGTGAGAGCAACATAGTTGAACGCCACCAACAAACTTGACATGAATGCCTGAGCACATGGCTTGGAATGATAATAGCACCAAGCAGTGTTGGCTGCTGAGTGTGAGACCACATTAGGTTGCTGCACAGGACCTGCTATCAGCTTCTGCAAAAACATCACGCGGCATGGTCTCCAACCCAGAAGGCAATGCTCCACAGCATTGAGGCAATCCTAGAAAACCAGTTGGTATTCATGCTAAGTTTGCAGATGGTGTTCCAACACATGATCACTAACGATGCCACCAATCGGTACCCTTAGTTTTTATTGTACTTTGATTTAGGAAATCAACAAAACTGGCAGGGTGTCTTGAGGTGTAATGTGATGAGATTGTGAGCCAAATGTGTACTTCAAAATAGAAAATGCACAGCCTTGACGTTAGCTCCTAGCAAGATACCTTACATTCAGGTGAGTCCAAGCCCACAGAGACGGGATTTGAATGCGCAGGCTCCTTTGCCAAGCCATGTACCCTAGCAAGCTGAGCACCAGGCCGGGTCATAGCTCGTACCCATTTTGAGGAAACCGGTGGGTAAGCGGCCGGTAGTGGGATTCGAACCCACCCACCTCCCGAAGCCGAGGCGGGTGCTCTACTACAAGGCCATGGCTGCAGTTTAAAGGGCCACAAATGGGCTTCTACCGCACGAGGCGGATTTAACATTGTTGACGGCAGAACTTATCGCTGATCCGTCAGACCAACTCTAGTCAAGACCCTTTCCCAAGCATCTCACCAAGAATAGCCGAGCACCAGGCCGGGGGAAATCTTGTACTCATTAAAAACCGATGGGTACCCGGCGGCACTGGGAATCGAACACAGCACTTCCCGAATGAGAGGCTGATGCTCTACCACAATGATATTCCTGATGTTTATATCAGTTCAAAGTCTGCTGAAATTTCTAACTGAACTTTCCAAAATTTAAACTGCTGATACTTTTCAATTAACTTGATTTCTTTAGCTCCGGCCCGCCATCTTTTTGCTAATCTACATGCCAATCTACTTCACACTGTTAGAAGATCATCAGACCTTAGCTGATTCAGATTTTGTCGAGTTCTCTAAAATTGACAGGCCTGGAAATGTGCAACTTGCAACATCCAGTCCTCACTCCGCATAAAAAGCAACTTTCTCAGTAAAACAACTTTCTTTATACACAACTTCCGGCAAAGATGAGAGCGTGATGCGAGCCAGGATTCTAAATATGAAACACAACAGACACGACATTAGAAAACCACCTGGCTGGGCATTCCAGACTTCTTTCAACTGCTTTTTTTACGCCACCAGTAAGAAAAACAAAAGCATGTAAACCAAGCTACTAGGTTTGGTGACCTGAGTTGTTGAATAATGTGCTTTGCAATTATGCAGAAATTCACTTCGCTTCAAAACTTTCATTCTGCTTTTCAGTCAAGATTCTTAGCTGCTGCTGGCAGCCGCTATTTAAAGGGCCCCGAATGCCCTCTGGCCAAAAATGTCCTCTACCCAGACGATTGTGAGGCATTGTCCCCAAAACACACGGACGCAAACAATCTTTTGACTCATTAACGGGGCACTGCGATGTTTTCCTCAGTGCCATTCAATCTGATTAAAGGGATTCACCATGCACTCCAGAGGCCAGTGCAAAAAAATAGAATTCTCAAAATCTCAGCGTGTGTAGGTGAAAGTTATTCCATTTCAAAAATTCAAAATAAAAAGATCATATGAAAATGTATTTCACTCATTCAGTACCGAGATTGGCGCTACCAATAAGAATTGCGCCTAGTGCACACGGAGCCGAAGCTTGCATGCAATTCTTACCTTGCCCGCAGAGCCCTTACATTGCACTGCCAAGAATTCTAAATTAATTGCTTAGATTTCATTTCCTTAAAATGCAATTCATGATTAGCCTTCAAATAGCATATATCAACACCAGACGCACCCAGTCACACAATTGGTTGCACGCTGTAATCAGCGCAAGTTACCCACTTTTGAGACAGTCATACTGCTTATCACTCACCAAATTTGTTGAGGAAAAGATCCGCAATTCGGTCATGGCGGGTCTGCAGCTCCGCCTTTTCTTTCCGTACTTGTTTCAGTCTCCGTAGGAGGATCGCACTTTTTAGGCGCTCTTCCAACAGCTTCTTTGGAAGAACGTCATCATCAGAGCTTGATCCATTCATTAATTTGTGCATCTTCTGCAGCTTCGCTGTTTTGATATTGTTTGCTGCATCTTTTGCTGATACACCCTGCAATAAAATGCCCCATCCATGTGCTTACGATACAAATTACAGCACGGAAACGAAGCCAAGCATAAATTGATTCTTTGGCAAGCTTGATGCCAGGAATTTTCTAACTAAACAATAATATGCATAGGTGTAAAGGAAGACTGAAAGATGATATTATTCATCTTGCATTTACATCAAATCACTTCAGAATATCAGACCATTTTCAATGCAATTTGCACAAGCTTTGATACTTTGACATCAAGAAAAACATTTTCAAATAAGCCATTTGCACTTCCCTTGCTCTTGGGAAAGCTTGGAACATTTCTGACATTACAGTGTTGGTCCAGATCAAAAGGCTAGACAAGCCTAGTTCTTGATAAAGATGACACTGCTACCGTGGTAACTGTTCCCTTGCCACGTTTTAGGGTTGGTCATATATGACCACCGTTTTTAACCTGCTGCCGAAAATTCATGTCAGCGCTCCTGGACAGGCTGCACCGTATAGTTGGCTTCTATAACATTATCTCTTTGGTTTCATTCTAAAGCTAAAGATTTACTACTGCCTTCTGCAGCTTGTTCGGCGTGTGTTTCATACGGCCTCGAACCAAGGAGAACCACGTGACGCTGCGGAGCTGCAATTGTGCCGAAACCGATAAAGAGCGGGAGCTTCGAAAGCAAAGAAAAGGTGCATACTAGGCCCCCTGGGACAGTGTACTGGACGTCTCAGTCACACTATAAGCTACATTGTTGTGACAGACGTGCGCTGCATGCGTTGGCATTGACAACGTTGTGGCAGATCCAGAGCACTGAAGCTACAGGCCATCAGCGTCCATTGGCATTGCGTTGCCAACATTCTACACTCCGATGATTGAGGAAAGCAAGGGCGCATAACTGGCTCGCTGAGCCAGAGGACGCCTCAATCGCACTTTGAGATACAACCTCTCATGATTAACTATTAATTTATGATCCGCCTCCGACAACTATAAATTTATCATCCACCTCCCAGGATTGCAACGTCTAGTTGCCCAATACACCACATCTTTCTCTCTAAAACCAGGTTCAGCAGTAGTTAAACAGCAGGTATTTTTTTTCCGTTCTTCATTTTCTGACGCAAGGAGGCAACGTGAAAAATGAAAGTTTGACCTGACACCAAGAACACAACATATGAGAGAATGAAATCAGCACGATGCTCCTGCCCTCGTGTCCTTCGCAATCTTTCGCATAAGCAATATGTATACTTCCAAGCGCAGTGCCAGTCTGTACTGCAATTCAAGAATCCGCTGCAAAACTCTGTTGACGAAGGCTGCCTGGCTTCTTCCAGCAACAATAAATATTTGCGACACGCAGAGAGAGACACCTGCCTGACTCTACTCTTAGTACATGCATTTGCCTGTGAAACTGTGGCTACTGGCTCGGACTCCTCGAAGTCAAAGTCTGGCACCGGAATTTTACGCCTGGCTAGGCGCTGTATGAGGTCTGCCTTTGTTACTGGAACAGAATAAATGTTACAAAATAATGAAAGCATCAGCAAACAGAAGACATGCTACAAAAATGTATGTAACTAGCAGATCTAAAAACAGCGGGCTTTTCCCTGCCTCGTGCAAATAGTTCAATTTATGAAAGAAAAAAAAAACACTTAAAATAGCGTTCGCTGGACTAGCTGTTCTGTGCACAGGGCGCACGCACAAATTGGTAACGTAAGTGTTCTGCACACGTTCGCAACAGTAAAAAAGCACGTGTAAGGCTTCATGTAAACAATAGGGCGCTTTTTCATCCCGATAATTCATGACCACATACCTCATTTAAACGCCACTAAGCTTCGTTAAAATCGTATAGGTTGTAAATACACCACGTCAGTGTAAGCGTCACAATTCTGGCAGGGTTCTCATATGTAAATGACCACGTGGTGAAGTAACTGCAAAACTCACCTCCAAGTTCCATTACTTGGGCGGAATAAAATCTCTCTTCCTCTTCTTTGCCGCCGCCCCAGTAGACGTCCTTTTTTCTTTGCCAGGTCGCTTACAGATGATGGCGTATACTCGCGTATTAACGATAAATGAACTATCGTTTTTGCGCCGTCGAAATATTTTACATGCATAGCTAGGCGCAGCTGAGGAAGTCATTGTCGAACAACAATGCGGGGGCAAAACACGGGTGTGACTACCGCTCACTTGCAACCTGCATGCAGCAACACAGAAAGGCTAAGAAGGCTAACCAACTCGGAATGGCTTGGCGCCGCACAAGCCGCAAGCGCAAGGTACGGAAGCCGGTGATTACGATGATGATGATCGACTTACCAGCATTACCTTCTAGCCTCTATACAAGCATAATGAATACGCTTTGTTCGGTCTGTTTTGTCTGTATAATTTCAGTGCCGGAACATAGTCTTCGACGATGAACTCTATCCCACTCCATGTCGCAGCATCATTGTGTAGCGCATCAGGCCATCCAGTTGACTGCATGTAGTAGCAGACGACGCGGAGCTTCTTATATTTGTCTCCAATAGTTCACATCATAAATTACTTGAAATGTTACAAATATTGAGCAACAAATATTGATTTAAGTATTGCTTTAAGAAGAAACAGGAAGGAAAACAAAAAAGGCATATATGTGATTTAAGCAGCAAATTTTGTGTGGCTTACGACAAGAAACATTACCTGAAACGTTCCAGTGTGCAGCACATACCTAAAAAATGTGGGCCTAGTTCTCAGACGGCGCTGAAGCATTTTTGGGTCTGATTTGAAGATATAAAGGCTCTGTTCGGCGGCTATTGATTTTGGTCTTTTGTCTGTGCTCTAAATTGCAACTTCTGGCCATCTGCAAAAATAAAAATTACTTTGGAACGTTTTTTAAGTGCAGCAAGTGCTTGAAGAATCTAGAACTGTTCCAAAATAAGTATCTTCTGGCAAGGTGCGTGGTATCATATACTATTGTCACTGACCAGCAGAGGAGGAAATACACATTGTTAAAGAATGCAGCGTGTAAAGAAAAGGACAAACCAAGAAGTGTACAGGATTGCAGCGCCAGCCCTGTCCACTTCTTCGTTTGTCCTTGTCTTTTTGCACTGCATTCTTTAACTATGATCACTGATTAACAAGCCCAAATAGCCACTTTATTTCATCAGAGGAAATATACAGATTGCTGGACATGTAAATATGTGCACTGAAAGAATTTATGCTATAAAAACAAAAGAATGAAAGGTGCGAGCAGGAAGGGTTTGGCTCTGAAAAAAAATTGCAAATGTGCGCTACAACACGGAATTGCGCAAAATATGCAGAACCACGCCCTCGATCGAGGTGCTTTGAAGAGTTCTGTATAGTTTCGCATAATTGTTCTCTACCGCACCGATACATCCTGTCGAGGGTCATATCGGAAACGCGTAAGTGTTTGGACCCTGCTCGAGACAATATAAAAGCAGCCGACATGAACTTTGATAGGCAGCCGGCCTGTGGGTAAACACCCCGCATACCGTTGTCGGCCCGCGCTGGAGAATTTATCTCGCATATTATATCTTTGTAACGCCCCAGGCGTTGTGAGAGATTTTCGATCGGGCGATCGAATCACTCGGGCGGCGGAAGGATCTTTGAGGGCTGTCTGTTGCGTATAGCATTGTTTTTCACGACTAGCTTTCGCTGAATTCGGAACTTTTTGGATTTCTTTCTTTGGCATATATGTGAGATAAAACCATCATTTCTCCGAGGAAAAAAACACATGCATAGTGAATAACTAAAGTTTGTGGTATAGGAAGCTTAACGTAACAAAGCGATCCCTCAGGTTAATAGGAACGTCGTAGTGAAGGCCGCCGGAAATTTCGACCACCTGGGGTTCTTTAACGTGCACTGACATCGCACAGACTCTAGCGCTTCGCCTCTGTCGGAATACCACCGCCGTGGGATCAAACTTGCACTTTCGGATAAGCAGCCGAGTACTATCCACTGAGTCGATCACCGCAGCAGCATACTGTGAACAAGGCTCATGAAAACCCTCACAGGCTCAACAGACAGTTAGGTTCAGGGAATTAGGTTTAGGGGTATTTAATGTCCCAAAGCAACTGATGCTATGAGGGAGGCCGTAGTGAAGGGCCCCGGAAATTTCCACCACCTGCAGGGGTTCTTTAACGTGCACTGGCATCGTACAGTTCATCGGGCCTACAGAATTTCGCCTCCATCGAAATTGGCTCGCCGCGGCCGCGATCGAACCCGCGTCTTTGAGGTCAGCAGCTGAGCGCCATACTGAGCAACCGTGGTGGGCGACAGATAATTAGACTTTAAAATGACGACATCCACTCAATGAACGCGGCATATGGAACAACCACAGAATGAGAGGCACATATATGCGCGCGACAAGCGAATATAAGAAGTGGACTCGAAGGTACAGACATTGTATGTGAACACATTAAAGAAAAAAAAAGACGGCACACGCAGATGGGATGCAGCCGGCGGAAAACTTATATAACTGCAGGTCCAAGAAATTTCGCGCGAGCTACGTACGTTTCTTGTATATACTGAATACACAACTGCGTTCATTTCAGTCTGCTTGGTTTGCTTGCAATGCTTTCAAGAAAGTTTGCAAATTATCAGAAGGAGTGGTTCAAGCACGAAGACGTACAGTCGGAGAGAAAAGACTCTGGCAGGTCCACGCGCGTTCCTCAAACGAAGCCGATATCTCGACTATTAGCCACGCCGGCTGGAGACCGCACTGACAGAGATGAAAGAACAAAATTCCAGCTTTCACCTCCACAAGGTTGGTCTCCAGCTGCCGGCTAACAGCAGAACTACCACCGCCTTCGTTTGAGCAACACGTGGTCCACAGACTACTGTACCCGACTGTACACACACAATAAGTCTGAAGGCAACACGGGGGCAAAGCGCCCTTCTTTGGTGTGTTCCTACGGCGCTAAAATCCTTTTATTGTGTCAAACATATCAACTATAGCTGAGCAGCTAACTCTTAAAAAAAATGTCCTTTCGCCCCTTTATCCTAGTTCTCAAAGGCCCGGACAAGGGAACGGTATATAATCACACATGTGTAGGAAGCATGCATGCACTACATCTGAATGAGCTTACTGTCTTGGAACATGATGCCACAAACTTCTCAAACACAAGAATTGCGCTTGGCGGCTCCGGTGTCAGAAAAACAAAACAAAACATTGAAGCCCTGTTTCTAGAGCTGCAGCCCGCCGAGATTACGTGAATCTAAGGACCGGCTTCTTGTTACGCTGATTGAAATAAAGAATCGGAGCGTTGCAGCAGAGCATTTTCGATTTCTAATCGTGACAAGTGCGGTCGTCGATACGTGACGGATAACAGGCTTTCGCTAAACAAACCAAGGTAACGAACTCGAAAACAGTTCTCAGCGAGGGCTACTTTTTGTTGCAACGACCGTCACAAAAATATTGTGTGTCGTCTGCTTGTGTGTCGTCTGTCTCAAAACAAAACCACCAAAACGCTGCCGCACGGCGGATAGCGCTAGGTGACGTGAGCCGCCGTCCAATTTCAAGGGTTCAGTTATATTCTTCTATCTTATCCATCCATCGTTTTTTTTTTACTCCACGTTTATTATCCTCCTGTGAATCGAGTGCGGCGACTATTCTACAGGCAATATGCTCCGAAATCGCTTTGAATCACGCCGCCATGAGCCAGGCCAGCCAGCCTGCGACTCCAAAACGCCGCAAGCTGTATCTGGAAAATGAAAGCCGCCCGTTAGTTGTGCCACGCTCAACAGCCTGGTTCAATAAGCAGCGGTCACTCACGTCGCCTGCAACGTTTGGTAACGGGAACCCGACTTATGTCTCCGACTCCGCTAGCGTAGAATCTGGAGCCAGCTCTAGTGCCGCCGGGCCGAACCAACCAAGCATTGAATCTCACTTCGGGGCCGCAACCGAAACTGGCAGCAGCGATAAATGCTGTCAGTTGGACGACAGCAGTGGGGCCGACAATAGTTCTCTGTCGCACACTGACGAAGTAGAACCGCGAATGAATGCCACAAGCGAGGGTGACTGCAGCAGCAGCAGCAGCGAGGAGTACGACGACCCGGATGACGGCGAAGACGATGGTGCCGCTGGGCCGCACGGCAGTACTGTGCCACAATTTGACAGCGCTGATCCTAATGTATGCAGGAATTCGGACGCAAAACACTGCCTGGCTCGTCGACGACATTGGCTGAGGCAGTTTGTTCTCATAATGGCCTTTGTTGTGGCTAACGGGTGGACTTGGTCAGCGCTTGACGACTTGTTGAAGTTGGTAGATGCCTTGTTCGGGTATCAGTGGTCGGGCCTACCACGCTCAAAATACCTGTTCAGAAAGTTGTGGCCAAGGAAATGCGCAAGTCTCGTACAGCGCCACTTCTACTGCGAAGTGTGCATGTGATCCCTCCAGACCAGCAGTGACAGTCAGATGCTTTCTTGCAAAGTGTGCAAAACACAAGTAGAATTGCGCACTGTCAAGAAAAGAGGCTGTAATTTTGCTTCCTTGAGCCTTACAGAACAGCTTCGCCTTGTCAGAGACAAAGTTGGACGTTTACGTTTTGCAAATATGTCAAAATTGGCCGAGGCAGCTATTTCTGGAAGTAAAATAATAACCGACATTGGCAATGTTGAAGTGTGCAAAAGAATGCGCCAACAGCGACTCCTAAAGTGGAGTGATTTGACGTTGACAGTGAACACTGATGGCAGCCCATTCTTCAAGTGCAATAATTCATCAGTTCTGCCTATTCAGCTATGTGTCAATGAACTACCACAGCCTAATCGCACGGAGAACTCTTTTCTTGCTGGCTTGTGGTTTGGACGCAAACACCCTGACATGATGCCGTTTGTGGGAGAATTTGTGAAGGCAGTGCAGGCAGTTCGTGAGGTTGTCTGGCAATATGGGGCTGCAGCTGTTGCTTCGAAAGTGTATATTGCATGTGTGTGTGTGGTTGCCCCTGCAAGAGAATCTGTTGGTAACCACACGCAGTTTAATGGTTTTTTCGATTGCCCCTGGTGCCTAGCATGTGGGAAACTGGAAGAAGGTAAGGAGGCCACTTCACTAATATTTATTATTAGTGCCTTCGAGCCATCCTGTTGCTGGCAGTTTAATGATTGCTCAACCAAACTAATTTTGCATATTTAAAGCCACTGCCCCTGCTTATCATTGTATTCCAGTTTGCTTGTGCTGATATTGCCAAATTGGACTACTATCTCTGTACCTTGCTCGAAGAGAGTTGAATGATACCTCTGCAAGTAGTACGGTCCTCAGCTCTTGTCGTCTTTGGGAGCCGTGAGTAGCGCTAATAAACGCCATAACTCCATTTTTCGGACATATACTTGTTAACACTCATGATGGCCCTTCGATCTATGTAGAACATCAGACTCATGGCCAGTTTGCAGCAAAGTTCTTTACTGCGACCTGTTCAAGAGCAAGTGATGTTGTTGATGCCAAATGCTACACTTGCCTACCTGCTTGAGCTGCATGCAGAGTCACCATATATGCTGTTTTAGATGATTTTTCTGAACAAGCGGGCACTGTTAGAGGGTGGTGTAATGTCCAATCAGCAGTTTGTCTTAGAGCCATAGCCATGGTAGCCATGGCCTGTTAGCCACCTTGTCAGCAATGAAGTTGCAGTCACATCATAGCACCTGTTGTTTATGATAGATTTCTTTGTGGTGGTCTGCAGCACCATTAACATTGTGCACTGGTTTGTTTTGTCATTAAAGAGGTGTCATATACCAGCTTCACTTTCGGCAGCTAAAGGCAACCAAAACAAGAGGTGGCACTTGTGCTGTTAGTACACGACTCTCTCTTAGTAAGCCTCAGTTGGTTACAATTCAGAAAAAAAGTTAATTTTCCCTGTCAAAGGACTCTCTTCCAAGCAGTGGCATAGGGCAGTTATCATGAGCTTGCTAATGTGACAATGCAGGGAGTAGCAGATGAAAGGGGATAGTCCCCTCCTTGCATATTCACACTAACAGGTTCATGAGAATCAGCGGACGCCATAGCAGGAAGGAGGTCGTTTGACGGGGAAAATCTGCTTCATTCTTCAGTTTTATTCGACTGCAATTAGTAGTCCAAAGGTAGTAAACAGCTGGGTAAGAGTTTATTGGTTACATCAGCACTTAACCTACGCCTGTTACTGAAAGAGTGTAGGTAAAGAAGAGTACTAGGCTGTCTATGTGTTTCAACATGAGAGGCACCCATTCTTTACGTAAGACCTTTCGCATTCCTGTATACTGCAGTAAGAGTCCTTCAAAAGATGTTTAACCTGCAGCCATGACTATTTTTCACCGTGCTAATGACCTCAAAGCATTCTTGCTTAAATTGATTCCTTTTCTTTATTTGCAAACACTTCATTGAGCAGGAGTGTTGATCTGAACCAACTGAAAACCACCAGAAGTTCATTACACGTCATAAACTATTAGTGCAGAGTGCGTGGCGTCAAACATTTTAAAAGATAGCTTGGAATAAAGAAAACAATTTGGGTTTAAATTATGTAACATCCACTTTTGTAACGTCCAGCAGATAGATAGGCAAGGCCTTGCCAGCAGCACTAGTATTTGACTTTGGAGTATCAGGTGCATTGCAATTTTTATCATAGAAAAGGTTGGCAGTACTACAGAAATTGTGCATTTTGTAGTAGAATCTCTTTGGGAAGCTTACAGGATAGTAAACATGTTATGCTTTGTTGTAGCCTTTTGGCGGATTTCTTTTCTTTAATGTTTTATTTGTACAATTTTGGCCTTAATCTCAAGTGATCATTATGGCAGTTTAGAAAGGGCACTCGACTACTAAGCCGGAGTTCCCGTGTTCGAACCCGGCTGCGGTTGCCACGTTTCAATGGAGGGGAAATGCAAAAAGGCGCCTATATGTTGTGCGATGTCAGTGCATGTGAAGATCCCCAGGTGGTTGAAATTATTCTGGAGACCTTCACTACAGCACCTCTTTTTCTCCTTCTTTCGCTCCCACCTTCCTTCCTTCTGTTAAGCAGTGGTTTCGGTGTTGGCCTAGATGTGAGACAATTACTACACCATTTCCCTTCCTTGAAAACCAACTTTCCAATTTTTTTTCAGGACGGCGCCTGTATACGAGCACTCAGCCACCAGCAGAGGAGAGGACATCAAAGGGTGTCCGAAAGAATATGAAGCTTGCCATGCTGCAGAAGACATCGGTCAATGGCCTAAAAGGACCATCACCTTTGCGGTCCTTGAAGTACCTTGACCTTGTGTCGTGCTATACAGTTGAATATATGCACTGTGTGCTGCTTGGTGTGACAAGGCAGTTCACAGAGTACTGGTTTGATTCATCCAGCTGCCATGAGAAGTACTACATAGGTGAGTATTTGTTCATTACCAGGGTTTTCATGTTTTTTAGCTGACATAAGGCTGTGTGGTGAACTATGCTTTGTTGCTCTTTCAAGAATTGCACCTAACAACATGCATACTAAGAAGCTCTTGTAGCTGGGCTTATTGGTACATATTTAGAAAAGGTACAGGAGCGCAAAGTATAGACACTGATGACATGACAGTACAGAACGAGCATAGTACTGTAACAAGGTTCAGTTGACATGCCTGCATATTTACCCATGTGCCGAGAGACAGACTGCACACTTTCACGCATGTATGGACAACACTTATAGACGGATACAACTTAAGAACGCAGCGGCTTTTCTCTGTCAAAGGGACCCTTCCAGCCAATGGCGTCGGCCGACTCTCATGACCCTGCTGATGTGACCAAGCAGGGAGTGGCAGACGAAAGGGAGTAATTGCTTCCCAATGTGTCCAGGGATAGGCTCCTCTTTTCATTTTGGCGCTGCTCTCTGCGTTGTCGCGCTAGCAAGGTCATGAGAATCAGGTGACGCCGTTGGCTGGAAGGGGGTCCTTTGATGTGTAAAATCCGCTGTATTCTTGAATTGTGTCTGACAATAGGAAAAAACTATTCACTCTCGCATAGCACTACTGATGGGTCACTTATAATGATTGCATTTGCAGGACGGCCAACTACCGTGAATGCCGTAAAACAAACGTCTCACCGGCATTCGACCACCACATCACTTCACCCGTCAGCCTCGCACAATCCAGGAGAGGCACTTCTGGAAAGCACACGAGTGGCGAAACTTTCTGCTTTTTTACTGTGTGCCGTGTTGCCTGAACTTCCTCCCTGCTCAATTTTTGAGGCACTTTGCCCTTCTCTGCGAGGCAATTTTTATACTTCTACAATAGTAACTTTCATGTGGTGCCATCAGTTATGCAGGTGAGGCCAAATATTCTGTCTGGAGCATAGTTATTTCATTCTGCATTCCAACCTTAAGATTTTATGTGAACTCTGGATTAATCCTCTAATAGACACATTTATTCTACAGTGGTTCCGGAATGGTCCTTTGGTACCTTTTGCTTCCATCTTGTGGCAACCAAAAAGATGCTTTGGACGAGCCCTACTTTCCTTAAAGCAGGCACAGTTTTCCAGAAAATGCACAAGCTGGACTCTTAATACCCAGAAACGACAGTCTGCTTATGACGAGCCTTACTCATCCCAAGTCTGCTAGCGGGTTATAGCAGCATATACGCCAAGTTCTGGTGGCATGATTTTTCTTTTTAATTATGTGTAAGGCATTACATAGATCAGCACGTGATATCTGCCAACTATGACTGATGAAAAATTCATGATCGCATTTTTTGTCATGCTGTTACTGTTTCAACACCAGAACGATGGCTGTCACCTAAAAAGTTAGTATAGGCTACATAAGCTTGAAAAAACTGCAGTATTATCATTGCTGCTTCATTTATTGTCATTCCGGTTCTTGAAACAGGCTTGCTTTAGTGTTGTACTGAATTCAACTGACGAAGAAGTCATTATATTGCAGTTTTTTCATGCCTCATGTGACGTATACTGACCTTTCATATTGCAGCCATTGTACAGTTGTTAAAACAAAAACAGAATGAAAAGAAATTTTGTTGTAAAGTACTGAGGAATTGTTCGCGAGTGCCAAAAGGTGATTCATGTATACTAACGTCTCATGCATCATTGCAAAGAAACATGCGAAAAAAAAATTGGTATTCATATTTAATAAAGTATCTGACTTTTACTTTTCATTCTTCATAAAAATTATTCTAACAATGAATGGTACAGGGTGTTAACTGTGTTCTTAGCAAAAATATAATCTTTATTAGGCCTGCGGTTTTTTAATTCACACAATCCAGAGTACAGTGTTGCTACAGCATAGAAAGGCATGCAGTGCAATTAACAGGCTAGATGGCACTTAACATAATGTCTCAAAGTTACCGTACATTGTAGTAGTGTGTGTGTGTGTTTGGGTGCGTGCGCGTGCGCGCTGTTCACAAAATTGCAAGAAAAATGAATCATTTAGGAAACAAAAATGAAGCAGTATGATGCAGTTATGATAACGCCTCCGCTGTAATTAACTGCATAATCAGTGCCAAGTTGGAAGTACAGAATATGGCACCAAAAACAGCAGCCTTTCGTTCATTTTCATTTCTTACATTAGTAATACTAATAATGTTTTTCTTACAGGAGCATATGCTAACTGTATGCAACGCTGTCCTGCATGCCAATGAAACAATAATGGTCATTTTTGGTCAAGCTAGCCAGCGAATGAAAAGGACATGCCAATGACCTCTATTTCACACGGCAAGCACCTCACATTTAGGATGGCACTATGCCCACTTGTAGCAAACTTCAAACCAGAATTAATTTGGGAGCCTGTTTGTGTGCAAAACACAGAGGGGTTTCTTAAAAAGGCAGATATCACAAAAAACTTGCTGTCTTCATCATCCTCTTTTTTTAAGTAAGAGTCAAGTGCTTGTTTTTCTGTTTTTTATTCTTACAGCAATAAACCCATAAATATATCCACTTAGTGAATCGTGGCTTACCAGCAAGAAAGCCGAGCAGTACAAAAGGGCTAGGATGTTTTCAGCTTTGACAAACCTTTGTTCGGTGTGAAATGAGAAAGGGTTGAATCGGGAAGATTTTGAGTGTTTAATGTTTGGGTTCAGTGGTCATTAGCTTTGCAAATTTCAAGTGAATTTTTCAGAGGATTGCTTCTGCATTTTTTTTTGTTACAGCATATGATTTTAACAGCCAAAGCACTTACCGTGAGACTCACTGCTTTCTCTGTACTGGCCTGAACATTTGTTCGATGACTGAACATGCCAGCTTGCTTGCCACATAGCGCTAAACAGACACGGACGCAGGGACACAAACAGGACGGGCGCTTGTTGGCTCTGTTTCTTTTCTTTAACACGGAAAACATTAAATGAGGCATAGGCAATATTCCGACGTAAATGGCACATTATTACAAGACTACTCTTATGTATTGTCCAAGGATAATGTTTGACAAATTATCTGGAATTATTCCACGTTTCTACACCTTTGTTGCTGCACACTTTTTCGTTCCATCATGTATAACAACTGCTCTGTGCTAGCTGTTGTGAGGACCTGTCGTTTTTCAAGAAAACAAGAAATCCAAAATACTCAGTTAGGTGCAGCAGTCACAGCCCATAGTGCTGATCTGATGGAAGTCATTTGCCCTATGTAGCCGGCATATATGTGGGCTTCTTGGGTGTACACAATGCCAACATGGTCACCGCCTGGGGTACCACAACTCCCAAAGTGCATTGCCTCAGTGGTGGTGTAGCGCAACTTCTTGTGAAAGAAGTCTGTTAACAGTACTGAATCATATTAGTTTTAGAGTAGTGGGCTGGTGTTCACATAGCCACATAATTAAATATATTGAAAGGCAATGCCACAAGTAAAATAGCTTTCTTTTTTTTCAGATCGCCTCCTGCAACGCTTCGTGCGCCGAGCTGCAGCACTATACAGGGAGCGGTGCACGAGCTTCAATGTGCACCAGCTGACGCATCTAACCCAAGCTGCCCGTAACTTCGGACCCTTGTGGGCCCATTCTGCCTTTCGATTCGAGAGTGGGAATAGCCACATCGTTAAACTGGTGACGGCAGCAAATGGAGTGCCTGATCAAATCTTGGAGCGGTCAATCATGAGTCAGGAAAACCAGCAGTTGTGCAGTGAATTTCTTCATTACCCTACCGTGAGCAAGGCTCACTATGTGCAGGGTGCCTGCATGTTCGGAGTGCCGAAGAAAGTGCCTCTGCTTCTGCAAGCAGAGAAGGCTGCTCTGGAGTTAAAGCCGCCACTATAGACTGTCTGAAAGGCACTCCACGCGTTGGTTGACTCCTCCTACCTAAAGCGTTGACTTCAAAAAAGGGCGGGACCTGGGAGGTTTAATCCGATATAAATGAGGAAAATGGCCCGCACAGGACAATAATTCGAAGTTTCTAAGAGTGCCCGGAACGTGTAGATAGAGTCCCCGCAGTAAAAAGACCAGTTGAGATTCCTCTTTAGTGCACTTTAAGCCTTTGTCATTTCACTAGCGCTTGTTTACCCATCAAATTGTTAATAAGAAATTAATTTAAATAACACTGTATAGTAGGGTCATAATCATCTTCATCAGCCTAACTACACTCACTGCAGGGCAAAGGTCACTCCCATATCTCTTCAATTAGCCATGTCCTGTGCAAGCTATGGCCACCTTATCCCCACACACTTCCAAACCTCATCCGCTCACCTGACTTGCAATCCCCGCTACACTTGCCTTCTCTTGGAATTCTCTCCGTTACCTTAGAGGGTCCGTGAAAAGGGTGTTTGAGGTTGTCTATATAATGCCCGCATTATGTAGAGTACAGGCCAACGAGCGTTCATGCCGCATACAAGACCTCAGAAGCGAGCCGATAATTTACAACACAATATTTAAAACTCCACCTTCTGTGCCTTGATGTGACGTGCAGTGCTTTGCTTTTGCCTGAATCCGCGCTTTTTGCGTCATGTAGGGCTCATTACATCAGCAGCAGACTGCTAGCGTTAGTTCGTGTGCGTCAACAGGCGGCAGAGGGGGCGAGTCCGAGGAGCCGGCAGAGGAGCGCCAACATTTCAGCGTTCAAAAAGTGACGACAGGAGAGGAAAAGGTGCAAAGACGTGGAAATTCAAATGTTGACTACAGATAACTCAGCTTCCACAAAAAGCATATAAAAAATTCTCACTGGAGAATATTTGTGAAGCGGCATCCTTTAGCATCTTGGGCACATGGGATCTTTGCTGAAACCCCCTTTCACAGCCCCTTTAAGGGGCCATAAGTCATCTTGCCTTTGCATACATGTCCTGCTCTTGCGCATTTGTACTTAATGACAGCTATGGTGGAGAGAAGGCAGGCAGATGGTTTCTTGAGGGGCACAAAGTGAAGAAAGAGGGGAAAGCCTCAGAGTGCTTGCCAGCGTTTCAACTAGAGGTTAAGACAAATCCTCTTGTTGAAACATTGGCACGCACCCTGCCACTCTTTCCTTCCTCGTCCACTTTATCGATGGCAGGTAGGATATCATTAACTGGTGTTCATTCTATGAGCCGGCCACTTTGCTCCTTTCCTGGCTCATAATGTTGCAGTTACCATTTCCCATATCTTGCTGTGCTGTCTGTAGTTTAAGTTGAGCAGTTTTTGTTTGCTTTCACATAATTGCTCCATAGGTGAGTAAGGGTAAGATGCAATCGTTATAACTCTTCTCTTGAGGGATATTGGTAATCTGCTATTCACGACGTAAGTGTGCCTGCCAAATGCACTGTACCCCATTCTGACTGCTATCATTGTTCAACACTCATGGACTGGATCTGTGGTCACTGCCTGCACTAAGCAGCTGTGTTTAACCTATGAGGCCCTCGAGTCCGTAGCTTTGTATATATGTGACTAGTTCTTAGCGTGGTGTATTTAAACATGTTAACTAATTCATAAGTTAACCACTTACAATAGTTTGTTGCCTATCACGAACTGTTTTGCTTTCACGACGGTTTTGAACATTATCATAGATTTCTGGATAATTTTTAGACCCACCATTGTGCTTTGCTTGTCTTGGTCCTCAATCATGGCATGTGGGGATTAATGTTCCGAAGCTGCACATGGGTTATGAGAGATGCTGTAATGGTGAGCTCCGGATGAAATTAGACCACCTGGAGTTCTTTATTGCGTGCTGATATCGCACAGGACGCGTTTTTTTTCCTGCACTACAGTGCAGTTGCACAGGAAGGAGTCAAATCCTGTGACCTTGTGCCGTGCAGCCAAATGCCATAGCCACAAAACCATGACTTTGAGGGCACCTTCTGTACTGTGTGAAGTGAAAATTCGGAGATTCCTCGTGTATTAAGGTGCGCAGTAATAGCTGGTCAGTCTGACGATACTGAAGTGTTAAGCTCCTTCGAAGATGCGACAGCTTGCTACAGTGTGCCCCAGATTGCCAAGCCAGCTTTGCCAACTGCCCACAAGATTGAGTACAGTATTCTTAAACTAGCACTGCTGCTGTGTGATGAGCATGTGATGCTTGGTGTTCCTTAGAGCTTAAGTGGGCATACGTATTCCAGCAAAGTGCATGTCACAGGTCCAGCTTTTGTGCTGTTCTTCAAAGATTGATCGATCACACAAACCTGATATTTATACTTGTAGAGTACCACTCGTGCTTGTGGCATTATGTGCCTAATATAAGTTTTGGGCTACATTTACTGCCTATCACGGCAAGGTTGATAACCAGGAAGCGGACGAGCCACTCCAAGATGAAATAGGGTGGTGGATGCGATCAGGCACCCTAAAATGGTCAATCAGAGGTACTACAGGGGTACTGCGTGAAACTAAGAAAGAGACGAGAGACGGGGGTTGGCAGGATTGCATCTTGGCCTCCACTCATGGTTTCCTACCTTCTGCTGGCACCGAGTGTGGATACCCTACCTGTTGTGTTCATTAGCAGTGCCAGCAGTCAGTGTGAGCTTGTCGAGGCCCACTGTACGGGTTACTAATCACCAGGAGAGTTGTCAGCCGACTCCCCACAGCATTCTGAGCGTGCTGCAGCCCATGTTGCTCATTGTTTATGTCCATAAAAAACAGGCAGTCGTTGACATACTCCACAATCCTGTAATGAACGCTTTCCAACCCAGTTTCTAAGTCCCTTTTTACCTAGTTAAGATAAATCGTGTTCCCAATATGTGCGAAACTGGCAGACACTGGCTTTCTTTATGTACAGTTTCGATAGCTATGTAATAATAGTGGCGTGCAAAAAAAATTTAAGGTGACCGGCTGCAAATATGCCCTCAACAAAAATATAGTACTTGGCTTTAAAGGCAAATTCATCATTCTTTCGTGCTGTTCCTTTCTAGAATGAAACAATTCACTCTGCCAGCTCTCCATTGTTATCGTAATTGTTGCCTCTGACACTTGCACATACTGAGCAAATGTGTTCAAGAATTGTCATTTTGTTAGCTTGCGGTTAAAAAAATGGCAATATGCAACAGACGTGTGGACAGCCCCCTTCCCGTCCTCTGTAATTTTGTGCTGCAGAGTTCTGGCTATAATTTTACTGTGCTGATATTATTTTGATGGGACTGTAATATAGAAATCTTAATTGTACGCAGGGCAGGTCAATGTGCTTGTTGTAATCCACAGCTGACTGAAAGGCCAGTGAGCAACCCTCACATTCCTGAGGTAACTTGTATATGTGTTGCATAGAAGGTATCTTAAAACTGTTCTTATTCTTAACCAAGACATTTTTTTCAGTAAATTGTCTTCGCAGCCTGTGTTTTACATGATCAAACAACTCAATTTCTGACAGTTCATCACTAATATTTTTTGTCAGTGTGTGACCACCAGTGGTGCAGTGTTCTTAGTATGTTTAAATGAAAAATTCCAGTTGTTATGTGTCAACAGATGTCCACATTCTAATGTCAAACTAGTTACTTTCCTTGAAGAACATTTTACACTGGTAAAGGCAAAAAAAAATTGAATACAGGCATCACAACCACTGTCCTTTTTCTCAAGCACTCTGTGGTGGTGCCGATGCTGTTTTCCCACCATTCACTTTCTAGCAGTGATCACAGATTATTTCTCAGTCTAGATATCATGAATTTCAATGAAGTCGCAAGAAAAAGCTATTTCATTTTTAAATACAAATATCCCAGCAATGAATAAAAATTTTGCTGCTGAACAAATATCAGAATGGCTAGAAAAGGCCATACGAAATATTTTTACTGAGAACAAAAATTGCATGGACATATCCTCAGTGCCCCTTTGAGTAGCAATACTTTTTTTTCGGTTGTGTAATACAGTTGGATGCAACTCAAGAAGTGGCAAATGCCCCTCTATGCTTTATCTCACAAGTTGTTTGCATTGCTATGGCAGGTACAACGACCTACGTCGATCAGGATAGCACGTACCTTGTAAATGTGTTCCCATGCATGTACCTGCCATGCCCATTACCTTGCGGCAGGTAATGCCCTTCGCTGGTCTTTAAGGTAATAAAATGAATGAATGAACAGCTCCATTTCAGTGAAAGAAGGTTTAGTATGTTAAGTTTATTTCTAGAGAAGCTGACGCTTGGCATCTTTTGTAACGAAGATCCACTAGTCACATGCAGAGCTGAAGGTCGGATTTGTTCCTGAAAGAATATTGATCGGGAGGCGCACCGCCGAAACAGCTATGTGCTTAACAGTCACGTCCGCCGCTACACCGACCGTTACTCGAACCGTTTGCTCTCATCAGTTGTGTCAAGTGGTTAACCCAGTGACTCCCTCTTGCTAGATAAAAGGGCAGCGCTCGCCGCCCAGATAACACGAGAGGAACAGCCGGGGAAAGCTGCTGCATCTGGCCCTACGAGGCTGGGAACTAGAGGGCCCGCGCCGTTTGCAGCAGGGGCCCTCTTGCAACTAATGCATCTGTTATGCATGCCATCATCATCCTCGTTGCGAGGCGCGTCTCCTGTCTCTGTCCTCTCTTTCTCCTTGCTGCCCTGTCTATCTGCAAAAGGAAGCAGAGATGGCTCAACATAGCCATTTGGAAGGCTCGTGCAATAAGAACAGCTTGTATACGTAGTGCCTAACACCTATGTCATGGACTCCTTGGGTGTTGTGCCTATGTGTATGCCCTACTACCGGTGCAATAACTGCTTTTTAGTACTCTTCGGAGGCTAAGAAAACAGCCTAGTTCAGATGAAAGAAGACTGCAACAGGGCAGAAAGTTGAGCTAGTTGGTACACGTTCATTATGAAAAAACCTGGCGCTATCAAACGACGCTGTGTCCCCTCTGTGTCGTCGTTTGATAGCGCCAGGTTTTTTCATAATGAAAGAAGACTGGTTTGCCTCTCACCTCCGACCTTGCAGTGTCAACCACCCAGGGAACACTGCCTTATACTTGGTGGTCTACAAGTTTCCGTTTACATGTGACCTGGAAGTTTCCCGGAATGAAACTGTGGCAGACTACTCGCGAACCATAAGACTGTCTTTACCGTATTTTGCAGAAAGAACCAAGACTTGCCAGGAGTTAACAGTAAAGAGTAACTGCATGTTGCAATAGAGATGAACGCAGACCGGTGTGTAACCACATTTAACCGAGCTTCCGCTCCGTATAACCTGGCTCAGATGAGTTGAGGCACAGCAATTTTTTATCTTCTCATTTTGTTTTGAGATGGGCGGACAAATTCACCCGTTGAAAAGGGCATATATAGGCGACTTTTCTTTCTGTCACCACCCATCCGTATTCAGTTCTTTAGTTGTTGTGTCACGTTTTTTTATGTACATTTGTTTATTACAATGTGGTCTATGCCCAAGGCAGCTGGGCCGAATCCAGGCAAGGGCAGCCACATGTCGATGGAAGCGAAATGGAAAACAGGCCGGTGTGCTGTACGTTGTCAGTGCAAATGCAGTTGAATGTAATCCAGAGCCCTGCATCATAGCACCTGCAGTAGCTCATCATAGACATTGTCCTCATTTTTTCTAATCTCACTGTTTCAGTAATGGATGTGCTTGGCTTGTATACACACACTTAATGAATCACATTATCTCATTAACGGGCACACATCTCATTGTCATCATCAAAACTCTCATGAACACAACTGTTTGTGTCCTCCTCCTCCATGCTAATTACAGGACCTGGTTTTTTGAGGGGCATCTTCCACTTGGTTCTTAAAAGTTGTATCCGACAATGGTAAATATGAAAAAATGTAACTAATGTTGGATATCACCTGCTGGTGCGTTGTTCCTGTGGTCAGTCTACAAATCTGTTAGGCCATGATATATTATGTAGTGTTTTGTGTAATATGCAGAGTTGAGTTTCGTTGAGCAAATGATAGTGGAAGATTTTGTTTGTATCAAGGGTGTTCAGTATACTTTGCCTCCTGGTGTGTAACACATTCATTAACTAATGAAAGGGAAAGATGTTACAATGAAAAAAGTTTGATGTTTTCATTTTGCAAATGGGACCACTGATATTGCAGTAGTCACAAGGAAACTGTCGGTCTGCATCAGTGCACGGTTAGAAAAGTGTGCCGAAACCATAGTTTGCATGGCAGAAGGTGTTGCTGTTATCAATATTCATTGTCGAATGAGTCTTTTATGGCAGGGTGTGTTATATTTCCAGTTAGAAGGTGGGTAGGGACCGTACACATGCAAGATCCAGCTTTGTCGAGTATGGAACAAGGATCGCAGAGGATGCTTGGTGCTTGCATTTCACACATGAGCTCATGGCACTTGCGGATGATTTTATTTGTGATGGTTGCCACATTAAGGAGATGGCTACTGCGGGCATTCTTGAATTTGAGTAGGCTGAAGGAATTGCGTGCACTTTTGCTTCAATTTAAGTTTGTCCTAATAAATACAATTTAACATGACAACGCTTGGAATGACAAGTCGGGTGACAAAACCACCGCGTTGAACAAGCTGCAGTTTCGGGATGCACTGCCTCACCCACCTATAGTTCTGAACTAGCGCAATGAGGCTTCTTGCTATTCCTGTAACTGAAGGAACATATAAAGACCATGTAGGTCCCACCTGGGGCCATCGGCCTCATTCTTCTCCGACGGCAAGTAAACAATAGTGCATCGATGGCGTAAGAGCATCAGTGTCAGTAGGGGACTATATCAAAAAATTAATTACACCTCCAAAAAAGACATCCCAGTTAAGCTTTATTTTGACTTGGACATCTTTCATTCTTGTTAACACGTCACAGACAAGGAGGCAAATTATTCAATACACCTCTCAAGCTTAGGATATATGTATCAAATTTTTGTGTCTATATTCAGTTCCTTGCTATTGGAGGCTACTTCAGTAATAAGGGATGAATAATTCAACAGATTCATTTATCCTATGGACTAATGTATTGTGGCCTCATTTTCTGTTATCTTTTAGGTCATGTCTTAGGCCTTATTATAGTTCTTTATTTCCTGATAGTTCTCTAAATAAACTTTTTTGGAATGTATGCACTTGAGCTGGTGTGTAGCTTTGAAAGCACAGTACCAGAATGCAATATGCTTGTTCACACATGTTGTGCTAGCTGGTACAACTTGGATTGGTGCGATGAGTTGGATTTAACATCTCAGAGCTGCACATTGCATATAAGAGACACCACAGTAGAGGAACTGATTTCGACCACCTGGGGTCTAATTAATTATGAGCTCAGTTGCGATCCACATGACAGACAAGATGAAATGTAATGCATTTAAGTTCATATGAGCTATATAAAAGACACATATGAGCTGAAATATAATTGAGAGACACATATTGGCCCATAACAAAGACACATACTGTCCCACTCGAGCGACTGAGACAAATCCGAGTGATACAAGAGACACATATTGGCCCATACGAGTGACTTAGAGACGTATCAACCCATACGAGTGATTGAGAGACACATCAACACATACGAGTGATAAGGGAGACACATATTGGCCCATACGAGTGATACAACAGACACGTATCTGCCCATACTAGTGATACGATAGACACATATCGGTCATACGAGTTATATGGGGAACACGTATTACCTGATACATGACACGTATTACTTTATACGTGCCGCATATTGGACAGATATCATCTCGTATTATCACAAAACACGCACATATAAATTCGTACGAGACACATATCTATCCATATGAGATTTTTCGATAGGGGAGGGCTTGGCGATCTTGCTCTAGGAGCCCATCTCTAACGACAGTTGAGCTCGGCGATGGGAGTTTGCGCTGAGGAGGCTCAGTAGGACGTAACGGTAGAAACGCTGGCCAAGCATCCGCACACGAAGAGGTCTGATTATCTTTTGCGATATTTCGCGGACTGGACACACTTGTACGTTGCGGCATGGGAAGACGACGAAGTACATCCTTGTGGAACGCTTTCAGTTAGCCTCCAGTTTTTTTCCGTGTTTTTGCGTGTATACTCCGGGGACGCTGTCCCCCATCATACGGCGATGGATCCGAACCCTCCGGGGCATCCGAATGGCCTGGCGGTTTCGTTATCGAGCTCGTCGAGGAAGCGGTGCAGCCGTCGAAGCGACCCCGACAGCGATGACACCATCGAGTATCTCAGCGAGGCCAGCAGTGAGGACGGCTTTGAGACTTACCTCAGCCGGAGGACCAAGAGAAGACTGCTCAGAGCCGGATCGTCATCCAGTGAATCCACTGTAAAAACAAGTGGCAACACACCGGCACACACCACCCTCATCCTTCCTGTGTAGCCAACCTACAACATGAGGCGGCTTAACACGCAAGTCGTCTCTGTAGAACTCGAGGCCCTCGTGCCTAGCGAAATCAAAAACGTTCGAGTGAATGCGCGGAAGAACAATGTAGCCGTTGATGTCCACCACGCGGCTGCATTGAAACCACTGCGGGCAATACCCCAGCTCGGAGGATTATCAGTACGTACTTCTATCGCCCTCGGCGGAAACGAGTCCCCTTCCAAAGTAATTTATGATGTTGGCGAGGCTATCACGCGAGATGATGTGCCCAGACTCATGAAGCCGGCAAATGATGGGACCGTAATTCTACGGGTATCACGTCTGGGCAATTCCCGTTGTGCGAAGGTTTTGTTCCAACGCGATAGCCTTCCATCACACGTGAAGGTGGGCCATTTCCGTCATGCAGTACGGCCATTCATTCCAAAGCCACTGCAGTGCCACAAATGTTTGAAACTGGGTCATGTGAGCGGGGCTGCCACAACACGAGATTGTGCTCTCGTTGTGCCTGAGCTCAAAGTGTTGAGTCATGTAATGCACAAGTGCTTAAGTGTGCCAACTGCAACGGGCTTCATGACGCCTCATCTAAGAATTGTCCGCGCTTAAAAAACGAGCGTGCCGTTCTAAAGCAAATGATTCGGGATAGTTCTACGCACCGTGAAGATGCTGCGACAGTTCGAAAAAGACGTTCTCGCCGCAAGAACTCAAGAAAGTGTTTTGCAAAAAGCAACCACATCGACGCGCCCACGGCACCTCCTTCTTAACCTCCTGCCGTAATAGCGAAGGATGTCGGGTGAAGTAAGGAGCCGACGTAAGATTACAAAAGCTTCAACGTATTGAGAGGACCACGACGACAAAGCGCTCTGGGTTCGAAGCCGCGTCAAAGGTCAAATGATGGTAGCGAATTTTCGTATGAAGCGCCGAAAATAGAAACAGAGGCGAATGAAACTCCGCAGTTCATTGAGGGTAGACGGCTTCCGAAAATCGGCAACCACGCGTAGCTTCGTCGGATTCCGAAGGATGCCGGCCTTGGACACTACATGGCCGAGTATGGTCAGATGGCTGCCCTAATGTGGTATTTCTCCAAATTTAATTGCAGATCAGCGCTGGTGAGGCAGGTCAACACTTGGCACCGGCGAGTCAGATATTTGAAGTCAGCCGAGAACATGACGATGCCGGTTAGGTAGCAAAGACACGTACGTCTTCCAGCGCAAGCCACGCAAGACCTTATCCATAACTAGTTTTAATGTTTCGGGGGCATTGCAAAGGCCAAAGGGATGACGTTAAATTCGTATAATTCCTCGGGCGTGAAGAAAGCAGTTGCTTCACGGCCACATTCGGCTAAGGAAATTTGGTAATATCCGGAATGCAGATCTAGTGACGAACATAATTCCGCACCTTGCAGTGAATCGAGAGCGTCATCTACGCGTGGCAGAAGATAGACGTCTTTCTTTGCTACTGCGTTGAGGCGGCGATAATCTACACAGAATCCGATAGAGCCATCTTTCTTTCGAACCAGCACGACCGGGGATGACCAAGGGCTGTGGGACGGCTGTATAATCCCGCGTTCGAGCATGTCGTCCATTTTCTCAGTGATGACTCGACGCACTGTTGCTGACGCGCGATATGGACGCTTTCTCAGGGGTGGATGGGAGTCAGTATCGATGGTATTGTATACATCTAAACAACGCCCGAGGGGAGCCTGGCACGCGTGAAACGACAAATGAAGTTGGTGCCAAAGGTAGAACAGCTGTTCACGAGGCGCAAAATTGAGACCTTAATCGATGGATCTATACAGGAGGTCAGACGGCGGTCGGGATGACCGGGGAACAGGAGTAAGAGAGTCCAGCGATGGAGAAAGAACCGTCTCGCGTTCATCGACGACTTCCAGCAGTTCAGCAGGCTCGACGAGCCCAAGACATTAACCATGAATCAGGGTCACAGGCAACCGCAGGGAGCTGGTAACGAGCATGGTTGTGGTTCTTGAGGTCATCGTGATGACAGCGAAGGGAATCGGCAGTTTCTTGGGGCGAAGGAATCACTCAGATGGAGTAAAGAGCACAGGTACGGCGCGGGTTGGCCGCATGGTGAGGCGCACGAGAGGGAGAAAAGGACGGAGGAGTTTGCATGAAGCTCGACATCATGAGGAAGATGTACTTTGGCCGGATACTCAGGAGACGATTCGGCCGAAGAGGCGTTGGGCAGGGCAGAGAAGGTAACTTCGGCGCGGGCGCAATCGACAATGGTGCACTACTCAGACAGAAAGTCCCGTCCTAGAATTACATCATGCGAGCAAGAGGATAGGATCAGGAATTGAGTTATATACAAGACGTCTTGAATAAAGACTCATGCTGTGCAAGCTTCGAGCGGCTCGACCTGCTGGGTGGTATCAGTGCAAAGAGAAAATCCAGAAAATGGCGTCATAACTTTATATACGCCCATAAATATAGCGCCCATAATTGACACCATAGCCCGGTGTCCACGAGAGCGCACGTTGCCACACCTTCGACAAAAACATCAATAACGTTTTTTTGGTGATATCATAGGCCTTGTAGCGTTCGCAAGTGGAACAGCTCTTGCCCCAGGAAGTGCGCTCAGTAGTTTTCCGCAGTTGAAGGGCTTACGCGACGGCGCATAGGAGAGATGGAACTGCACCGCGGAGAACGGGAACGGCGATAGATGGCAGCCTGGCGGTCGGTGGAGAAGGCAAGAGGCAGTGGGTCAGCGTGCACGCGAAGTTGCTGCGTGGAAGAGCCGTGCGCAGATGGCGGCAAGACGGCAGCAGAGAAAGAAGGACGGCTGCGGCAGTGGTGGACTACATGACCAGCGAAGCCTCAGGCGAAGCAAATTGGCCTGTTGTCGCCAGTACGCCACGGACGACGGTAGTGAGGGACTGCTCGCGCGAAGCGAGGCGACGGTTGTGCCACGCGAGTCCCATACGAGAAAACAGATGGAAGTGATGAAGGCGGCGACACTTGAGTGGCGTCATGGAAAGGGCCCAAAGGGATGGGATGGTGCTCTGGCCAGAACGGTGGCGTACGTAAGAGGGGAGACACAGGCGGCTGAGGCAGCGGTGGCAGGGCATCCACGACTTGGGCTCGGATCTTCTGCTGAAGGGTGGGAGTCAGCGCTGGTGGTGGGTTCCGAACTCAAGGAACGAGCGCCAGTTGACGTGCAACATCTCTGATGAACCGGTGCACATCATGCATGAGCTGCGACCCTCCTGCGGTCGCGGCATCAGCGGACAGGACTTCGGCATGCTATACGGTGCGACGAGTGAGGACGCGTTGCTTGCGGAGCTCTTCGTAGCTCTGGCACAAGCTGATGACAGAGGCCACGGTGTCTGGCTGCTTGGCCACAGGAAATTTTCGTGTTGTCATTCTCGTTAGCAAAAAATGCCAGAATAAAAATTGAATGATACTCTTGGTGGAAAACTACAACAACAGCATATAAATCGTATATCATACTGATCACAAATCAGCCGTAATATAAAAATAGGCAAAATATAAAAAATCAATAAAAAAAAGGTAAAAATCAAAATTATAGAAAGCGTAGATCTTCATTGAAATCAGGCACACAATGCACAGCTCAGTAATCGTTTTCATTAAGAAAAAACACAAAACAAGCATCAAAACCGCATGATAGAGGATAAGGTGCGTGTCAACAATGGGAACACCTTTCGACGCGTAGCGGTAAACATTAAGTTTGGAACGGCTGGAAAGGGGCTGACGTCATGCGAAGCCCTCGTATGAAATGCAAACCGCATAATGTATGATAACGTTGCCTGCAAACAATTCGAAGCATATTCGTTTTTCCCGCGTGCGTTTCCCGGTAAAGATAACGGTTGCGTTTTCGTGTCGTTGTCGTAAGCAAAAAACGTCAGGCTAAAATTGAATGCAAATAGCATATCTTCTTTCAGCGTTCGACAAGAGTGGATGTGCGATACATGGGCTCCGTTGACAATCTTCGATTGCCGAGGATTGAATGAATGAATGAGCTACTTATTTAGACAGGGAGGCTCGAGGCCGTTTGTTGGGGAATTGGGTTGTTAAAGAACGAAAAAGTAGGGATCTATAATACATGAAAGCATGGCATGGGTGGTCTAGCCAAGCTTTACACTGCTTTGTAGAGGACACTTATCTTTGCATATTTGCCAATATCTTCCCAGATACCGTTAACTCCGGCTCTGGTCAATGCACGAAATTCGTCGGCATCGGTAGGAAAACCATGCTTGGTGACGAAGTCGTCGCGTTCCTTGCGGAACTCTGAACAATGTCAAACTAGGTGGTGCAGGTCAGCGCGACACATACAGCCACAGTACCGGCACTTCACAACGTCCATATTGCCCCCTTGATGCCAGCGAGGACCGTGAAGCCATTTACGGATGATGTTTGGCGTGTAGGCGGCATCGGTGATGATCTTATTAATGAAGCTCCGGTCATGCCGTGTGAGAACAGCTGAGTTATATAAGTAACACTGTGGTATAACGGCCGTAATTCGCGCACGGCTCCTCTGTTTGGCACGCTCTACTCTGCACGCTAGGACAGCCAAGTTATTGGTCATATCAGCAGGGAAGTCGGTAACGGCGGGGTATTCTAGCGGAGGAAGGAACGAGACACTCTCCCGAGCCGCGTTGTGAGCGGACTGGTTGCCGTCGTCATCGCTCGTGTGTCCAGGGATCCACGTGAGGCGGATGCGCACGTTGCGTGTTGAGATGGTTCTGATTGTAGAAGTATTCTACTGTACAATTGCGTGGGTCGAGAATGGCTTGTGGAGCTCGCGTACAGCTTCATGTGAATCACAGAGTATTCGGATCTTGCGCGACATGTCAGTGTGTAGCAATTGATTGGCGACGAGAATGTTTTCCACCTGCTGCAGAGCGCCATATATAGCGAGCAGCTCCCCTTCCTTTATGCACCCATCATGTGCACGAATAATACGGCAGCCGTTGAAATTGAGATTCTCACTGATTCGCCATGCCATTTATAAAGCGCTGTCTTTTCTGGATGCATCTACGTATATGTCCTTCTCATCTTGTTCTCTATCAGCGGCCGTGTGTCGAGCTAGGTGCAGCCGTGCCGCAGTATGTGCTCTGGGTGGACCCGTACGTCTGGAGCGGCCGAGGTGTGGAGGAAGCCAGGGCCGCGCCGGCCGGCATACCTAATCAACCAGTGCCGAGAGTTGACAGTCCCAGCGTTCCAAAGCGCGTCTCTGTTTCGTGCAAGTTCTGCGTGTTTCGTGCCGAGTTACAGCTTCCTCAATGATTTTGTGCATGGGAGGAAAGCCACCGCTTCCTCTAGAGCCGTGATGCGCGTATGTCGTAGTAGACCTGTTATGGTACGTAACGTGGCCCTGCGCACACGAGCTAGGTCTTCGTGGATTTTCGTGGTCTATTCGTAGAGAATCTTGCCAACTGCTACCGCGCGAGCCAGTGTCTGACAAGCCTACGGCCTTTCACCACCGTACTTGTTTGACATATGAGTGATGATATGTAGGATAATCTTTCATGTGATGTTGAGGCGTTTATACAAGTACGAGGACTGTTAAAGCTGCTCACGGGCACACCGAGAAGCTTGAGTGTTCCGTTATGAGATGTGAGCACGTGGCCGGATCACAGCAAGACTCCACGGCAAGGGGGACCCTCATAAGCACAAGTGACAAAAAAAAAACAGCTACTGCGGCCAAGAGTGTGTCCCCGTCGGCATCTTTTGTCGATGTTGTGAGTGTGTTGCGCAAAATAAGGAGCTCAAAAATCATGGTATGTCTGACCTTCTTCATGTTTTGTTTGGGGCCTTGCGTTCACATGTTCCAGCGACGGCGCCTGGTAATCTGAAGAACTTTCTACAGCTGGTGCTTTCTTTTGAGTCCCTATTTACCACGTTCGCAGCAAACTTCCTTGCAATCTAAAATGGATGGTGTTCAACCTCGTGGATCTCATATCCACCGAAAAGTGCCGTTTATGTTGCAGTGGAACTGCGCTGGGATTTTAAGTCGGTTAGTGGAACTGAAAGTATTCTTGAAAGAGACTTGTGTTCCAGTATTGGCCCTGTCAGAAGCTGGCCTGCCAAGCGGGAGATGTTTGACTGGATATGTCGCCCATAAAAACTGCAGCATAATGTCATTTCCTGCAGAAAGTGCTGCACTTTACATAAGAGAAATTCCACACGTTTCTGTAAGCGTTGCCAATCTTTGCACGCATGACATTGAGGTAGCGGCTGTGAGAATACCGCTAGGCTCTTGAACTCTTTCTATTGCATCAGTGTACGTGTCTCCGCGGAAGAAGGTAGCATTTGATTTGTTTCTACAGCAGCTCTGCAACCGCTGACCAGCTCTTAGAATCATCTGCGGGGATTTCAACGCCCATCATGCCGTCTGGGGTGACAGGAACACGGATTCCCGTGGACGCAAACTCGTAGAGGTTTTTGACAGTTTGGACCTGTGTGTTGCCAATAACGGAAGCCCCACTTTCTTCCGGCCTCCAGCCTCAGTGACATCTATAGACCTGACACTGCATTCACCTGACGTCAGCGTGAGTTGGTCAACAGCGCCTGACCGCATGGGAAGTGATCACTATCCGATATTTGTGTTTGCTGCCGACTTACGTATGCATACTCCTAAAATTAGCAATGTGGTCAACTGAGACAAGTACAGAGAGCACCTATAACGAGTTTCTGGTGATATTTTTGACAAAATGATTTCTAGTAAGCTAGCAGCAACTACGGCAGTCAAATTACCTGATCATTTTCCGTCCCCGGATTTAAAACTCAGGAACCTTTGCGCAGCGAGAAGGGCGGAGCGCCAACTCGTGCAGAAGAAGGACAACAGGCAACTGAAGACGACCTTCAATAGGCTAAATTCTGCTATTAGACAGCACACGAACAAGCTGCACAGGTCGCAATGAGCCTCATTCTGCGCTAGATTGACTGTGTTCTCACCGATGACGAGAATATCGCGAGTTATTGGCAGCTTTGCTGGAGAATCTCGCCCTTCGAAGCCTTTTGAAGCTCTTGCAATACCCAAGGAAAAACCTATTGTGTGCTTGGCAGACGAAATTGCAGACGCCCTCGTACGCGCTGATTCTGGAACAGATATATATACACCACCTGCTTCCTTCAGGTGTATCATTGACGTCTCGTTCACGCTTCGTGAGCTTCCGACTGCGCTCAGTGGCCTGAGGCGGCGCCGGTGTGCACCAGGTCCCGACGGCATCACCAATGAAATGCTGAATAATCTGCCCTTACCACTCACAAAAAAGTTTCTCAACTTCATCAATCGAGTGTGGGAGACTGGCGATGTTCCTCCGTCATGGAAGGTGGCACATGTAGTTCCAGTACTTAAGCCTGGCAAAGACATGAAAGACCTTGCCTCGTATCGCCCTGTGTCATTGACCTCCAGTGTAGCTAAGTTAATGGAGAAGCTGGTAAATAAACTCTTATCGTGGTGGCTTGAGGACAGCAAGGCACTGCTAACATGTATGACAGGATTCCGCCGAGGTCTTAAAGCCCGAGATAGCGTCTTAGACTTGGTCAGTCACATTGAACACCAGAGAGCTTTCGGCCTTTGCACCTTCGCCATTTTTCTTGACGTTGCGAAAGCTTACGACAGCATGCTTCAGAGCTCAATTCTAAACAGTTTACAAGGCATGGGCATACAGGGCCATATGATGGGATTCATTTACAAATTTATAAGTGATCGCGCTGTTCGTGTACGGTTAGAGAGTACGTTAAGTAGCGAAAGGGTTCTATTACGAGGTGTGCCTCAAGGAAGTGTTCTTCCCCCCCGCTCTTTAACGCCGTAATAGCTGGCCTTCCCGATTCGTTGAAAAAAGTTGCATGCAAGTGCGTATGTCACTTTATGCTGCCGACATCTTTACTTGGATTACTGGCTACCAACACAAGCGATCAGCCCTGATACCTCGACAGGCTCTACTTTCGGCACAAGCTTACCTTCAAGATGTGGGCTTGTCTCTATCAGTGGAAAAATCCGGCTTTGTTCTGTTTCCAGGTGTAGGCAGACGTCAAGCGCGGTTGAAGATAGACCTCGCTCACTCTTGCATCCGTCAATTCAACCACACGCGTTTCCTGGCGTCATTATTGACTCCAGTCTCCAGTGGCGAAAACCTTTAGACGTGATTGTTTCTTCTATATCTTCTCGTCTCAATGTGACCTGTAGAATTGCACGTGAGCAATGGGGAAACCATCCTTTTTCAATGGTAAAACTTCATGAAGCGCTGGTGATCAGTCGCATAATGTATTAATTACCTTTAATTTCTCCCTCGGCATCACAACTTGAACCTCTCGAAGTTGTCCACAGAAAGGGCCTAAGAAGAGCCATTGAAGTTCCCCAGGCGGCTGCGAATAAGGCAGTACTTCATGAGACCCTATCGAAACTTCTTAGCCTTATCGCTTCTCATAGACTACTAATGCATCTTGACCGCCTAGGAAAGAAGGTAGCTCGGCGATCCCTTCTCCAGCTGCTCTGCAAAAGATATGAGTCGAAGGCTTACTTGGCACTCAATACACTTAGTTCTTTAGGTATTAATGTCCAAAGGCAAATGAAACGGTTGAAACCCCCGTGGTCTTTTCCGACCCTCGACTGTCAGGTAACAATTCCCCATGTGAGCGCAAAGCGCAGCTATTTTTTGGCAGCAACGCGTTCGCTTGTACTTGAACACTTGGAAACAGAGTATGCCTTCCATCTTGAAATTTTCACGGATGGTTCTGTGGACAAGGTCAAACAAGCTAGCGCAGCGGCTTTTTACATTCCTTCTTTGGACTGTAAGTGGTCCGTACGCTTTACTGCTGTAGTATCCTCCCCAACGGCTGAAAGTGTTGATTTTGAGACGGCTTTACGGAAGTTAGAGTCTTGTCCGGCTCAACTTGTTGTCATCCTGATTCAAAATCTGCCCTTCAGAGGTTAGAATGTGGATTCCCTACTGACGCCTTGTCTATAATCTCTCTGCGCTTGGTGCGAAATCTGCACAGCAGAGGCTTTACTCTACAATTGCAATGGGTGCCCTCTCACATAAGAGTCAACGGTAATGTGGTGGCAGACAATCTCGCCCATAAAGCTCTCTCAAGGATTCCATCAAAAAAGTACCTCAAGATGAAAAAGTCTCTGCAGGAAGACGGTGCTCGATCACTTCAGTACCCTGCGGAGTGCGTCCCACAAGCTATGTGTCACCAAGGGACAGAGAAGATCTCAGGCTGCCCTTCTACATCGAATTCACACGGCCTCTGCTCGCACTCCTGCATGGATACATAAGACCGGCATAGCACCGTCTCCGCTCTGCTCTTGATGTGGTGTGTGCGAGGATATCGAACATTATATTATGTGCTGCCCAGAGTACAACGCGGAAAGGCATGTGATGTTCGCTTCCTTCAAGAACACAGGAACCCGTCACAGCACAGTTCAGGACATTGTCTACCCGAGTGGAAATCAGACATGCAGAAGGTGGGCTGCACGCTTTCTTTTAACATTTCTGCAGGTCACCAATCTTGTTTTTAAATGCTGACAGCAGGAACGGACTATGGCCTACTGTGATTGAATGTGTGCGTAGATGGTGTTTTCCGGAGTGGACTACGTTATACTGAGAGTGAATGTGAGTATAGATTGTGGCACTACAATGGCCTATGTTCTACTGTGACTGAATATGTGCGTAGATGGTGACCTCTGGAGTGGACTGTGTGGATTGATTGTGTGCATAGATGATGACTGCGGGAGAGAATGTGTGCTATTATAAGAAACTGTGCGCATAGTGGGGTAGATGCGATAGGCTTTAGGACATTGTTAATGTAGTAGGGACGCTACAGCAGAGCAATTTCCGGCAGATAAAGCAAGGCTAACCCCACCTGTAGCATTCAACACCTCAACTGAACTCAAAACAACTAGTAGCAGTCACGCCATTAATGCTGTGAAATTCAGTCTTGTGAGGTGCCAGTTCAAGGCCCAGCTTTGTTAGTGAGGTCTCCAGGCTATGCACCGCTTCCTGCAACTCGACTCGCATGTGATCGACCGACTCAAAATCATTGGCCTTGAACGACTCGGTTACGTCGTCCGCTTAGATCGCGAATCTTGCTGCACTGTCGTGTTCTAGTATTCTTGCTGCCTTCGCCATCGCCAAGTTAAACAGTAAAGGGCCGAGGATTGAGCCCTGCGGAACTCCCCTGCTATTGTAGTATGTGCGAGGGGTCCATTCTTGGGTACCACACTTGAGACGTACGGGTCTACTCTGAAAAAATTTGCGTATCTAGTTCAGCGCTCGTTGACTGGAGTAGGCCTGGGCAAGTTCCGCAAGGATGTCGTTTTGATCGACGTTGCCAAAGCTTTTCTCATTTCCACCGCGAGGACGTAATCAGGCACGGGGTGTCGGGAAGTTCGATTAATGACTCGCGGAAGCAGCCACAGCAATCTTGCGTGCACAAATTGGGGCGAAAGCCAGTTTGCGTAGGGTTGTACCAAGTTGTGGCGTATTAAAGATAATATTGAATCCGATTGTTAATTTGTCGCTCAATCAATTTGCAGATGGTGGAAGTGAGAGAAATTTGTCTGAGGTTGGAAATGATAGAAGAATGTTTTCCAGGCTTTTGTATGGGGTTAACCAGTGTTAGCTCGAGCTGTTCCTGCACATCCCCTGTCTTCCATGAGCTATTTACTGTTTCTAGGAGCTGCGTTTTGGCGGCATCACAAAGATTTCTAAGGATCTCCCAGGTGACGCCGTCGTGCCCTGGGCCCGAGTGGCTCTTTCATTGAGCGAGAGCCGCCGACAGCTCCCCTATTGTGAACGGCTTGTCAAGTTCGGGATCTAGCCTAGACACAGTAACGGGAAGAAGATTATCAGGAGTTTGGTCTGCAGCGTGCTGAAAGAAGGTCCGGATAAATTGCTCCGCTACCGAGGAAATCCGTTTTGTAAGGAGAGTTCTGCAAAAATGAAAGTCCGTTTTTTTTTCTTTTTCCAATCATGCTTCTGTGGAGGGCTCATAGTTTACGGAGCCCTTTTTCTTGCCTCATCTCAGCGCAGACGTGGTGCCAGTTTTCTCCGTCTACGCGAAGAGTGTAGTCACGTAAGGTATTGTAGTGGCGACGAAGTTTTAGAAGATCCTTGTGGCGCTTGCCGCGTGTACGGTAGCGGTCCATGAGGGCAGAGGCACTTTTCCACAGGTTGACTAAGTGGTTGTCGAGATGACTGGTTGTGTTGCTACATTCTTTCTTCTGTTGCCATCGCTTTAGCTGTGCTACCCTCACTGACAAATTGTTGGAAGCTATGTCATTTAAAATGTTGCAACCATTCACGAAAGCGCTGCCAGTCATGTGAGGGCAACGTCCTCTTGGCTCGAAGCGGTTTGTTCTTGACGCGGATGGCAATAGGGAAGTGATCACTGTTCCACGTAGTATTTAAAATTTCCCAGTGTTTTACTGCGCCGGAGGTTGCAAGAGTGAGATCCGGTGTAGTGTCGGTTTGTCTAGCGTGGGGGCCGACACGCGTTGCACATGTGGCTCGTTGCAAAGGCGTAAGTCAGAAAACTCTATGGCTTTTTAAGAGACGACGCTCGATGCAGTCATTCGTGGAGTAACCCCAAAGAACGTTTTTGGCGTTGAAGTCACCAACAACAATAACTGGACTGTGGCGATCGATTGAAATCATTTCTTGAAGCCATTCATATTTGTCTATGTTGAGCTGTGTGGTAAGAGGCCTGTAGTAAACAGGCACCAAAATTATGGGCTTACAGACCGGAGGTCTCACCTTTAAAATGAAGACCTCTCAATATTCATTACTGGCTCCATAAAGGCGGATCTGCGCCGCCTCGCAGTCTGTGCGTAAGAGGTCTGCAGCCTGACTAGTTACAATAACTGAACTGGTGTCTTTTGCTTATGTGCAATAGCAGGATCTGTGACACTCTGTACCCTGAAGGTTTCCACGATCCTCGCGTTTCTGCAAGCAGGATGGCTAACGGTTTGCATGTTCTGATCCGAGATTTTAGGATAGGGCCGTTTTGGTGAAAGCTCCGGCTATTCCACTGTAGAATGGTAGTCTCCCCGAGCCCCATCATGAAGAGGGTTGTTGAGCTTGGGCCGGTCGTTGAGACTAGGCCTTCTTATTGCTTGGAGTTTCACAGTGCTCCTGATTGGGTAGAATTTCAACGTGTGATGCCAAAAACTACATGGGTTGCTCGAGTGTGGCAAACTGGGCCTTGAAGTCTTGTTGGAGGACCGCGATTTCTTTTTGAACCTCACGTGCGGCCTCGTATTTGATTTGCGCTGCTGTTTGTGAGAACTGAGTTGCAGTATACAATGGTGCTTTGCTTTCCGCGTTTATTTGGCTGATGACTCTCTATCTCACTCACAGAAAACACAAACGCATGGCTCGAGGTAAGCCAGTCTCAGTGGCGGGAGTCACAATCCAACCCTAACCTGCGCCACCTATATCCACCCCTTTGAAGGCTCCGCCTCGCCGCGACCGCCTTCCCCCATTACCCAAGCAAGACTGCAAAATTATTCTTCGCCCCAAGAAAGGTCTTCCTCTGAAGAATTTCACCAACCCAGAGATCTCCATTGCAGTTGCCCAAGCCTGCCGCTCCCCCATTAATAGGCGCTCCCACAGGGTGCGCATTGATCAGGGCTCCAACATCACTATCGCCAGCACCTCCTATCTTGATAGAGCAAATCAAGCCCGACAAATGGACAGCCTTACGCTCGCCTCCAAAGCCTACACCGTCTTTGCCTACGTTGCAACCCCAGAGACTGTCTTCAAGGGCATCATTCATGGCCTCAACCAAAACACGTCGGAAACTCTGGAGAAGCTCCATGGTGAAGAAACTCTGTTGGAGAAACTCCATTTTGGAGAAAGTGTCTTTGCTTATGGATGGCCTCAGGACCCCCTTGGACAGGCGTGGAAGTCCTCCGGGCTCGCATGTTGGTCGCCACCAGAACAGCCTTCCTTTATTCAGTACCCGTAATTCTCCGCGGTCGGTCATCTACTACGGAGATGAACTGCCCTGCTACCTATTCAAGCCGACCAAGCAAGTATGTCAAACCTGTCACTACGTGGGCCACCGGTCTGACGTCTGCTCCACACCAATCATCTGTATCTGCCGCATCTGTGGCAATCTCAACCCAACCTTTGGACATCCCTGGACCCCAAGGTTTGCATCCGGCGGGAAATATCACCTTACTGGAGCACAGGAATGCCGCCAACGCCTGGTTAAAAACACGACACGGAAAGTTCAACCCTCAACATTCAAGACTCCACTGGGTCGCCCAAGGTGGTTCAGCTCCCAAAGGGGCTCCAAAGAAAAGCCTCCCCGAAAACAGACCCCCTCCTCAGTGCGCGTGAATACAAGTAAAACACCGGTCAGCAAACCATCCGGGACGGCCAAGGGCCGACAATTGGAAGCACCGGCCTCAAGACCACAGGTGAGCTGGTCAGTTGTTGCCTCCTCTGCGCTAAAAACTCAATCTTCACAAATCACGAAGCTCAAGGCAGAAATATCACGCCTGAACACATAGATCGGTCGAAAAACCACCAAGCACACAACAAAAGCTCCAGAAGACCAGTCGCACAGCCCTTACGTGCCTGCTTCAGCAAACAATTTGACAGCAACCCAACCCCCCCTCCCCTAAACATCCGCGCCCTTCACTCCTGCTCAGTTGGAATACTTGAACCGTATGAAGAACGATGTCTTGATGACCATCCCACAGCAACTCGCACAATACCAACATCAAATGCGGCAACAAACGGCCACCTTCCAGAAACATATCTAGCAACCGCTGGTTACTATGCAACAACTCCGGCAGCAGATGCAGTAGATGTACACCTCCCCCATAACTTGCATGGACAGCCTACCGTGTAAACAAATCCCATCTGCCGAACCCCCTAGTGGGCCCCACCAACGCCGAAGTTGTATCTATTCTCCAATGTATACATCCCGCCCCACTCGCCTAATCACCCCAGACGACATTTGTCTTCAAGAAGTGGGCAAAGGGCTCATCCGCTTACGAAGCTGTTGCACGCTTAAGACTCACCTCATATCCCGGGTAGCCATCCTGGTTTCGGAAACAATCGAAATTATTCCCCGAAAGGCCCGCAAGCAAAGTTCGTTCGTCCTCAATGTGTGCAGTCTCCCTCAACAAAAACACGCTCCGTTTGGCCCCCTGCTTTTGGAATGCGACCACATAGCCCATTGTAATCGTCTCGGCGACTTTAATGCTCCCCACACCGCCTGGGCTTACCGAGTCGATGCAGCCAAGGGGACCACTCTCCTAGATGCCGTGGACGCCGCACACCTTACCTTGATAACTGATCTCTAGTCCCCGCAAGGCTAGGTAATAGTGTCTTCTGTGACACCACTCCGCATCTCACTTTCACTAAGAATGTTAGCCGCCCTGCCTGGACTAACCTAGGGGAAACCCTAGGAAGCGACCATTACACACTCTCAATCAGCATACTGTCCCCACAGCACCGGATGCTCCTCGGTAGCATCAAGAACACCAACTGGGAAGCCTACAAAGTCGCAACTCCACATTCTATCTCTATTACTGTTATCGCAGCATGGGCCCAGGCCCTCTGTGGCGCCCATAAATCGCACACACAAGCCCCCCACCGACCGTTCACAACCCCGCAGTCGACCCCCATCTCCTCCACCTCTGGGAGGCCCGTCATGGCCTGCTCAAGAGATGGCGCCACCACAGCATAACCGCACCCTCAAAAAGCGCATTGCGCAGCTTACCTTACAATCTCAAGATTACGCAACGCAACTATCCACCAAAAAACTGGCATCAGTTTTGCGACTCGCTCCGTGGCATTTAGTACTTACGAAACATGAGCCATATAAATGGTTGTTTTTTGGGGGGGCGGAAAGGAAATGGCGCAGTATCTGTCTCATATATCGTTGGACCCCTGAACCGCGCCGTAAGATAAGGAATAAAGGAGGGAGTGAAAGAATAAAGGAAGAAAGAGGTTAGTGGAGGGCTCCGGAATAATTTCGACCAACTGGGGATGTTTAACGTGCACTGACATCGTACAGCACACGGGCGCCTTAGCGTTTTGCCTGCATAAAAACGCAGCCGCCGCGGTCAGGTTCGAACCTGGGAACTCCAGATCAGTAGCCGAGTGCCTAACCAGTGCGCCACCGCGGCGGATGAAACATGGGCCATACTGCGCAGCCTTCTACATCCTGGAAGAACAAAGGTGGCTACCAACAGAACCATGCAAACAGTGGCCCATCAATTCACCGGCACTGAGCAAGAGCTTATGGACACCCTCCGCTCTAAATATTTCGGCATTCGACAGCCACTTACCTAATCTACTACTTACACCGGCCACAACAACCCGGAACTCGACGCGCCAAACACTTATGAAGAAATCTTTACAGCTGCACGTGCTTGTAGCCGCTCTAGTGGCCCAGGTGCCGACAAAATCACTAACGCTATGCTGCGCAACCCCTCCAATGATTCCCTACAAGCACTTGCCCAATACACCAATGATGAACAGTGGACCGCAAAAAATATCCCCTCATTGGAAACACGCAGATGTTATACTCATCCCTGAACCCAACAAGCCAACCTACCTCTCTGCTCTCAGGCCCATTATGCTCACCTCCTTCTTGCGCAAGCTATACGAGCGAGCCATCCAGACACGGCTGCAAAACTATATATAAGATCTTAATCTCTTTCCCCCTTTTATGCTCGGCCTTCGACCAGGTCTTTCTACGCAAGACGCCTTTGTTCTTAGCAAACACAAAGTCTTCGCGGGGATACCTCCTGACGGACAGCACTTTCTTCTAAAACTTGACATATGGGCGCCTTCCACAACATTTCCCATTCTACAATCCTAGAAAATCCAAATCAAATGCACCGTGAATTTCGCATCTTCCAATATATCTCCACCTTCATCACTGCCCGCACAGCCGCGAAAAGTATAGGATGTACTAGATCGTCTCTCTTCAAAACACTTCAATATAGCCATGGCCTCTCGCCCACACGGTGTCTACACTCACCGACATCGAATATACCATCTATGCGGATGACATCACCATCTGGTCAACCCGAGGATCCCTCGCCGCCAAAGAGCAAGCATTGAAAACAGCCATCGGTGTGGTCAAGCATTTTATTCCGACAAGCGGTATGCAGTGTGCACCGGACAAATCGGAAATTATCCGTATTCGTGGTCCCCGCTATCGCTCCCTCGCCCCAATCATGCTCGATATCCATAACCATCCTATAGAAGAAATATCACTCATACGAGTGCTTGGCCTCTGGGTCCAGCTTCCTAACCAGAGTTTTACTTGAGATTCATGGTCAACAGCACAAAATGACCTTTAGTAGAGCGTAGTCGTTGGCTGACGAGGCGTGGGGACACGTTGCGATACATCGCGAACTCTAAGCGTTACAAGCAGTACAAGTAAGGAGCTTGTTACATCGGCACACGGGTATGCGATACATGGCGATGCACGAGAAACCATGCTAGGAATTTCCGAGGCTACAAACCGACCGCGGTGAACAACGCCACTGGTACTAGCCCTTTTGAGTTATTAAAAATTCATAACAGCATGCTGCGCACATCCAAACAAAAACCGCGTTCTGTTTACAACCACAAGAATTTTTTTATAGTTGCGCAGAACACCACGCACCTGGAGTCAATGTGCAAGTCTCAGCTTCCTAACCAGAGTTTTATGTGAGATTCATGGTCAATTGCACAAAATGGCATTACTAGAGCGTAGTCGTTGGCTAACGAGGTGTCGGAACACGTTGCGACACATCGCGAACTCGAAGCGTTACAAGCAGTACACGTAAGGAGCTTGTTAATCGGCAGACAGGTATAGGACACACGGCGAAGCACGAGAGAACATGCTCGGAATGTCCGAGGCTACAAACCGTCCGTGGTGCACAGAACCACTAGTACTAGCCCTTCTGAGTTATCAAAAATTCATAACAGCATCCTGTGCACATAAAAATACCGTGTTCTGTGAAATCCAGGAGTCCCACAGCTGCAACTGGGGCCGGATCATTTACTGAGACGCAATCGCGCCCCTCCTTACAGCGCGCAAAGATGAAAAGGAGGAAATTCTCAATATTAAAGTAAAAGGGACTCCGCATGTTTCATAAATTGCCCGATGCAATAAATTGCCCAAGATTCGTCGATTTGAGCCGGATTTCTATCTGCTCATTATTTATTGCTTCAAAAAGGAGCCAAACTCTCGAACAAGTAGAAACAAATCGGGCAGTGTTGTCAATTGTCTCCTTTCCTTTTGTTTTCATTATCGCCGTACCTTTTTGTTGTTTCTGTTTTTTCTTGCCACAAAAATAAGGTGCAGAGAGGGAGAAATAAAAAAATTGCTGGTGGTTTAGCTCTGCTTAATCCTGGTCGAAAGCGCAAAGCTTCATCTCCCAGGCTACGTTTGTGGTCGAGCGACTGGCAGTTTCCATAGATAGCCTTTCTGACACACAGAGTAGTAGGCATTTCTTTTGATTTGGTAGACATCTTGCTTTCTTCGAAACGACATTAAAGGCACTCTAACAAGACAGCATATATTTAATATAGCTTCAGTGATATTTACAACTGTATTATTGCTCGTTGTATGCAGAGGTATGGAACCAAATACGGTTATAAAACAATGCGCAAACCCTGCAGATAATTTCATAAAGGCAAATTGAAAAAAACCTTTTTTTCAGGTTAGCAAATGGCGTAATGTGAGACAGGCGTCCTTTTCTTTTCTTAAAACCAACTGTTTTCCTTGGCTTACGATGCAGTTCAGGTGCCCACTGATATATGTGACATAGGCGTCATTTCCTTTCCTTAAAACGAAATTTATTTCACTTTCCTTCTCTTACAGAGCGATTTGGGTGTCCACCGAGATATGTGAGACAGACAGAGGAACTGCAGAACTCTTGTTGCGTTCTATGAATGTATACAGTGCCTTACGATTACGAAGATTTCAAAGATATGTGTATAATTTTTGGTTATACTCCTTCTTGGCTTTTGCAATTGTTCTTTTGAAAGATGCAGCGAATAATTTGTAATTTAACCAATTAGCTGGACTCTGGTTGCAGGATAGGCTCTTCAAGGCCGCTTTCAGGACGATAGGCCTGCTCACATTCTTCTATCCACCAAGGGGATGGCAGTTTATTAGAGGCTGCTGAGGGCGAAGTGAATATTGAGTGGTATACTGCATTTTGCAAAAATGAAACCGTCTTCTGAGCTCTGTCACCCCGGCTTGTCCTAAATATAGAGGCAAGTCAGGTGGACATCAGATTTTTATAAATATCGTGCTTGACAAATTTATGGGTTACACAACTACTTTTGAGCGGAGATAACCTGATAGTGAAAGTTATGTGAAAGTGTTCACTAGATGTAGCCGGATCCTCTGTCAACCAATAAGTCACCTCTAGCCTACTTGCTGACAGTGTTAAGTCAATGGCTGAGCGAGCAACCCTTCGCATAAAGGTTACTTCTCTGGAATTGCAGCAGCGTGCAGCATTTGCAGACAGCCACGACCAGAGAAGCTCGCCGCAGGAATAAGTACGACTTCGCCAGTCACTACAGTGAGAATTAAAATCTCCTGCGATGACTGCACTGTCTGCGTCAGTCACCAAGCTGTCTAAACAGTCTGTCCTGTGTACACCTAAATGAAAATAGAAATTAGCAATTGTAATATGGGCACAATGCGGAAATTAATTTGTTATCGCAAAAAGCTCAAAGTCAGGGGAAGAATTTTCTTAGAGATGGATGCCTGATGACATGTACGTTTAGATAGCATGGTTACCAATCCACCTCCCCTGCCAACATCTCGATCTGAACTGAAAACTCAAAAGTTTCTCATTGAAAATGATTTATATGGTGATAACGACGTTTATTGTAAAAGCACAATATAAGGGTTTTGTTCGGGACTAAGTAATTCTAGATCTGGAAGAGAAGACAATGCGGAGCGGCAATTCTATTCTTACACTTTTATACGTGCCACGATTATTGACCAATTGAAGATGCAGATACCGCCTCTCAAAGGATATCAAAATGGGGGAAAAGTTTGGGTGGTCGTTTTTAGCTTTCATCTGTGAGATCTAGAATTAGATGGTGACGAAGAAGCACTGCGCTTCTGCGTTGGGCATGACATTTCGACATCTGAAGGCACGTTCTCCGGCGACGTCAACGTTCGCCTCTTCTTTCTGGCACTAGAATTTGCAGGCAACCGCGTTTCTCGATCGCCGCCTTCTTGTTCACAGCGCCCTCCACCCATCTGCAACAGTTACCGCGACGCTCTTCCGAGCTTACCCGAGCTTGCTGCCATTGCCTGCTGTTGGCGAGGCGCTCTTCCGAGCTTAACTGAGCAGAGAGGGCGACTTTTTCGCTAGCGAGGCATCTAGTGATAGCTCACTGAAAGAGGAACTGTGGCATCAAAGAGGACTAGCAAAGAACCCCGCTTGGTTTTCACTGCAGAACACAGCCTCAAAGTGAAAAGAAAAACCTCACAAAAAAACAAATAAAACACAGCTGTTCGAACACCCAAGTACCGTGCAGAGCGCCCTCTGAAGTTCGGGCAAGAAATAATCGTAAATACTGAAATGCACTACAATCATCTGCGGGTCCACCTCTCGTTATTTGCTCAGAAGGGCTTGCAACTTGTAAAAACATATCAAGCGCACTCAGGACAACAGACAAGGAAGACCAAACAACACAACCACTTACTGGCAACTGGGCGTTTATTCAAGACACACACAAAAAAAGAGACAAAAACCACAAACAAAAAAAAGCCATCACGCAGGCTCATCAGGATAAGTTCTCATACAGGCGCGTCAAGAAAGCTCCTTTTCATGCAGAACAACCATGGGGTCGGCTACACACGTGTTCTGAGTCTTACGGATGTGATAGGCCTCTGAAACCTCCCTGCTTAGCTGATTAGGGTGTCGAAACAAGATTTTGGTTTCATTAGCAAAAGCTTGAAAACGCTACATTTCCAACAGTTCTTAGCGAGATTAGATGAAGGCGACTTTTTTAAGGACAAAAAATGCTCTTGCAGGCGCACATTAAGGAAGCGGCCCGTTTGACCGATATAAGCCCGGCTACAAGAGAAGGGAATGTGATACACCACTCCTTTTGCACATCTGACCGTGGTTCCCATGGTTCACGGTGCACCGCTTCCTTTCATCTCGGAAGCCGCTGCTAGAGCGCGCAGGAACCTTCCTTCAAACACTACTAACTTCTTGAGTGGCACAGACGAAAACATTAACACCATATCTGTTACCCACGTTTTTTAGTTGATAAAACCGATGAACATATAGAATAACAGCAACATTTTTCTTTTTCTCCTCCTCTAAACCCCTATGAAGTGACGTACGGAAATCTTTTACTTTTTTGAGCACCTTGCTAGAAGCTAGGAACAACACATCCTCTGGAAACTCAGCCAAGCTTACTCTGTTCACCTGCTCACGGAAGCTTTATTTTATTTTGTGAAGGCACGAGTTGAGCAAAGACGATCCTAAGCAGGCGACAGCAATGCCGCTCTCCACAATTTTTGGATGGCTTGACTTAAAATTTAAGAGGTTTCACTGACCTCGGAGAATACAACCAGCACACATTATCCTGCATAAAATGAAGTTTTGTCATGAAACTGCAGGCAATCATTCGTAAGAATTTCTGAGGTAAACTGCAGTCCACATCCATATTATCTATAAATCTTAATAATGTCCCCCGCCCTCCTTGTAAAATCATGTCTGTCAACGAACACCAGATAGTCGTCGACATACCTGAAATACTTTTTTGCAAGACAACTCAGATTCTTTTCAACAAAACGTCAACTCGAGACAAGTAGATATCACTGAGGGCGGGAGCTACTTTGGATCCGATACAAACGCCGATCTTTCGAAGAAACAAATGCCCATTCAAGTCAACAAAGGTAGAAGCCAGATAAAACAATATCAATTCTAAAAACGAAGCAACCGAAATACCACAGGCATTGACAAATCTTTGTTCATGATTATCTTCGGTAAAGCAATCACATACAATTTTGATCAGAGTGTCATGTGGCAGCGAGTAGTACAGGTCCTTAACAAAAATACTGAATGCAGACGCTCCTTTGGGATTGTGATTCCTAAGGTAGTTCACAACAGCCGAAGAGTTCGGCGTCTGGCAAGGGCCCGCTAAGGCACGACCTTTTAATTGCTTTTGCAGGTAGCATGAAACGACATGTTGCCAAGTCGACCGCTCAGTGACAATAGCACGGAAGGGTATGTCGTCCTTATGAGTTCTGGCTGAAAAGAAGACTTCGAGCCTTAGGCCTTCAGCCTTTTTTACGCTAGAGCGCAAATTCTCCTGGTTTAAACGCGACAAAAGTTCCAGAGCATATTCTTTTACCTTTGTAGCTTTGGCTTTAACAGGTCTAAAATTTGCTTCCATTTCCGAATCAGCCTCTTTTAACAAGTGCCCGGGTAACACAATGAACTACCTCTCTTTGTCGGAAACGACTACCCGCTGCTTACTGAATGTCAAAAATCTACCAAAGGCTTCAAGCAACGTTTGCACTTTTTCCAACCTCCACATCTTTTCTTCGCATCTACGCATTCCACAATGCAGCTGGAACGGTCGTCCTCAGGAACTTGCCTCGGAATGGCTTTTGCATTTTAAACCTCTTCCACCTTATGAAGGTTCGGCTGTAGGCAAAACTTCGGTCCGAGTTGCAGCACCTTGCGATGAACATCGGGAAGATGGCCTCCACCTAAGACTAGCACTTTCCCTCCAGGAGGTGAAGTTTTCTTCTTGTCATGCACCCATGGGCGAGCCGCACTTCAGAGAAAGTGGATACGCTTGTCTGCCAGGTCGCACCACTCAATAATGTCTGCGATGGCGCGGAAGATCCCCGCAGGCCACACGCAAGCAATCCTTCTAAAAGCGAGAATGGCGCCACCTTTCTGAAGAAAGGATGTGGCACATCCTGCGGCTATGGCTGTTGAACAGCGGCAGCCAACCACACAAAATTTACAGTTCCAAGGGACACATTTCACGCTTGGCATGCCAGGAGGCCAAGCGCTCCTTGTGCTCACTAAAAGCAATCAGAGCAGCGAGGGTGGCGGGGTTATTAAGAAAAGCATTAACACTTACAAAGGAGCTCAGTGTACTAGAAATGAACTGAAGGAGAACCAATCTTTGAGCTAGTTGGTATTGCATCTTGTAAAAATATATTCAGAACATTTTTGCCGGGAGTCATCTCACAGAATCCTGCGTAGCACAATGCTACGTCGCTAAGCTGCGTATAAGCACCATAATTTCTATTTTTTCGCAGTTTTTGTTTTGCGTGTGTCGGACTGGGTCCTGCACAATGCCTTCTAATTACATAGAGGTTGCAGGCGTGATTGTACATGACCGTACTCTAGGAGAGTGGCACGAGTAGGTTAGGCAGAAGCTGAAGGGTGAGCGTTATGATGCGAACAGCGCGATCGGGGACACGCACAGAGCGACCAAGAATAACGAGGTCATGCAAAGTCGCATTTCTTGCTTTTTATAGTACCCAATGCTCTGTATCGGCAGGTGTTTCTTCAGAGATATTGCTACGCTCAAGATGATGTGAAAGATTCTCCTCCATTTAATCTATCAGCTTCGCAGTGGAGGCTGCAGAAGCTGTCAATGACTCCATTTTTATGTTGCCGCCACAAGAACTCAGCTGTAGTGCCGTCGCCCCGAAGCTATCTTGAAGTCGGCAGCGGCGACTGGGAGTAATTGATTCGTCACTAATGTTCTTGCAACGCGTAAATTTTCACAAAGTGAATGGTATAAAAATATTTTATTTGCCTAATTTTGGTTTTTAGGACGGAAGAATATGTTGTGCGTCCCTCATAGTCTGAGTCAGTTTGGGACATAACACCCTCGCAAACAAAACGAAAAAATATATTGCGCAATTCAAAGCAGTGTACATCGAAAGTGAGCCAAGTTTGTAATTTTCTCAGTTGACGTGGTGTTTAAAATACGGTTTATAAAATGCATGAAGCCGAAAGCTCGTTGAGGAAGCTTTACCGCGTTCCACATTTATAAAATGGCATCGCTGTGTGTGGTACTGTGTCTGAAATTACTTTAACTTGATGAACTGCATTATGAACTCCAGAAACTTCATCGGTACTTCCTGCATTACAAATGCCAGCAAGCTAAAGTTTGTTAACCCATTGCCTTGTAGTTGAATTTTATCATGTAGGTACATAATTTACATCATGCTGTATAATCATCCCGCCCAAGCAACACTCACATATCGTAAGCTCTTTCTAAAATAGAAATCTTTGAAGGCTAAAAGAATCTACTGGGACATATGCACATAGCGATGACATTCTGCAGCCCGAAAAGGAATACGAAATAATATACATATAGGAGCATAAAATTTTTCGCTGACGGAGCAAAATTCAATAGATTTCATTTTTACTGACGCAAGCGTGACGAGAACTCTAAAATGAACAGATCCTTGGAGACCAAATAACCAATTTTAAAAGAACTTTCGCAATCTGGAAATCCTTCCTAGAATTTATCTCGCATTTGCTTCTACAATGAAAAAATGCAAACATACCAAACGAAATACAAGAGATTACAACAAAATTGACACCGCCTTTGAGCTATTCAATGGGCATTCCAAAAGGCCGCGTAAACAAACGTTTTTGGAAAAAAATTTGAAACAGACCCTCGTTGTATTCTTTTTGCGCACACGGGCACATTGGTGCGACTACCGCTTGGGATCGCGGTCATACAAGAAGTAAAAAAACCTGGACAATACTTTTCAGTCAAAGGCTCTTTGGACAGTTGTCAAATTGTGCTTGGCTATTTGGCCTGGACACCGCATTGATACTATCAATAAGAGTGTGTGGAACAACGTTATTGAATTCAACTGTACTCCTGCAAGCTTCTTCATCTGTGGTGGCTTCCTGTTGTTTACAGGGACTGAGGGGGCTTGATTTTCGACAACCGTCCATTGCAGACGAAATGAAAGCGCGCCTGTAATATCATATCTCTGCCTCCACCAAACAAACAGGTTCCAAACAGGTTCTCGTTTCCACCCGGTTCACTGCATCTCACGCGTTCGTTATTCGCTATTCATTGACTGACAACTTTAAACCCGAAAATAGCTGTGTATTCAACAAGTCATCAGTATAATTGGTATAATGAAGGAGACCGGTAATTATATTACAGCTTGTTGATATAAAGTATACAATTACGGGGCTTTATGTAGAACCTTTTTTTTTGTTATACAGAGGCGATGTAATGTACATTTCATGAAATCACTGAAAGCCTAGACTTCGTACAAAAAAGGCACTCAAAGAAACCTAACTGCTGGCATTGTGCGAGAAATTCTATGCACTGTCTTGATATTTTACTACTCTAAATGTGCTACAGTGATAACTACGGTGATACCGGGGTTCTTTTGATGAACCTATTTAGCACGCATTGGAGGGCAACGTGTGATATCGCCGCACATTAGTCGAGAACGCATAAACAGCACTGAACGAAAACCACGCAGATATACTACACATTCGAACATCCTTTAGTTGTAGTAGAGAAATAATACCTATAATTTCTTTTGCTGTATGCTCATCTGTTAGTCTTTTGTAATCGACATCGTACAGAGCAGTGTGCGTTGCACAAGCAGCGCCTCGCTGTTGTCGATTGATCATTGGATTTAGGAAAACCGAGCTGGTTGTTTTGTCAATTTATGACAATTGGCAACAGCAACAATTGCAATGCTGGGTCAAAATTCTGTGCACATCAACGAGTTTAATGTATGAATTTATTTCACGCCATTTCCACTCTTACCAAAATCGATAAAGTAGGCAGGGGGATTCTAACTTTAGAAATTATTTAACTCGAAACATGAGCAGTGAAGCCTATTACATCAGTTAGTTCTGTTTAAAGGAACTTGAGGAGAGATTTTCTTGTCTTTTGTTAGAGATTGGCAGTAAGAAAAACAGCGAGAAAATGTTCAGGAGTAGAAGTACCAGAATTTTCATTCAGACACTGCGATAACCATTAGGTAGACTATAAACACCAGCAGGAATATGGAAATATATTTTCATTCAATCTTCCGCTAACTTTGTAATTCGATTGTTTATGAAATTAAAGTCAAGACTAATCGAATATGCAGCATGGTCAATACTGTCTGCAATCTCCTTGCGCCCGCACAAAAAAAAAGCTGTAGAGTGCTGCCCTTTTTTTGTTCTTTGTGGTCCATGAACTTTTGATAAAAACACCGAACAACAAAAATACAATTCGTTGCCTTGGTGGTCGCAGAAAAGACGCCTTGTCTCATCAAGTTAGCACATCCCATGTAACAGACCTGAAAGTAAGCTTGATTGAGAATTCCACATTAAGCGCAGTCATGACGATCGAAGAGGGCAGCTTTTCTAATAAAGGTCTTTGAGTATATGGATCCTTTCACAAAGGAATGCCGTATAGAAAGCGTCATCGAATTGGAGGCTATAACAAGACCGAAACGATGTATGTCTTGAGTAACATTATTTTACCTTCCTCAAATTCACCAGCTTACATAACTTCGAAAACTGAACACGTCACTGTCCTCGGCTCGAAGCGCAGCCATCACATGATCAGCCTACGCTGACGTTATTCACGAAATGCTCTTCCAGTAATCTTTTATTACACCACAACTTTTGAAGCATTCTTCGTTTTATGCATTTTTAGCGTAGTTTAGCGGTATTTAATGACATGAATGGTGCTGTCAAGTCAAACCTTCTGCGTAGTTTGGCAGTTAAAAACTGGGGCTTTAGCTTCGCTACTGGAAGACAAGACAAAATACATACAAATGGCTTACAGCGTTCAGTGTGTATGTTCAGTGCGTGCATAGAGAAAGGCTTAAATCGCGGATATCTGCCGAAAAAAAATAAGGCGTTGCAGGGATAGAAAGCAGCCATAATTTGTGCATTTCATACCACTTACAAGATAAGCTACGAGTCGTGAAACCAAACTGCGATCAGTACACTGATGCGCACATAAGAAATGAAGCGATTGATGCATTTTAATTCAGAGGCTACAAGCGCAGTAGTGGATATCCTGCTACTGCGCTATCTTATGATACATGCCGAGAACAACAGGTTGGCCCGATTAAGGATTAAAAGAGCGAATGGTGCAGATGGGTTGCAAACTACAGCGATGTGATGTGATTTCAAGAAACATTGCAAGTGCTTTTACGGGGTTATGCATCCTCGGCACAGGCGCTACTTTGTACGGTAATCAATAGTTCCCGTTGTTAACCGCTTTCGGGTAATTATCACCTCATGAATGTTGGCGAAGGAATCTTTCTTCATTGAACTTGAGCAACTAAATCAATTTCAGACATTTATAATAAAATACCAGTGAGCAAGCAAAACTGTCAAGACGTTTACGACTTTGTCCTCAACATAAAGTCAATACTGAATTAGAGATCTCAAAAATAGCGGTCACAATGGGATCAGCACTATGTGCGCAATACACGTAACATTCGCTACACTCGGCAAATAGATTAGTTCACAAGAGCTATACAGGAGATAAAACTTTAAAGCGAAGAATATGGCAAAGATAAAAAAAGTCAACCGCAGTAGATTTTGACGTGTACAGTTACATTTCTACACAGGATGCTTGCGTAGTGACTGCGGCTTTTATTGGAATTTCATTCCAGTGAGAAGATGGCCATTCTTTCTTTATGGCGCTGAAGGTTACGATAGCAGATGGTGCACTGAGACTCCCCGCCACCTCCACTGCTTTCCATGATTTCTTTCTTAATGGCAGCCAATGTTTAAACGTTTGGCACGACTACTTCGCCACAGCAGTGCGGCATGTTCGGGAGGGGCGACTCACTTTTTTCTCGTCTCTACGGAAGAAAAGTTAGTATTGGCGGGAAACTTAGCGCATTGCATATTTTTATTAAATCCCCTGGCACATTTCCTAAGCGCGCATCTTCTTTCGCGGTGAATCTTTAAAGCTAGTTTTGAGAGATTTTAATCATCCTGAGCTACAAAATGATGGAAAGAACAAGCACCGGTTTAGGAAAAAAGGTGTACCTGCGCGGCTTCAGCGTGTCTACTAGTCGCATTATACAAAAAAGGAAAGAACGGAGGTGCGCTACGAGCACGCATTTCCACTATTTCGTTAACCTTACTCAGAAGCTGTTCCACGCGTAGTAGCTATAACAGCACTATTTGTATCTTACAATGTATGTCAAAAAGTGCCAAGTATAAAATCTGGGGAGGCACTGTAGACACAGCCTTCTGCACAAGAACGAAGACCACGTAAGTTTTTCATCCATTGAATTACAGCGCTGACAACTGTGCCTAATCTCGTGCCACCCTGTGCCGCTGAGCGACTTCTTCATGTGGTCAACATACTTTTTTAAATGTTCGACACGATGCCTTTTTCAACGATGGGTAATGCCGTTGCACGAACGAAAGAGAGCATGCAGAATTTCTTTTCCGCTCATATTTCGCTCCCACGAACCGGCTGATGCCGTATGGAGAGATGAGATGCTTCTGGGTATTAATTAGAAGTCCTACGTTGTGCTGAACCTCGGACGCATGCGCTACCGTTTACACAGACCTACATGCGTGCCGGAGCAGTCACGCAAGGTTGGTCCATAGCAGCAACGGAAGGACCGATGCATAGGGACCTGCAGTACACCCCGAACATTGGAGACAACGTGATCTTAAGTTATTGTTAGTTTGGAACATTAGTACCTTTTAGTGGCGAGTCTTGTAATGTACAGCCGGAACTGTGACGTTTAACTTCGAAACACTGTGCAGGTATGCCAGTCCAAATTATTTAGCGTCCACAAGTACCGCTTCCCTGTGCTGGTTATATGTGAGCCCAACATGCCGTCGCCTTTCCGCCTTTCTGGATACGTGCTGCTGTGGTCTCGCACAGAAGACGAAACTAGCAAAGTGTTAGTTTGCATACGCCAAGACATTGCGCACGTCCGCTAAGTTCTACAGCCACACAACACAAACCATTACATCTGTTTGACAGTCACGGTAAAAGGACGGGTCTTTTCGATAATGCGGCGAGTTGGGCGTGTTGGTACATGGTTTTCTGGAAAAGCAGCGCTGAACAGACGAGGACAGAGACGAGGCGACAAGGACGGGTGCCTACATTCCACCTAGAGATGTCATTGATACTTCGTACCTATATTCAGCCATCCAGAGTTGTCCAGCTCCTCATATCATAGTGGGCGATTTTAATGCTCATCACCCTCAGTGGGACAGTGCTGTTATGAATAACAGCATCTAAAATAGATCACCTGATTACGTCCTCTCTCAGTGAGAACACGCGGTATATATGTGCGCCTACGCCAGGGTCTACTACTGACGTGGAATTCGAAAGACTACGCGCAGTCCGTCGGCGCGCCGAAAGGAAATACAGAACCAAATCCACGTATGATCTTGCCCTTTGCCGTCGAGCTCGACGACAAATAAAGCGCCACCTAGCGAGACTAGGGAGACAACGTTGGAGGCAGTTCTGTTCATCGCTGGACCCTCGCAAACCACTGTCGCGTATTTGGCATGTAGCCAGGAGCTTGCGTTCACCCCCGCAGGAACGCTATCCTTTCCATGCCCTGTCTTTTTACCAACGCCGTAATAATGTAGAGGTAGCAGAAGAATTCTGCAAAATGGTTGTGGGCACAACTATGGTACCAACAACCAGTTTGGAGGCTTTTATACCACCTTCACCAGATGACCACTACGACATGCTATTCACGATGCCTGAACTTAAAGCTGCTCTTTCCTCGTGTAGGCGTCCATCTGCACCTGGTCCTGACGGGATTTCGTGCGCGTCCCTCTCTCACCTTGGCATGGAAGGCCGAACTGTGCTGCGCAGTTAGTACAATGATACATGGGCTTCCGGAATCGTTCCAGAACACTGGAAGATCAGCCGCCTTGTTGCACTTTTGAAGCCTGGCAAACCTCCTTATGAGCTTACCTCATACCGGCCAGTTGCACTAGCAAGCTGCGTCGGCAAAGTTATGGAGCGAATGGTGCTGGCGCGGCTCGAATGATTTTTAGAGCAGAATGCTCTCTATCCGGATATGATGACCGGGTTCCGGAGGGGACGTTCTTCGATTGACAGCGTAATCGACTTCATATCGACAGTGGAACATGAAAAACGTAGTCGCCGACTCGTCGCTGCTGTCTTCTTGGACATCAAGGGGGCCTACGATAATGTACTTTATGACGCCATTCTTGATGCCCTTGACGACATTGGCGTTGGCGGCCGGATGTATTCGTGGATTGGGAGCTACCTCAACGGCCGGTCTGTTTACATGTCTACGCCTGATGGGGAGACTACCCGTCATCAGGTTTGCCGCGGAGTTCCTCAAGGAGGAGTTCTTAGCCCAACCCTATTTAACGTGGCGTTGATTGGACTGGTGAATGAACTTCCCACTAACATTCACATCAGTGCCTATGCTGATGATATCTACATCTGGGCGTCGGGTTCGACGCGTCCGCAAATGCGAGCGAGATTACAACGTGCCGTGTCATCTACTTCAAGGTACCTACGGCGTCAGGGTTTGCACTTGGCAGCTGAAAAATGTGCTGTGGTCGCATTCACGCGCAAATCTGTCTGCCACTACCCGGTAACTCTTCATTGCAATACCATACGTCTCCCACCACAGATTTTTGGGCATTATCATTGACCGCGATCTGTCATGGTCGAGGCATATAAACATGCTAAAGAAAATACACTCTTTTTTGCCATGTGCTTCGCTTTGTGGCAGGCATTAAATTGGGCCCAACGGAACGCTTCTTGCTTCGGCTTTACTATACCCTCTTTATTGGCTAGATTCGTTACAGCCTTCCTGTACTCTCTAACATGAGTATTTCCTGCTTGCGGACATTAGACAGTGTGCAAGCACAGGCGTTCAAGATATGCCTCGGATTACCACGTTGTGCCTCGGACAAAGGCACGATTGAGCAATCTCGTGCGTGCCCAATATCGGTCTACCTGTCACACGAACCACTTCGTGTATATTTACGTGCGCTTACACGGCACCGCTGTCACCCGCTGACGAAGATTTTTGATGAGCGACCGGACAGCAGTTTTGCACCCGCATTGCGCTTCCATTGCTCCGAATTGCCATCAGACCATGCCCTGCCGCATCAATTCTTGCAGCCCCCATGGGTAATGGCTCAGCCTTAAGTCTGCCTGCATGTCCCTGGCATAATCAAGAAGTCTGCGATGCCGGTTAGCGGACTGAAGGAACTCGCACTTGCCTACATCTGGTCAGAATACCACAAATGTGTGCACGTCTATACGGATGGGTCTGCGTCTCCAAATGCATCAACAGCAGCTTTCGCAATCCCTGCACAACAGACGACCCGCAGATTCATTTTGGGACACAAGTCTACTTCAACCGCTGCAGAGCTTGTGTGCCTTCGGGAATCAATTCGCCACATCTGCGGAGAACCGCCTCAGGAGTGGTGCATTTTCACCGACTGTAAACCTGCGCTACACATTTTAGGATGCTTCCTACGCCACACAGCCTACCAAGCTCTGGCTTTTGATATCATTAGTCTCGTAGCATTTGCTCAGGGAAACGGCCACCATATAGTGTTTCAGTGGATCCCCGGACACTGCGGACTCGATGGAAATGAGACCGCCGACGCTGAAGCAAGGAGCGCCTTCAGCAGTGGCCTGCGTACAGCTGTACCGTTCTCTATAGTGGACACAACTTGTCTTCTTTCGGAATTGATGAGGAGGGCGACGGCTAGGTACTGGGCCCTGCCAGACACCCGCCACATCCGCCTTAAACGGCTAGATCCAAAGATTACCTTTTCAGTTCCTCGCGGAATACCTCGCCCTATTGCATGCGTTATCCGTAGACTACGTTTAAATGTGGCATTCACGCGCAAATACTTGGACTTAATAGGACAAGCGGACTCCCCGGAATGTAGCACATGTGGCGTGCTAGAGACTATAGAACATGTTTTAGTGGCGTGTCCAGCGTATGCACGTGAAAGACTCATACTCGCATCTGCTCTGACGCCTATGGACACATCGCTCCTCTCTGAGGATTTGATCCTCGGCGCTTGGCCAGATAGTCCGAGAACTGTAAAGGCAACGCGAGCGCTCTCACGCTTTTTGAGCGACACGGACCTTGTCTCGCGTTTATGATGTCAGAAATGTGCCTTGTTTTTTTTTAAGTAGTTTTTCATCTGCCTCATCCCATCATCATCGTCCCCCATCGTGACCTTCTTTTATCTCCTCTTCCCGTCCCCCAGAGCAGAGTAGCAGGCCAGATATTTATTTTTCAGGCCAACCTCTCTGCCTTTCATATCAATAAACCCTCTCTCTCTCTCACACACATACACGAGGCTGGCGCTTAACGAAGAAGGCGACTCCAAGCGCCGAAAGCTCCGAAGCTCGAGCGCCGAACGCTCGGTCCCTCGTGCGTGCTCTGGACTGACCGCTGCCTCTGGGCTGTGCCTGCACTGTACCGCTGGTTGTTCGCGAAGCTGTGCTTTGTAAGACGTTCCTTATTACAAGTGGTGGAGGTGCCAACGATCCCCTCGCCCTGGAGCTTCGCACCCGCGCATTGCCTACCGCCTCTGCAATGCCTGAGACCGTCACCCAAACCTCTTCACAGCTTCCGGGCTGTCTTCTGTTCCGGCGCCGCGCGCCAGCGTTACCCGGCCATCTTCAGCGGCACAGATGACACGGATTTGGAGGATTGGTTGGCATTCCTATGAGAATACAATAAGTGGGACGATACTGTCAAGCTCACAAAGGTTACCTTTTATTTGAGCGACGTAGCCAATCTCTGGTTTCGAAACTACGAGGCTGACATCTCAAGCTGGCCAGCTCTAAAAACCGGTCTAACAGAAGTCTTTGGCCGTCCCGCAGTGCGTATGCTTCGCGCCGAGCAACGCTTGCGAAGTCGGGCGCAGCTAGCATACCGGAGAAAACATCACCGGTTATAAAGATGCCTTCGACCTCTGCAAGCGTGTCAACCTTTCTACAGGCGAGGCCGACAAGATCAGACATAATGTCACGCGTGAATGCGGTGATCACTGAACACAGGAACGCAGGATCCGACGAACGTCTGCACCACAGCTCAAGATCGCTGACACCTCCGCTTCCTCTTCTTCGAGACGGCGCGTGCTTCAGGTCAGCGCTAAGCGAAAATGCGGAATGTACTGTGTCACTGCCCCCCGGAAAAAAAAAGAGCATCGTCCCGATGCGTAGCCGGTGTGTTAAAAAATAAGTTCACCAAGGGAAGTTCACGTGCTGTGCGGCCGTAAGTCCAGCTCTAGCGCTACCGCTCGTAGTAAGGCTTGAGGCGGACAACGTGTAACACCTGAGGGTGCTGGGAGCGCCAAGTCTTCTGAAAGCCGTCAGGAACGACCTCATAGTTCAGGTCTCCAAGTGGCCTGATGACTTTGTAAGGTCCAAAATACCGGCAGATGAGCTTTTCGCTAAGTCCGCGTCGGCGAATAGGAAACCAGACCCACGCACGGTCTCCTGATGAGTACCGAGCATCACGGCGTCGGAGGTTATGGTGTTGGGCATCTCGGCATTGTTGGTCGAGAATCCTCACCCTGGCCAGCTGACGAGACTCTTCAGCGAGTTGCAGGAAGGTGTGAAGATCCGCATTCGGGTCGATGTCGTCCACATGCGGTAACATGGCGTCTAGCATCGTGGTCACGTCGCGGCCGTAAACGAGGCGGAACGGTGGCATGTTTGTCGTTTCCTGAACGGCCGTATTGTATGCAAAGGTGACGTATGGGAGCACTTCGTCCCAAGTTTTGTGCTGAACGTCGACATACATGGAGAGCATGTCACCTAGCGTTTTGTTTAAGCGTTCCGTTAAACCGTTTGTCTGAGGGCGGTAATATGTCGTCCTTCGGTGGTCTGTATGACTGTGGAGTAAAATCTGCTGTAGGAGGTCAGCCATGAAAGCTGTACCCCTGTCGATGATTAGGGTCTCCGGGGCACCGTGACGCAAAACGATCTGATGGATGAAAAATTTTGCAACGTCAAGGGCTGTAGCACTTAGCAGAGCTGTTGTTTCCGCGTATCGGGTCAGATAGTCAGTTGCCACGATGACCCACTTGTTTCCCGAATGAGAAACAGGGAATGGGCCCAGCATGTCCATCCCATCTGCTGGAAAGGCCGCGATGGTGGTGCTATATATAGGCTTCAAGAATCTAGCAGGTTTTGTTGAGGGCACTTTGCGACGCTGACAGCCTCGGAACGTTCTAACGTAGTGTGCAACGTCCGACTGAAGGCGCGGCCAGTAATACTTCTCTTTGTTTCTTGCAAGCGTGCGGGCTACACCCAAATGTCCAGAAGTCGGTTCATCGTGTGAAGGTTGAAGGATTTCGTCCCTTAGGCTCGTCGGTATGAGAATAAGGTATTGCTGATTGTTTGCGGCGAAATTTTTCTTTACGAGGACACCATGGCGAACGCAGATAGATGCTACCGAGCGCTTGAAAGCCTTCGGGACAGTCGGGCGGGTCCCGTTAAGAAACTCAATGAGGTCCCCAAGTTCTGGGTCGGCGTATTGTTTGTCAGCAAGGCTCGTTGCACTGATCGCATTTAAGGTGATGTCGTCGTCGTAGTTTCCGTCCTCCGTTGGGGATTCGACGGGGGCACGCGAGAGGCAATCGGCATCCGAGTGTTTCCGGCCGGACTTGTACGCCACTGTCATGTATTGTTGGAGGCGCAGACTCCGTCTGACAAGGCGGGCTGATGGATCTTTGAGGGTCGAGAGCCAACACAAGGCATGATGGTCCGTAACTACAGTAAAACGTTTTCTATAAAGGTAGGGTCGAAATTTCGACGTCGCCCACACGATCGCTAGACACTCTTTCTCAGTTGGTGAGTAGTTAGCTTCAGCGCAAGACAAAGAGCGGCTGGCGTAAGCGATGACTCGCTCTCGACTGCTGTGGGTTTGAACCAGAATGGCACCCAGGCCTACGTTGCTTGCGTCAGTAGGAAGCTCCGTATCTGCGTTTTCGTTGAAGTGAGCCAGAACTGGAGGTCCTTGCAGGTGGCGTTGAAGAGTTTCAAATGCTTGTGCTTGAGGGGCATCCCACGTGAAAGGCGTGTCTGTCCTTGTCAAACGCGTCAGGGGCTCGGCGATTTGAGCGAAATCTTTCACAAAGCGACGGTAGTAGGCACATAATCCTAGAAAGCGGCGGACTTCCTTTTGGTCCTGCGGTGGACGGAAATTGGCAATAGCTTTGGTTTTGTCCGGGTCCGGTCGAACTCCCTCACAATTGACGACGTGACCCAAGAACTTTAGCTCAGTCTAGGCAAAGCGGCATTTTTTTAACGTTAGCCCAGAAGACTTTATGGCTTCCAGCACAACTTCAAGGCGCCGAAGGTGCTCCTCGAACGTTGGGGCGAACACAACAACGTCATCAAGGTAGACGAGGCATGTCTGCCACTTCAGGTCTGCCAGAACTGTGTCCATCAGCCGTTGGAACGTTGCGGGTGCAGAGCACAAACCAAATGGCATTCCCTTAACCTCATAGAGCCCATCCGGAGTAATAAATGCGGTTTTTCTCGGTCCCGTTCATCTACCTCGATTTGCCAATATCGTTATTTGAGGTCCATGGATGAGAAATATTTTGCATAGCAAAGGCGATCGAGAGCATCGTCGATTCGAGGAAAGGGATAAACATCTTTCTTATTTACTTTGTTTAGGCGACGGTAGTCCACACAAAACCGCAGTGTACCATCTTTCTTCTTTACGAGGACGACAGGTGCCGCCCAGGGACTACGAGAGGGCTTAATGACGTCGTCTCGAAGCATCTCCTTAACTTGAGGGCTGATTGCGGCGCTTTCCGTGGAAGACAGGTGGTAAGGTGACTGTCTGAGAGGGTGCACGGCGTCATCTGTAATTATCCGATGCTTGACCAAGTGTGTTCTGCCGACGCGGGAAGAAGTCTAGAAGGTATCGCCGTAGCGCTGGAGGAGATTTTCTACTTGGCCTCTCTGCTGGGGCGAAAGTGCGGGGTTAATGTCGTACTGGAAGTCGGGAACACCGGTGTGAACTTCTGTTGACGACACCATGGCAAGTCTGGGCGCTCGTCGAATGTCGGCGATACCATGAACGTGGGCCACAGTAGTCCCAAGGCTAAGATGTTGGAGCTCACTGCCAAAATTCGTAAGCAGGACTTCGGTTTCTCCGTTTTCGAGGTAAACGACCCCTCTGGCGACAGCAAGGCAGCGGTCGAAAAGCGTAATTGGTTTGCTTTCGACGACACCTTCAAACTTTCGCAGCGTCTTCGCACCGACAGAGACCACAACGCTCGAACGGGGTGGAATAGTGACGCCATCAAGGATGGAAAGAGCCGCGGGACGTTCGAAAGCACTGTGGATTGCGTTCTCGGTGGAGAACGTCACTGACTTCAATTTAAGGTCAATGACCGCGCCATTTTCTGTCAAAAAATCCATTCCGAAGATTACGTCCTGGGAACACTGGTCGAGTACGACGAAGGTGGCCAGGTACGTGTCCTCTTCGATGGTTAATCGTGATGTGCACGTGCCAGCTGGGGTGATCAAATGACCCCCGGCAGTACGAAGCTGTGGGCCCGTCCAAGGTGTGGTCACCTTTTTCAGAGTCTGCGGCAAAAGGTCCACTGATTACCGAGTAGTCGGCGCCGGTGTCCACAAGTGCGGTGACGTCGGTGCCGTCGATTGAAATGTTCAGATCAGCAGTTGTAGTCGTAGGTGTACGGGAACGTCGCGGAGTCCGCTCACGGCTGCGGTGCGGCATCAGGCGGTTTCGTTGCGGCGAAGAATTGATGCGGCGAGGCGTGTTATCGGTCTGGTGATCGTCGGTGCGTCGTATAAGCGGTCGGTCATGTTTGTGCAGCAGTGGAGGATCTTGGACATGTCGCAGGTGAGCAACCTTGCCCACAAAGGTTGCCGCTTCTAGTTTTCCCGACATGGACTAGGAGACCTTCCACGCGAAATGTCGGCGGAAAAACGTTTCGGAGACAAGAAACGACGTGGAGACGGCGACCGAGGATAGCAGTGTGGTGCTTCGGGTGTCGCGGCCAGGTACTCGCTTATTTCTAGAGGCCATTGACCACGCTGCGCTCGGGGCGCATCGACACGATATCCCTGCAGACCCATACGTCGGTAACGACCGTTGCGGTAGACGTGACCGGGCCCGCCGCAGTGATAGCACAGAGGGCGATAATCGGCGGTACGCCTGACGTCGCTCTTCCGAGGGAGAACCTGAGAAGGGTGAGGTGGGTGTGGTTGGCGGTGAATGTGGCCAGGTGTATCCGGGAGACTTGGAGGCGGCGGTGGACGGCGAACGGCTGCGGCGTATGTCATCATCTGGGGTGTTGTGTTCGGGTGAAGAGAGGCTGGCGGCGTGAGCGCCTGTTGGACCTCTTCACGAATAATGTCCGAAATGGAAGAAACATGCGGCGACTCCGGGGCTGGAAAGAGCTTTTGAAGCTCTTCACGTACGACGGTTCGAATGGTTTCCCGAAGGATGTCGTGGCTAGAAGCATCGACACCGCTGGTAGACATCAGCGACGGCGGACGCTCGTACTGTCTGGATCTCATGTCGAGCATCTTTTCCATCGTAGTGGCTTCGGAAACAAATTCGGCGACCGTTTTGGGCGGGCTTCGAGCTAACCCAGCGAAGATCTGCTCCTTGATGCCCCTCATAAGAACACGCAGCTTCTTCTCTTCGGACATGTTCGGATCAGCCCGGCGGAAGAGCTTCGCCATGTCCTCGGAGTAAACGAGGACGGTCTCCTTTGGTAGTTGGACGCGCGTCTGGAGGAGCAGCTCGGAACGTTCTTTCCTGGGGACAGTGGTAAAAGCCTGCAAAAACTGAGTCCTGAAGGAGCCCCATGTTGTTATTCTCAAACCAAATACGAGCTGCACCCTCCAGTGAAAAAAACACGTGCTGCAGCTTCGAGTCGTCAGCCCACCTGTTGTATTGGGTTATGCGCTCGAACTTCTCGAGCCAGTCCTCCGGGTCCTCACCTGGGAAACCTTGAAAGGTGGGTGGTTCGCGTGGCTGCTGCAGCACGACAGACGGCAAAGGGATGACATCCGGCATGCTGACGGAGGTGTTTGTGGGCACTGATGGTCGCGCTGAGGTCAGTTTCCTGGCGGTCGGACGAGACTGCAGAGGCCCGAACTCTGGTTGCAGTCCTTGCAGCCGCCGGCTACTTTGATGGGTGGGCGTAACTTCGACTCTCAAGGTGTCAAGCGGGCTGGAGTCCCGGCTTGTTGGAGGGGTCCCGAGCATGGGGTGCACTACCCAGCACCTCCACCAAAATGTCACGCGTGAGTGCGCTTATCACTGAACACAGGAACGCAGGATCCGACGAACGTCTGCACCACAGCTCAAGATCGCTGACACCTCCGCTTCCTCTTCATCGAGACGGCGCGTGCTTCAGGTCAGCGCTAAGCGAAAATGCGGATTGCACTGTGTCAATATTATGAAAGGCTTTGAAGATGATGCCTTCCAGATGCTCGTCGCCAAAGATTCCCTGAGTGTCTGCGGTGTCATCAGCTACAGCCAATGCTTCGATGAGCTGCGCAAACAGCGCCTTACTATCCGGCATGCGGCCTTTTATGAGACCACACTTTTTCCAGCTTGGCTCTCCCAGGGGACGGTACTCTGGACCAGCCGTGCAGACACCGTACAGGCCAACCTACCCGGCAGTTAGAACCCCAGCGGCCTGCAACCCCACCTTACCGTTCGGTTGGCCGTTCCTGATCACAACGCAGTCACTCAACCCCTGGCGAACACAAGACAACCGCCCTATTTGCTACGCTTGTGGCGTCGCTGGCCACGTGGCTCGTTTGTGTCGACGACGTGACCACCGTCCCTACGATTATAGGCGTGAGCCAACGTACGACCTTCCGCCGTCGTCCTCGCCTGCTTATCACGAGCCGCCTCCGGATTATTCTTCCCCCAGTTACCATCCCCATTCCCACCGCCCGCCCTCTCCTGGCCGCCGTTCCCATTCTCCGATGCTCCGCTGCCAACCCGCCGTCCACGCAGAAAACTAACGGCCGCAGTTCCGGAGGCAAGAATTGCATCACCAGCGACTCACCCAAGACCGGGTTCTGTGCCTGCATATATTATTACCGTGCTCGTTAAGAGGTCGCCGTCGAAGCACTTGTTGACCCTGGCGCAGCCGTTTCCGTTCTCAGTCACACCCTCTGTCGCAGGCTCAAAAAAGTGGCGACGCCCCTGCTCTCGTTTCTCTCCGCGCCGCCAGCGCTCAGGACATTCGACCCTTAGCCTCCTGCACCGCCCGCCTGCTCATCGAGAACGTTCCCTACACAATCGCGTTCATCGTCCTCGCCCACTACTCTCACGACGTTATCCTTGGTAGGGACTTCCTCTCCTCACATCAAGCCGTTTTTGACTGCATCAGTGCTAAGCTTGGCTTGTCGCCCTACAATGACGCCCCCTTGGACGTACCCGGTGCTGCAGCCGCTACTGTTTGTCATCTCAGAGGACACAGACGTTCCGCCTTTCTCTTCAGTGCTAGTGCCTCTTTCTTGTGCTGCTGTCTCAGATGCAACTGTCCCTTAAAAAATTTTTATTAACGCTCTTTTGAAAGTCTTTATACAAACGTTAATAGAACCTATCAACATGAAATAGGAAGTCTTTCGAATGTCTTTATACTTTGTAGTGACAAGCTATCAACCATCTTCAGACTATTGACCACCGATATCCAAAAGACTCAAGTACATAGAAAGTCTTTATACTTCCTATCATCCCCTTATCGACACTTTCTACATACTCCATATCGGCCACTTACCAGCTATATCTATCAACAATCAGTCTTCCGACAATCGGCCACTGTTATTTAAAAGAATCAAGTACATAGAAAGTCTATATACTTCCTATTATCCCCTTCCCAACTATTTCTATGTACTTCCTACCGACGACTTAATGATGATCTATCAACAACCTATTAACAGTCTTCCGACAATTGGCGACCAATATTCAAAACACTGATGTTCAAGATAGTGTTTATATTCCCTATCATCAATTTATCAACATTGTATATTTTTATCAACTCTTTTAACGCTTCAAAATCATTTTGTGAACAGTGTACCACATACTAGTTTAAAAAATGATGGAAGCAAAATACAAATGAGTACATATATTTATTGCAAGCTCTTAAGTGGTACCTTAAAATGGCTAGTTCTTCACACTCGCATCAAAATTTTTGACGATGTATATGCATGGTGCCTAAAATGAATATTGCCTTCGGGACCGCACAAAAGAAAACTAGAAAAAAAGGAAACACTTCTGGCTGCGGCGTAGTGCGACTCCCAGGAGTTCAAGGAGACCGCTATACCAATCACGTCGAGTGGAGTGAGGTCACGCAGGGCATGGTGGAAATTGACACTCTCTGCAAGCCAGAGCCCCTGATCCTCAATACTCTCTTGCTAGCAGTGATTACAGTGTGTTTTTGACTTCTAAGGCACTCACTTCGAAATTTCTGATGGTGTACCCTAGAAGAAAAGAATGTTTCATAACACGCAGAAACTGTTTAGCAATTTTATGTGCTTTATGCAAAGCCCTCATGCAGCTTTTAGATGAAATGTCATTGCCAGTTGGCATCATTGGAGATGTACTTGGCTTTTTCTTATGAATATAAAATCTATGTTATATAGATGTATATAAATATGCACCTCTCCTGTACAACCCAGAACTATTTTCTTTTGCAGTACGAAGTGTCCATGAGCCACATAACAAACCTTTAAAAGAAACTTTTTAGGTGCACTGGCACACACTGTGTGGTACGGTTGGATAGAAAGCAAATCAAGCCAGATTCTTTTTTAACTTCCTGACAAGGCAAACAGTCTAGAACAGTCCAGGCGGCCAAATAACCCATTGATTAAATGGAAGATGTGAATGCCCTGCTATAACGCATGCTTGAAGCGAAAACTTGAAGAGGAAGGAAAGCCGCTTTGAAGTACAAACCAGATGTGATAAGCTTAACGTGGCTGGACATGAATTTTTGCCCTTGACAGGCATCCCAGCTGCATGCTTATTTTCAGCAGCTGGCTGCACACTTTGACATTAATCTGTGATTGAGATATAGAAGCCGTTGTGTCCCTCTAAGGCACCTTATTTGTTAATATGAGCAAATGAAAGCAATTATATCTGCTGTGGGTGCGTCGAAATCATGAATATTGGTACCTAACAGGACAAGGAAATCATCAACAGATTAAAATAATTGCAGTACTTTGACCCTTTTAATTGACTTCTGAGCCTTGTATTCTTTTGCACTGCTAAGAAGTTATTAATTATAGGTGTTATGCATTTACGTGCAAAAACAAAGGGTCTGCACACTCTCATGCATAGCACCCATGCTTCGCGATCTGATATCAGAAAAGGACAGAATTAAGGTTTAATAGTCAATTAGCAGGCTCAAAGGCACTACAATGCTTTCAATTTGTTGATGACTGTGTAGCATGCCAATGTTCGCAATTTCAAATAAATCATACCACAGAACAAAGATCATCTTGGTAATTATGTACATCTGCTGTGAAATGCCTCAGAATGACGTGATCAGATTTGTGGACTTGTATCGTAGATTAATGCTATATCATACTTGTTGGGATTAAGAGCCATGAAGCATTAAGCTATTGCTTCTGTTTGTGTCATCGCATTCTAAACTGGTTAAACCTGCCGCTGCTTGGACGTGCTGCAACAGCAGACAAGAAATCCTGTATTCACTCCATGCAAGATGGTTGCAGCCACCAAATCAAACACCTTTTGAAGGTAGGATAGCCCAAGCAGCTGCTTGTCTGTAGAATCAAGCATTCTATAGTTTAAAGCTGCAGAGAGCAAGCCAAAACAACAATAATATATTGGCCATACCAATGAAGAGAAAAAGGAAAAGTTAATTGCAGTTCCGTATATTAACCCCTTGCACATAGACTCAAATCAATACGCAATTTAACACACATTAAAGTACTATTCTCAGCTCCCAAAAAGGTAGACAAGATCTGTAAAGAAATGCTCAGCACACTGCACAAGAGGGTACCATAAACCACGACAATCATTTTGTGACGTCTCAACAAGATGCTGTGCACATCACCATACTATCTTGCAGCAAACAATATGTGTGCCACGGGAGATGCTTAAACAAACTCTTGAATGAACACCACAATATGCACGTGGTGAAAGGGCACATCAGTATGCACTGCACAGAGTGGGACAGTTAATCTTCCAATCCCTGCTTCACACAAACAAAAATTAAAAGAAAAACAGCAATAAGGTAATGCGGAAAATCCCTGAAACCACACAAACCAGATGGCTAAAGGATGCATGCATTAGCAACCCCACTTTGGAAATGTGAGCAAAGGAACTGGGATTTTTAGACACTGTTGCTATCATCATCAGATTATTTGCATGTATGTTCGAATGTGATCCAACATGCTTTCTTCCAAGATCCAAGATGCCTGTGCGCTCAATCTGAAAATCTCGCTTGAGCATTATCCCCACAAAAAATATACTATTTAAAACTAATAAAAAGTGGACTTTGTATTAACATTCATGAAGTAACTATTGCTTCAATATGGGAATATGTTCCTTTCATAATGGCAGCACCTACGTGTCAATAGAGAAAAGCAAAAAGAAACCTGAATGGATACCTATGATGGCATTGACCCTCAACGGGTCAAGTGCCTCTTTCAAATCCATGTTCTTGTGGGCGTTCGACTTTCTCCCGAACAGAGATTTCCCGGTATATTCTTCTTGGGTAAACAATGCACGCAATAAACATCTGGCAAATTTTGATCCAGAGCCCTTCGCGTCACCCTTAATCCTGGCCAATGTGCCTTCATCGACTTCCACTCCCTCACCAATGTCAACCTATGAAAGAAAAGAGCAAAAATGTAGAAATGTGTTGTTCTCATTTCATGTTTTTTTCCAAAAATGTCAAGTGAGCCAACCTACTCTCCCTACTCAAAATAGAAATAAATGACTCAGTAACCTCAGTGAAACAGAAATGAGAAGTCTTGTATAGCAGGTTGCATACCGTGTGATAATTTATATCTGAATATCATGAAGAAAACCTCTGGAAACATGCATATGTTCTGCTTATGCAGCAAACTAAAAGGAAGCAGTTCGATGGACAAAATTTGCAAGGGTACTGATGCGGCCTAGTTGGTGTGATATGACAAAAAGAGGAACAATGTCAACACAGGACAAGGTAGAGACAAACGACGCAGGTGTTATGATGTCCATTGACACTGCCTGTCGATGGGCATGACCCTCACCCTGTCAATAAAAATTGCGAGAGGTGAAGCATCCATCAGTATGACCAGCATAGAAAGCAATGTCATGTAAATTGCTGAAAAATCATAGTGCACTCAAGGTGAGTAGTAGCCAGCACTCATGATAATCCTCAAATCGACATTAATGCAACACGTCCCGTATTTAATACAGCACCTGTTCCAGCCGCAAGGCCAACAGGCATGAAAACAATCAAAACATCCATTAATAGCCAGCAAAACTTCACTTCTTTTAGGGGCGTTGTTTCATTGTGTTAGTGACAGATGAAGCAATGTACCAAAAATGTGGACAACATTCCACAAGAGAACTCGCATCCCGACAGAAGCAGGCATATTTGGTCCACATGTTTAATTTAGGCGTTTTTCTTATGCTTTATTTACATGAAGGGATTTAAACATTGTCATACTTTAATTTTTATTTTTTCACTGCTGCATTACAAAGCAGTCAAACTGAAGTTCGAATTACAAAATAAGCCAGAAACCTTTACTCTTTTTGCTGCCCCCACAGATGTGTGCTCTGGACAGGCACTGCTCTCGAGCATCCGTTTTAGGCGCTTCACCATTTTTGCAGAATTTAACACAGGATATAAAAAAGACAGCAAACCTTATCTCACAGTGATTATTCTTGCACACACTAGCCCCAGTGGTATGAAACGATAGACCTACACTAGACCAACACAAATGTCATATCAGAAGAAGTACATGCCAACAGCACCACGTAATGACTCTCAGTTCAAGTCCCATTCAAAAAAGCATAAATGAATTCACTATATCAACCATTATGCTCAGACTGTCGTTGGCCAATTCAAAATTGGTGCAAAAATAGAGCACGTGACTTGAAGATAGGCAGGCAGCACCCTTGAGCCCATGTTATTAATTCTCTCAAAACATCTTTCATTGTGAGTGCAACAGAAAAGAAATTTTCGGCAATGAAGCATCAAGTTGCTTCTGACAGCTCAGTACACATCATAACAGCGCTGCTTAAACCTCTCCTTGGACCATTTCTTAGATAAGCCGATGTAAACAGTGCCACATGCCGGGGGAACTGAGTAAACAATGCCCTCCGTACATTCCATGAAGCAATCCTGATGGTTTATTGTATAACCTAGTGCCTTCTGCAGGTTCCAAGAAAATAACATCTATGCCATCTCGACTACGAATTTTCTTTAGCTGATGTGATAAATTGTGTTATATGGAACAGCAGCCGTTGAGTTGAGTTGTATGCTACAGGTAGGATTAGACTTGCTTATTCTGCTGGCAATTGATCCACCATAGCGTCACTTACATGTTAGTAATGATCTAAAACCTGTCGGATCTGCCCCGCGATGCGCAGAGCCACCTATAATAGTACATATTCCACTCGCGCAGTCACCATCTATGCACACATTCACTCACAGCAGAACATAGTCAACTCCAGAAGTCACCATCAATGCACATATTCAGTCCCAGTAGAACATAGCCCATTGCAGTTTCACCATCCATGCACACATTCACTCACAGAATAATATCGTCCATTCCAGAAGACACCATCTATGCACACATTCAATCACAGTAGACCATAGTTCGTTCCTGCTGTCACCATTTAGAGACAAGATCAGTGACGTGCAGAAATGCTTAAAAACGCGTTCAGCCTCCCTTCCGCATGTCTGGTCTCCACTCAGGTAGACAATGTCCTGAACTGTACTGTGAAGGGCTCCTGTCTTCTTGAAGGAAGCGAACATCACCTAACTTTCCATGTTATACTCTGGGCATTACATAATGTAATGTTCTATAGCCCCGCACGCACCACCTAAAGCACATAGCGGAGATGATGTCATGCCCGTCTTATGCATCCAGGCAGGAGTACGAGCAGAGCCCGTGCGAATTTGGTGTAGTAGAGTGGCCTGGGATCTTCTCAGTCCCTTGGTGACACATGGCTTGTGGGTAGCACTCTATGAGCACAGTTCCTCTGAAGAGTCTTTTTTTCATCTTGAGGTACTTTTTTTGAAATTCTTGACAGAGCTTTATTGGCGAGACTGTCTGCCACCTCATTCCCTCTGACTACTAAGTGAGAGGGCACCCATTGGAAATATATAGAGTAAAGCTTCTGCTGTGCAGATTCTGCACCAAGCGTTCAGAGCTTATAGACAAGGCACAGTAGGAAAACCATGCTCTAACCTCTGAGAGGCAGATTTTGAATCAATTAGGATGACAACAGGTTGAGCCAGACAAGACCCTAACTTCCGTAAAGCCGCCTCAATAGCAACACTTTCGGCCGTTGTGGAGGATACGACAGCAGTAAAGCATATATACCACTTGCAGTCCAAAGAAGGATTGTAATAAGCTGCTGCGCTAGCTTTTTTGACCTTGTCCACGGAACCATCTGTGAAAATTTGAAGCTGGCAGGCATACTCTGTTTCCAAATTTTCAAGTACGAGCGAAAGCGTTGCTGTCAAAGGAGAGCTGCGCTTTGCGCTCACGTTGGCGATTGTGACCTTACAGTCGAGGGTCGGAAAAGACCAGGGGGTTTCGTCCGTTTCCTTTGCCTTCAAACTGTTTCGTCCGTTTCCCTTTGCTTCAAACATTAAGGCCTAAAAACTAAGAGGTGAATTAAGGCGTTAAATGGGAATGGCGTTATGATCGGGAGGGTTATTCTTGTCCAGGCATGATGGCTGCTAAAGGGGATTAACCGGATGACCTGTAAAACTGGGAAAGAAATAGGGCAGAGCAGCAGAAATGATTTCGGTGGTGTGGAGCATGGTGATATAGCAAGCATGGGTGTGAAAGGCTGTATGTCCAGCTCCAACAGGTAGCTTGGTATGACTGGCTGCGTTGACCTAAAAAACTGAGATAAAGGAATTAAGCAGCATGGCGGAACGAAATACCCAGGGGCAAAACAAAAGAAATTGAAGGAAAGAGAGAAAATGGGCATGAGTTCTGAGAAAGCAAGAAATGAAGGGGGAAGGAATGCGGAAGCCAAGGGGAGCCAAAACTAGAGGGATAAATTGAACAAAGAGAGTAGAAAAAAAGTAGGAGAAAAGAAAAATAAAGGCTCTTGAGCAGAGAAAGGACGGGTTGAGGCGGAGGGTAGGTTGAAACAAATGATAAAGTGGAGTCATGGAGCACTGGGAAATGTTCTAACCATGTGCAAGACCTTTTTATAGAATTACACTAGCGCGGGAGCCTACCTTAGAGGTTCTAAGTTTCCCCTGGATATGTTGATACCTCTTGGCTGTAAGGTTTCAAATTTGTGGATTAGGAATGCCTCTCTGTATTTTCCGCCCCTTGAAGATTTGAAGCCTTACTTTTGAATAAGAAGCTGAAAGTTCACCGAAGTGAGCACGTTTATTAAAATGTTCCGACACTGCCTTCTGTACCCTTGCTGTGTCACCTCGATGACCATTTAGTCTGGTGGTCACTGATTGCCTGGTTTCTTTGATACATTGTTACGACAGGAGCACTGAATCAGGTAGATATCCTGCAGCTACATCGTCTAATATTATGTCATCTAATGCTATCTACATTTTTCAATGCTCCTCTTGTCAGACACAATATATATATAACCAATGAGCGCCAGACTAAATGGTCATTGAGCTGACACAGCAAGGAACATACAGAACGCAGTGTTGGAACATTTTAATGAGCGTGGTCAGAACTTCGATGAACTTAGCTGCTCATTCGTTAGTAAGACTCCAAATATGCAAGGAATAGAAACACAGAGGCATTCCTAATCCACAAATTCAAAACCTTCCAGCCAGCAGATATAAACATATGCCAAGGAAACTTAGATCTCTCAAGTACATTCTGTCACTGGCGTAATTCTTTGAGAAGGTCGTGCATATGGTGAGAGCAGTTCCCAGTTCTTCATAATACTGCTTTATTGTTTCTTTCGCTCTACCCTTCCAAGCCGACCCGTCCTTCCCCCCTCAATCACATTTTCTTTTCCTCTACTTTTTTCTTCCCTCTTTGTTCAATTTATCTTTCTACTTTTACCTTATACCTGCACCCCTTGCTACCATTTCTCAGGGACTCTTGGCTTCCACATTCCTCCCCCCCCCCCCCCGCTTCCTTTTGCGCTTTCTCTGAACTTACCCTCATTTTTCCCTTTTGTTTCAGCTTCTTTTTTTTTGCTCCCCAGTATTTCATTCTGCCATGCTGCTTAATTCCTTTATGCGAGTGTTTCAGGTCAGCGCAGCTAGTTATACCAAGCCACCTGTAGCAGCTGGACCCACAGCCTTTCAAGCCCATATTCTCTCCCCGCTCCACACCCAAGGATTCCTTTCTGCGCTCGTCCTGTCGTCAGTGTTTTTTCTTCTCGTGTCCCTGTCTGTTTCAGCGCTGGTCTTGTTCGAATCGTCAGTGTTACCATTTTGCGCTCTCATGTCTTTCACAAACATAAGCTCTTTGCAGAAGAGCGATACTAGTATCGGCAGACGTCAAAAAACAGGCAAATCATGTTAAATAATTAGTAAAATGATTAACTAAAATCTAATGTTAACTTTTTAACAATTACCAATAGGCACCTGACTGTAATTAGTGATTTGTAGTCGGCCATTAGTTATAGCCATATCAGGTTTTAGAATTTTGGAAACGCGATTACACTTGCCGCATGTGGCTCCACTATTTAGGGCCATTTTTTTCACAGCACGTGCGTGTGGGAAGGCTCAAAGCAACATCAATCAAATCAAGACACTCTGGGATGCACGTACCACGCAACAATCTCAGTCCCGCCCGTGCTTTTGTGCTCCCGGCTTCTAACCACTAAACTGCTCCAGTGAGGGCGGGGCAGAGAATGTCATGTTGTACATGCATCGAGTGTAGCGATTTGATTGACATATGGGCCGCCTTCCTAGTTTTTACCCGAACTTGGGGATAGCGGCGCCACCGAATCCTACTTAAGTCACAGACTGGTGTTTGTCCACAAGAAGTAATTAGGTATGCTGTCTCTTAATGGAAAAGGTCTCACTCTTGGGTTTTGGGGAAAATTTAGAGCAGCGGAGGGCGTGTTTGCTGTTCCCGCCCCCTCATTTAGGTGCTGCTGCTGATGCACTAAAAGTTAAATGTTTGAGCTTGAATAACATAGTTTTAAATAAAATAATGCAGCATGTCCTTTCGTATACTTTTTTGCCTTCTTCTAGAGGCTTGTTTCAGGAGTGTTAAGAAAAATTGGAGATGGGTTTTTTTTTTCCTTTGATTTTTGAAAAACACTACTATATTCAAAAATGGCAGATTTAGAGCAATATTTCTTGCACTTCTCTGCACTACATAACAAGGAAAGTCAGTACACTCTTTTAGCAGCTCAATGCATATTTATTGTGCAAATTTGAAAGAGATGTGTTTTAATGGAGAAAAAAATTCTTGAAAATAGCCTTGCTTGATACTTGTGTCGTCGTCGAAATTTTTGCCAGTAAGCGACAACTTCTTCAAAATGGAGGAAATAAGCCTGCCATATACCTTTTCCCTTGCACATTTAGCACGAAAAATATATCCATCAAAACTTTCATACCTAGATTCTTACGTATGGCAAATTTGAGAAATTGAGCTGTGGTTGAAAATGCTGCCTTTGCCACGACATCATTTATAATTTCCGTCTCCTCAAATATTAGCATTTTCACAAAACACAATTCACTTTTGGCCTACTGAGTAATGTGTGCCTAATATAGAAAATAATCTAGGAACTTCAAAATTTGAAATATTTATGTAGTTTTATCTCGCGGAATCAATCATTCAACTGCTATTTATAGCCTTATAGATTAAAAAACATACGATCCAGTCAGAACATCAGCAGTCATATGGGAATTGCATAACAAGGGTGTTGTAGAAGCATATGTAAAGGTGTTGGAAAATTTTATAAGGACTGCACAGCGACCATAACCTTGAACAAAGAAAGTGATAAAGTTTAGCCAGAGAGAGTGTCAGGCATGGAGACACGACCTCTCCCCTACTACTCACTGCGTGCTTACAGGAGGTACTCTGGGAGAATACCTTAAAAAACTCCTAATTGGTGATGATATCGCCCTGCTAAGTAACTCAATCAGGGAACAAGCTTTAGAAGATGAGTAAGGACCTAAACAAAAAAAAGCAGTATGATGGGTCTAATTGATATGAAGAAAGCTAAAGCTTTGTTCAAAAGTCTGGGAGAACAACAGTTTGTCATAGGTCACGAAGGAAATGGTAAGGAAACATAGCTACTTAGGGCAGGTAGTGACTGCAGATCTGGACAGTGAGAGAGAAATAGCCAAAGCAATAAAATGGGGTGGAGTGGATTAGGCCGGTACACTGTGTCATGAATACTAACAACTTGCTAGTACCGCTAAAGATGAAATTATACAATGCGCATAGCCTGCCAGCACTCATCTATATGAAAAAAACTTTGAAGGTTGAAATAGCCGAGTGAGCTATGGAAAGGAAAATGATACGAAGCCAAAGGAAAAGAGCAGAGTGGTTCAGGGAACAAGCATGAAATATTTATATCCTAGCTGAAATCAATAAAAAGAATGAGCACAGGCAAAGTGTGTAACATGAAGGAAAAATACTGATGGTCACGTAGGGTAATACAACAGGTTCTAAGAGAAGGCCAACGTATCAGGAGGTGGCAGAGATGAAGTGGGTGGATGAAATTGTGAGGTTTGTAGGGGCTAAAGTGACAGCAGTAAGTCTAGGACTCCACTAAATTTAGCCACTGGGAAAGTGTGTCCTCTAGTGGATGTAGTACGGCTGATGATGAATCAGCAGAACGTCTGCAGAAGCACAGGAACTGTGATTTGACTGTGATGTTCAGCACTGTCATATAAACGCATATTACCTCTTCTGTTCTCGTCGCACCATCTCTTCATAGTCTCCTTACCTAACAAGGCTCTACCATTCGCTCTCGCCCAACCATATGCTAGCCTTCCCGGTTTGCTCAGTTGGAAAAGCAACGTACTGCTCTGGTGCAGCAGTGGTCCCAGGTTTGAACCCTGGGACAAATTTTCCTTTAACTACGAAGTTTCTGAGAAAGTTGTACAGCTTTCCTCTGTAGCCATATGGCTGCGTGTGGGTGGATAGCAATGAGTAATTACACCCTTATTACAAATCTACTCCACCTTGGGCCAACATTTGGCTAAACATTTGGCTAACAAGGCCCCCACAGCTAATGCCACCTATACAAGGCAAACCGAACGCAATTCTGAAAAAACGTCAGTTTTTTTTTCCATTCACAACTGGGCAAGTCCATGTCATCAGTCTCCCCCGCAGCAAATAGACGTAACAAGGTCTAAGACGTATAAAATGTGGAATGTTTGCAAGAAGAAACAAGGTTCACGCTTATACAAGTATACCATCACAATCAAGAATGAGGTATGATATAATTGTGCAGAAATCTTTTTAAGGGAAGTTATGATTTCAAACACATTAATAATGTTTTCCAGTTAAATAATTGTAAACAACAGAATAAGTGATAAGAGTCAAGAAGTCTCAACTATCTATGCTGACAGATTTATTTACTTCCTTTTGTATCAGGCAGATCGCTTTCACATGCCAGAGGAGATATTTATAATTATGTCAAAGTAAAAACAGCAAAAAATTGGAGGCACAAAAGCTGCAAGTGCCCAGCAATTATTTCAACGTACAACATGTGATATGAAAAAAATAAGCAGTTCAGTAGAAAATGTCACTGTGTGAGAGGTGACACATGTAACATTTCTGTCGCACTAATTCAATTCTTAAAGTTCCGAAGTTGAAGTCCAGGAATTTTCCTCAGAAACAGAAATGAAAACAGTCGTTACCTGTTGTTCACTTCCAACACCTGGAGAATCTTCATTTGCTTTAGCTGCATCTGCTAAGAGTGTTCGTTTCCTCTCCATTGATGGACGGCTCCCTGGAATATGCCTAACATCAGGTGAGGGCCCATGCTACAAATAAATATTGTACTAACTAGCATAGAACGGTGCAGACACGGGATATTGGAATTAGATGACCAGCAGCTGATGAGTAACTATGTTTTGTTTTGTGGACAGTAGACATACGCGGACAACCCTAGGCAACTGAAACTCAGTGCTGTTGAGGGTTGTGCAGCCTAAATAGTCTGCAGTAGTTTTTCATTCTGCATTGTTAGTTAATTGGTTAAGGCTAACTGGCAAGCGTTTTAAATATTTGCGTCAGGAAAAAAAGTGCAAATCCTAAAAAAACTGATTTCAATGTTTGCACCAAAGTACTATTTCTTTCTTTATCAGCCCTAAAATAAGCTCATGAAATTCATAATCTAAAATCCAAGATTCAAGATATGTGCGGGTTTAATGTCCCAAAGCGATTCAGGTTATGACGGACGCCATAGTGAAGGCCTCCGAAATTTCAACCACCTGGGGTTCTTCAACATGCGCTGTCATCGCACAGTACACCAGACTCTAGAACTTCGCCTCCATCAAAATTTGACCACTGCGGCCGAGATCGACTTAACCCGCATCTGTCTGGTCAGCAGCTGAGCACCATAACCAAGGAGCCACTGTGGCGGCTCAAAATATGAAAAATATTGTCATATGACAATGCAGTGTTGCAGGCCTATATATATCCGCACTGTGCACAAATAAAAATCAGTTGCTCATACGCCCCTTTGTGCCTTTCTTGTGTCCCGCTTGGAGCTCCTTTATGCAAGTTAGTGTGAAGCAGCCGACCCAACAAGGTATCTTAACACTATTCTATGCTACAAAACATGAACTATCGAACAGCAGCAATTGCATAATTCGGATATTTAGGCACAACGACATAATTTACATGCTAACAATGTTAACTGCATGCATTAAAAAGCAGCTAGCCATTTCTACTTGGTGTGGTTCTCATTTTGTGTCTTCACGAAACATTCATTCACTAAATGCATGCTTAACACTGTGTCAACATCACTGGGCTGTTCACAGCAGTGCACTACATTTATATCACGAAAGTCAAGGAATACGATGATACACAACAAGGAGGCTGCGGCTACACCACAGGTACAGTCATGGACAAAAGTTTACAGAGTGTGGATTCGAGTAAAATAGTTTCTTCCTGTGCTGCCTCGCTAACAAATAAATTGATATTTGTTCCAGCGGATGGAGCACTTATGAGCACATACTTTCTAGGCTTTTATTGACCTGCAGTGCCCAACCACACAGAAAGAATTTTTTTTCCGCGAGCCTACAGCCTGCAAACGTTTGACCATGACTGCATGTACATGTGCACAACTAGTAAAAGGGCTCAAAAACAAAATAAAATAAAGATATGCCCCGCCTGTTGCCATAAAGAGCTTGAGGTAGCCACAAGAACAAAGAACATAAAAAAGTGTTGCTTTTATTAATATTGCGACTGCTGGCTTTTTATTTTGTTGAGTACTGGCAATATAATTAAGTGCCAAAAGAAAGTTTTAGGAATATCAAGGTTGAAGCCTCACAGGGAACTTTATATGCTGTAAATGAAGTTTGTGAAGAGGCAATCGTGCCTATTTCTGCTTTGTTTATGCATTAAAAATTCCAGCCCAAGTCAGTTGCACAATCGCACGTAGTTCGAGCGAGTGGACGATACAACGACTCTAGAACCGACTCCATTCATCTTTTGTATTTCCCGCCCTATGTCATTGGGAGGCCCCTCACGAATCCGGCCCCGGAAAGTGCATATCGGCGCTCCTACGGCCGCAGGGCAGTGCGCGCCCCCGTGAGCGAACTGCGCTGAACCTCTGCGTATACTTCGAACAGACGGGGCCTGCTCCACGCAAGGTAGCTAAGAGCAGCGACAGAACGCTCCACGCATATGCTACAGGTGGGCACCCCTATGTGTACAGTGTGCCGCGCGTTTTTGTTTTGTTTTTGCCTCCCGTGACAGGACACGGCACGCGCGCGCGGCATGTAAACATTTACATTTACATTGAGCGGCCAGCGCGCGCTCCGGCCAAGTGAGAAAATGTGTGTGCGTTGGTGCTCCCGCGGAATATTTAGACTGGCGCAGGATAACCAGTCAGTGCCGACGTTAAAGGAGTATAGACACTTACCCTTTGGGTGCGCGTTTTCTTGTGAGTAACGATGCGTGAAGCATTAATATACATGGTTTACCACCAGGTATTCTCCTAGGACCGGCAAATAATCTACAATCGCATTTCGTTCTCCTGCTGTTTCGGTTTCAAAAGCCGAATGAGGACTGTGCCGTCAACGTTTGCTTACATATGTGACGTGAGACATAAAAAAAACTGTAATACAATCGCTGCTTCCACATTCGTTATCCTTCCGGCACTTGAAGAAGGCTGGCTTCAGCACATGCACGAAACTAAAACGATGAAGCAGCGATTATATGTACTAGTACATTTTTCCATGCATCACGTGATCCAAAAGTAATTTAGCGTCACAGCCATCATTCGGCTGTTGAAACCGAAACAGTATGACAGCAAAAAATTGATTTTAAATTATTTAGCGGTCGCAGGCGAATACCACATGGCGATTCCTGCGTAGTAGCGACTTCCGCATTACTGTAGAGAAGAAAACATGCTACCAAAATTACGTGTCTTGAACTCTAACGGCATACGTACCGATTACAGTACCACATGAGCGGCGCGCAGCCCATGCATAATCCTCCCTTGGTGCTCATACATTCGGCCGAGGTGCGCGTGAATTAAAACAAGTATACAGTGCATGACAAGGCGCATCTGATTTGCAACACTGCGCACGCAACATGGCTGCATGCCCTGGAGCACTTCTTCGATCTGTATGTATTTAATATGCGTCTGTTTTACGGAGAGCCAGTAACAGTCGAAGCACGTAAAACAATGATCTCAAAAACATACAAAAGCACGGTCATGCAAACCAGCTAAGAGCGTCAAGGACGGTTTTGTGAAGAACGGGCAATCGTACTCACCCACGGCTAGTATTTTGGCGGGAGCGGGAGTTTCTCCCGCCTTCCACACCACATCCACAGCGACGTCGTGCAGTCTTCGCAGCGCGCCGAGAGGATCTTTGGACAGCTGTATTCCTATAGCCGGGTCGGTAATGTGCCTCAGAGGATAAACATCCCATGAGTTTTCGTTGGACCATTTAACCAAAACGTGCAACATCGCACCGTTTACAAGTTCGCACCTTCACCCTCCGCAACTACCAGATTATTTTACCCTCGCATACAGGCTGCCCGAGCCGGAGCGCTCGTATACTCTCAACACCAGTCGCCATCTGTCGGCGCCCGTGGTCGGTGCACGTGCCGGCGGCGCGTAGGATGCGTGTTTACGTGTTCTTCGCTTCCGTCGCTGATGCGCTCTGTCACCTAACGTATGTGGGTGTGTGCGTGCATCACTACTCACATTTTCTCAGGCCGTTCTACGGTTATCTGACACACATTGTTACACTCATATCCGAGGGTTGTCGACCAGGTAGGGTGCGGATTGGAAACGGGTACATTTCTGCGCACATTTCTGCACATTTCTGCGCTGGCGTGTCGTTTGTTGCGGTCTTTTACGTACGCTACCCTCTATGAAAATTTTATGCATCAGAATGTATATTTATTAATTCGACTCGATAGTGCAGTGATGTGCAAGCGGTAACCGGATCGGCCAGCTGCAGACCGAAGGTTGTCCAGGCGAAGCGCGTGTTTTCAATCATCAGTAGCTCTACGACATCCGTGCGCTGAGCTTGCTATTGTTCCCGTTAGATATATTTCGTGCGCGGGAATGTAAGCACGACCGCTATCAATTTAAATTTCTCTTTCCGCATGTATCTCATAGGGATTGGCGGGGTAAAGGGCTGACCGTAATATTTCTCTGCTATTGGTACCTGCCTGAATCACAGCATTATGTGCACGCTTTTATTACATTCTATGACACTTGGCCTAGCGGCTGTCACACGCGCCGAGAGAAACATTCTCTCCTCAGTAGGCATTTAGCAAGCCAGGGGAGGAAATAAGTGCATGGTTGCTTGGTTTGTTGGAAGCACAGGTGGGTCCCCTCAGAGATGTTATGTCATGGCGCCAAAGGGCCGATAGGCTGACGGCCTAGGCCTCTACTGGCTGGATCCCAGCACGTACTTCCGGTGTCTGAAAAACCGCGAAAAGCACTCGAAGGCTAGTAGCTGGCAGGTCCGAAACGGACCCTTAAAATCGTGGAGGAGCCTGAGGTGGCTGACCCCGGGTTAGGTTTTCCTGTCTCCGGCGGTCGGAGCCCGTTGCGTTTGTGGATGATCGGGCATCCCGTGAGTGGAACCGCACCAATGGGCATTCTCGATGCTCTCTCCCTATCCTTGCCAGGCAGGCCAGCAATGGAGTCGAGACAAATAAAGGATCAGAGCCAATACTCGCTGCCCCATTCCCATCCCAAATCATCAGGGGAGTCTTCCCGGGCCCGCCACGCCGGCTGTGGGTCACTATGTACCTTTTACCCCCACCCCTCATTTTTTTCCCTTTTCCCCACCTACGGGTGGCAAAAATGTACTATTGCTTTTGGGCCTTTTCATTTAAGATTCGAATAAGCCTGTTATACTTCAGTGGTGCAGGCAAGGGCTTGATGTTTTTCATTCTTTTTAGGTTGCCCCCACCCTAATATTTGTGCACATAATGCTTGATACTGAACAAAAAATTTTCTCTGTGGTGGAGCGCCAAGACGACAGCGATATAAGCGCGAGCGCGTGCTAAGCGCCGGCACAATTAAGGTGAATACTAAATCTCATGATTAACATATCAATTTTATCCTTTAGATAACGTAAAGACTTCGATCCTGCTCTACCACCACGCTGTCGAAGTATGCTGGACGACGTTTTTTTAGCGGCCGCAGGGCAGTAATTCAAGGCTATGTGCAGGCGCCATAGAGGTTCTTACTATTAACTAGAGGGAAAGCTGGCGCCCGCCTATGGGAGTTTGCATGGAGCTTCCTCGAGACCACCTGAGACACCATGGGCGCTCCAAGCATCATGGGGCGGAGAGCTACCGACTGCAGAACCACAAATTTGGCCAAAAAATAATGCAAAAACAAACGTTCGATAATCAAGAATGCCCTAGCTTTCAATAACATGTCTATAAATGGCAACAAACAAGCAGAAAAGCATGTAAATATAAAATATGCCAAAAATAAGCGATGGCTTGCTCTCCTATTGGCCAAGTATTGCAGACAACAAAATCCATTATTTCGTGCTTAACACTCACTTAAAAAGAAATATGTCTGTGAAAAAATTTTTGTCGCTCCAACATTTTAAGAAGTTTTTTAATGGCACTTCCGCAACCAAAAACCTTTTATTGGCGTTGTTGCTGCTGCGTTTTCGCTACTATGGCTTTTGCGCACTACGTTTGCGCCAAACTCGTCTGCGCCGTGCACGGAACGGAACATCTCAGTAACGCTAATCTTTGTTCCTGAATAAAAAACGACTGTCCCGCACCGGCTTGAGAACATGCCGGATACGGCTTGGTTTGTTTTGTTTTCGTTTCCGTAACCGACGTACAAGTACCACACATAACACATTTCTTCTTATAAAACATTAGCCCCGCAAGCGCCCCAGTGAAAAGCTTACGCGCATTTCAGTTACTGTATGCTCTATATTGCCACGACCAAGTTGAGAGCAGTAGAAGTATTTGTGTTAGCCGTTTTATGAAACCGAAAATGCAACTGTCATATGGCCGCTTTTTCGCTACATGTTGCGCGGGCGTGCGTCAACACATTAGGAAGGTAGTCCAGACTAAGGGCGTCACCTGGGGGACTTCATTTCCAATCAGTAAAAATATTTTTACTGCTACTTAGTCTAAGTAGCTCCATGCAGACGAAAGCATCTCCAGACGAGGGATGCCCCTCCATGTACATGCTCACCGCCAACGCGCGTACGTATCTCGTCGCGGATCAGTACTATATATGGTTTGGACTTTGCTCGGAAGCGTGCGCTCTCCGCGCGCTGTTTGTGCGAAGAATGAGCGCCGCTGCAGTTTTTTTTATTTTTTAAAATTGGTTTTTGGGGAAAGCAAATGGCGCAGTATCTATCTCACATATCGGCGGAGGCAATTTCCACTTCTCCGAACAACCACTATATCTCCGATCGCTCCATACCCGGGACGGCGTCTCCGGGCTGTCCCTCCCCTGCTGGCGCTCGAGCGACAGCGCGTGTAGACGGGACGCTGAGGAGCCACCGAACGCTTGCCTTGTGTCTTTATGGTTGCCGCGCGTGTAGGCTGGTCGCCAGTTCCTCCCGGTCCACGCGAAACGCGACATCCGCGGACATGCCGAAAAGGAAGAAGTAAAAGCGATATCTTTACGATACAACTAGTGATGTGCCGGTGCGGACAAGGCATAGGCAAAAATGCGAGGAAGCGGAAAGCAGTGCTCTTGCAGGGGCACAGTTCAGCTCCGATACTTCATCTGAATCGGAATTCGAGGAAAACGTGCCGAAACCTCACCCTCTGCAGATACGTGAACCAAGCGCGCATGCGGCTGCAGTGACAGAAGAAGCTAGCGGCTCGCAAGCCCGCCAAAGCTCCAGTGCAGCAACGCTTCCGGACTACGAGAGCCGGACTGCTGCGAGTGAAGATCCTGACGTCAGCTCCTCGTGGGATTCTTCAATGACAACCGATGACTTCGACCCCAGAGCCGATTAAATATCGGAAACAAGAAACGAACTGGTGAGGCTTGCAAATGTATAAACCGTGGTTGTTTGAGATTGCCTGACAATTCCGTGTCGTCGTGTTGAATGCAGGATCCCCATGCGGTCCTCGCAGTTTTCTTTGCCTTGTTTTTTTTTCTCTTTTTGCTAACTTTCTGCCCATTGAGAAGGCTTGCACTTACTGAAAGAACTTTATGAATAAACGAATAAAGTGCGGCTGGGCTATAGTTAGTTCTTTGTGAAACTTTTGCAATCCATAAATTATAATATCAACCTCTCACAATTCAGATATGTTGACCCGCTGCGGTGGCTCAATGATCAGGGCACTCGGCTACTGACCCGGGCTACCTGAGTTTGAACCCAACCGTGACGGCCTCGTTTCAATGGAGGCGCAACGCTAAGGGTTCATTCACACTAAAGAGTCGCAGAGGTCACGCGACTGTTTTTTGGTCGAAAAGCGACAGTCGCGTGCCAGTCGCTCGCTGCTTGATTTTTCAGACCCGCGACTGCGAGTCTCAAACCGCTGAACCAATCAGCGAGCGAGCCGAGCTTTCGGCAACGACGCCGCTCGCGGATACGCCGATCGACGAATTGCGCTAACTGCTCCTTGGCTGCTTTAGTCGTCGCGAAGCCTAGCCGGTTTCACATCGATGCCGCTGCTGAGGGTGTTTCGGAACTGACCAGCGCTGTAACAGAGATGCTACTTTCATCGCTTTATTGTGAACACCGTCTCATGATAATATAAAAGTATGCTCGATTTCCGCGACGCAGCGGAGAAAGCAGACGCCAGGCGATCGAGCCGCTTTAATTGGGCAACAGCAGCAAAGCGGCTGTGAGAAAAATTTGCTTGTATCCAGCAGCTAGGTATTGGCCAACGATCCACAAAACTGATTCATTTTTTTTTAATTTCGGCTTCCCAGAGCATGCTATGGACATGAACAAACAACATACTAGAGCATTTTTCTGGCGCTGGCGGCCGGCATCCAGGCTGGCTGGCAGGCCGCTTGTGCGGCCGCGGTGCACATTGCCGCTATATCTTCCTCTTCGCTCAGGTCGTCGCAGTACATTGGTGTTATCGAGGGACCAGATCACTTTCGATGGCCAAGCGCGAGCGCAGGAGACGCGGCCAAAGCAGACGAAATTCTCGAAAGCGCGCGAACGGCGTCATTACCAAGAGTTCTCATTTCAAACGAGAATCGAACGAGAAGGCGACCCGCAGGTCGCCTTTGCAAGTGTGAACATCGGTGTTGTCGAACTGCGGTGCCGTCGCAGGCGACTGCTGGTCGCGCGACCACTGCGACTCTCAAGTGTGAATGGGCCCTGAGGCGCCCGTGTGCTGTGCGATGTCAGTGCACGTTAAAGATCCCCAGGTGGTCGAAATTATTCCGGAGTCCTCCACTAGCTACGGCACCTAGCTCTTTCTTCCTTTCTTCTTTCACTCCCTCCTTTATCCCTTCCCTTACGGCGTGGTGCGCTTCAGGTGTCCGCCGATATCTGAGACAGGTACTGCGCCATTTCCTTTCCCCAAACTCCAATATTCAATTTACCTCAACTTGAACTTGGAGAGAAAGCTGAACTTGGAACTAAATTTACGGATAAGACTTGTGAGTATTGCATTCCCAGGCATGAAAAAAAAGCGGTAGAATTTAGTATATTTTTATAGCTAGCTTAAATTACAATTGCTCTCATTATGCATGTTTTCAAGGTTGTGTGCTTCCGGCTGATAACGCACTCGTATAAAGCACAATTAAATGTGCTTTCCGTAGTGAATGTGCAAGTGTCCATTTTGGATGCGCTTAAAATTGCATCAACTCTAGCGTGACATAACGGTGGAAAAAACTTGCATTGCTTTGACCTACTAAGCACATATGATCAGGTGAGAGGCGCAGCGTAGACGGATACCTTCTGTGCAGCAGGAACTCAGGGCGACTTAGATATGCAGGTGATATTTGGATTTTTTTTTACTTTTGTCTGGTAGTAAATTAATATATTAGCAAATTCTGCTCGAATGTATTTAATTGCCAATTTTACCTACCTGTATAGCACTTTTCTTTTCTGTGCAAAGAAAAGACAATATTGAAATAAACAATGCACGTGCATTGCTAATTCTGCTGTCACTGGGCATGGCTTATGTTATTTGTTCATATCAGGTTAATTTGTCCGCACATCTCTGTTAAACCTTATATGGGGCATTAGGTTCCTTATTACTGTATAGCATAACTGACAGTGTTGAACCATATAATAATCTTCTCAGATTAAGGTTGAGGGAAAAGCCTGTGAATAGTGAATTAAGTCATGTTTTATGTGAGCACTTTGATCACTCTTCCAGGAGGAACCACTGTACCCCACAGCAAAACTGTCAAGAGGCCAGAGCACTGTGATGGTCATGGCACATTCACTGAGACACCATACTTCGAAAGAAGGACGGGAAAGCTTGCTTACACTGCTTGAAGCCCACATTCCACAAGGTGCTGACTTCCCAAAGACAAAATTTTTGTTCTTCAAGAATTTTTCATTCCTATTTGAGTTCAGGCGCGTAACACACATCTATTGCCCAAAGTGTTCTGAGTACTTGGATATACTTCCCTGTGCAAGTGCTGAAATACATTCTGCTCAGTGCACTTTGGTGCACAAGGTTTCTGAGCTCTTGAAGACTGGATCATTTTTTTAACTCTAGATATTGAAGCTACTATCAAGGAAGTGCTTTTAAGTGGCAAGCTGATGCAAAATGCAGTGGTCCTGTTTATGATGTTGGTGACAGCACACAAAGTCCTGCATATTGTAGCATGTCATTAAAGATGATGATATCTCTGTTACGTGGGATACAGATGGCGTTCCACTGTTTGAGTCTTCAGGGCACAGTGTGTGGCCATTGTAATTGCAAGTGAATGAGCTTTTATATAAAGATAGAGTACAGAAGCAGCTGCTGTTTGGTATGTGGTTTGGTGTAGGCAAACCGAACATGAACACATATCTCAGGCCATTTGCAAAAACAGTGAACACCCTCTCAACGGAAGGCATTGCATGGACAACTGATGATGGGCTGAGCAAGGTGTGCAAAGTTTACCCAGGGCCATGCACGGTGGACACTGTCGCGTGGTGCATGGTAATGAACATGAGCCAGTTTAATGCAGCATATGAATGTGCGTGGTGCGAGCAAATGGGTGAAATGGTCGATAAAGGCAAGGGGCATAGCCGTGTTTATTCAGTAGGGGAGCCTGGACCAAGCCCAAGGACTCAAGAAAGTTTTGTAAGTCAAGCAGAACAGGCACAGAAGAAGGGGGGGACCTCATCGGGGTATAACGGGCCCTAGCGTTCTATTTTTCATGATGTTTTTCAGCTTTCCAGATTCATTTGTTGTTGACTACATGCATGCTGTATGCAATGGGTTTGTGAGGACCATAGCATTCATGTGGTTCAGCAGAAAATGCAATTTACAGTATCAACTTGGAAGCCGCATTCACGAGATAGATGAAAGATTGCATCAGCTGTCTCCCATTTGGGAAATGACACGTCTACCACGATCACTTTCTGAAATGAAGTACTGGAAAGCTTCTGAGTGGAGAGATTGGTTACTATTTTACAAAGTTCGTGCAGGTCATGCCCTTCTGTTTGCAGTCCTCTATTCCTGTTGACAGGATCAGAGAAATCAAGAAACTGTTAACCGACTTTTTAAAAGAATATCAAGAACTATACGGAATCCAAAGCGTGACATACAATGCTCACATTCTCCTTCACATGGTGGACCATGTCAAGCTGTGGGGACCGCTGTGGGGATTCTCAGCATTTCCATTTGAGGCAGTCAATGGCAAGCTTGTACGATTAGTGAAAGGAACACGGTATGCCCCTTCACAGATCATTGAGAAGTTTTCAATCTTGCAGAGTATACCACGAATATTGTCTACGACCTCAAATTGACAAAACAATGAACATAAGCTATTTGTTCGTTCCCTACTGAAGGGCTACAATTTGAGGAAGGCCAAATTGCACAGTGGAAATATGGTTCTTTATGGAAAGGTACAGGTAGAACACGACAGCATACGGTACAAGAAGGCAACAGTTGGTGCATTCACTTACTGTATTAGTTCACTGGACAAGTCACGCCGAAGAAATTCCTTCGTTCTCTTTCATGCAATGAATTTCGACGAGTGACTGACATTCTAACTGCCAACAATGCGGGCTCTGACATTTTAGGAAGTAATGTGCTGTTCAAGGTTCAAAAGCTGCATATTGTGAACGTCTTTCTAGGCTGTGAAGTTGGCTGCAGCTCCGTTCGTTTTTTCACTGTTCAAGAAACAAGTGAACACTCCACAGTGAGAGACTTGGAAGTGAGGAAATGCATAGGTTTCTGTTGCTCGGGAAGAGCGATCTTGTGCCCTATCCCTGAAGAATTTATTTTAGAATCTGGCTAAGAAACATTGATGATATTTTATTTTAAGGCGAGGCCCATCGGATTTTCCAGCCGCGTAGCACTGTATCCACCTAATTTGTCTTTCGTATGTATCTATATATACTGCGCAACCAGAGGCAGGTTGCAAAGACGTGAGGGGAATTTTCACAGCTCATTTACAGTGTCAGTACAGCATAAATATACTTAATGTTAATGATTTATTTTTGTTTCTTTGTAACAAGTGTGTTTATCGTGATTATTTAGTGTACGAAAGAGTTCAAGTTTTGTGCTTTCGACATGTATTTTCACAGATAGCATAAGGCATTTGGGACCAATAATTACTGCCAGAATGTCACATACTTCTACATTCTTGGAGCAAAATATTGTGTTACCTAACGCTGCTACTCAGATTAATATGCGAGCACATAAATGCCCAAAAAAGTCGTTTTGCTAGTGGTTTGTGATACGTATGTATGCAGTAGGACATATATGATCACCTACCTGTATATACTAGTGTCTTTTGTTGTTTGTAAATGTGTTCAGCAGCCACTATTTGAACCTCATGAATTATATGTATGTGTTTCATTTGTGTTACACATCTCCATTGAAAGATTGCAAGAGTACCAGCCAGATTGAAGAACTGGTACCCATAATTATATCATGACCTATGTCATGACTTATATGAGGCTTACTTTGTTGCACATAACTGCATACCTCCGCATATTGTTTACATTGTTTAGTCAGATAGCTTATTTTGATTGTCCCCGTGCAGGTTTCATAGAAATATGCTTCCTTGTTTGTGAACGTGCTCAAGAACTACTGTTTGCACCTCATGAATTATGCGTTTTTTTATTTTTGCATATATGGCCTGAAAAATTGCACGATTACATGTGTATCTGTCATTCATACATATATGTACTGTACATGTACATTGTCTGATCAGTAGCATGGCCATTATTCTTGCGTAAATCACATGAGGGAATTCCTAGCAGGATTTTGAAGAACAACAACAAGGGCAAAGACCAAGTTGTACAAGTGTTTACTGTAGATGATCAACATCTATGTTCAGATTTAAAGATGTCCTTTCAAACCAGGGTTATTCTGGCCTCATTCTAAAAAGCTATTTTTGAATTTAACTTTGACTCCCTAAAAGAAGTCCAGGTAGGTAGGAAAAACTTTATTGAAAATGCCGGCAACCGACGGTTTGACGCGTCGTGACGTTGGCCAAGCGTCGACCCGGGGTTATGCCCTCCTCTGCACTACCCCCGTTCGGCCCGTTTGTGGTGGGTCGTGAGGCTTGTGCTTTTCGAGCGCACCCGTCCTTGGCTTTTGAAATGATATTGTCATGGAGTGAAAGAAAGCTTTTCTGGACAAGTAGTGTGGATGAAGGGTCCAGCTACCCACATCAGGTCGTTTCTTGAGCATGTGAAAAGCTGGTTGGTCGAAGCCGCAGTCTGCGTGGAGAACACAACCAGCTAGATGCCAGTTAGCGAAGAAGACTAGTGAATCATACGTGCCGAGTTTCACTCTCTGAGGAGTGTTATGGGAACATATGCCATGAAAGCGGTGTGTTTTGCACCAAAAAATAAATGAGTGTGTGTTACGTGCTGCAAAAAAGTTGCGCTGAGACAATTCAACTGATGAGCAGTGATTGCAGTGAAACGTGAATTGCTAAGTAGGTTATAACACCACTGTTGTTTACTTTCTGCTTTTATCTTGTTGTGATGCCTCCGTCAGACAAACCAGCAGGTCTGTTAATGTGTACGTAAAGCTTGTGTCGATAATATCAGGACTTCTTCTGATTAGGGGTGGCCATTCACTGCCACTCCTGCAACTGCAAGCCCATGTTTGACAAAACATGTTTTATGTAGGTGCACAAATAGGTTGATGCAGGAGATCATGGTGGCATTCTACATTAATAGAATGTCCATAATCTCCTTAAGCTCTGTTTGCCTTTTACACAAAAGAAATTGCTTATCTAGATTCCGATGATGATGATGATGATGATGCATTTTTCTGGCACAAGTGATTCTGTGGCCGAAGAGTGCCATTGCACAAGGTTGTTTTTTCTACTCAAGGTGGGGTCAAACACCCACTTCCCAAGCATTTCTCCCTAAATAAGCCGAGTACCAGGCAGGGGAAAGCTTGTACATATTTTTTCACTGGTGGGTACCTGGCGGCACTGGGAATCCAACCTAGCAACTACCGCATGCCAGGCGGATGCTCGAACGACTAGGCCACCACAGCGGTGCTTATCTAGATTCCACGAGGTCTGTGCATATTTAGTTTTTTTTAGTTCCTTGTTTTTCCTTAGTTTTGTCCTTGTTTTTCCTTAGTTCCTTAGTTTTTGTTGCAGTTCTTTTCTCTTATAGAAGTATATGCTTTTCAAAATAAAATTTATTTGCAGTAAGCACTTGTACCAATGTCATTTTTCTGTAACCAAGCATGTTGCATTTCAATATTCGACTATGAATATGCACCAACTTGCACAGTTACCTTTCCTCCTTTATGTGAACACAGCCATAAGTGTGTATACTGCCAACTGAATGTTGAAAAATGTTTAACTTCAGTCAGCTGAACAGAAAGTTAAGTGTTCCATGGAACAGTTTTGTTTCTTTTGTCACAATTTACAGCTTAACACAACTGATTAGTAAGAGCTAAAATTATTTAAGCTAGAATAATTCAATAAACATGAGCAATTGCACTTTTGGCCAGCCTTCTACTGTCAAAGAGGATATCGTAAAAAAAAAGTTGTATCTGTGCTGATTCAACTGAAGAAGTGAAAATGAAACAACCATTCCTTGCTGTCATGTAGTAAATAGAACCTCACATTTAACTGGAGCTGCACTTTCCAAATGCTCTTGTTTTAATTATGCACACATGTCGCTTTAGTCAATGCACTGGACATACTTACAGGGATATCACGAAGCAACAACTTTACAATTGTAAACTGTATGACACACAAAATAGTTGTCTCGTGTCATTTTTTAACTATGCGGTTTGCACATTCAAGCTACATATAGAAATGCAATACCAACAATAGGCTCCTTACTTGGTCCTTCATAACAGCAACTTAGTCAATGGTTAATTTGGTGTAAAGGGCCAATATGTCCAACTAACAATATTTGATTTTTCTTAGACATAACTACCAATGCAAGCTATATACATGGACTTAAAGCATTAAATAAAATTGCTGTAACGAACTACTTTGTGTTCTGGTAATAGAATGTCGCTGCTAAACATTGTTTTTCAAGCCGGGCTCCTTTGTTTCAATATTCAAACTAATAATCTGAGCACTTTGATGTCTCTTTGCTCTGCATTCAATACTCTGCATTGATATGCTTTGCTGCTTTCTAGTAACTTTCTGTTAACAAAAGTAAATACCAGGAAGTAAGTAAGCTTACCAACTTTGTATCAACAACTGTTGATTAAAAAATCTGCTGTTATTTCGTGGTCATCATTTGTATGCCTTAATTAGATGAATGCCCAACATATCAATAAAGTTGGAGGTTTTTGAACTTTCGGTGCACTCAGGCAATATTGTCACTGCCCCACGAGTAAATGGTCAAGAAGGGTTTTGAGGCGGGCTAGTTGGTGGATTTCGTTCATGATTGAACTGCGCGAAAGAAATGGGGACCAAGAAGAAACACGTACACACACACAGCGCAGTGTGTGTGTACGTGTTTCTTCTTGGTCCCCGTTTCTTTCGCGCAGTAAATGGTGGTCTGATGATATAAAAGGCTGCCACTGTATTCATTATGCACTAGCCTAATCAATAATTTAGTGTAACAGTACAAGATGCACGATTGTTAATGTTGTTTTTTATATACTTGCCAGTGAATATGGGATAGACTTGGCATCACTGAATTCAAATGGTATAAAATTTGATTCCACTGTGGTGACACATTGTTGTCGCTGAAATTTGTTCTACACAGTGCTGCTTGAATTGTTTTGAGATGCATATTAACATTGTTTAACATTCTGGCACCTCTTTTTTTCTGTGTCGAGATACTTCATTGCTTTGTAATAACTGTCTATTAACAAAAGAAGATACCAAGAAGTAAGGAAAGATTTACCAACTTTGTATAGACAGATGTTGATAAAGAATTGCGCTGCTATACTCTAATTTGGTTATTTTTCGTATTCCTTAATTAGATGAATGCCTACCATATGATTAGAGTTGGAGGTTGTTTAACTTCACTATATGCACTCACCTAATAGGTAATCACTTTTATGCTAATGAGTGGTCTGGTATTGGTCATAATAAAATAGGCTACCACTGGGGATTCAATCTTTATGCAGATTAATCAATGGTTAATTAGCTGCAACATTTAAATTAAATTATTGTTAATGCTGTTTGGTTTTATAGCCACCAACGCATATGGGAATGCTTGGAGTAATTAATATCAAATGGTATAACAAACTTGATTCCACTGTTGTAATATATACAGCGCCGTAGTTTTGAGGTACAAGCCTATAATTTTTAGCATTTTGGCACCTTTTTGTGTGCATTGAAATGCTTAATTGCTTTCTAGTAACCTTTTATTACTGAAAATAAATACCAAGAAGTAAAGAAATATTTACCAACTTTGTATCAACAAATGAAAATAAAAACTTCTGCTGTTATAATTTGGTTAATTCGTTTATATGCCAATTTGTTGAATGCCTTCTATATGACTGAAGTTGGAGGTTTTTAAATTGTTCTTGCGCTTGGGTAATATGTTTACAGCTAGCTGCAACGAATTTCACCGTGCACTCGGGTAAGGTCATCTTGGTTACTTGAACAAGGCAGTTTTAATCATATTCAACAGCATGCACATTTTGTCATTCATTTCTCTTGATATGACAAAATGCTTCAATATTTTCTAATAACTTTTTATTAACAGAAGTATATACAAGGAAGTAAATTCTAGCAACCTTGTATTAACAAGCGTGCATAGAATGTAAAAGTTTGTTTTTAGTAACCTTCTATCAACAAAAGTACATACAAGGAAGTAACTCTACTAACTTTGTATTAACAATGATTCATAGATTGTAAAAGTTGGTACAGTGTTGATAGAGTCAATAGAATGTTGCAAATTCTAAAGAATCTTGATAGCCATTTTTGTAAGGGGTCACTTATACCAGCTCTTTACGATGCGCTGACCAGAACTCTATTTTGCTGCCTCATGCCGTGCGGACAACTGTTCGTGGCTCCAGTGCTATTTATGTGGCCAGCCCGTTCTCCTGCCCTACCATTTTACTCCGTGGCCAATCGCTTGGTAGTTCTTGAATTCGAAGTTCTTGCACCAGGTCATCTCTCCGCTCGTTGGCCAGAGTCCCAGACACGTCCACAATTCGACTTTGTTGAGAAGAACCGCCGTACCTCAATCGATGAAGATGAGGTGATGGTGTCGTTTGACGTTAAGTCCCTGTTCACGAGCGTCCCGATAGACCTTGCTGTCAGCGTTTGCACCACTGCCCTCGAGGCTGATGTTACTTTGCCGGAACGATCACCGATAGACGTACTGGACTTGCGCAGGCTTCTAGACTTCTGTCTAAAGAACACGTACTTCGTTTTCATGGGAAATTTTTTACAAACAGGTACACGGGACCCCCATGGGCGCCTCAGTTTCGGTTACGGCTGCCAATCTCGCAATGGAAAACCTGGAACAGCTGGCGTTGGCCTCCTTTGTCCCTTCCCCGAAGGTATTTCTCCACTACATCGTTGACTGCTTCTGCATCATCCAAAAAGGCGTGGTGAGCAAGTTTCTGGACCATCTTAACAGCCTGGAAAGAGCCGTTCAGTTTACTATAGAAGAAGAATTGGAAAGCAGACTGCCATTCCTTGACGTCCTTGTTTCACGGGAAGGCCAGGGTGTATCTTTCAGCGTATACTGAAAGCAGACGCAAAATGGCCGCTACCTATATTTCAACTAAGTGCACCCTGCCAGCCATGAGAAGGCCGTTGTTAGCAAGTTATTGCAGCGTGCGAAAAGGTTGTGCACAAGGCCCGAGGATGCGACCCTGCACGCGAAAAAGGTACGGGATGACCTCAGAAGCTGTGGATACCCTCGGCGTTTCATCGACGCGGTAGAACGTCAGTTGTCAAAACAAGGACAACCGGACGCCCGCCCTCCGCTCAAGAAACGGGCTTCTGTGCCGTATGTCTCAGGTACAAGTGAATGCCTGGCACGTTTCCTACCGGAATATGACGTGCAGGTGGCACATGTCCCAGCCAGGAAGATGCGCCATCAGCTTGTAAAGGTGAAGGACACACTGCCAAATGAAAGATTCCCCGGAGTTGTTTCCGAAATCCGCTGCGTAGACTGCAACGGTGTGTATATCGGGGAAACTGGGAACTACCGGAAGCGATTACAGCAGCACGCTCAGGACGTAAGAAATGAAAACACTTGCAACAACGCCTTAGCGGAGCACGCCGTCGTGAATGGCCGCAAAATTGACTGTGACAAGGCAAGGATCATCGCAACCGAAAAAGTAGCAGCATCAGGACTTCATCTGGAATCCTTAATCATACAAGCTACGTCACGCACGTTAAGCCGGAACGACGGTAATCTACACCCGATATACGCACGCTCCTTGCGCCGATTGTTCAATCATGCTTAAACGACCCTTGTTTGGTGATGAATTCATTGTGAACAAGGCTTCCCTGTGGAAGCCGAAACGTCAAGAACGAACCTTTTTCACTGGTCGGCGTCTCTTATTTTTTCAAATGCACGCTCCCGGCCAGACGGGATTCCGTCACAGGCTCAACTTCATCGCTTGGTAGTGTCGCCTTGCTCGATCCCGCCTCATAATACCCCCTCGTCGATAGCACGGCCGGCCTTCACGTCAGCGCAATTACGCCTGTTTCGATCACCAATCAGTCTTCTTTCGATATTTTTCACTGTTCCGTCGACGCCGCCCCGATGTCTACCCACGATACCAGCTTGTCGCCATTCGGCCCCGTTTTCAAGCTTCCTTTGACTACCAGCAACCTTCCTTGGGCCGCAGCATCTCCGTTATCCACTGTATTGACACTGGAACCCATGCCCCTTTGCGCCAACGTCTGTACGGCGTGTCAGCCGCTGAGCGCCGCATCATTGACGAGCAGGTGACCGACATGCTCAAGCGCCACGTGATAGAGCCGTCGCTCAGCCTGTGGGCATCGCCATTGGTCCTGGTCAAGAAAAATACGGTTCCATCCGGTCTTTCGTGGACTACCATCGTCTGAACAAGATTGCACGCAAGGACGATTACCCTCTCCCCGTATTGACGATGCCCTCGACTGCCTGCAGGGCTCTGAGTTTTTTGCTTCATCGGACTTGCGGTCCAGTTATTGGCAGGTGCCGATGGCGGAGGCCGATCACACAAAAACTGCATTTATCACACCCGACGGGAGCTATGAATTTAATGTCATGCCCTTCGGCTTCTGCCATAGAGACGCCAGATTCGAGCGCATGATGGACAACTTACTCCGAGGGTTCAAATGGCAAACATTTCTTTGTTATCTAGACGATGTTGTGGTCATTTATTCAGACTTTTCATTTCATTTCACATCCAGCGCCTTGAGACTGTTTTTCGCTCCCTGGCAGACGCTGGCCTCCAACTGAATTTGAGAAAGTGCCGCTTCGGAACTCGGCTGCTCACTATTCTCAGACATGTCGTGTCGAAGGATGGCGTTCTCCCGTACCCGGCCAAGTTGCGAGCTGTGGTCAAATTTCCGAAGCCCACTTCTGTAAAAGACCTCCGCACCATCGTCGGCCGCTGCTCCTACCTCCGCCGCTTTGTCCGCAATTTCGCCACTATCATCGACCCCCGGACCAAGCTCCTGTCCAGCCACGACCTTCCGGCCTGGTCGCCAGCCTGCGATGAAGCGTTTGCGACACTCCGTCGCCTCCTGACCACTCCACCAATTCTGCGTCACTTCGACACTAGTTCTCCGACGGAACTCCACACCGATGCCAGCGGCGTCGGCCTCGGTGCAGTACTCACTCAACGCAAGCAAGGCTTTGACGAATACGTTGTCCTTTACGCTGTCCGGACACTCACAAATGCTGACGCCAACTATTCTGTCACCGAGAAGGGGATTTAGGCATCCTTTGGGCGATCGTCAAATTTCGCCCCTTCCTGTACGGGCGCCCTTTTGACGTTGTCACCTATCACCACGCCCTGTGCTGGTTGTCCTATTTGTGAGATCCCTCTGTTCGACTGGCACGCTGGGCTCTGCGACTCCAAGAGTACGACATTCGCGTTATCTATCGTTCCCGCCGCAAACATGCCGACGCTGATGCCCTCTAACGTTCCCCTGCACCATCTGAGGCAGTGCCTTGTATATCCGCCCTGCCTTCTTTGACGTTTGAGTCCGCTCATATGGCTTCCGAGCAACGCAAAGACCCGTGGGTCACTTGCCTCTTAGATCTTTTATCTGGCCAATTGTTTCGCCTTCCTTCCCGTGCTCTCCGTCGTCAGTCCCACCATTTCGCCATCCGAGAAAAGCTTCTTTACCGCCGCAACTACCTCCCAGATGGTGGCAAGTGTCTTCTCGTCATTCCGACACATCTGCGCTCCTTCATTTGCTCTTCCTACCACGATGATCCCCAGTGTGTCCATGCTGGATTCAGCGACAGAGGTACTACTAGCGTGGGATGGCCCGTTATGCCCACCAGTTCGTTCAGTCCTGCACCGCATGCCAGCGACGCAAGCATCCATCTCGCCAACCCGCCGCTCCTATGCAGCCGCTGCCTTGCCCAGCGCAGCCCTTCGAGCGTTTTGGCATCGACCTCTACGGTCCTCTTCCCAGCATATCAACCGGGAATCGCTGGATCATCGTTACCATCGACCACCTTACACGCTACGCTGAAACGTCGCCTTTACCATCCGCTACAGCCCACGACAATGCATCCTTCAATCTCCATCGCATCATTCTTTGCCATAATGCGCCCAAGGAGCTAATCTCTGATAGAAGTCCGGCCTTCCTCTCTGAAGTTGTCGAAGCTCTTCTTCAGCAATGCAATGTCTTTCACCGCACCAGCTCCGCCTACCATCCTCAGACAAGTAGCATGGTTGTAACTGGGACCGCGTTCTCGCTTTTGTCACATAAGCTTATAACTCCGCTGCTCAAGCCATCACCGGATTCTCCTCGTACCTGTACGCCCCGCCGCGGTGGCTCAGTGGTTAGGGCGCTCGACTACTGATCCGGAGTTCCCGGGTTCGAACCCGACCGTGGCGTCTGCGTTTTTATGGAGGAGAAAAGGTAAGGCGCCCCTGTGCTGTGCGATGTCAGTGCGCGCTAAAGATCCCCAGGTGGTCAAAATTATTCTGGAGCCCTCCGCTACGGCACCTTTCTCTTTCTTTCGTCTTTCACTACATCCTTTACCCCTTCTCTTACGGCGCGGTTCAGGTGTCCAACGATATATGAGATAGATACTGCGGTATTTCCTTTCACCAAAAACCAATTATCATTATTATTATATTACCTTTTACTGTACGGCCGTGAGCTTTCTTGCACAATGGACACCATTCTACCTTACCACCCTGATGCTTCCGAATTTACAACTCTTTCTCAAGCCGCAATTTATGCCAAAGACAACTAGCCCGGTTCTTCACTTCTCACGCCCAGCAGCAGCAGAAAAGCACCCGTGATCCGCCTGCACTTCCTCTCGCTTACTTTCCTGACTCTTGGTCTAGCTCTGGGCACGCTCATCAGGTCCCGGCCTTTCCTCCAAACTTGTTAGCAAGTACCAGGGACCCTACCGTATTCTTCAGCAGACATCTCCCGTCAATTGCCTCATCAAACCCCTTACGCCATCCCCTGATCATCGTCGCCGATGCCGCGCCATTATCCACACGACCCGCCTGAAACCATACTAGGACCCCGTCTTCGTCACATCGCCTTAATCCGCCAGGATGGCGCCCTTTCGCCTGGGGGAATCGTAAGATTTGCCTTCGGCTTTGGAATCTTCAGAGGCTGGCGCTTAACCAAAAAGACGAGAAACGCCGAACGCTCCGAAGCTCGAGCGCCGAACCCTCGGTCGCTCGTGCGTGCTCAGAACTGACCGCTGCCTCTGGTCTGTGCCTGGACTGTACTGCTGGTTGTTCGCGACGCTGTGCTTTGCAAGACGTTCGTTATTACTATATATATATAAACCCCTCGAGGAGACACATCCTCTTCCTCTACCTCAGTGGAGCACATCTGGTGAAGAGAGAGAGAAAAAATTTATTTGCAAAGAAAAAGTAGGCCAGTTGACATGAGGCGGGGCTGGTTTTCAAGTCCGGCAGACCACTAGCTGCTGCTGCAGCTCGAGCCCGGCTGACCAGGCCATGTTGGGCCGTAAGGTTTGTGCGGTTGAGCAGGGCAGCTTCCCACTCCTTTGTTATGTTGGTGCTTGGGGTACCATCTATGCTTTGGATCAATAAATTTTAGGATCTCAAGGTTTAGGTAAGTGTTAGTGAAAATGCGGTTTAGAATTCGTTCTTCTGATTTGCTGAGACACTTGCACAGAGGCGGGAAGCGTTGATGTTCTAGACAGTCTTTGGGAAGTGTTTCTTTAAAAGTCATAAGTGTGAGCTCCTCACCAGGTGGCTGACCAGTGTGGGATCTGGGAGCGCCCCGGTTTGTAAGCTCGCGCGCCGCTGCGTCTGCAGCTTCGTTCTTTGTGACCCCGTGGTGAGCCGGTGCCTACACCACATGTTTATGTGGAGGGTCAGTTTCCCGGATACATCTTTGATAAATGTCCGTGGACAGATAGGGTGCATAACCCTTTATTATGCTTCGGCACGCCTCATACGTGTCTGTGATAATGTATTTAGATGTTGAGTTCACTGAAGCTAATGCTGTAGCTATTTCTTCAGCGTGTGTGATGTTCGAGGCGCGGAACATCAGCCCGTCAATGATGTGGTTATTATGTATTATGGCCGCTGTGTACAAGCGCCCAAGATGTGGTCCGGTAGCACCTACATAGAAGACTCCAGATTTGGATTGATAATATCGATTTATGGCCTCCACCTGGGCTTTGCGACGGCCCTAATGGGCCGCCGAAGTTACATTTCCTGTCAGGGGTCTGACGTGGAGGGCCCGACGCCTTAATTCCAGGACTCGCTATCGTTCTTGTTCTGGGTTGGTGTGTTGGATTTGTAGGTGGGTTAAAAGTCGGCGACCTGATTCGGTCTGTGCCAATCACTGTGTTTGACTAGTGAGATGGGCTAATTTAAGCTCTTGATATGTGTTCATAATACCTAGGGCGAGTAGTCTTGCGTTAGACATAGCAATAGGAAGGCCCAGAGCACGTTTATATATTTTGCGAAGAATCGCTTCAAGTTTAGTTTCATCTTGTTTACTTAAGTGTAAATATGGTGTTGAGTAAAGAATGCGACTGATGACAAAAGCATGAGCGAGCCATAGGGTATGGCGTGTTCTCAAGCCTCCCTGTTTGTTGGGGATTCGCCTGATCATACGTCCTACTTGTTCCCTTATTGTATGGAGTTTTTGAATGGTGATGGTGGGGTGGCGTTTTGGTGGATGCATAGCCTTAAAACGCGGATTTCTGGCCTCTCCGGTATAGGCCCGTCTTTCAGATTAAGCTGTATTGTAAACCGTCCTTTGGAGTATGAGCATATGTGGACGTATTCGGATTTTAGGGGGGAGGATTCTAGTCCACAATGTGCAGCATGTGCCTCAACTACGTTTGCAGCCCTTTGCAGGCTTTTCTGGATGTCGTGAATGTCACCTGCTTCTGCGGCGGCCCATATAGGGATGTCTTCCGCATAGAGGGCGTGTTAATGTTGCGGATACATGTTAGTTTTGCCGGAAGGTGCATCATGGTTATGATGAAAATAAAAGCTGAGAGTACTGCTCTCTGTGGAGTGTCCTTCGTTCCCAAAGTGTAGGGTCTATGTTCCGTATCCTGAATCTTTATGCCCGCAAGCCTATCAGCTAAGAACTGCTGGATGTATCTGTAGGTATTCGGTCCGCCACCTAACCGTTCTAAATTGGCAAGTATGACATCATGTTTGACATTGTTAAAGGCCCCCTTAAGGTCGAGTGCCAGTACTATCTTTCGGTCGTAAGTATATGTTGGGCCCTGAAGATTTTGTTTGTTGAGTTGAAGTAAAATATCCTCTGCAGATTTATAGGGTCGGAAACCATGCATTGTGTCCGCGAAAGCCTGTTTCATTTCTAGATACGTAGATAGCCGATCCCTCAAAATCGATTCTATGAGCTTGCCCGCACATGGGGAGAGGAATATGGGCCTGAGGTTGTCCGCCTTGATCAGGTTTATTGTTTTAGGGATGAAAGTGACCAGTGCTGTTTTTCATTCTATGGGGATAGTGGTGTCTCCTTGCCAAATCGTGTTTATGTATTCAAGGAGAGAATTTTGAGCAGTCTCGGGCAAGTTGGCTAAGAGTTTAACTGTAATGCCGCCCTTGCCGGGGGCCATTCCTCTTTTAATTTTTGAAAGAGTTGCTTGTAAATCATGCATCTAGAAGGGTGAATCTAGCTCAGGATTTTACAGTTTTAAATATGTAGTTGGTACTAAAATGTGGACCCTTTTGGTGCATAAGTATTTCTGTTGCTGTGTGTCAGCCAGTTCTGTGATGTCACCTTGAAAAGCATGGATACGTTTTTGTGTCTCGGCCCGCGTATGTGTTGTATCAACAAGAGCTCGGAACAAACGCATGTGGGTTTGCCTGACATTTTCCGAGCGCCTGGTTACAACCATCAATCCAATTTGTGACGGCGAGGTGTGCGGCGTATTCCGCCGCCTGCTGCGTGAGTTCACCTATTCGCGCGTTTAGTTTTAGGTTTTGCTTCGGTCTTTTCGTCTGCGGACACATCTGGGCACATCTGCGCACACAGACACATCTGGTGGAGCGAGTGGCGTTAGCGGCGGCAAAATCTGTTGGAGCGCGGCTGCGGCGTTGCTAAGCAACGGCGGCTCAGGGTCGTTCCTCGGCCACAGCATACGGCATACGGCTGCTTACATACGGCGTACGGCGCGACGAGCCGAAATGAATCGCAGGCTGGCGTAGTAAGCTTTCGCTTTAAAATTTATATCCATGTGAAAAATAACTCCAGGTATTCTCTGAGGACACGGGGTCACTTTCGTACGTTCAGCTCCGAGAGCAAAAAAAGCGCGAAGTTAAGAAAGGGTAATTTCGGCGTCGTTCTTGGACCAAAATGAGTTTTCGAGCAGAGAATGCGGATTAATTGACGAACTTTGGATTCAAGTCTTATAACCTGCGCTAATCCAATTTCTCTCAAGTAACACCCTTTCCTGCACAACGGTGAGGTATCAGTCCTGATCTATCTATTAACTAGCGCGTGTAGATTTGGTAAGTTCAGATGGGGCGGTCGGAAATCGGGCAGACATACTTCTAACGCGCGCGCAGGCTCCCTACGAATGTGCAACTTGGGAGTCCATTATCTGTTTCAACACAGGATTACGCGCTGCCTACTGTTTGGAAGTTCAGGTAGATATTATGATCGGCGGGTCGTGCCGTACCGGCCGTTCTTTCCTTACATTTCAAGGCATTTTTCATTGAGTAGCGATTCCTTTTCGGCGCAAAAATCCCTAACGAAACTGTTTTGTTTCTGCTTCCTTATGCCTGCTGTCCACCCGACAGAATTGAAGCAGATTATCCGAACTCGAATATATCAAAAGACTTCAAGGGCTGGCTGCACCAGTTTCATAGAGTTATTGGTAGATATAACTTTGAAGTTTCCAAAGAAATATATTTCCTTGGGTTCTTTAGCCATGAAACACAAAAACCTAACTTTCCATCGTCGTAAGGGAATGAGCAATGCTGTACTCTCGTTCTGTGTACAATTCTAGTTAATGCATCTGCACACCCGTGTAACCACCTAAGTCTCTAAAAAACTATGCATATACTTTAAAGGGACACTGAGGAGAAATTGAAGTTGGCTTGTATCGATAGAATAACAGCTTCTGGTCACAAAAACGCCGCTCTTACTGAAAACAAAGCTCTTGTAAGGTAGAAAATAGCAGGAACCAAAATGCAGGTATCGCCACCACAGGCCAATCTCGCAAGTACAAGCGTGGTGACGCCACAGGACAAGAGACGCCACCTTGGAGGAATTTTCCATCCTACTTGGTTTCGCGAATCTCTGAGGCCGACAAAGGTAGGTTGCGCAGATCAATATTGAAGTAATATTTGTTTTAAAACCACTAGTGCACTTTTATCACACAAGGAAGGCAGGCAAAAGACAACCTGAATGTTAGAAGCAAAGAAAACGGATGCTTGGCGGCGCCACAGGCGGCCAGGCGAGTTTCGATTTGTTATGGCGCTTCGCGTGTATGAGCTCTGCGTGCCCCGTGGTTTTGTTTTGGACGCGCCTCGGTTTACAAGCGCCGAACAGCACAGGAACTCCAAGTGCCGCTTCAAGTGCTAGTTAGCCTTTGAAGGAGCCTGTTAAGGCTTGTCAGATGATCGCCACGGTCGATGAAAAGCTATGATGGCACGATGGTCAGTGATCGTACAAGGCAGCACTTGTGTATTCGCACGCTTGCCCGGCCAAACATTCCCGGCTGTGCCAGTCAACTTCAAACTACCTAACGGAAATCGTTTATTAGGGACGGGAGACAAGGTACAAGGCGGTTCAGAAAAATTGCTGATCGCCTAGCTCTGTTAGACCAGGATATACCTAGCGAAAGCGCGAAGATTTCTGCATCATAAGAGTGCATTCACTAGATGCGCCTTTATAGTCAGCTGTAACTTGAGCCGTCGTGGCGGAGCGGTAGCGTTTCCGCCTCAAACGCCGAAGGCCGTGGAACCTCGGCACTGGACTTCTTTTCTTTTATTTAGTGAGTGGGCGGGGGGTTTCAGTGGCTCCCATGGATGCCGCCGCTCAATACGTTGGTTAGCGGTTAAGCGCAGGCTCTGTTAAGGCGCGTTTATGCTGCGGCGAGGCGCGCGCGAGCGCGCCCTGCACGGCGAAGTCACGTCGGTCAAAGCGAGACCCTCTATACTCCAACTGCGCATGACCGCCGACGCGTTCGGCGGCTTCGGCGCACTCTGACCGCATTTGGCAGGGAGATTGGAGCATGTATCTATTTCGCGCCGAGTACGCCAGCCGCCGCCGGCCCGGCCAGAGTGATTTGGCTCCGCGGCGAGGTGCGCGTTATATTCGATAGCGGCGGCAGTTCGGCGGAGCTGGTCTTTTCGAGCTCGGCTATTTTAATCCATTCACAGTACATATCTGAAGGTACATGCAAGTTGGCGAGAGAGCCAGATCCAGTGGACCCGTTGGATCTAGCGGAAGCCGTTGAAGCGTCGTGCGCCGGCTTTGGTTTCAAGACGCCGACTTTAAACGCGACCGCCCTCGAGCACCCATTTGCTTTTTGTGGCAAAAAAATTAAATAAATAACTTCGCCCATGCAACCGTGGGAGACCTCGACGCTGCCTGCTGCGCCGTGCAACCGCCCCGTTCAAAGAATCACAATCCGTTGGCCCCAAAGCCCCGGCCAGCCTCGGATGGACGCAACGCACCCCTCGCGACTTCCCGCACTGGGGTTATGATATTTAGTTAGCAACGGCTGCTCTCTGAGGAAGGGGGAAACCACCCGCCGGCGCCTAACCTAACCGTGCTCCCTCAAAAGCATCGCACGCTCTGTGGGGCTGAGGTCGCTGAAATGCAGGCCAGAGTTTTTGCGAGAACTACGTCGTCGGGTTCGCGAACGGGATCCATCGTAACGCTGGCAAGACGCCGGTGCAAACGTAAACAAAACGACGGTGGCGACCCCCGATAGATGCCTTCAACGTGCGGCGGCGGTAGCTTTCATTTCGGCAGCTGCTATACCGCACCGCTTGCCGCCAGAAATCACGGGGTCTCCGTTTACGTCACATTCTCCGTGTCGTCATAAGAGTTCTCGAGTTTGAATCGAAGCAGCGGGAAACAAATTTTCAACTTCGAATCCAAATTTCCTTGAAATAAATGCATCTTTCGCTCCCGGACAAGCGTCAACAAAGCCATGAAATGCCGAACTATCAGATATTGCTAACAAAAAAATTTTGATAGTGTTCTCCTCAGTGTCCCTTTAACAATGCTGCTAGCATGATATTACGGGCTTTCCTTCCGAACGATACCACTCCCTCTGGCTGGTCCATAAAAGAAGCGAATAATCATAAATTTGTGCTTCCTAGAAAACATCTATGTCTCGCTCTGGGCCCTGCGGGTTACTTTGGCAGGGAGAAAAAGCAAGTACCTGGAACACAAGACCTGCCTCCCTAGATTTGGCAGGAGGAGCGGATACTATACTGCAGCCCAGAATCAGTGTTTCGCGCGGCCTTTTGTCCTCGGCACGAACACAGTTTCGAGCGGCGAGGAGACTGGAAGACAGCCCAGATTGCTCTTCGATGATGGGCTGACGGAGCACTGGGAATTTTGTCCCCTTTCCTGGGAAGGTGGTCTCCAAATCTCTAAATCTCCAAAACTCGGGTTCAAATCTCGCATGGTCAAACTTTTTTTTGCACATTTTTTTTGTATCGCAAGCTGCATTTCGCGTTACTTGAATGAGAAATCTCGTTTTGTTCGGAACCGCTTGAATATTATGCCGCGTTCTTAAATCAACCGCATGCATCTGTCCAATAGATGCATACAGCGTTAATGTGAGCTGTCCGAAATCCGTTGTCAGTGAGCTCGAACCAGTTTTTGATCAGCAGCGGCGGTTTTCTTCGCAATTCTGCAGCATTGTGACTATGCAAGCGAGAGATTTGTGTGGAAGGTGACGCTCATTCGTGGGGTTTAATTAATTAGCACAGTTCTGAGTGCTCCGCCGTTCCCCGCTTAACAAGTGGCCGTCTGCAACTTTCGATTTTGCCGTTGCCGAGGAACCCACTCTTCTGTGGGCCTCTCTTAAGCTAACCGGCATGTTATGAATTGTTCCGTGCAACCAGTTAGCCGCGGATCCAGTTTCCGCCAAAACAGTCCGGGACCGGCTTTGATACTGTGCTGTAGGATTGTGCCCAAAGGACGCGGCGAGAGCAGTTGTTTTTTATTGATTGTAATGTTCAGAAGGAAGATGTCTGTTAATTTAGAAAGCTGGTTCATCACAAATGAGCGCAGAAAACATATTCTAGCCTTCTTAATCGCCTATTTTCTGACTGTATATATGCAACACTCTTGTGCATATCTGCAATTCTTTTGTTTTTGTTAAGATAATTTTCATTCTTAAGCAAAGCGCGTTTCTTTGTCACTGAAAAGAGAGCTCTATAACTGGGCTATAATATGCGGCAGAAGAACAGCATATTTAAACTGATGGATTAATTTTTAATTTTTTATACACACACCACCCCAATATTTCCTGTTTTCCCGCGTTAAGTGTTAAATTTAGAACATAGTCTTGATTCACACAGTGAAAGAAAATAGTACTGCCTCAAGAGTTACAGATTTGTTGACGTGCACAAATGTATATGAAGGCAATACAGCGGCAAGTCAGCTTGTCTCGATTTCCCTTCTCTCCTAGATGAGCAGAAGCTTCTCAGGCAGGATTTTCTTGCAGCCAGGCAAAAACAGTTCCGATCGGTGGGAGCGTCAATTAAGAACGCCGTAAAAGTTGTACGACGCTATGAAGAAATATTTCGAAAGAGTAAACAATAAATGAGACAGGACAATAAAGCATGTTGACCCCGCAGCGTTTGCGAGAAATTGTTTATTCTGGAAACAGCTAGTAGCATGTATCACAGTGCATACAAATTAATGGACACGTGCAGTGGAGCTACACCAACACACTATCAGTCAAGTCCCTCAATATTGAAAAGAAACATGTGCAGGCCATCTAACAACTTTATATTGTACGAGAACTTGGCTAATGTCTGGGCAGGGTTCAAAAAGCAGTGCATTTTAAGTCAACAAAGTCAATTTCCTGGGGCATGTACTAACAAAGACATGACTAGAAACAAACAAATTCACAGTGAACCGAGCAAGAGCCAGCTTGAAATCCTTCACACCCCAAAAACTAAGGACAAAACATGCAGTTCTGGCTACCTCAACACTGGCACTGCAGCACTGCATAACATAACAAAACGACCACAGATTGACAGTAACGCAAGACAACACCAAACCAGGACTCCCTTTTCAGGACGTGAAGATCACACACACATACATACCATTCCCAGCCCTCGCACACAAATTGAGGCCCATTCTTAGGGGTGTGTGAATGTTCAAAATTTTTGGACTGCAAGTTGAAAAAATTCCTGTTCAATTCTTCGAATGAATCAAACAGCACATGTTCAAAATTATTTTACACGAATCGAACTTGCTCTCAGGACTTTTCCAATAATTCACAAAACGCTTGATTAAGCTCCACTGTATTTTTCTGCAATGAATCGCCCAAAAACGGCCCACATTGACGACGTGTAACACTATTCATATTATTATTGGAAAAAGTACAATTTGCACTCCCTTAAAAAGTCTACTTCTATACAGACACTGTTAACACGACCACGCACCACCACCACCACCGGCCCCGCCACCACGTCCTTCACATCCACCTCAACACCTACGCTACAAGTTGCTGTCTGATACAGTTTGATGCTAATGAGCATGTTCTTTTACACACATGCACACACAAGTGTGATCACAGCATGCGGATGAGTCCTCTCTCTTTTTTCGGTGGACTGATCAACACACACACACCCACATGCACACATATTTTCTCCTCTCCACTCACACACGCACAAAGGGGGTCCAACATGCTGAGGAGTCATCTCTCTCTGCTCAGTGGCATGTGTATTACACATCCATTCGAAGTCAAACAAGTTCCTCTATGCCACTGAAATCTTCATCACTGAAACGAGTGCTTGACACATCAGAAGAGGAGTTGCACGAGTCCCAAATGCTGAAGACAACCGGTCAAATTTCAGAGTCAACAATCATATCGCGTTGCCATGCTTCAACCTCAACTTGCTTCACAAGAACACAACAGTTTTGCCAGTTTTCCTGGCTTACAGACGCCAGTGCTTCCGGCTGGAGCTTCTCCACTTCAGTCAACGTGAAACATTTTTTGCGACTTGCGATGTATCCCTTCACCTAGCTCCAGACAAATTGAATGGGATTGAACTCGCAGTGGTACGGTGGTAAACGAAGCACTTCGTGGCCATGGTAGCTTCCAGGGTTTCGATGCGGTACACAATGCTGGGTGTGTTTACTTTTTGGGAAAGCTCAAGCAGTTCTGCCCTCACCATGTCCTGTGACCACAGAACACTTTTATTTGTGAGACAAAGCTGAATATCAGCTTTGCGCGTTCACTTGGTAGGTGTTTTTTCAACAGCAACGCTATGAGATGGAGCATTGTCCATGATGACAATGCTCTTGGCCGGAATGTTTGGCAAAAGCTTGTCAGAGAACCACTTCTCGAAGTAGTTGCCATCCGTCTCAGAGTGGTAGTCAGCGAGGTTTCCCTTTTTTGCCCTGAAGAAGTCAGCAGCGTCTTGCATGAATCCTGTCGCACTGCTCCCAGCATCTACAAGGACCAAACGGGCCCCTTTGCCCGAAGGCGCAGCCAATCTCGTTCTTAAACCTTTCAGGAAGGCATCCTGAGATGACTTCACAGTCTTGTCCTGCCAGACGTATTCTTTTGTGTGATCTGCGTTGACCCGGGGTTCATCTAGGTAGATCATGCACCTGTAAATGCGAAGCAACCGAGCGTACGAGTTACTGCTTCTAAGTAAACAAACACACTGCAGCATGTAAGTAGGCAACGCACTGAAACAAACACACTGCTGAACCGTCTCACAAACAGCCGCTCAAAGACAATCGAGAAACAGATTTATCTCGGCTTTATTGCTCCCTTCTTCGGGCTTATATTTCGCGGTCAGGCGGCATTTGGCAGCCAGTTTATATTCACTCTATGCTTGCATGGGGTACTTGATAAATTCGGCAACACTTCAAATCTCTTCACTTGCGGCGACTGCGAACGAAAATTGCCAACGTTCGCAGCAGTAGCGCCAGTAAGTCCCACCACTGGAGCAACAGGCAGCGTACAGTGGGTGTTCATTTCTTCCTACCGTGACGACGCGATGGCAGCACCCACTGCAATGCTACGAAATTTTTGGCAGTTTTGTTGTTTTTGCTTACCGCACTAAATGAGATTTAGCGATTAAATCTCACCCATGCAGACACGAGCCCCACCCAAACGTAGCGCAAAAGTGGCCGTGAAACGTCACCTCTACGAATAGGTCGGCAACAGCAACGTTTTTCTTTTAAATGTGTTATTCTGATTCAACACTCACTGTTACGACAACAAGGATGCAACGCTGACATCAAGCACTATATAAAGCCGTTGTAAACGTGCTGCGTAAGAAAATAAGCAAAGAATGACTCGTTCCTGCCCTGTCCTCGGAATTCTTGATCGCCCGCAGGTGCCTGCGACGCGAGGCAATGATTTCAATTCGCTCGATCGGCGCAGGGTTCCGTTTTCGCTTTTCAAAGGTGAATCCGACGTCCTTAATCAATCTCCACAACGTCGTTTTCTTGAAGTGCGGCAGGTCATCGTCCACATTGACAGCCTTTACCGCACTGTCCAGTGTTGGGTCTTCCATCTTCGCGTACATACTGTGCACTTTCAGATGGACTGCATGGACTGTGAAGCTGGCATTCTTGACTGTTCGCGAGCTTGAAATCTTCACGTCGTGAGGTCTTTTCTTCCGAGACACCAAATGCCCACAGAGACGCTCCGCCTTGATTTAGGCAACGGTACGTGGAGATACTCCGGTATCCTCGCTCGCCGCGCTCAGTACTTCTCAAACAGACCTCCGGAAAACGGGTTCTGGTACGAGAGTACATATTTGCAATTACTTGCTTGGCGTGTCTGGACAGCTTGGATGTACGAACCTTCGAGAAAATGCGTACAGGAGAGGTGGTCGCGGCTGCTTTGCTGGACGCCTTTTTCTCAAAAGTGAGAGGGAGCCGGAAAAGTTAACACGCCGCCCAGGGTTGCGAGGACAGCGAAAGCGTGCAATGGAAAAAGACGACAAACGCAAAATGAATGAATGAATGAAAAACTTTATTGGTTCCTTTAGGAAGTAGTAGCGGTAGAGGACGAAGTCTTCGTCTTGAAGCTTGGGTCCTCCTTGTCCGTGGGTGGGCCCCTAGTCCAGGGCTCCACTCAGTCGGGCCACCTCGCTTGCGTGTGCTATGAGGACCCTTTGAACCCCTAGCTCGATGCTGGTGAGCCGGCTCTCCCATTGCTCCGCACTTGGTGTTTTGTGTTTGTGGAATGCTTGATTTCTTCACTTATCTCGATGGATTCGCTCCCAATAGGAGACTCTTTTGCCACGCTGATGACAAATTTATTATCTACGAAGCCTGTCGGCAAAGCATTTGTTATTTTTGGCCCCCACAAGCAACGCACTATTTTTTGTCGTGAATGCAGGCAGCGCAAAAAAGATCGCTAGCTTTGCAGCTTTGCAGATTACGTTTGAAACGGAGCATACGTGTTTTCTGTTGTCGAGCCCACTGTCATGGATGGATCATCCAAGGCGACTGTTGAGAAACTCGCCCTCACCATAAACCAAAGCTCACCGACGTTTCACGAAAACCAATGGCTCTTTGATACCGATAATTAGTTGCTTTTTCCCATTTTGCTGCGAGCAGTTTATGTGGACGCCTCAGCTCGCTGACTTGCAATCTATCAGAAATTTATGGTACGTGGAGTGAAGCATACTTTGCCACCGGTCAATTTATTTTCCAACGCGATAGAAACGCTCTAAAGAAAATTGGCAGCGGATTAGCTCCGCTATGCGAGGATATACGTAGCGGGAGGTAAACGTTTCGCTGGCGGAGCTTGTTCTCCTGGTAATGCCAAACGTAAAGTGTCACACATTGGATTACCCACTGGTGTGAAGTCCTTTTTGGGCCACAGTCTGTCGCACACACTACAAATGTGTCCAAATGAAATTGTTCACAAAGAATGCTTCAAATGTCCTGGTCGCAGATGCAGTTTCGGAAACTCGAATGGTGTGATCCGTCACACGACGGGCCTACACATCCTCTTCGGCTGGTTCCCGTTGAATGGCGCTTTCCATAGGCTCCATCTCGGCGGCTTTGCGGCGATTATTACGCTCGGCAGTCTGGCGTCTCCGTTTGGCAAGGTGTTTCTCTCTGTTCGGGTGTCCCCGCTGCTCTCTTCGGCTTCTGACGCTCAGTATATGTTTGTTGAGTAGCCAGCTGCCAGGCGACAACCTCAGGATCGAAAGAGTTAATGTTCTCTTGTCCATACCGCCGTTTAGCAGCGGCTGGACTCTCCTTTTGTGCATCCATATAAAGCGTTACAATACAGCCGTCGATTACATTTCCTCTGTTATGCGCAATGCGACGAAGCGTGGTCCGGGTGATAGAGCGCCGTGCGGCGAGGCGGTGGTGACGAACGCGGCGCAGCTGTGGGGTCTCTCTGGTTACGATAGTATCGGCGCATGCGCAAACTACTCATCCGCGTGACGTCACATTCAGCTTCGACGGTGGAGCGGGCGCGCGGCCGCGGCAACGCCGGCGACAAAGTGCGCGGCGCACCCACTGCTCCTCTCCTGATGCCATGGTAACGGCGCATGCGCATAACTGGTCTCTTCCATGTACCGGAAAGAGCGCGGCGCACCCACTGCTCCTCTCCAGTGCCATGGTAACGGCGCATGCGCACAACTGGCATCTCGCATGTACCGCGATATCCTCGACTAATAGCCTAGTGTAGCTCCGGCTTCAAAAAATTAGCTGCGGTTCAACTACTGCTGAATCCAGTTAGGGAGCTAAAGCTGCAGTGTATCGGGTAAGTAGATGTGGCTTGGCTTCTAACGTTGAGTGCGTTCCGCAGACTGGATAGGCAATGCACCTACCACGGCAGGTGGCGGTTAAATTAATTGTTGATCGCGAGAGGTTGGTCACCCAATGAACGCTGCGGCTTAGTGGCTTAGCTCCGCTATGTCACGATATATGTCGCCAAAGGTATGGCATAGCATGGTTAGCCTTGCTTAATCTTGATTGCAAGACCAAGATAGTCTGGTTGTAAAGATATTTTGTTCTTGCAACAAAGACGACAAAACTGTGGTTGTGGCGCACGCGAACTCTGCTTTTCAACCCTCCGACATGTTATCAGGCATGCGACGCGCCTGGTGCAGCGAGCGGAGGCGAGCGCAACTACGAGGAACGCGGTTTCACGTCATAACAAACGCGGGCGGCGGTGAGCCCCGCGGTGTGACGTCATGCTAGATGGCGCGGCGATCGCGCAAAGCACAATAACAGTCTCTCATATATGGGTGGACACCCGAACCGCGCCTTAACGGAAGAGAAGGAAGGAGGGAGAGAAAGAATAAAGAAAAAACCGAAAATTGAAAGTTCCATTTTGAGGAAAGGCGCGAAGCTGCGCAGTGGCGGAACACCTGTGGCTCGGTGCTACTAGTGGCGCATGCGCAGTTGTGACTAGGGAGCGAAAGACAGAATTGCACCGTGTGTCAAGCCCCGCCGCGGTGGCTCAGTGGTTAGGGCGCTCGACTACTGATCCGGAGTTCCCGGGTTCGTACCCGACCGCGGCGGCTGCGTTTTTATGGAGGAAAAACGCTAAGGCGCCCGTGTGCTGTGCGATGTCAGTGCACGTTAAAGATCCCCAGGTGGTCTAAATTATTCCGGAGCCCTCCACTACGGCACCTCCTGCTTCCTTTCGTCTTTCACTCCCTCCTTTATCCCTTTCCTTACGGCGCGTTTCAGGTGTCCAACGATATATGAGACAGATACTGCGCCATTTCCTTTCCCAAAAAACAACACCGTGTGTCATCACGGCTCCTAGCGCATGCGCAGCACCCCTCTAAAGGAATCACGCGAAACTGCTCAGCCTGCGGCCAGTAAAGCTTTCGCTTTAAAATATTTTGGTGGTAGCAACATTTTATTTAATGCACTGGGGCGGGTTTTAGAGGAGAGTGGAGGGATTCACCACTCCCGTGCCAAGTGGTAGTCCTCATTCCGGGACACCATTGGCGATAGCCGCTGCCCGCGGCTCTCTTTGGGCCAGAGCCCTCTGAGACTCCAGGTACAAGCAGTCGGACAAGGTCACCTCCCAGCCCTCTCTCGTTTGCTGATTTACTCTCTATGTTTGCGGATTTTTCTGTCAGGCACATGCCATATGATATGCGTCTGCCCACATCCCACAAAATTTACAGTACCCCGAAAAAGTGGGATATATTAGAATCGCAGGGCTTAGAAACGACCCCGTTTACAGCCGTCAGAGGTGTCGTTCCTCAGTTCTATCCAGGCCCTTGGCGGGCTCTGGGAACAGCTGCCTAGTGAGGCGCAGATATGTTGTAATGTCCGCAAATATGGTAAGCGGATTAGGTACAGGAGACCCGACAGAGTATGGGAATTCAGTGGAAGTCCGGCGAGAGACGCTCAGGCGGCTGTGTGAGCAGCTTCGTTCTCTTCTATTTCCCCGGTGTGCGGGCACCCATTCCAACTGTTTTGGTCCCAGCATTGAGCTATGTTGCGCGTTTGCTAAAATTTTGCTGGCAAAGGGCGCTATTCTTCCTCTTGTATAAAGCCTGTAGCTTGCTGCTTTTTATTTGGCATTGCCATTGGCTGACGTATCCAGACACGGTGGTAATTCACCACACGCAGTACACAATGCTCGCAGAAAACTTTTACATCAGGAGCCGTGGTTGCGATACAATGCGGTGCACGAATTCAATTTAAAAGAGGTCCCTCACTGCAAACAAACATTCCGCGTTGCTTTGGGATTCGTATGCTAAAGGGCTTATTTCTAGACTCATACACAAACTCCATGCGCCACTTGCACAGCCCATATGTGTAGGAATAATAAAGATGTTTTCAAAGTCTATGTCAGAACAAAATCAATTGATAAATGTCGATAAAAATACACATTAAATATAATTTAAAATATCTCAAATATGTTCCGAAGAAACGCTCTGACAAGTACTGGTAAATGAGGCTGACTCAAAAACAAAGGTAGCAGCCTTTCGTTCCGTAGAGCGCCCAATGCTGGGCAGACAAAAAATGTGAACTGTTGAAGAAAAATCAACCCTTCATTTTCGCAAGAATTTGCTTGTGAGCCTCATTAGATCCCATTCATCAATTTGCATGGGTTTCGATTTTGATTAATTGTTTCACCCTGGCCGCTATGGAGTGCTAAGAAGCTTGCTAAGATAAACATTTAAGTGCAACGCAAAAAAATGAAAATTCGTTTTTGAGGAAAGGAAATGCTAAGTATCTGTGATATCTCAGCGGACACCTTAACTGCGTCGTAAGGGAAAGGATAAAGGAGAGGCTTAAACAAAAAATGAAGAGGTGCAGTAGTGGAGGGCTCCGGAATAATTTCGACAACCAAGGAATGTTTAACGTGCACTGACATTGCACAACACACGGGCGCCATTGCGTTTCGCCTCCATTGAAACCTGGCCGCCGATGTCGGGTTAATCCGGGTACTCCGGATCAGTAGCCGAGGGCCCTAACCACTGAGCCACCTCGGCTGGTTCGGACCGCCACGGCCGTGACGATAGGCCGGGCACTTTTGTGTTCTGGGGACCCCTCGACCCCAGTTCACTGTCAGAAGCTGTACTTCCGGCGGCGAGCTCCATCGAGCAGCTTCCCATCGCTGCTCATGTCCTGGGTCCTGATCCCTGCCACGAGGGCTTGCGTTTGTTCGGAGAGTTCAGGAAGATGCGACTGAATTTGGCTCTGTTCCCAGGACACAAGTGGAAGTGAGGAGAAGTTTCGCCGCGGGTTATGATAGAGAGAAGGAAAGGGATCGTGACTGCCTGTTTGAAGCCTGCGCCAGAAAGCCTGCTCGATCTTTAATGTTGTCACGTGTTCCGTGTCAGCAAACTTTCTCCACACGATAACGTTTTTCTGAGAAGATAAATGTGTAATTTTTTGTGTGTTAGATATTGGGCGATAAGATCTTGCGCTGAGAAACATTTGGTTGATGAATTTTAATTATTACACATCGACGACGCACTGGCTACGAACGTCGACATAGCACCTGAATGTCAAAACAGCCACTGATGTCCGCATAGCCCGTGGATGTAAAAACTGAAAAAATAAAGTAAAAAATGGCACTGGATTAGAGCTTAGCTATACTCGAATATACGTACACTGTAAAAAAATTATGTACCTATAACGTACACTCTCTACGTTTTAAAAATGGAACCATATCTGCTTTGGATGAAACGTAGAGAATGCCGTACCTCAGTCCAGTAATGAAGGAACCGTCCGTGTTCCACCGTAGTCACTGCCGGGGAAAAACCTAAACATTCTATTTTAGGAATCACAACTTAACACCATACGGCGGTTGACCTCATCAGCGTTGTGTACCACCAAATGCACTACCACCAAGCGCATTTGGTGCACCAAACGCACCAAATGCAATACCAGGCTAGCTAGTCCAGATGTTGTTGATGGTGCAAACTGCAATACCGATAAAAAAACAAAAGCTGAGAGTTTTAATGCATTTTTTCAATCTGCTTTCTCACAACCTGCAACCGCAGTCACCGCTTCGCAAAGCGTTTTCAGCTTAACAAAAATGAATGCGGTATCATTTTCCGAATGTGGCATCGTGTCTTTACTGCAGAAGATTAATGTACATTCTGCCCCTGGTCCAGATGGCATATCAAATTTTGTCCTTAAGAACTGAGCGTTAGCTTTATCTCCGTTCTTAGTACTACTCTTTGAAACCTCTCTTCAGCAAGAAGATTTGCTCCCTGACTACAAAACTGCAAGCATAATTCTGATAATTAAAAGCGGTGACAAGAACGTAACATGTAACTACAGACCTTTTTCATTAACAAGCGTAGTATGTAAAACACTAGGCCACGTCATTTACACTAACTCATTTAATCACCTACAGAATAATAACTTCTTTTAACAAACGCAGCAAGGTTTTAGTGCTGTTTTTTTGTGATACCCAATTAATTGAATTTACTGACGATATTGCAGCCTCAATTAACTTAGCTACGCAGGTTGACTCTATATTTTCAGATTTTCGGAAGGCGTTTGATTCCTTTTGTCACGCACTTTCGTTACACAAAATATCCCGTCTTAATATAAAGGCCAATCTATTGCCATTGATTCAAGCATACCTGTCTGAAAGAAAACAGTGCGTGGTTCTGGACGGTGAGAGCTCATCAAGTTTCTCTGTATTATCTCGTGTCCCAAATGGGTCAATTTTGGACCCTGTACTTTTCTTGATTTATATCAATGACCTTACTGACCGCACCACCAGCCGTCTTCGATTGTACGTGGAAGATTGCTGTATCTACCGCGAAATCACCAGTGCGGCGGTCAGTCGACATTTACAGAACGACCTGGACTCCGTTTTTTGTGATGCCAGTCCTGAAGAGAGAGAGAGAAAAAAAACATTTATTGAAATCTCAATGAGATTAGCGGTGGGCCGTCATCTTCATCGTTGACGTCTGGCCTCTTCGCAAGGTCGGGTCCCTATTCAAGGCCTCCGCTGAGTCTTGCTGCTTCGCATGCGTGCTGCACAAGGGCCCTTTGGGCTGTGAGCTCGCTGCTGGTGAGCATACCCTCCCATTGCTCCGCATGCAATGGGACTGCATCCAAATGCAATCTTGTAAGGCTTACAACTAAAAAACAACCAAAGCTTACCAATTATGTCATGGATGGAACCTGCCTGTCGGTTGCAAGTGAATACAAATATTTGGGGGTTGTATTTTCTGGCAATTTGTCATACAATGCTCATGTACATAACACAACTCTGAAGGCAAGTCGAATGTTAAACTTCCTCAGAAGAAACATTAATCAAGCACCATCTAAGCTAACGGAAATATTATTTCTGTAAAATGTACGTCCCATTCTTGAGTACGCTTGCAGTATATAGGATCCGTCAACCCAGTGCGACATTGCAAAGCTTGAACGCGCGCAGGCACGGGCTGTGCTCTTTGTATCAATAAATTACGACCTTTCGAAAAGATCTCGCGATATTTCCAAAAACCATTGGTGGCCGCTGCTTGAAACCAGAAGAAAATACCTGCGCTTGTAGTTATTTTACAATATATTTTACTCTAGAACAGTCATCGATTAAGATAGATATCTAAACAAACCAACATATGTATCTACAAGAACGGACCATTCCTGAAAAGTGCGTGAATATGCTTGCCGGATAAACTTTAGAACACTTTCTTCCCTAAGAGAGTACATGAGTGGAATGGGGGTTTGACTGGAGAAATTGTTTCCGGGACCCCTTCATCTTTTATCAAGGATCTGAAAAATATTCCTTTTAATAGGTTTTGGCATCGCTTTTTACTTGTCATGCCTGTTTCTACACTTACCGTGATAAAGTGTGATTAAGTGACGCAAATATCAAGACAACTACGTGTATACGTATCGTTTTAACTTTCACTGCTTGTTTCATGCCTCTCAATTTGCAGCTGACTTTGTATTATATATCATCTGTGGACTCGTAATGTTTTTCTTCCCCCTACACTAATGCCGGCAAGGGCGCTGTAGGTATGTAAATAAATCAATATATAAATAAATATTACCTTGCTTAAAGGCAGCAAAAACAGAACAAAGATGCTCATGATGTGACGCCACTTTTACAGAACGAACCGCTGACCCGTGGACTAGGCGTCACATCACGTCCCATTTCTAATCCGTGTGGTCTACTGTTCACAAACAGTGTCCGCAAAGTAGCATGACGAACGACCGTGAGCATGTTTAATGTGATTAACCCATGCGCAAAGGTGAAGATCCAAGGAGAGGTGATAATCGGATTAGACCCAAGTAACTGATACTGTTGCTTCAACTTTCAGTGATTGTTACAAATTTTTTTTTGTTTATTTCTCCTTTGGGCAACATACAGGTATTGCCCACGAGGCAAGACAAAAGGAGGTGCTAAACCTCCTGACTGGGTCTTGTCCTCGCTTGGGTACAGCAGCAGGAGCGGTATTGCATTACACAACAAAAAAAGGCTGTCCTTGCCATCACTTACACAACAGACGCATCATAAACAGTTCTTGTAAATATATACAGATAATAAAATATTAATACACACTAAATCATATACAAGAATGGTACAGAAAGGCAATACATTAGGGTTGTTCGAACCGACATAATATTACATCAAACAGAACCAGAAGTAAGCATTTGGTCGTCTAGGACACAACGTTAAACAAAAAGAAAGACGAACAGATGCGTTTAAAACCCGTGGGCGTGGAACTATTTTTAGCTGCATCTATTACAAACGGATGAGAATTACACATCAACATGATTTGGTGCTCAATTGATTGTGTTCCGTAGTTAGTACGAGGCCTATTTACCACAGCAGAAGTCTGACGCAAGCTGTAACCAGTAGATCTATTTAGGTACGTGTTAAAAAAATTAATGTAATTTGTTTTTATTTCGTTATAAATAAACACACATATTTTGAGTTCATACATGGTTTTCACAGGGATCATTCGAGACTGTGTATTTGCCGAGCAACTATTTGTGTTGTTTCCTGCAGGTAAAAGAAACCGAGCTGCACGCGACTGCAGGGCTGATATTTTTTCTAAGTCAGTTTTGTTACAAGTACCCCAGATAAGAAGACAATAACTGATGCGAGAATGGATAAGAGAGAAATACAACTGTCTTTTCAGCGAGCAAGGTATAAGATCTCGAAGCCGGGAAAGCATACCAATAGCTCTCGCTATCTTGACACGGGTGTGGTCTATGTGGTGGCTCCAGCCTAGGCTGTGATGGAATTTAACTCCTAGAAAGGAATGGGAGCTGACACGCTCAACGTAGCAAGAGCCGTAACGAAGCTTAAAAATCGTAATCAATTGGCTTGTTTTTTGCACAAAAAAGCATAAATTTAGTTTTTTTCTCGTTGAGTTCAAGACTATTTAAGTTTATCCATACACTATGATTTAATAGCCACGTGTAAGCAGTGTTTTCAAGTTCTTTAAGATTTGTTCCAGAGAAGAATACATTCGTATCGTCTGCATATAATACTATATCATCAGTTTGAGGAATGTTAACTATCGTTTATATAGATCAAGAAGAGCAAAGGGCCTAATATAGATCCTTGCGGTACACCATATTTTACAGTCTTTGGGGTTGATTTATAGCCATGTAGGCATACGAACTGAAAACGCGACTCAAGGTAACTGCGCATGAGTTGAAGTGCTATGCCCCTAATTCCACATATTTCCAGTTTTCTTAGCAAAATATGATGTTTGATGGAATCGAAGGCCTTGCAAAAATCTAGAAATATTCCAACGGTGTAGAGCTTATCCTCAATATTTTTAATTATTTTATTTTTTTATTTGTACGAGGGCCATTTCAGTTGATCTTCCTTTCTGGAACCCGTACTGCTTTGTTGATATGATGCTTTTGCAACAAAAAAGTTGTCCAGGCGTTTGTGTATGACACGTTCAATCACTTTCGAAAAAAGAGGCAAAACTGAAATCGGCCTATAGTTGTTCAGGTCACTGTATGTTCCTCCCTTGTGAATGACGACGACACGAGCTATCTTCATTTTCGCAGGAAAGATTCCCGAAGGAAGTATGCGGTTGCAGATGTAAGCGAGCGGTTTTGAGATTAAGTGGGCAATTTCTTTTATAGGTGCGGCTTTATTGTCGTCGTGGCCAGCTGCCGATCGGTTATCGAACGAGTTTATGATAAGGTTTATCTTAACCTCAGAAGTGGGCGTTAAAAATGCACTTTCAAGCAGCATCTGCCCTATATATCTCTCCAGACTGCTGTGAGGCAATGAAAGAGATGAAACGTTTCCAGCACCTGCGTTTGCTAGATGATCATTGATAAGATTAACTAAGTTTTGCTCCGAATAAGTGGCTCCATTTATAACTATTTCAAATGGTATACCAGAAACGTGCGTAGCGTTTAGTTTATTGAATTGTTTCCATGTTTTTCGGGGGTTATCTGCGCACTTTTCGAACTTACGTTGATAGAATCTACACTTGGCTTTTTTTAAGTCAGAGCTAAGTTTGTTTCTGAACCGCTTGAATTCTTGCAGCTTTGCAATATCACGCGTCCGCAGAAACTGTTCGAACAGCTTATCCTTGTGTTTTATGCGCTTGAAAAGGTCATTCGTAATCCATTCTTTTCTTGCTTTCTTGTGCCGAACAATTGTTGTGAGTGGGAAAGCGGCATCGTAACAAATTTGTAATTCGGACATAAAAATATCGTAGGATACAGATGGATCGGGTTCCTTATATACGTTCGCCCAGTTCAAGTTTTCAACAAGTGAATGAAAGGTCTTTTTACCGCCGTCATTGATGATACGGATAGTATTATTTGTGCACTGTGTACGCGTGGCGATCGGTAATGCTACAAAAATTGGTAGATGATCGCTCAATCCTGAACAAAGTACACCGGAGCAACTAGCAGACAGAAAAATCTGTGAAACATAAGTCGATCAGCGTACTTGTATTCGATGTGACTCTCGTAGACTGTTCAATGACGTTCTCACAACCATTTTGAAGCATAATTTCAAGAAGTTGAACTTTAGCAGGGTTATTAGAGTTAAGATCGATATTAAAGTCCCCTATGATCACTACATGCCTCTTCCGGGAATTGACAAAATCCATGAGTGATTCAATGTAGTTTAAACAAATTGACAGCGTGCCCTGGGGCGGTCGGTAAATGCATACGATGGTAATGTTTTTGCACATGATGGCAACAGTTTCAAAGTCGCCACACATGCAAGTAAAGTCGTCTATGGTATCATAGTGCAAACAGTAGCGGATAAATAGGGACACCCCTCCACCACGTTTTTGCTCACGATAAACTGAAACGTGACTGTACCCGGAAAAATTCGTAACATCAGTGACACTTGAGAACCATGTTTCTGAAAAAGCCAAGAAATCAAAGGAACACTGTAGTTGTGAGAGGTATGTACCGACGTCATCTTGTTTGTTCCTCAGACTCTGTGTATTTAAATGAAAAAAAGAAAGCCCCTTTTCAAGAAAACACTTGTTACTTTTCACCAGATCACTGAACGAAGTTGTCGTGTGGTACGCCATCTTGATTTTTTGAAATCAAAATACCTGTCGTCACTGATCTAAACAATTTTGCTCAGGTCATTTTCGGTTGCAATCCTGATAGCACTTGCTTTTGCTTCTTTTCTTACAAACACTTTACCCTCAGAAGTCCACACGAATTTGAAGTCATTTTCCTTTGCCCTTATCTTCGCCAGCCATAGCAATCGCCTGTTCATTGCTGTCAAGTTTTCATAGAAGCTGATGTTGGTCAACTTTTCTTGGGCGCACTTGCGTGCTTCAAACCATTTGCGGCTGAGGGCTCGGTTGGAAAACCTTACAATCACCACAGGCCTTCTGTCCTTTCTGGGGGGCAAACGATGCACATGTTCAACGTTGCTATCGGATAAATCAGGGAGCTCCAATTTTCGGGCAATCTTGTTAATTTCAGCCATGAGGTCTTCATTTTCTCTCAGCTCAAGCCCATGGATTTCAATGTTCTGGTGGCGGCTATACTGTTCGAGTTCATTTAATTCTTGTTTTAGTGTTTGGACAGTACTTTCACCGCTTCCACTCTCAACAGCCTCCACTCGACGCCGCAAGTCGCCTATTTCTTTGTCCTGTCGTTGTAGTTTCACTTTTATGTCATCATAAGTGTCAGACAGAAGCTGTACTGACTTCTCGATGCTCAACACAGTTTCCTGCATGCTCATTAGCTTGTCTAATTTGGTCTCCAGTACGAGCATGCCAGACAATTTTCTGTTTATTTCCGCTAGTTCTGCCTGGAAGCTTTCCAAGACATTTGCTTGCTTGCAAGCTGGGCATTTTAGCGCTTTCCTAGTGGTTTCTTTCATCATCCTAAACGATCGTTCGGTCACGCCGCTGCATTTTCCGATGTGGAATTTACAAGTGCAGTCGATGCACGTCATGAACGTGTCACCATCGGCAAAATTTGCGTTGCAAGAGGAGCATGCGTCCTTCATGGTAAACAAGAGCAGAAACCAACATCCAATAGGCAATAAGAGCAGCAGCAGGGGCGGTCGCGAAAAAAAGAAAAGTGTTTAATAAATTGCCTATTACCAACCTGCAAGAATTCGATGACAGGTTTAGGCAGAGAACATGGAACTGCGCCACCGCCACTGCTGCCGCATCGCTGAATGAAGACGGGGGTCGCTTGTCGCCGCTTTTATAGGAAGGTCTTGGCGCTTGGGTCCCCACGTGACGGCCAGAGTTGATATCAGCAGTGTACTGATATGATGAACCAGGTTGTAGACGGCACCGTGCGAAAGTTTCTGCAAGAATTCGATGAGAGGTTTAGGCAGAGAACATGGACTGCGCCACCGCCGCTGCTTTATTTGCTGTGACGTTAACAGAAGATTGTTGACATCATAAAAAAACGTTTCCACCACGTTCCTAGCCACATGACAGGATAAAGTCAAAAAAATTGTTACTGCCAAATTTGATTTTATGAGAAATGGAGCGTAATGAAGTCAACAGTTAGAAAACATTTAGACACAGACAATGGTTAGACAACTTCTCCAAATTAAAATTGAGCAGCAGTTGAAAATGCATTGCAAACTTGATGAAAGAGCACAATTTGAAAGCCGAAATTCCATCTCCCGTTTGGTAAGAAAACGAACCACTGCGAAAACGAAAAGCATGGACAAACAGATCTATGAACGCCGTGCAATGTAACAGTCAATTCTGTGGTACACAACCATCAATAAAAAACACTTACTCCTTCACGGATAGCAAAGCACAGGCACAACCAAATATTGCCCATTGCAATGCTTCATATAATAGGCCCCTATTGCCGCCCATTTATGCCTGCTCTTCTTACAGATAAAAGAAACGCTACCAAAACGCAGCAAGCAGCCATAATTGCTACAGTGACAAGAAGGATGTGCACCGTCGATGATGTTCTCTCATCCTGAGTAGGAAATAATAGCTTTTTTTCATGATTGTACTCTGAAAGCATAAATTTCTTATCCTTTTTTTATTTAGCTTGCACTGACACGACCCATCATATACTCGGCAGCTTTGACAAACATGTGGGCGAGTCGACAGCCACAGAAGACTGGAGAGCCTTGCTAACTTGCAAAAGATCGCTGCTCAGAAAGGAAAAGGTGACAATGAAAAATGAGGAGTTCCTTATTCGCACAATATTTTATATGGTACTAAGAATGTGGCTAAGACATGGCAAGAATATTGTTTTTTCTGCCCAGTTGCAAACTTCCTAGCTATTGCTAACGTATTACTGCGATGTAAATAATGAAACATGCCAGCACTGTACAACATGCGATAAGACTTACAAAATACTCAACCTACAAGGCTACCACATGCCTCTTACATGCGGTAAAGTTCATATCTACCAAACTTGCTAGTCTTTAAGATGAAACACCAAGCCTCTGACATCTGCAGATGTGTACATCTCATGTAATTCGAGTGATTGTAGATGCTCCTTTTTGATGGCATTTCTGTTGCTTGGTGTGGAAGGACCAGATATGAAGGGGAACAACTGGGCACCAACTTTTCAAGCACCATCACAATAAGCAATGTCCCTTGACTTTTCTTCTGTCCAAACAGGAGTTTCATTTTCCATGTTCTGTATTCACATAACTGCTTGCTCATTTTGGCTTGATGGTAGGTGCTTTTCTGTGTTAAACTACAGTTTTAACTCTGGCCTCAGTCCTCTGCACCTTCTTAATTTTTTGCTAGTGTTAACCTTAAGTCGTGTACAAACTCGCGCAGATAATCTATTTTTCTGTTTCCAACTGTCAGATATCTGCTTTCGTCATATCAGTCACTGCATTTGACACCTTCATGTCTGCTTTCTATAATCATCTTAATTATTATGCCATTTACACATGTATTTTTGTTAGTCAACCCCTTCTCTCTCTGAAAGCAACCTGCCCCCGAGAGTAAATAAGTTAAATGCAGTCTAAGCTAAGTCTCAGGAATCACGCAATTTGTTCAGTTTATTTTACCATGTTCACTAATAGAGAGTAGAGGGAAAAAGCTACTAAGTGAAGCTTGACATGCCTCTCGCCCCTCACACTGGAAACAGCAGGCACCAAGGCATATCTAACCACTAACGACAACAGGACATGCCAAGTGTGAAGTAACTCAGTAACGCCCCTCGCATTTATAACAGTGCATACTTGCTGCTCAGAAATTTATTACCCCATTAGACATTCTGCAAGGAGAGTGTACAATGATGTTTTGTTTGAAAATTGCACCACAGTACAATGACTATCATTATTCCTGTGCCAGCACAAGAGCAAATAAATTTCTGCCCAATAAACATATCTTACAGTGCAACAGGCCGCCGGACAGGCCGCCATTGGAATCTGAACCTGGCAACGTTTAACGCTAGAACTTTATCTAGTGAGGACAGCCTAGCAGTGCTGTTCGAGGAACTAGCGGGAATTAAATGGCATGTGATAGGGCTTAGCGAATTTAGGAGGACAGGTGAGGCGTATACAGTACTAAAGGACGGACACATACTGTGCTATCGCGGATTACAGGATAGACGAGAACTAGGTGTGGGATCCCTCATTAATAAGGATATAGCTGGCAACGTAGAGGAGTTCTATAGTATTAACGAGAGGGTAGCAGCTATAGTCATTAGGCTGAATAGGAGGTACAAGCTGAAAGTGGTGCAGGCCTACGCACCCACATCCAGCCATGATGACCAGACCGTTGAAAGTTTCTATGAAGACGTAGAATCGGCAATGAATAAAGTAAAATCGCAGTACACTGTACTGATGGGCGACTTCAATGCGAAGGTGGGCAAGAAGCAGGCTGACGACCACGCGGTAGGTGACTATGGGATAGGCTCTAGAAATAGCAGGGGAGAACTATTAGTCGAATTCGCGGATAGAAATAATTTACGGATCATGAATACCTTCTTCCGCAAACGAGAAAACAGGAAGTGGACCTGGAAGAGCCCCAATGGTGAAACAAAAATGAAATCGACTTCATACTATGCGCTAAACCTGGCATCATTCAGGATGTGGCCGTCCTCGGAAAAGTGCGTTGTAGCAACCACAGAATAATAATGTCTAAAATTAGCTTAGACTTGAAGAGGGAACGGAAGAAGCTAGTGAAGAAGAAGACCATTAACGAGTTAACCGTAAGAGGGAAAGCACAGGAGTTTAGGATAGCGCTTCAAAACAGATATTCGGCTTTAACTGAGGAAGACGATTTTGATGTTCATTCAAAGCACGATAATCTGACATCAATAATTACGGAGTGCGCAGTAGAAGTAGGCGGTAGGACAGTTCAAAAGGATACCGGCAAGCTATCTCAGGTGACGAAAGATCTGATTAAGAAGCGCCAAAGCTTGAGAGCGTCTAACCCTGCCGATAGAATAGAACTAACAGAGCTGTCAAAGTTAATAAATTAGCGCAAGGTAGCCGACATAAAGAAGTTTAATATGGAGAGAATCGAGCATGCTCTAAAGAACGGAGGTAGCCTAAAAGCAGTGAAGAGGAAACTAGGCATAGGTAAAAACGAGATGTATGCATTAAGAGACAAGCAGGGCAATGTCATTAGCAATATGGATAAGATAGTTAACGTAGCCGAAGAGTTCTACACAGACCTGTACAGTAGCCAATGTAATCATAACGTTAATAAGAAAGAGAGCAGTGCACAGCAATGCGTCATCCCGCCAGTAACGAAAGATGAAGTAAAGAAAGCCTTAGAAGCAATGAAAAGAGGAAAAGCAGCTGAGGAGGATCAGGTAACAGCAGATCTGTTGAAGGATGGAGGGGACATCGTGCTAGAAAAACTAGCCACCCTGAATACGCAATGCCTTATGACCTCGACTGTACCAGAAGCTTGGGAGAATGCAAACATTATCTTAATTCATAAGAAGGGAGACGCGAAGGGCATGAAAAATTACAGGCCGATCAGCTTACTATCCGTTGCCTAGAAAGTATTTATTAAGGTAATCGCTAATAGAGTCAGGGCAACTTTAGACTTTTGTCAACCAAATGACCTGGCTGGCCTTCGTAAAGGATACTCCACAATAGATCATATTCACACTATCAATCAGGTGATAGAGAAATGCGCAGAATATAACCAACCTCTATATATAGCTTTCATTGATTACGAGAAAACATTCGACTCAATGGAAACCTCAGCAGTCATGCAGGCATTGTGTAATCAGGGGGTAGAAGAGCCTTATGTCAAAATACTGGAAGATATATATAGTAACTGCACAGCTACTATAATCCTCCATAAAGTCAGCAATAAAATTCCAATAAGGAAGGGCGGCAGGCAAGGAGACACGATCTCGCCAATGCTGTTCACCGCATGTTTACAGGAGGTATTTCGAGGCCTGAATTGGGAACAGTTGGGAATAAGAATAAACGGAGAATACCTATATAATTTGCGATTTCCTTATGACATTGCCTTGCTGAGTCACTCAGGAGGTGAACTGCAAATCATGATCAATGAGTTAGACAGGCAGAGCAGATCGATGGGTCTAAAAATTAACATGCAGAAAACCAAGGTAATGTTCAACAGCCTAGCAAGGGATCAACAGTTTACAATTGGCAGCGAGAGCCTGGAAGTTGTGACGGAATACATCTACTTAGGCCAAATAGTGACAGCTGATCCGGATCATGAGAGGGAGATAACTAGAAGGATAAGAATGGGGGTGGAGCGCACATGGCAAGTTCTCGCAAATCATGAGTGGCAGTTTACCAATTTCCCTCAAGAGAAAAGTGTACAACAGCTTTATCTTACCGGTACTCACCTACGGGGCAGAAACGTGGAGGCTAACGAAAAGAGTTCAGCTTCAGTTAAGGACCACGCAGCGAGCCATGGAAAGAAATATGATAGGTGTAACGTTAAGAGACCGGAGGCGGGCAGAGTGGGTGAGGGAATAAACACGGGTTAATGACATTCTAGTCGAAAACAAGAGAAAGAAATGGACTTGGGCAGGGCATGTAATGCGAAGGCAAGATATCCGCTGGTCCTTAAGGGTAACGGAGTGGATTCCAAGAGAAAGCAAGCGTAGCAGGGGGCGGCAGAAGGTTAGGTGGGCGGATGAGATTTAGAAGTTTGCAGGTAAAGGGTGGATGCAGCTGGCAAAGGATAGGGTTAATTGGAGACACCCTGCAGTGGGTGTAGTAAGGCTGATGATGATGATGATGACAGTGCAACCAAGAGGAGAGAATGGACCACACTGGCACATACTTAGAAAATAAGCTCAAAATGATAAAGAATGAGATTTGAGCAGCCACACATTCCCCCAAACCGTCTCCCTGAAATAAATATGAGCAAGGATACTCTTCAGACGGCACATTTGAATAATGTGGCTGTTATATTTGCGACAGTTCAACTACGTGTGCATTCAGATTTAAATAATTAACGCCCATGCAAGCGGTTTGATGCGAGGCGCCAGGGAGCGGGCAAACAGTAATCGTCTAAAGGTATCGAATGGTGCCACATCCTGAGGGACAATGCTCGACGAATGCCGCTTATGGCCCCGTTTACATCCAACAAGATAGTAACAAACATCAGACACAGACAGGTGTTTATCATGATGCAGTAGCAGTTCATCAGTGGTGCTGGCCAGTGCTGAATTTCTGGGCATCATAAACGGAACCATCCACCGAAACGCGCATCGACTGTTCCTTGCCAGGTACTTGCAGTCCCTCTAGGGAGAACTGCTTTTCCACCGCCTCCCAGTCTCCTGTTTCGTGCAGGGCCACTGGCACTGTAACGCACATTATGCACGGTCGTTTTACTATGCATCGACGCCGCATGGGACAGCAAGCTGTTGTACACTACAATGCGGCGTACGGGCCGCGCACGCACGCACGCACGCACGCACACACGCACACACACACACACACACACACACACACACACACACACACACACACACACACACACACACACACACACACACACACACACACACACACACACACACACACACACACACACACACACACACACACACACACACACACACACACACACACACACACACACACACACACACACACACACACACACACACACACACACACACACACACACACACACACACACTAACGACAATAGAACGCGCTGGACGCACGCAGCGAATACGGAGGAACAAAAACTGTTCCAAAGCACCAGTTCACTCAACTCCACTTCGCGCACATGTTTGTATGGCTCCGACTGCGGGCTTGGCTAGCGCTTCAACTTCGCCATGGCCAAGATGCACTGCTGCCCTGGCGGTAACGTTCACGCAACGAAAACAAAAAATTTAATATATCAAACCATTCACCTTGCCAGCTAAAAAGCTAGCACAAAATAAATACATCTTATATGTTTTTGCCGTGTTGCGCTTTTGCGACGTCAACGACGTGAGCATGGAAGCGAATACGCGAATGGCGCTATGAATTTTCTGTGCAGCAATGTAATCGGCAAATGGCGTGCCTGCGCATGTAACTTGTAGTATAGTGCCTTGGTAACATGCTTTGCTTACAGAGGTGGTGAACGGTAGTCGGTGCGAACAGTTTAAAGTTTAATCGATTAAAATTGCGCAAGGAAAGTCAGCGACATTGCATTTTTATTGTTTCTGTGCATCGCGAGTGTCTTCGGAGCTAGCCACACTGCAACGTCTCCGGTTTGGCGAACTTGTGAGAAGGTGACCATTTTGTTCTCAAATTTTGAAACCGGTTTATTTTGTATTACAAACCCTGCGTCTAGTCGCATGTTATGTTCACGATAACATCAGTACAGCGTGCATGCGCTTTAATAATAATAATATTAATAATAATAATAATAATAATAATAATAATAATAATTGGTTTGGGGGGAAAAGGAAATGGCGCAGTATCTGTCACATATATCGTTGGACACCTGAACCGCGCCGTAAGGGAAGGGATGAAGGAGGGAGTGAAAGAAGAAAGGAAGAAGAGGTGCCGTAGTGGAGGGCTCCGGAATAATTTCAACCACCTGGGAATCTTTAACGTGCACTGACATCGCACAGCACACGGGCGCCTTAGCGTTTTTCCTACATAAAAACGCAGCCGCCGCGGTCGGGTTCGAACCCGGAAACTCCGGATCAGTAGTCGAGCGCCCTAACCACTGAGCCACCGCGGCGGGTGTGCATGCGCTTTCTGTCTCTGTTTGAAGTAACATTGGTCGATCAGCGTAAACCTTTGGATTCAATTAAGCACAAACTGTCCATGTTGTTACTGCGTGTCGAGTGTGCTTTAAGATGATACTGCGCATGATATGGTCTTCTGATAGTTTATTTATTACCAGATATAGTCTTATGAATTTGGAATCATTCATTCGTAACGGTCTCGGCCATCCAATTTCGATAGAGCCGAAATTCTAGAGGCCCGTTTACTGTACGATGTCAGTGCGCTTGAACCCCAGGTGGTCAAAATTTCCGGAGCCCTTCACTACGGCGGCCCTCATAGTATGAGTCGCTTTGGGACGTTAAACCCCCATTAAAAAAACAACCATTCATTCAGCTGCAACAGAGCTGAAAAGCTATTTTCTGTTCATGCATCTGCCGTACTTAAACTTTAACTTTTCTTTAATAATTTGAACTTTTCGGTAATAAATCGCATGGTGCCTTTGGAGTTGAACAATTGGCTACTGTTGCAAAGGAAGCCTGGCAGCTGAGCCCATGGGGCGCAGAGTGGGTCAGCTGTTTGTCCAGGGGCGAAGTTACCAAAGGTAGCATTCCAGTCTTTTTTCTCAGTTTATCAACCTCATATTCCTTGCAAAGAATAGAGTATGTAATCAGGAAGTAAAAAAAAAATTATAACTTTTACATATTTCAGAACCGTTCAGAAAATTCCGCATACGGCATCAGTATTCTCTGTGTAGAATTTTTGAGCACTGGATTCATTTCCTCTATTACAATGGCAAGCAGTAGGTCAACTGCATACAAATTTATTTTCCTCTGGTGCAAAGTAAGGAGTGCAAACATTATAAGACAAGTGTATAGTCTGTTTCATTCTCAGTGCATTTGATCAAAGCATAATATGAAATCTTGTATTTCTTATACCCCAGTTTCCTTTACTTTTACAAGTAAATATAGGCAATGAACAGCAAGGCAACTCCACTCGTTTGCGATTTTGCCTTCGGCAGCAAAACGGGGAATACCTTACCCCACATGTTCTCTCGACATAGACTCAAAAACTTCGATGGACAGCTACCTCGACAGCTGCAATCACCTCTCGAGTGCATGCACTCGTAACACACATAGGGGTCATTCAGTCTGTAAATTCCTGTTCTTTGTTCATTAAATCCTCTTACATCATTTTCAAGCCACTGAGTCATAGCTCATTCCACTCAGCCGGCCCGGGCGAACACCAAAGCGTGTCAACATCATCAGTAGCAGCAGCAGCCTGACTACATGCACTGCAGGACAAATGCATCTCCCATACCTCTCCAGTTCATCCTGTCCTGCTCCAGCTGTGGCCGCCTTAGCCCGCAAACTTCTTTATCTCATCCACTTTGTTATCATGCTTTCTGTCAAGGTGCACCACACCACGAGGAACTTCATGTATAGTGCCGATATTCACTGGTATTCAATGTGTTCAGGAACCTCGAAGTGCCAGAGGATAGATGCATTGCAAACAAGTGCCACATCATGCTTCACGCTGCGAGTTAGTTCTTAGTACTTTCACGTCGAAGTGCATCGAGGACTGACCAAAGTTTAGAGTGGAGCCACTAGTCAGCCCAATGGCAGGGAAAGAAAGCTAGAATAACTTCCGCCCTTTCAGTTACTCAAAGTATAGACACTAAACCTTTAAGCCATAGCGAGTTTAAGCAGCATTGACTGTAATTGTCTGTTCTTTTGAAAATAAAAATAAAAAATACATTGATTATCTCAGTGGCCGCATGTGATACTCTTCATGATGATGATATTTTGAACATTCATCTTTGCCTGAAAGGAATTCTGTAGCCTTGTGACAACAAAAAGACTTGTGCATTTTTTAATTTTTCGTCCTGTTCTCAATCAATTTTGAATACCCATCTTTGTTGGTGACTGATGCCTTGATTCTAGAAAAAACAGCGCACACAGGACAGGGACCAAGGGAAGAACCGACGACACGAGCGTCCCTGTCCTGTGTGCGCTGTTTTTTCTAGAATGACTACCTAACAACTCGCCCAGTCTTCCACATTGATGCCTTGATGTTGGTGCACAAGCAGGAACCAGAAAAGGTCACTGCACAAAACAAGTACCAGGTGAATGGAATGAGCAAGAAACATGGACTGTAGGAATTGTGAAAATGACTCGACTGACCCAATATCGCAGCCTTGCAAAAAAATTGAATAATGATCTGATGCCGTATCAGAGGGTAATTAAAAATCTATAGACACCTAATCATAGTGTGCATTTTGTTTTGTCTAAAGACGTGTAAGACATCAGAATACATAGATTTCCGGGTGGTATTTGCCTACAAACGCTAAATAGTTCATAAATGAATTTTTTCTCTTAAGCTGTTTCGGTTTCGTAGACCGAACGATGACTGTGACGTCAAGTTCATGTTTTGGTCACGTGATCCAATAGAAAAGTGTAATATTATTATGAAGATGACAAAGTGGGCTCTGACGCGGCACAAAACGCTCGTGCTAGGCTCACCGCCATTAAATCATTCCTTCGCCGTCTGTCATTTAGTCTTCGCCTGCTTGCCGCCACATAACATTTGATGCAGGTGCTGGGTTTTCAACCCCAACCGTCCCCAAAAATTTGGTTCTATAGACTCTTGAGAACTGAAGCAATGTAACCATCAAACTTGTCCTCTTTTAATTCACATGCTTAAGGTTGGTTGAAAGACTCAGGCTACTTGTAGCACTACCGTTTTCTGGGTATAGTGCGGGACTTGCAAGGGGTGAAGCTGTTCTGCTTCAGGTATGATTGGTACAGTATCATTTTGTTGCTAAAGTAATGGCGGCCATCCTACTCACATCCCAGACTAAGTCGCAATTGAATTGCGCTTATTTCTGATTTTTCTGCAACTCTGGATTGCCATTTCTATAGCCTTGCTCATTGCAGTTGCCAATAAACACGTCATGAGTGGTACCATTATGCACTCTTTTCTTTGGCACTAGGTATGAGCTTCTGTTCTTGCGCTTTCTAGAAATAATGCATGCAGTTTTGAAGCTCAAAAAAGAGAATTTACGTTTACTTGACTGTCATGTTGGGGCCAAAGGTTACAACCAAATTGTACATTATGTCACATGCTGGTGGTTACTTTTCAGTAGTGTAGTAGAATGTTTTAAGTTCACCTAGAGCAAACAATAGCCCTCAAAGATTAGCTGCCTTTGTCATGTCCAGTATTTTGATACACTAAGCCACCAAAGCATGATTCATAACGTGGTCAGGACTAAAGGCCCTGAGCCTTTCGTGTCACTAAAAAAGGTGCTTTAGTGTTCTAAGGCTGCTTGAACACATATCCCTGATATCTCACAAACTGAATAAGGGAGGGCAAAGCCTCAGGGTGCTTGCCGACGTTTCGACGAGAGGACTTCGTCTGGCAAAGTGTTCATCGTTGGCTGGGTTTGAGTAAGGTTTTAACTTCGAGGAAAAAGGCATGGTGTTTGGGAGGAAAGTGCTCTGTGGGAAGGGGGTTAGGATGTGGTTGGGAATATTGTCCAGGCATGATGACTGCTGGGCTGTCAAGGGGAAGCCTAGCAAGGGAACAACAGTTCACAATTGGCAGCGAGAGCCTGGAAGTTGTGACGGAATACATCTACTTAGGCCAAATAGTGACAGCTGATCCGGATCATGAGAGGGAGATAACTAGAAGGATAAGAATGGGGGTGGAGCGCACATGGCAAGTTCTCGCTAATCATGAGTGGCAGTTTACCAATTTCCCTCAAGAGAAAAGTGTACAACAGCTTTATCTTACCGGTACTCACCTACGGGGCAGAAACGTGGAGGCTAACGAAAAGAGTTCAGCTTAAGTTAAGGACCACGCAGCGAGCCATGGAAAGAAATATGATAGGTGTAACGTTAAGAGACCGGAAGTGGGCAGAGTGGGTGAGGGAACAAACACGGGTTAATGACATTCTAGTCAAAAACAAGAGAAAGAAATGGACTTGGGCAGGGCATGTAATGCGAAGGCAAGATATCCGCTGGTCCTTAAGGTTAACGGAGTGGATTCCAAGAGAAAGCAAGCGTAGCAGGGGGCGGCAGAAGGTTAGGTGGGTGGATGAGATTAAGGAGTTTGCAGGCAAAGGGTGGATGCAGCTGGCAAAGGACAGGGTTAATTGGAGAGACATGAGACAGGCCTTTGCCCTGTAGTGGGTGTAGTAAGGCTGATGATGATAATGATGATGATGACTTGTAAAGAGGATTAACCTGTTGACCTGGAAAACTGTGAGAAGAAAAGGCCAGCTCAGTAGAAAGGAATCCCGGGGTTTCGAACGTGGAGAGGTAGTGGGTTTGAAAGGCTTTGTGTACAGCTGAAACAGGTGGCTTGGTGTGGCGGGCTGCCTTTACCAGAAAAACTAGGATAAAGGAATTAAGCAGCATGGCAGAATGAAATACTCGCGGTGGATCCAAAATTTTAAGGATAAAGAGAGAAAATAAGGAGGGTTCGGAGAAAAGGCAGAAAGAAAGGGGGAGGAATGCGGAAGCCAAGGGTTCCTGAGAAGTGACAGCAGGAGGTGCAGGGCATAAATTAAAAGTATAATGATAAATTCAAGAAAAAAAGGAAAGGAGGGGGTAAGAGATACTGAGGGAGAAATGCCGGGTTGTGGTGAAGAGAGAGGGTGCAAGAAACGGTAAGTCAGCAATATGAAGTATCGAAAAACCTGCGAGCATGTGCAAGGCCTTTTTAAATATTTGCGCCAGTGCCGGAATGTACAGAGCTGCCAACATTTAGTGAAAACATGCGAGCGCATGGCCGCTCCCTATAGATGTCCACTGCATGCGGCACAGTCACTCATTACTGCGAAATGGCGCGGGAGGAGATGGACCTGGCTATGGTGTTTCGTGACATCTGTCACTTCCCTTCGATGTGCTGCAATGTCGGACTTAGTGGCCCTCCAAAGAGCACGGCCATGCGCTCGTGTGTTCGCACTAAGAGTGGACAACCTTTTAATTGAGAGATTCTTAGTTTCTTCTCAATATGTTGGCCCCGGACCAAACCAAGTCCTCTTGTCGAAACGTTGGCAAGCACCCTGAGGTTTCCCCTTTCTTGTTCACTATGTGGGTGTCACGAAACCATCTGCCTACACTGTCTCTACCATGCAAAGCTTGTATGGTGAGTTACCTTTCGAGTAAGCCCTTACTATGCACGGATAACCACATCTTCTATGGTTATCTTTGTATGTACACCAGTGATAAATCATGAAGGAAATCAAGGAATTTTCATTGTTTAACATTACTTTAAACCTACATCATGAGGACATAATTGAAAATGCACAGTTTTCTGGTTACAAGGGCTTGGTTGTGTTGTGACTTGTTTCTCTTTATCAGGGCTTCTTGACAGCTGCCATGAAACTCAGGCTCTTGAAAATTTTTTTGTCAAATAAGGGCCTTTCCACTGTTACAATGGGAATGTTATTTGTTGAAACCTCAATCATTGCAGGTCAGGGATTAATATTTTCAAATAACTAGCCTGAAGTTCAAAACTTGCAGAAAGAACTTTGTAACTTCTTTCCATCCTTAAAAACCCAGTATTTATTTGTCGCTTTCAGCAAGCAGAGGTCTGTTTTATAGCACAGACTTTCCACTAACGTGAGAGAAAATTGTGCAGTACAGACGCACCATAAAACTAATGGCGTAGTATACAAATTGCTTGCATGCAATTTCTTTGGCGGTGGAGTATGCACAGCGTGTTCTTAAAGTCAGATTCTTTATATTTCCAACTTGTTCATGAAAGGCCTATTCCGGCAAACGCCATTTAGCAAAACGGTCTTCCTCTGAATGCTCCTAAAGATAACTTTAGTTCATTCAGGAACATGTATAGTGGCAATATCTCTTAGAGGGATGATTGCTCATATTAGCTCTTGTTACCTCACAATATATAGTTTTGAGCCTCCAGCACCACTTACTTGCATCAAATGTTAGAGTAGTAAAATGCTCGCTATTAGTTTAAAACACAACTCATCATGGGGCTGGGCACTGGTTGTTGTGTTGCATGAAGTATACGTATGTATGAAACAATTTCTTTCAGTTGCACTTCATATGATTCAGATTCCGCCAGAAGAAAGGATGTAACTAAACATTGCTCATTACGCATTTCTTTCCCAGCACATAAAAGGACATAACAGCACATAACAGGTAAGATATGAACGAAAGCAGTGCATGCCTGTGTTCCGCACATGCATTTTGTGTACTACAAACACTATATTATGATTAACTGATGTCATGTAAGAGTGAGCACACAAATCAATTTTTTGTATATATTGCAGCACGTTTCTTCCAAGTTTTATATGAGCCATTTAGCTCGCGACTCAGTAACTGCTCTACGTGCAGACGTTTTATAGGTCAAGTGATTTCCACTAATTCAACCTACACCTTTAATTGTCAAGCTCTTCTGTCCTGTTGAAACAGTTCACTAATCACAGTGATGCAATTTTTGTCTTCTGTAAGACTATTTTGTATTTCCTTGCTTTTTCAAAGCATTCTTGCTGCATGTCTGGAAAGTTTAAGTTGATTTGTACACTTTTCATTGTACAGCGAGCACATAAAAACATAAAATCTACGTTAAGCGGGCCGCGATGTCTTGTTCCGAGACTGTTTTTGTACTGAAAATTTATTGCGAAATTTTTTTCATAGTACTCAAATTTGACACCTCTGCAATGCTTGCTGCCCAAGTCCTCCTGTTAATATGGTCCAGGCCATTGCAAGTTGATGGGCAAGCACCGATGCCATGGATTACGGGCCAAATATCATGGACCTTGACGTACATGTTTAAACTTAAGGCGGAGTGGTGCAGTAGAACATCTTCTCAAATATCAAAACGCGCGTGTTTAACAAAAGCGCAATAGAAAGGAAAAGAAAGCATTTTCTGCTGCTGGTAGCAGCTTCGAAGAGAACATGGCTGCTTGTGCTATTTGAGAAATGTCCTTTCCATAGACTCTTGTTTCAACGCAACAGGTCTTGTGATCTCGCCTGGAGGTTCTAGCATGCTGTTTCAGCCTGTGAAGCTGCTGCTTTTTTCCCTCAGAAACTTTTTCTTGGTCGTCATCACGGGGACGTGCACAAGCTGCTGGATGATGATGCATTTTTATGCAACAAGAGCATCTCTGGCCATAGAGCGCCATGGCGAAGGATATTTTCTTCTACTCAAGGTGGGGTCAACGACCCTTTCCTAAGCATTTGACCCTAAATAAGCCGAGCACCAGACTAGGGGAACCTTGTACCCTTTGTATCACCAGTGGGTACCCAGTGGCACTCGGGGATCGAACCCCGCACCTCCCGCTTACAAGGCGGATGCTCAGACCTCTAGGCCACCGCTGCAGTCCCCACACAGATGTTGCTTACACCAGGCGCTGTTAAAAACCCTATAAATATGTTAATAGCATTTTAGAAACCCATTCGCTTCACAAATACCATTTTATTTTATAGCAAAACCTCAGTTCACCTAGCTGGACAAAACTGCTGCATACTGGCTGGCGGAAGGGTTGAACATACATGTTTCATTAGGAAAACATAAAAATCAAGCAGAGCCTGCCCTTCATGATGCATTACACCCTGATTTCAAGCAATGATCAAGTTGGGCAGATGGTCATTTCATTGAACACTTGCATGTTACATTTGTAGAATCAGAGACAGGTGTTACAACAAAATCTTCGTGCTGTGTTTTTTCTTTGAGAAAACATATCATAAAAGAAGTGTTACACTAGTTATTTTGCACGTTTTATCGTGAAAGGAGCTCCCACTTTGTGAGATTTAATTTCGGAATAACGGCAGCGTTTAGGCTAGTCGGTTAACACTGTTTAGATGGTGAGCGCGCTCAAAAAGACACTGGAAGTAAGCGGACTGTGTGTCCATCTCTTTCTGTATCCTTGTCTTTATGAGCGCTTTCACGATCTAAACTTAATTTTGCAAGAGAGAAAGGAAAACAAACTCATGCTTAACTTCTGATAATTCAGAATAAAAGAGCATGTCGTACTGTGTTGGTTAAAGTGTGCCTTACATCGCTATTGCTGTATTGCAGCACTTCCACCGTGCCGTCGCATTGCAGGCTCTTGACCTTTGTTTAGAAAATATGCGGTCTTTTTTTGCTTGCGATTGCAACAGTTTGGAATTTATCTGAGTTGCATGGTAACGAACTCTCAGAGTAACGGTGTTGCATTATTACGCCAGCATAACTTTCTATGCATTTCACTCAGAATTCAGCCTGGTGGTCATTGAGGGTTACTGTTCACGTATCAAAATGCCGGATCAGCTGTGTACTCTTTACAGCTACCAGAACTAAGGTACATATCATGACATGCTGGCTGTGGAGTGCTGGATAACCAGACTGGGGATTCAGATAAAACAATTTTCAAAGGTGTGCTCGGTACCACCCTGTTTTGCTCCAGTTGTGAAGAGGTGTTCTTTTCACTTCTGTTCTTTGAAACACTCAAGTTCTGGGTAATTTGTGATTACTTTTAGCTTGTTGTTCTCTTAGTTGCTGAGGCATAGTTTTTGTGGCACAAGCACTCCACTCTATTACTTTTCAGTATAATTTATAGTTTGTAGGGCGCAGCATGAAGAATAAAACTTCTTGAATAATCATTGTTGTTCTTCAGTGTTGCTATAGAAACTAAGTTGAGACAACCCAGTAGTTTAGCTCTGGCTAGATTTTTTAAGGAGAGCCTCATCAACATAATCGCATGACCAACACAAACTCGGTATTATTGTTTGTGCAATGAAAAACAGTTTTCAAATGTTTGTCAACAGCTGTCAGTGTAGGGCTGGCCTAAATATTATTTGTGCTCTACATATCTCTTCTCTGAGACAGGATTTATTCATCTTCACCTGCAGCCTGATACCACCAAGAGCCACTGCGCTGGCTGAGTGGTTTTGGTGCTCGGCTGCTTTCCCGAAAGGCGAAGTTTCATCCTGGCCGCAGTGGTCGAATTTCGATGGAGGCAAAATTTTAGAGGGCCGTGTGTTGTGCGATGCAAGGGCACGTTAAAGAACCGCAGATGGTCGAAAATACCAGAGCCCTTCACCACGGCGTCTGTCATAGCCTCAGTCACTTTGGGACATTAGAACCCCATAAACCAGAAACCGAACCTGATACCACCAAGATACCAATTCTTAGGAGAACTTATATATTTTTCTGTCACACTGAGAAAATTTGCCTCTTTTGGAAGCAAGAAGCGTGAGCTGATTCTGAACAGCTCCAGCAGGGGTGTTGAAAATTTCATTGTCGCCATTGCTTAGTTTACATTCACTTCAGTTCAATGGCCTCTTCCAGTGAACTCTAAGTTTCTGTTTCTTGCACCAGCTGCATGCCGCACTATCCCATGAAATCTCCTAATCTTATGTGGCGAGCTTAAAATCAGCTGTCTTCTGGTATATTTTTCTTCGGTTGAAATTCATTTTGTTGTGATACAATGTGTACCAGCTCTTTCCACGCCTGGTGCTTGTCTTATCTGGAATGAAATGAGTCTCTGACCTTACCATGAGTAGACAAAATTGTCTTGTGCTACGGCACTCTTTGACCGCAGATGTCCTTGTGCAATTAAAATCCATCATCAAATTCATTCTGTTGGCGTAAGAGACCTTTGTTGATTAATTCTCGGCATAGTATGCCCTGCCCAGGTTCATTTTCTTCTTTTAATATGTGCCAGAATATTGACAACTCGGGATTGTCCCGAACTCACTGTTACCACAGTCCAGTGTTACTGCTAATATTTTAATCTCTGTGGCCTACTTTTCTTCCTTAATTTAACCCCAAGCCTCCTTGTTAGCCTCCAACTTTCAAGATGTGGCTTTTCTTTTGAGCAACATCCCTAGGCTGCTTCAAAACACAAAAATGCCCACCGAGGTCACTGCAGGCAATTCTGAATCTCCTGACAATTTCTTTCTCATCGCCTATGCCTCCGAAGTCTACTTGGCCTACATAGAGCTTCCTTACTACTTCCAATGTTCCTCTTCTGATAATAGGCAGTTCGTCCCTTTTGAAGACTATTGTTATTATTATTTTTATTTATTTAGAAATACTGTCAACCCTCTGTTGAGGGTCATTACAGGGAGGGATGTTACACATAACGTTCATACAAGAATAAAGAGCCAGATGCGAAAAGAAATATGCACATGCACAACAGTGTCCTACGGATACAACACAGGATACGATATACAGACTACAAGACTTAATTTGTAGCCGGTATATCGTATCCTGTGTTCTTCTTTCTTTGCTTAGGTCCTCAACCATATATTGCAATTCATCCTCGTAAATACTTAACAGCACTATAAATAAATGGAAGCTTACTTACTGTCCTATCTCCCGCTGCTTATATTTCGCTCCTACATACATACTCTCATTGCTTGTTCCTGCTTTTAGGTTTCCTTCTGTTTGCTCAGTCCTGGCTGTGATATAATTTCTTCTGCTCCTTAGCTTCGAATTATTGGCTAGGTTAGATGGTTCTGCTGCTTCTGTGTTCAATGTGAGGTTTGAGAGCTTTGTGCTTTGTTGTTTCCTTATAAGCATCTTCTCGGGGTTTATTGGAGGCCCAGAACAGAGCGCGCTTGCATCGCTTACGTTAAGATGATGACATGATAGCCTAACACGTCGCAGCTTTGCCATTCGAGCCCCTCGTGACTTGCTGTGTCCAACTGGGAGCACAAAGTTTTGTGCAAGTTGGGATGAGGAGCACTTCTGATTAAAGTAGTAGCAAAGGTGTACTGTTGCTTCGCAGTAAAGCGCTCCCACGTGCCGCGCACGAGAAGTTAGACGGCTGGTAAATACTATTATCAAGGATTTAGCCACTGTAGCTTAAAGGGTTTGTTGTGTGGGATTTCATATAGTGGTTTTGCACTGTTACCTAAGCCTGTTGTGCGTTAGTCACGCCACTATGCTGCTGTATTTCTGTCCAGTGTAAAAAATAGTTTCTGTCATTATGCCACGAGCACAGGTTCATGGGGAAGTAAATATTATGTGTTGCTTCAACCGGATGATGCTGCAAAATGAACGCATGCACAAGTACATGCTGCTAAAGCCTTGGGTTGTGTAGCCAATTGTGAGAATACTATTATGGAAGGGAGTCTTGCATTCCAGCCTTTAAATTCCTTTTTCTTAGCAAGAATGGCGAGAGGTTTCATGAGCTACAGCTCTATTTCATTGCTTGCTCAGAGGTGTTTCTTGTAAGTAATAGCCGCTTTTTTTCTTTTGTTCAAGTAGCAGCATCAGCATACCTCATCTTTTTAGGCTTGAATGACCGAAGGTGCTTTCTAGAGCACTGCCTACGTTTTTCCTATTACTTACACAGCGCCCAATATTTTGTCTATAGATTGCATTTTACCATTTTTTTGCGTTCTCCCAAGCAAAATTTAGGCGATCAAATTCAGAAGCACCTTGTATTGACCTTACATGCTTGCTGTTAATGCATAATTAGTTATATGCCATGCTAGACATGAAATATACATCCTTCAGAGTGTGTCTAGGAGCTTGTCTCCAGACTCTTGCCTTCAAAAAGTTCTTGGAGGTTTCACATATCTGCTTGGGGATGGAAGTGCAGCCTTGGCCGATAATGATATGCAGTAGAGACACGTTCTGCATTTACAGTTAGGCCGGAACGGAATGCGGACATACATGTGCAAAACTTTTTTTAATTTGCAGCAAGGTATTCTTTTAGAAAGTGTTTATAAATGTGTACTTAGGTAGATCACGTATCTTGAAACAGGAATCAAGCTAGCTGCATGCACAAGCTTAAAGCACACAGGTGAAATATTTTGTTTTGTTCACAGGCACTGTTTGCATTTCCTTCCAGCCTGATTGTGCACTAGTGCCAGAGCAGGTACGCCATCTAAACGAGACACTCTCTTGTGGAAAATCATGCGCATGTTTTAGACAGGTGCGTGAGGAAATGTGCAGCTACAGAGGTTGCATTCCTGGTAATTCCTCATGTTATTTTTTTATCATGTGCGTAGAACAATTTTCAACTACACTGCACGCTTTATTGTTACTACTTCTATTTTTCTGCTAATACTAAACTACAGTCGAACAGTCGAACCAGGATATATCGAACCTGCATATTTCGAAATATTGGCTATATAGAACATAAAAATTATCCTGTAGAAAATACTATATAAAAGTATCGGACAGTTGCGTCGTATACCGAACTCCAGTTTCGCCGTTTCGAACGCCGCACCGGGCCCCTGGAAAGTGCGCTTTCCGCAAAGAGAGTGCATCACCGGTCTCGAAGAGCGCAGAACAGAGGCGAGCGGCGACGTTACAAGCCATGCCTCCTCGGAAAAGAGAGAAAACCGGTCAAACCGCTCATAAGTGAGGGCAGCGCCTCGCCCCTGGTGAGGGAGACAAGAGAACTGGAAAGAGCTAGGCAGTGGTTGCTTTGCGCCCATGGCGCCCCTCTACTGGCGCAACTACCACTTATGGCGTATTTCTGCTGAGTTTTCTCCCTCTCTCTCCTTTATTTCCTTTCTTGCCTTTGTCATTCCTTTGCTGACTCTACTGACTCCTCGACTCCACCGACGCTAGTCGACTCCATCGGCCAGAGAGAGGCTGTCGCATTTTTCTTGTGCCTGTTTATGTTTTCATTGCGCCAATTGTAGCGTACCTGACTGCTGCCATTTAGTGAGCTTACGGACGTCAAAAAAGAGAAAGATTCTGGATTTCGCTACAAGGCTTGAGGTGACCCAACGCGTCGAGAATGGTGAAAAGAAGTGCTCCGTGGCACATGCATTCGGCATTCAGCGAAGCACTTTAAGTACGCTGTTGAAAAACCTACAGGACATCACGCTCAAAGCAGGTCAGCAAAGTTGCTTGGGAGCATGTCGTTTACGCCCTGCTGCTTTCGACAAACTTAAGAAAGCGCTGTATGCACGGTTTCTCGAGGTCCGAGTGAAGAATATCCCCGTGGAGGGGCCCATGTTAATGGAGAACGCCAAATGGTTTGCCACAACTCTTGGCGAATAAATCTTTTGTGGTGGCATTGGGTGGCTGCAACGGTTTAAAAACCGCCACGGCATTGTGGGAAAAGCCATTTCAGGCGAAAGTGGGGCTGCCAGCAGAAAGGAGATGTAGCAGTGGCTTTCAGAGGTGTGGCTGAAGATCGCCGCAAGGTTTTCATCTGCCGAAGTCTTCAGTTCAGACGAGACTAGTCTCTTTTGGCAAATGCTGCCGAATAACGCACTCGATCTCCGTGGGAGCTCATGTCACGGCAGGAAAATGAGCAAATTGCATGTGATGGTTCTGCTCGCGGCAAACATGGATGGCCCGTGCAAGCCGTGTCCTTTGGTATTGGAAAGAGTACGTCACCGCGCTGCTTCAAGAATTGCAAGCAGCTTCCCATCTTCTACGGCTGTAATAGAAAGGCCTGGATGACACGCCAACTTTTTGTTGAATGGCATCAGGCTTGGGACGCCGAGTTGGGAACGTCGGTACGCCAAGTATGCCTTCTGTTAGACAACCGCTCGGCCAATGAAATGACTTGCAAGGTGCAGAACATTGAACTCAAGCTTCTCCCACCGAACACTATAAAGAGACTGCAGCCCATGAACCAGGGTTCTCAAGGTAGGTTACAGAAGGCTACTTGTTCAGTGGCTCCTCCTACACTTCCGCAAGGGCAATGATCTCAAGAGTGACCTGCTCGGCGCCGTCCAAATTATTATTGGCACTTGTAACGACATAAAACAGGCCACAATAGCCAAATGTTTCGCCAAGACAGGCCTTGAAGTGGTTGGAGATGAATCTCCTGAAGCTTTGGACGAGACGATGAATGCTTGGAGGACACGTTTCGCGACTTGTCCCATTTTCCCGGCGTCGTCCCGTCGGAACTTATTGTTTAGGACGAAGTTCAGGCTGTAGCTGACCTCGCTGATGAGGACATGGTGGCCGGAATAGCTGGCACCCAAGAAGGCAATTCCAGCGATGATGAGGACAACTGTGTTCCAGGAGTGATGCGCCCGCGCACAGCCACTGAACTGGCGCCAGCATTCCGCCTCATTCGGCGTTGTTGTGGCAAAATGGATGATACCGGGGTTTTGCACCTACACAGTGTCAAGAATATCGACACTAGCATTTTCAACTTCATTATTCACAGCAAAAAAGCAGTCGGAAATTAGCAATTTTTTTTTCCGTGAAGTAAACTTCTTTCATGTTGCGTGACGGGACTTTGTTGTACATGACTCCTGCGATCGGTAAGTCACAATTTGTCATGGTTTTGAGTGCGGTTTAAGCCTCTATCGGTAGAATGAATACTGGTATATCGAACTATTTTCTCGATCCCCTCAGATATCGATATATCCGGGTTCGCCTGTATTAGTCTCAGCGACCTGATGTTCAACTGAATGATCCCTCTGTCTCTCACTAGGAAGGCACAAGCATCACGCCTGGATCTAAATCAATGCCCTTCATCCCTGTTTGGTTTCACTCGGTCAGTTATGTTATTGATAATTATGATCACTTTTTAGCACAGGTATATATGAAAACATATTTTGCGCTAAATGAGGTCAACAAGTTTTCCTCTCTGCACAATGATATATATGGTTGGTCTTGTACACCTTTACTTGGGTGTTAATGTTCCCTTTGTTGTTACTGTCTAAATAACCTTGCCTGCCTATTGTATCCTAAGTCTTTTTATGCCTACCTTCCTCCCTCCTGGCTCTCTCTCTCTCTTCAGTCATTCCTCCTTTTTCCTTAACACTGACTATTGGTCACAAGCCTGATGTCGGAACGACAGCCAGCAATAGGCCCCCTTTTTTTTCGTGGAACCTGCAATGCTTCTTTTAACACTAATATTACTGTATCAGTATTTCTGTGATGCTGTGTTTTTGTTATGTATAAATAGTTTGCTAAGGCAATGGTAGCAGTGTTGAATATCACAATATATCATACATATTTCTTGCATGAATTATATTACTATATTCACTATTACACTACCTTCTATTTCTTTCAGTTCAGCAGTTTAGCTGTAAATATATTCTGCTTCTTTCCTAGTTTGGTCCACTAAAACTAAAAATTTGCTTTCTGTGTTGCAGGTATAATCTACAATGAATGCTGCTCTGTGTCTTGTAAGCAGGAGACAGTGTTAATGGAGCCATGCACTTTTCTTGGAAATGACAAGGCTTTGCCGTATTATGTGCTGAACCTCGACTGTGAAGAGGAAAAAGTCATGTCCTGGATTTCTGCAAAGGGGAGACATCACGGTTATTTTACCAGTGCGAAGATGAGAGTGAGAAGGGAGACAAGACAGGTGCTGGCTCGCGACTTAAGTTTTTTGACCTGAACAGGGAATGTACAAAAAACCACAAACCACACAATTACAGATAAGCATACATGACAACATTAGTCAAAAATCGCCCTGAAAATTCCCATGATCGAGATAGTACAACACATTCCGTGCTAACGCGATTTACAACACACTCACACATTCATTTCCGGGTCGTTAAGATGTGTCTAGCCTCGATAATCTCCCATTTATTCTTCATCGAATTAACTGCCAAAATGCGTGTTGCCGAAAGGAAAGCAGCCTTCACATCCCTTGCATTGTACAGCCAAGTTAGAACCCCTACCCTCTTGTGCTCTTGTAAGCTTACTTTGAAACACCTTCCAGTTTGACCTAAATAAACCCGACCGCAAGATATTAGTATCTGACACCACATTCATTTTACAAGGTACATATACAATTCACTCGCCACTTGTTCTTTTCTCAGGCCAGATTCACAGATTTATTGTTAACAATTTTACATATTTAGACAACTTATTAGGAGCCGAGAAAACTGCATTACATAATGTGTTCTAGCCACATTTTTCAAATGTTGCTTATCAATGTAAGACTAAGAGAGCACAAGAGGTATTTGGATATTGGTAAGGATTCTAACTTACCTGTACATTGCAAGGCATGTGAAGGCTGCTAGTTATTTCTTTTGGCAACACGCATTTTGGCAATACGTTCGGAGCAGATTAACCGGAATATAGAATCTCGAATCGGAATATCAGAATATCGAGGCTACACACATCTTATGACTCGGTGACGAATGTGTGAGTGTGGTGTTCACCGCGTTAACATGCAGCGAGTTGGACTATCTAGATGAAAGGAGTGTTAATTGCATCTTTTACTCATGTTATGATGTAACTTATCTGTAACTCTGTGGTTTGCGGTGTTGTCTGGCTTTTCCATATATTCCCTGTTCACTTCAATAAGCTTAAGTTGTGAGTCAGTGCCTGTTTTGTCTCATTTCTCGTCTCTGTCTCGCGCTGGTAGATTCACGTACTTGCAGAATAATTTCACTTAATTGTGTAATTGCGGAAGCTTGTGAAGAAAAACCAGAGGAATTTTCTTTTCTTTATGCAGACGTGAAGGTTGAAATTTTTTCGCATAGTTAGATGTTTGCAGCATGAAATTCTATTCGGAAAGGTAAAACCAGCTAAATTTTACATTTTGTGTGCAAGGGGGCTGATGATTGCAAGCAACTGAAAACATCGTCCAGGTTATCTGGCTAGCTTCCTTCTACCTTGCGCCCACATTTTTTGAAATAATACTGTCAGATTTACTACGATCAGATTTTCTAAGAAAATATGAATTACAGAAAATCCTGTGAATATATATGAAAAAATTGAAAGCATGATCATCATTGGTATTGTTTAGTGTGGGGCAGTGTAATGAGAAGTACCTAGTATATAGTAAAATTTATTATGAGCAGTGTAACATAAACAAAATTACTCTAGTTTATAAGAACATTTTGCTACCGAAGTGCTGGATTGGCATTGCATGATGAAGACATGGATAGTGTGTTTCAAAAGTATCTGTATTCATGGTGCCACGAGAACTTGCGCGCAGTGCTCCGGACAGTTGATTAGTACCTTGGTGCTATGCTTCTGCTTATGTAGCCAAATGTGAGGAAAAAGTGAGTAGCAATCAGATATTTTTGCACGAGATACCACTGTGACAATTGGTTCATAATAATGTATCTCACATGTACACTTATTTGCTGACAATAGTAAGCACGGCTTGCGAGCTCAGTGCCTCTGATGTATGAAAAAAAAATGTCCAGGTTACTGAAAGATGTGTGGAGCAGTGCTGTGTAGCACATTCAGGCTTCATTGAGTGGAGGATGAAGGCAGTAATTACTTTAAGAATAGAGAACACAGCACAAACCACAGAACGTGGCAGCCGACAGAACACACTGACCCTGATGACACTCTGTGCATGAAGGGTGTTATGAGTTGTCTTTCATGTCATGCAAGACGGAGGTCGCACAGGACGGGTGTTAAACACGAGTCGATACAGACACCTTCGATCATTACGTAGTACTCGCTGCAGAACTCAACAAGCAAGAAGCAAAGGTAACAGCTGAGCATGACCAGACTCTTGTGCTTTCCTCCGCAAGCATTCTGGAAGCACACTTCTTAGAAAATCTTTTATGCTTTCGCTCGACATAGACATCAACGCAGCATGTGGAGAGGAAGAGAACACACCCTTGACATAGACATCAACGCAGCATGTGGAGAGGAAGAGAACACACCCTTGATGTCCAGTGACAGTGCACTCACAAGGTCCCGTAACAGCTCACTGAGGTGTTCTGATACATCCGCAGGGCACCTCATGAGAAATTTTTGGACTTCAGAGCACGGAGCCCTTGCAGAAATTGCCTAAAAGTTTGTTGCCACATGGGCCTCTTCGTAGTGCTGACCCTGAAAGGCGAGCCCCTTCCTTTAATGTCTCAAAAAAAAGGCCTAGGACATGGGTCTTTTTGCTTCTCCATTTGGGCCAAAATGTTTGCGAGATCTTTCGCAGATATGCAATGATTTCAAACAATGACAAAAAGGAGACTGAAGCTGTGCAAAGCAGTACCAGTAACAAAAGTATCACAGCTGTTGAAGAAGCAAAAAGACTCATGCCTTCACTTGAGACAAAGTGTCTTCATGTGTCTAATGCAAAAATTTGCATCAGACACATGAGGACACCGCGTCTTTCTGGGTCATCATTTTGAAAAGGTTCACATGGCAACTGCCTTTGGTTAAACTTCTGCACAGAGCCGTTTCTGGAAACTTGAGCATCCGTTCCTCGTGAGGCACACTCCAGAGATATTGGAATACCTTAGTGAGGAGTGAAAGGTACATTTGACTTCATTTTCACTGACATCAAAGATTAGCACATTTTCTCGCACATGCTGAGATAATGAAAACTGTGCGTAGAAGAAAAAGATTTGGAGAAGTGCGCCTCCTGATTGCTTGTGGGCAAGTGCACGGCACCCACCGGTGATACAGTTGGGCACAAGCTTTCGCCTGGCCAGGTGCTCATTTTCTTTATGGTGAAATCCTTGGGAAAAGGGTCTTTGACCCTACCTTGAGATGAAAAAAATGCCATGTGCCATGGCGCTCTTTGGCCTCAGATGACCTTTCCCCATAAAAAAAATCACAACCATCATCATGCTTCTGGGAAGTGTCCGGCCTTTTTTAGATGTTACCAATGCTCTTTGCTCGCTAAGTAGTGCATTGAGTACTATGTACTGAAAGGCAACTGCATCGATTTGCATTTGGTAGCCATCATGAGCTACTATCTATTTGCACAAAATGATAGACAACCGTAAAGACTTCCGCTAACACAGTAGCGCCCGGGTAAGCACATTTTGTCTGCTTCTTCCTGCACCTGTGGTTTTTACTGTTTACTGTTATGCGAAATGAATTTTGGACAATGACTCATATTGGTTTGGTTCTCAGTAAATGGCTTTTGCCAGCTTCTACGAAAGCCGACTGTTCTATAGCGGATGGTTCAAATGAATTTGTGAATTTTTTTTATCGTTGTTGTGTGAACACTAAATGAGGATTTTTTTGCTTTTCAGATGAATCCGACAGCAATGTGCAGAGGTACAATGTGTGCAGTTTGTCATAAAAATAAAACGTATGTAGTTTTACTCACCCAAACACTTGCCACTCTTTCATTCTAAGCTGCATTCTTTGTACATATGCAACACACAATATGCGTAAAGGGGAGTCTTGTAAATAATACTTATTTCTTCTTCAGCGCCTGGACTGCTATATCTGCATTGTGGGCAGAAGTTGTACAAAGAAGCATGTGCATGTACTACAGCAAGTACATAATTACAATACAGATTATTTCCGCTCTAGTTCAAATGACTTCTGTGTGAACGGAGGAAGTATGCATACACATTACGGAACCTTTAATAAGAACACAGCAGAAGCATTTGTTGCGAAAAAACGATTTCATTCTCGTGCATAGCATGGTGTAACTTTCCGTCACCAAGAATGAAACAGTCGCCATACAGAGTCGCCGTTTCTGACATTTAGTCCGTAGATCATGATGCTGAAACCCTCCGGCAACGTATTACCAGTGGGTTTCTCTGTACAGCGGAGCATTTTTTTTTACAGTGTAGCGAGAGGTACGTTTCCCTAGCTGACATTGTTGTGGTCACTGTAAGTTTAGCAATGAGAGACATTGGGCTCCATCTCGGCGGCTATGCGCCGTCTATTACACTGGGCAGTCTGGAATCTGCGTTTGGCAAGCCCTTCCTATTTCTGGTCGGGCGTCTCCGGTGCTCTCTTCGTCTTCTTGCGCTCATTCTCTCTTCGTTGAGTAGCCAAGTGCCAGGCGACAACCTCAAGGTCGGAAGAGTTAAACTTCTCTTGATTACACTGCCATTTAGAAGCGGGTGGGCTCTCCTTCTGTGCATCCATGTGAAACGTTGTGATAAAGCCGCTCATTATATCTCCACCTTTTATACTCAATGTTGTGCATGCGACGCGCGTTTTCGGTTATAGAGCGGCGAGGCGGCGACGAACCAGTGGGGTCTCTCTGGTTACTATGGTATCGGCGCATGCGCACAAGTGCTCGTCCACTTTAGGGCACGCACACCTCCGACGGTGGAGCGGGCGCACGGCCGCGGTAGGGTGGCTAGACTGGGGAGGTGAGAAGATCGCGGCGCTTTCCCTCGGCCGCGCGTGACCCCTCTGCGCACCGATGCCGCCAGGGGGAATGCGGCGCTGCAGCTAGCGGCGCGGTAAGCTCAGCCGCGTCGGCCTTGCACACGTCGTTGCAGTTTTAGTCAGTTCAGTTCGTTCCGTCACCTGTATTGGAATGTCTATAGCAGCGTTTTTTTATGCGAGGGTGAGATGCCTTCAACAGCAAAAGTGGCTGCGGAAAAAGTGGAAGTGGCTGTAGGCCACCACAACTATGCTGAGCGACACAGCGATGCGCGGCTGATATATTACACTGCAGGCTAGGTGGCTAAGAAGGGTGTTTTGACAACTCATTGTGAAGCCTGCAGAAGCTCCAGGGACTCCGGAACAGGAGGGGGGGGGGGGGTGGATGCCCCCAGCATTTCTCCAGAGGGGGAAGCGCCCCCTCCCCCTTCCACAGGTCTCCAACTTCTTTCACTCAGATCAGATTTCTAACACTACAATTTCAGGACGTTATAAATGTAAAGCACAGTGAGGCTGAGCTCGTTCGCTTCATACCCAGCCTTAAAACGTTTAATATCAATAACCTAAACCAATCATGTCCCAGCAGAAATGGTTAATTGACTGAGCTCTGTTCATGAGCATGAATACTAGCATTAAAAAAGTATGACCAAAATTTTTTAATTCAGTCTATCACTCCTCATATGTATATTTTATATATATGTAAGTTGCCCATTTCAATTCAGGTTTTATATGCACTACAAATATACTTTTGAACAGCGAAATATAATAATATTAACAAAAACGAAATAAAATAATTAAACATTTAAACAAAGGATGGAGTAAACAGACAAACAACTGAAACACTCGAAGACCTGCCCACCACTCGAAAAAAAACTTCTGAAGTTCCAGTAGAACAGCATGTCTCTGTGATAAAGGCAACATACCCAAAAAACTTCCACCTGAGGCAACTATAACGAGTGTTGGACCTTGGGAGCCTTTTACATTCGTCAGTCTCATTTTACGATCTTGTCAGCGTCCTGGAAAACAAACTTGCGTTCAGCCGAACGCTCTTGCATGCCGAAGCTGCGGCACAGATTGTACAGTCAATTGGTGATGTGCCAAAAATTGGTTGTTCTGAGCATTCTGTTGCGCTGACAGCATCAGGTGTACGTTTTTATTGTATCACAAGGGTTCAGTTCTTGCTTAAGGGTATGAGGATAGCGAGAAGAAACTGAAAACACTGAAACCTTGAGTGTTGTAGATCAAATTCTGCAAAAGTCCCCCCCCCCCCCCCAAGGTGAAAATTTGCTGTCTAATGATTTCATCTGGTCCCAGAAGGAAGCCGTAGATCTGGTTTGCTGCTGGTTTAAATGATCACTGTAGGGCACCCAATGGTGTTTTGCTTGGATCGACTGCTCCCAGAAGGAAGCCTTCTGGTTTTGAGCTTGGGTCTGCTGGTCCCAGAAGGGAGCCAATTCTGGTTTGCTGCTTGTTGAAACGGGGTCTTCAGTTGTAAATCAACAATTTAATGGCCAGATGTGTTGCTTCACTGTCTAGAAACGTCGGAGATTGCTTACAGCTTACATGAGCGTCAAGATGACATACATGCTACAGACTCGCAAGCGGCGACAAAAACTGGTTTGTGTGTTGGGGCGGCGCTTGGCTACTGATCCGGAGTTCCCGGGTTCGAACCCGACCGCGGCGACCATGGAGGCAAAATGCTATGCTGTGCTGTGCGATGTCAGTGCACGTCAAAGATGCCCAGGTGGTCGAAATTATTGCAGAGCCCTCCACTACGGCACCTCTTTCTTCCTTTCTTCTTTCACTCCCTCCTTTATCCCTTTCCTTGCGCCTGTCTGCAGATGAAGAGGATCACCGCCGCCGTGCACAAGCTCACCGCTCGAGGCCAGGGCATCTCCCAGCAAGCCGCGCTGCGTCTATACAATGCCGCAGCTTTGGGGCGGTGCTCTATGCGCTGCCGCTCGTCACGGTGCGCAAGCCGTGCTGGAAGAAGCTCGAGCTTCAGCACCGCAAGTCCCTGCGCGTGTGCCTAGGCCTGCCCAAAAACTCGCAGTGCGCCGCAACGTTGGCCGAGGCAGGAGCGTGGCCCCTTGAGCTCCAAGCAGCGCGCAGGGCACTGAATCACATCGACCGGCTTCACCGCGCACCGGACGACGGCTCGCTGCTGCAGCGTATGCGCTCGCACCCGCGCTCACGAATGGGCGCGGCGCTGCTCGAGTATGAGCAATTGACCCAAGGCCCACCCCCCTACGGCTCCTGCGCGCCCTGGCCTGCTGCCTCGGAGGTACAGCGAGAGATCGTCGGCATCGCGGGAAAGCGGAGCACACCCCTCGGCGCTGTGCAGCAGCTGGCCAGAGCCGTCATACACGAAGAGCTCCAGGACCATCTCCTCGTGTACACCGACGGCTCAGTGGCCCGCGACAGCTGCTCCCTTGCTGCGGCGGCCACCATCCCCGCCCTGCGACTGCACAGCCAGCAACACGCAACCTTCCTGGGCTCCTCCACCACGGCGGAGTTGATGGGGATCCGGCTCGGGCTGGACCTGCTGCTCACCCTCGGCCCTCCGCCGCCCAGGAGTGCTCTGCTGTGCGACTCCCGCGCCGCCCTCAGCCGCCTGCAATCTAACGGCCGCGGTACCCCACTAGTGCGGGAAATTCGCTCGCGCATCGAGCGCCTCGCGCAGAGAGGTTGTGCCGTGCGTGCACAGTGGGTGCCCGGTCACTGCGGCATCGCCGGTAACGAAGAAGCTGACGACCTCGCGACCGCTCCACACTAACTACCTGCCAGCGATCTGCCCCTTGCGCTGGAGGACGTGCGTGCGGCCATTCACGACCATCTCCGAAAGCAGCACCCCGACCCACGCATCGCGGGAGGTGAGCGCATCGACAGTGTCACCGGCTGTCGCGCACTTACACGGTCGCAACGTGCAATGATCCTCCGCGCGCGCATTGGCTGCGTGTGGCCCGGGGAACGACGGGTGCGTCACGGAATCGCGACGAGTGATGTGTGTGACGGATGCGGTGCAGTGGAAACACTAGAACATCTGCTCCTTCGCTGCTCCGCGTTCGCCGATGCTCGTCGCGATATGCTCGCGGCCTATAGGGCGCAGGGCATACTACCAGACTCCATCAAGACGCTATTGTGGCCGCAGGGCAGTGCGCGCACTCGTGAGCGAACTTTGGTGAGCCTCTGTGCATTCCTCGAACACACGGGCTTGACGTCCCGTCTGTTCTCCGTCAGGTAGTTACACGCAGTGACCGAACGCTCCGCGAGTTCTACCTTGAACGATTAATTACTGGACGCCCCACTCCAGTTGTAACCTACACAGTGCTGTGCGCGTGTGTGATTTAATTCCTCTAAAATGAACTAATCCCGCGCACAACCTGGACACATTACTTATTGTGTAAATAGTTTGTACATATTACTTCTCCCCCTGTCCTCTATTCCTGTCCCCTCACCTCTTTCATTTCATTTCTCCATTCTGCCTGCTATCATATATTTCCGCTGCCCCAGCTCAGGTGCTTCAGTATCGATGGCAGATGCCGGGGCTAGCAAAAATCTTTTCCTTCCTTTTTACTATTATTTTTAATAAAACCACTACCACCTTGCGGCGCGGTTCAGGTGTACAACGATATATGAGACAGCAGGTACTGCGCCATTTCCTTTCGCCCAAAACATATTATTATTATTATTATTATTATTATTATTATTATTATTATTATTATTATTATTTGGGCGCTTTTAGCCAATGAGACTGCAGTTGCGAAGTCCTACGGCACGCCTTACAATGTGCTCTTCTCGCCGTAGTGGCTGCGTTTCGATAGCGGCTCAACGCACAGAGTCGGTGCACGTTAAAGAAACGCAGGTGGTTAAAATCATCCCGAAACCTTCCACTACGGCGTCGCTCACATTTTGGGCATCGTCTCGAAATGAGCACGCACAGTACGCGCTTCAGTCTAGCTGCGCAATGCAAACTACGCTTGTGAAGCAGCATATTTCCCGGGAATAATGATGCGAGTTCACGAAACATTATTTTATGGTTAAGATTCATTCTTTGACACTTGCAGAAAACACGCGGTGAGCGAAACGGGCTCATTTTCGACTCAGTGGTAAAAATTTAGCCTACGCGATGCGCTCATTTCGGCTGCGCGGCCACACGGCATCGGCCGCTGCGGGGCCATGCTTCCCCGCCCGGTTTTCACACCTGCCCACTCTAGCAACCTTAGCCGCGGCGACGGCGAAGAGCGCCTCACTTGCTGCTCCTCTCCGGTTGGCATGGTAACGGCGCATGCACGCAACTGGCCTCTCCGGACCGGAGCGGAACGCTCGACTGGTAGCCATGTGTAGCTGTCGTTACAAAAATCATCAGGGTAAACAGAAATAAAAATAAATGAACAACGAAATAAATTAAGCTGAAATAAAAACAAAAACCATTAAAATAGAAATTCAAATAAAAAGAACGAAAATAGAAAACAAAAATGTATGCAAATACAAAAATAAGAATGAAATAAATAAATTTAAGAAAATAAATTGATCACGAACAGGCGCCGTGGAAAAAAACCCGTTCTAGAAAGTTACACGCTTTCGCAATCCTACACGTAAGCAGACTTAAGTGCCCTCGGAATTTTTCGAAAATATTTATGCGGTGGACGGTAGATTAGGTGGGAGTTTCTATAAAACAGGGTGAGGTCGTGATAGTTGAGAAGCCGGCCGATCTCTGGCACTACGAGACGAAGGCACGTCGCTTCCAGCCCGGTTGACGAGTGGTCGGGTCGGGTGTGCGCGGCCGTATTGCATGGGTGTTCGCTGTGTGCAGCGACCCATAAGAAAGTGATGAGGCGATTTGATGAGGGATGGTGGTAGGATTTTTGCTGCCGGGGAGTGGATTTTGCGATGGACACAATTACTAATTGCAATTTGAAGCGCAGAGGTAAACGCGTGTCGAATACGCCTGAGGTACGTGATGAACGGCTAGCCAAGCATCTTAACCTTCCACCAGCCGCGTCGTCTATCATTGCGCCTTCTTCCAAGGGGAGCGGCCGCTCCGCGGCTTATATCCTCCGCCGCAGCGCCGCCGCTGCGCTGCCGTTAAGAGCATAGCCCAAGCACAGTGACGCATAGCTGAGTGATGGCGTCACGCACAGCGCTGCGCGGAAACCGGCGAAGCAACGGCGCGCGGGATTCTTCGGCCGCTGCTCGAAGCAAGCGGACGTGTTATTTAGCTCTCCGCTTCTTTCGACGCTTCGCGGCGCTGCGGGGCCTCCCCAAGGAGGCCACAGGCAGCGAGAACGAGCGACAGCCTGCGTTCGGCGGTGACGATGGGCAACGTAGGGCAGGCCGCTCACGTTCACGCTCACAGAGACGAGCGTCATTCAGGGCAAGATCGTCCAGAAGAATTCAGCGGATGCAGGCCGAGATCGCTGATCTGCGCGAAACAGTCAGATGCCTAAGGGTGGCGCTCATCACCACCTCGGCGAACCTCAAGTCCGTCATCGGGGTTTTGGACGTGTCGCCGACAGACCCACGCGTTCTGGCACTGATGGACGCTCCGGCGCTTGCCACCAGCCGCAAGACTCCATGGCGGCTTCCTCCCTGCCATTGCCGGCCACCCCTGCGCCTCCCGCCGCTATGGCTACTCCTGTGGAACCGGCTCTGATGCCCTCTCTTCCTGATGCTGCTGCTGCTCACCGCTGACACCTGCAGCCGAGGAGAACACGTGGAGCCCGATGGCCGAGTCTGTTCTCCGGAAACGGCGCCGCTCAACGGTGTCCGAGGAGGGGAGGGACGAGGAGACCAGGGACATCGCGGTGGCCAAGTGGGAAGCACGAAGCCTATCACCGTCAATGTTCCCTATCCCTCTTCCTCCGCACTCAAGGGATGGACCCGGAGTGCCCGCTCTGGCAGAGAGAGCGCCACTTGGCCACTTTAACTGCCACAACCATGGCACCAATGTCCTGGCGGGTTGTCCTAGCCGTCGTCCAGGCTGAAACAGTGGCCACAGCTAGCCCAGCAACATCAACAGGCGCCGCGCGCGCTTTCTTATGTGCAAGCCGTCAGGGGAGCACCCCAGCAGCAGCAGCAACCGAAGCAACGGCCGCGCCGGCAGTGGCAGCGGCGATCCGGATGCCCGGCGTCCCGTGCAGCGCGGCCCGAGCCTGCGGCCGCTTCTCATGGCCAGACCCCTGACGCTCGGGATGCGGAGATCGTGCGCCTAAAGCTGGCGCTGCGTGCCCTCAGCGCGTTTTTCCCGCAGGGCACCGATGGACACTGGGCCTGCTTAGAAGCAGCAGGTGCTCCCGCACAGATTACCAAGCATTATGGCTAGTCGCCGGACTCCCTCCCGCATACCATCCATCCTGCAGTGGAACGCGAGCTCTCTTACGGCGCGGTACTCCGAAATGCGAGTTCCCATCGCAGAGGATTCGCCGGAAGTTATCGCGCTGCAGGAGACGTGCTTACGTTCACATGACGGGGAGCCCCAGATGCGGCTACCTGGCTACATCGACTATCACTCAGCCACCAAGTGCGAGGAAACCACCTGTGCCGCAGTGCCCTGTTATGTCACATCTCATCGCCCCGGGAAATCAAGGTGCGCGATATATGTGCGGCAGGACGCCCAGCACACCCTCGTCAGCTAGGCGGCGGCGGCATCCGATGCCCAGGAGTGCGTGGTGGTGATAGTGTGAGTCGGTGTTGTTGACACGTCGGTGTCCAGTGTATATGTGCGCCCAGCGGTCGCGTGGAACGCGCTGTGTTTTCGTGCAGTATCTTCGTGCTGTGCCCCAAGCCAAATCATCTGTGGTGATTTTAACGCCCACCACAGTGCGTGGGGCAGTGCGCGCCACTCCGCGCGTAGAGACGACCTGCACGACACAGCAACGCAGCTGAGACTCACCTCATTGAACACCAGCGAGCCCACCTTTCGACGACGCGCTGCACCTGGCTCCTGCATCGACGTTGCCTTCTCATCCAGAGGCATCGAGGCTACATGCCGCCGATCACCATCTCTCTGGGGCTCGGATAACTACTGCAACCTTATTGAACCCACTGCATTGGAGGCGCGCCCCAAACGTACCTACTCCATTACCAATTGGAGTGCGTTCAGGCGGGCGGTAGAGTAGGCGGCGGCAACTGGCGTCGATTTATTTTCAAGTCTAGACCGAAGCGCCCTCGTAGCCACCCAACGGGCAGAGGTAACAGCGGGGCAGCCCACACCTGATAAGAAGCTGCTCGATATGCGCGAGAAGAGCGATCGCCCAGAGCAACGGGCGCGACGCACTGACAGAGCCGCCGACTGGACTGGTTATAACCGCCTGGACGCGGCAGCGTGTCGCCACTCCAACAAGCTATACCACCGTCAGCGGGCCTCACTATGCCAAAGTATGGAGGAAGAAGTCAGCTCGCGGAGGCTGTTTGACACCCTGCGGCACATCACCGAACCAAAGGCAAACCGTCAACCGCTGGCCGCTCTCGCAATCTCCAGCGGGCTCAGCTTTGGAGAGTTGGCAGAGTGGTTTGCCGACCGGTTCGCGCCGCCCAGCCCCGCAAACGCAGTTAACATAGCTGCTCCTGAGAGCCCCAGAAGCGACGCCAGTCCCTCGCCCGTCGCCTCGGAAGGTCCAAGTGATGCGCCGTTCACCGCGGCGGAACTGAACAATGCGCTGCACCGCTGCCGTCGCCGCTCGGCGCCCGGACCGGGCGAGGTGACATACAAGATGCTGCGAAACCTGGATACTGAGCAACGATAGAACCTCCTGCAGCAGGTCAACCTGGTGTGGGAACGCGGGGAGCTACCGGATGATTGGCGAACAGCGGTCGTTTGTCCCATCCAAAAGCCAGGGCTCCCACCTACAGAGCTGAGCGGATACCGGCCAGTGGCATTAACATCGACGGCAGATCAGCTCATGGAGCATATGGCGTTGGAGCGTCCTAACGTGCGGGCTGCGGAGGCTGATTTGTTTGACGAGCGGTCGACGGGTTTCTGTGGTATGCGGTGCAAGGCCTATTCTATATTGGGCGTTGTTACAGCGCTGAAGCACGCCACGGCGGCAGGCCAGGTTGCGCTGCTGCTGCTACTGGACGTCTCGGGCGCTTTAGCTAACCTTCACCGCGCACCAATTCTCGCGGTGCTTGAGGGGGCCGGTGTGAGCGGGCGCCTTTAGCGATACGTTCATGGCTTCCTGAGTGGGCGCACCATGCACGTACGAGTAGGGGGTAAGCTCTCCTAGCTTCGTCCGGTGGACGTGGTCGTGCCGCAGGGCTCTGTCTTAACACTATTTCTGCTTAATGTGGCCATATCGGTGGTACCGGCCTCCCTCCCCACAACAGCCGACACCATGTGCACATGTTCATATATGCAGACGACATAGCTCTGTGGTGCCGGGGACCACCGTGCGAGGCGCTCTGCGTGTGGGGGTGCCTTCAGGGAACTCTGAGCGCAATCGACGCCAGATTGCGCCGCCTTGGTGTGTCGCTGAGCGCGGACAAACTGGTGGCCATGGCCGGCGTTTCACGCTCGCGCACGCACCTTGCGCCACTGTCACTGGACGGAACTCCGATTACTTGGCGTAAATCGGCGCGGTACTTTGGCCTAGGCATCGACTGGCGCCTTTCCTTCCGCCCCGCGGCGACCAAGGCTTGTCTGCAGATTAAGAAGACCGCCGCCGCTGTACACAAGCTCACCGCTCGAGGCCAGGGCATCTCTCAGCATGCCGCGTTGCGGCTATACAACGCCGCAGCTTGGGGGGTGGTGCTCTGTGCGTTGCCGCTCGTCACGGTGCGCAAGCCGTGCTGGAAGAAGCTCAAGCTACAGCACCGCAAGTCCCTGCGCGTGTGCCTAGGCCTTCCCAAAAACGCGCAGTGTGCCGTAAATTGGGCCGAGGCAGGAGCGTGGCTAATTGAGCTCCAAGCAGCGCGCAGGGCACTGAATCACATCGACCGGCTTCAGCGCGCACCGGACGGCGGCTCGCTGCTTCAGCGTAAACGCTCGCACCCGCGCTCACGAATGGGCGCGGCGCTGCTCGAGTATGAGAAATTGACTCACGGCCCACCCTCTACGGCTCCTGCGCGCCCTGGCCTGCTGCCCCGGAGGTACATCGAGAGATCGTCGGCATCGCGCGAAAGCGGAGTACACGCCTCTGTGCTGTGCAGCAGCTGGCCAGAGCCGTCATACACGAGCAGCTCTAGAACCATCTTCTCGTGTACAGCGACGGCTCAGTGGCTCGCGAGAGGTGCTCTCTTGCAGCGGCGGCTACCATCCCCGCCCTGCGACTGCACAGCCAGCAACACGCAGCCCTCCAGGGCTCCTCCATCACGGCGGAGTTGATGGGGATCCGGCTCGGGCTGGACCTGCTGCTCACCCTCTGCCCTCCGCCTCCCAGGAGTGCTCTGCTGTGCGACTCCCCGCGCCGCCCTCTGCCGCCTGTAATCCAACGGCCGCGGTACCCCACTAGTGAGAAACATTCGCTCGCGCATCCAGCGCCTCGCACAGAGAGGATGAGCCGTGCGCGCACAGTGGGTGCCCGGTCACTGCAAGAACAACTTAGGTGTCTCAAAGCTCGTCAGCGAAAAGACAGCTGCGCAATTAGGCAGACATCTCCTGTCCCATTAAAGTTATTTTCCTCCTCCTCCTCCCGGTCACTGCGGCATCGCCGGCAACGAAGCTGACGACCTCGCGACCGCTGCACACCAACTACCTGCCAGCGATCTGCCCCTTGCGCTGGAGGACGTGCGTGTGGCCATCCAGACCATCTCCAAAAGCAGCACCCCGACTTACGCATCGCAGGAGGTGAGCGCATCGACAGTATCACCGGCTGTCGCGCACTTACGCGGCCGAAACGTTCAATGACCCTCCGCGCCCGCATCGGCTGCGTGTGGCCCGGGGAACGACGGGAGCGTCTTGGAATCGCGACGAGTAATGTGTGTGACTGATGCGGTGCAGTGGAAACACTAGAACACCTGCTCCTTCACTGTGCCGCGTCCGACGATGCTCGTCGCGATATGCTCGCGGCCTATGGACCTCCTTCACCCCGCGACGTCACGAAGATGCGGTGGCGCTGATGTTAGCAGCGACTTTCGCATGGTAGGCAAAACAGGTTCCGCTTGCCCGTGCCTACCGCAGCTGCCGCAGTTAGCGGCGGCTGCTTCAAGCCTCTGCACTGCAGAAGCAGCATATATTGACCAGCTGCGTCACTGCTGGACCCGCGTAGTAGCATAAAAATTATTAAATTAGCCTCGATAGGTTTGTCGCGCATAAATGCCGCATTCGGAAACTGGCTAACAGGCATTGGGCCACGGTAGTAAAGCGCGAAGTCTGGGAGTCGATAGGCACTGCCACTCAATGCACTTAATAGCATGCAAGTTACTGCGTTCATTCACCTGAACTTCAGGATAGTAGGCTGATAATTGCTCAAGGAAAAAAAGACATAAGTAGCTGCACACATACTTATCACCTTGAGCCGGGGTGCACGGGGTGCCGACAGGTTCACTCGCCCCCAAGGAATGCGTTTTTTTTGTTAATAGCACACCATGTTTTAATGGCGCGTTTTGTGACATTTAATATTTACTTGAAACTGTTTCTTGATATGACGACGTAATTATTTCATTCGAGTAGAAAGAAGTCTGGTAAGTTGTGTCAATCTTGCGCGGTCGCGTTGGTGTGCTTCGAATAGCGTAACTTAAGTGTGCTAAACGCCATATGCTTTTTCATTGTATCATGCATGTGTCATGCTTCATGAGGTAATACATGATCGCGAAGCTTGTTTGGAAAGAAGCAGCCGCAGGCGTGCTACTAACAGACACGTGGGAGATTGAGAGGGGACGCGGCATGAAAACTGTTTTCGTTATTCATGCATGCGATATGTAACTAAACTTGGTGGAAATATGAAATTCCTACGCTAGTTTCAGTCACTCCTTTTATTTATAGCCATACCTGGTGCAGTTCTGGGCAATTATAATTAACACCGTCGTCAAGTCCACCCCCCCAAGGTCTCAAATAATTGAGTAGATAGTGCGCAGTTTTTTTATGCCAGCATGTACATAAAGCCCTGTTCTGTATGATAACGCGATTAGTTCTTTTTCTATATGATCAGTATTTATGCATGCATAGTTACATGAAAACGTTTCTTACAAAAAATAACTAACACAATACTGCACGTGTAGGGCAAAAAATCGAGGTTTATTACGCTCCTCAACGTCTCAGGAATAGTTTGCGACAAATGGAAGCATTTGATTTTCATGCGAATTACGAAGGTGAGTTATCCAGTCGCAGAAAATGTGAGAGGTCAGAAAACGAACCTTAAAGTTTATTCCCTCGTTTATGGCATCTTCGCTTTCGCTTTGGTCAAAGAAATGCGGCACTGAAATCAAAGAAATCACCTCACAATTTTTGACGACCACACTTCTAAAAAGCGTAATTTATAAATTTGTATTCAATATTTTGCTATAATTTTCAGTCACGAAACTAGACTTCAGGGCTAGGAAAGGAAATAATTCTAGAAATCAAAAATTTTCACCAAATCGACCAGCTTAACAAGAGGACAAGTCGGCCTGGCTGGTGCGTGGTCATGGGGCTAAAAACAGCGCTAAGCGAGACAGGAGATCGGGGACACGACGCTGTCCCCACTTTTCGCGCAGCGCGACACGTACGTATGTCAGCAGACGATGAGCGCATGTCTGCTCCTACGAAACAACGCCAGCACTTCCCCTCACTACTGTCCCGAAGTAAAATGATTCCGGCTAGTGCAGAGTGTCAAAACTTGTTTTATTCAATGCCTAGCGCATAAATAAACGGCAGGAACGCTTTTAACATGTTTACTACTAACCATATATACAATACACAGTGGCAAACTATTTCTCTTTATAGGCCGCACGTGGCCAACGCGAGCTCGTGTACTTCGACAAATTACTAAGTTGGAAGCATCGACCATTGCTATGATTCGCAGAAACTGGAAACGCGCCTACAAGCCTTGAAAACCCGCGCTCAACACCTATCCGCGACGCCACTCCCCGATCTTTTGCCTACCACGAGCTCGCTAGCGACTGCAGCGCCACCTCGTTTGTTTACAAACATGCAGGAGGTCCATAGGGCGCTGGGCATACTACCAGACTTCATCAGGACGGTCTTGTGGCCCCAGGGCAGTGCGCGCACTCGTGAGGGAACTTTGGTGACCCTCTGTGCATTCCTCGAACACACGGGCTTGACGTCCCGTCTGTTCTCCGTCAGGTAGTTACACGCAGTGACCGAGCGCTCCGCGAGTTCTACCTTGGATGATTAACAACTGGACGCCCCACTCCAGTTATAGTCAACATAGCGCTGTGCGCGTATCTTTTTATTGCTCCATCATGAAATAATCACGCGCACAACATGGACACATTTCTTATTGTGTAAACAGTTTGTGCGTATTACTTCTCCGCCTATCCTCTCTTTCTGTCCCCTCACCTCTTTCTTTTCATTTCTCCAGTCTGCCTGCTATCCTTTATTTCCGCTGCCCCAGCTCAGGAGCTTCAGTATCGATGGCAGATGCCGAGGCTAGCAAAAATTGTTTCCTTCCTTTTTATTATTATCTTAAGCTACTTACTACTACGACTCGCGGTGAGCACCTGCGACTGGGCGCAGCTGGTTGCCAAAGTTACGGCTCATGCGCAGAAGTGAATAACGCGGACCGCCTGAAATGCGCTGCAGACTAGCCTTGTGTAGCTTTCACTACAAAAATTTATTTAGCGAATGCAAAAAAGAAAATTGTGACGCCGCCGCTCCGTGAATGGCCTTCCGGCTGCCGGTCGTGGCCTCCATGTCATGCTTGGCGGCGAATTCCGCTGCCCAGGTCATAAGCCGTAGTTGAATATGCGGCTCCGAGTTGGCCAAAACAGCCTCCCACAGCTGCGGACTGTTTAGGTGCGAGGAGGCGGGGGACAAAGCGCCGGACATGAATGAAGAATGTGAGCATAGTCTTCAAGCCACGACACTCAAATGCCTACAAAGGCCATTCTTTGCCAGTACCGAGTATGTTAAACCACAAACGCTGAATATGACCCTGCATGCCCGCACTGCGGTGATGGGACGCGCACCACACCATATATAATGGGATTGCATGCTATGGCAAACCCCGCCGACGACACTCTTGCCAGCTCCCTCGGTGGAGGAAAAGAACAAGCTCTTGGCCAGTTCAAGAAAAACGACGCAGCTGGCCCTCATCATGCAAGTTCAGGAGGTCGCCCCCGTCTAGAGGCCACCCTGGACTCGCCCCAGCCCCAAATAATCCGTTGCATTTTGTGGCAAGAAAGTTGTAAGCAGCACCACCATTGACTGCTCGGGGTTGGCTGCAGTGCTTGCATTCTGGTGAGTAGGCACCGGGGTGAATAAGAGCAAGGCGGGCAAGAGAAAGGAAAATGTGGGCCTGGAAATGGCGACTTGTGCTCTATTGAAGCTCAGAGATGGAATTGTGAGGGAGAGGGAGGGATAGGCGGGAGTTGCGGTGATGAAAGTAATGTCATAGAATTGATTGATGAATGGAAACATTACTGGACGAAAAAAACAATTTGCGGGGGTTTAGCTCCGGTTAAACCTGCAGTGATGTGATAGCTACAGCTGGCCCCAGTGGAACTTGCTCAGTTGAATTGCAAACTCAGTCTTTCGCCGCTCCGTTTCTCTGGACATTCCTTCATTTCCGTCCCACTTGACACGGCACATGCGCACAGCTATTGCAGCTCGGTTTCACTGGCGTGCCGCCGGAAGCAGCAGCTGCACCGCACCACGTGACCAACCACGTTGCTGGTCACGTGACCAACCACTTGACCAGCTACGGCGCTGCACCACCACCAGCTGCTTCGCAGCACGTGGCGGTGGTGGCGCCGCCACGCTGAAGGCTCGAAATGCTACCGTAATGTAGCTTTCGCTACAAAAGTCTTCGACGGCGGTCCCCCACTGGCCCAGGCTCGACGGGCTTGAGTTTTCCACACAGCCCGATCCACTAGCCATTCCTGGCCGGCGGCCTGAGCGATCCGTAAACCAGCCTCCCAGGAACCTTGATTAGGATCGGTGATGCGGGAACTGCCTGTGGGGAAGGACATTCCTACAGGTAGTAAAAAGTGTGAATTTGGGCAAGCCACAGGTTAAAGATCCCCAGGTGGTCGAAATTATTCCGGAGCCATGCACTACGCCACATCCTTGTTCTTTTTTTCTGGTAGTCCCTCCTTAATTTGTAGGTGTCGTTGTGGAGGACTCGGGATTAATTTCGACCACCTGGGGATCGTTAACAGAACACAGGCGCCTTACCGTTTTATGGACGAAAAACGCTATAGCGCCCGTGTGCTGTGCGATGTCAGTGCACGTTAAAGATCCCCAGGTGGTCGAAATTATTCCGGGGCCCTCCGCTACGGCACCTCTTTCTTCCTTTCTTCTATCATTGTCTCCTTTATCCCTTCCCTTACGGCGCGATTGAGGTGTCCAACGATATATGAGACACATACGGTGCCATTTCCTTTCCCCAGACATAATAATTGGTTTTTGTGGAAAGGAAATGGCGCAGTATCTGTCTCATATAACATCTGAACCACGCCGTAAGGGAAGGAATAAATAAGGGAGTGAAAGAAAAAAGGAAGAGAGAGGTGCCGTAGTGGAGGGTTCCGGAATAATTTAGACCACCTGGGGATCTTTAACGTGCGTTGACATCGCACAGCACACGGGCGCTTAGCGTTTCGCCTTAATAAAAACGCAGCCGCCGCGGTCGGGTTCGACCCCGGGAACTCCGGATCACTAGCCGAGCGCTCTAACCACTGAGCCACCGCGGCGGTACCTTTCCCCAGACATAAATTATTATTATTATTATTATTATTATTATTATTATTATTATTATTATTATTATTATTATTATTATTATTATCTTTAACGTGCACTGATATTATTATCTGATATTTTTATCTGATATTATTATGCACTGATATTATTAACTTTAACGTGCGCCGATTTCGCGCTTCGCCTCCACGGACTCCCCTTCGCGCCTTTTGCGGACACCTTTTCGCCCACATAGCCTAGTAATAATTTCGCATCGAAAACCACACGCTAGGAGAGGCGCAGCTGCATGCGCTATCCGACTTCGCCGTTGTGATACTGTAGCGGCGCTGGCATCGGCAGCGGCGCTGATGAAGAAGTTGGCGCGACCTGCCTCGCGGAAACCAGAAGCTCTCGCTCGTGCAACACAGAATGACATCGGCAACTGGCCTAGCCAGCAACGTCAACAGCCCACTCCGCCGGCTTACCAGCTGCGGCTACCGGGACGTCCAATAAATGTGGTTCAACCTCCTCATCTGGTGACCAGGACGACAGCTTCGCAGCACGCAACGCCGCTCCCACCGGCTCTGCGCTCCTGCCCGTCCTGTCCCTCCACTTGGACTTGCCTCTGCACGCCCACTGTTCGCACCCGGCTTTCGGCAGCTTTTCATCGCCTTGTACGCACCTCCCATCACATCCGGTGAGCTCCTTCAGCCGTATCACTGCCAGTTCCTTCCTCGGCTGCCCGGCCTGCCCGCGTTTTATGCCAGGGATCCCGTTTTGTGGCTGGCGCTGCTGGACTCGCACTTTCATGTCCACAACGTGTCCAGCCAGCTGCTGCGCTATCAGCACGCCAGCCGCGAACTACCACCCGGTCTCCTGGCACAGCTGCGGTTGCCGCCTCCCGGCCCCTACATATACGCCGATTTCAAGAAATGCCTGACGGCGTATTTTGGCTTGGAGCTCCCGCCGACTCTCTGCGCTCTTGTTCCGGACTCAGAAACTGCGGCGCCACTCGAACCACCACCCCTGGCCGCATTCCCTAACCGAGCTGTTTCGGCTTTCCCTCCGCCCGCTCCTACGTCGGCGCCCCACCCCCCACCGGTCTCTCCACTATCGTCGCCACCGTATGTGCCCCCACTCACGGTTCGGCAAGTGCCACGCGAGGACGCGCCAGTCTCTTGCCAACCTTCTCAACCAGCTGCCTCAAACTACATCCCGGTCTCTCTCAAGTTTGCTTCACCGGCCCCTATGGACGGCCATCCACCTGTGATCTCCCGTCCCACGGCGCCTCCTGCCCAGCCCTGCTTCCCAGCTGTGGCGCCTACCCTTCGGCCATCACCAGCAGCATCCTCTCTCGACCCGGGCCCGGACTCTCTTCTAATCCCACGTTCGCCTGCTCCCTCAAGCCCGACCACAGTGAGCACAACTGTCATTCCTGTCGCGAGGCCCGCATGCACGCCACCCGAGGACCTTGTCGCACCTCACGCGCCACCCGCAACGCCTGCCACACATCCCTGTCTACCTGGCGCCTTCCCCAGTGCTTGTGCCTCTGCGACAAGCGAGACAGCCCTATCGTATGCTTGCCATTCCGACAACTACGCCCGAACTTGCTTCTTGTGCCCCCAGCCACCCGTCCCACTGGCACAGTGAGCTCGGTTTTGCCTAAAGCCGCTCCGCACAGTAGACCACTTCGAGCACTTCCCTATGCGGCAGCCCAAATCCCACGCTGCAGACCTCCAGTCCACTATCGTGTTCCGTCTTTTCACCGTCGCCAGCGGCTGAGGTATCCCCTCCTCTTCTACGGCAGGTGTTTACGCACGGAATCCCTTCGTCTGCATCCGCTGAGCCACCGAAGAGCTTATATCGGCCTTAACTCCCATATCGGCCATATCGCCCATATCGGCCCATATCGGCCGTGGTTGATAACAAGTGCATTCTAAGAATATTCAAGGCTTTCTTTATGTCTAACGGTTGGGCGGCTTGAAAAAAGTTTTCTCGTCGAGAAAATAAAACACTGTATAATATTTCTCAATGCAACGACAGATATCGCGCACATGGCACTATAAAAACCAGTGCTGAATCATGCGAACAGCGTGACACCCGGAAGTAGGAGAGCATCGCGTCCTCAGAAATTCTTTTTCTCGGTTGGTCCTCTACAGTAAAGGGCGTCGCCTAAGACGTCTGGACGACATCAATCGCTGCATGTTATTAAGGAAACACTCTTACGATCTCCTGCTCTCCAAGGATCTTGTCACTGAGCAGACCCTAAGATATAACGAATTTGTGTTCAGTGGTTTAAGCGCTTCCTCGAATTTAATATTGAGCATTATGCAGTATAGGAGAGGCTAAGAACGCGTGCACCCATTGCAAAGGGATGCTGAGTGGGGTTTAACTAACGCCAGCACTTTCCGCCGACATAACGCTTGGCTGCCCAGCAAAGATCCAGCAAAGGGTGGATACGAGCGTGAAAAAGTCAAGTGCTGGTAAAAAGGCAACGCGGAAAAAGTCGGGCAGAAAATATATGTGATCCCTTTCATTCATGCTTTCAAATAGTTTCTAGAACCGTTCCAAAAAATTATAATAAGATGATCACAAGCCGACAAACGCGTTAAAATGATCAAAAAATGAAATCCGTTCTTAAAATTCCTGAATGGCTTGAGGAAAACAAGCTGCATAAATTTGCAAAATTATATCCTTGCTTGACGCATTGAAAACGCACTCTGGCTCTTAAGTCAGACTCGCCGCGTTGGCTTCGTCGTTAGGGCGCTCGGCTGTTGATCCCGAGTTCCCGGGCAGCCGCCTTTCGATGGAGGCGAAGCGCAAAGAACCCGCCGCGGTGGCTCACTGGTTAGGGCGCTTGGCTACTGATTTGGAATTCCCGGGTTCGAACCTGACCGCGGCGGCCGCGTTTCGATGCAGGCAAAACGCTAAGGCGCCCGTGTGCTGTGCGATGTCAGTGCACGTTAAACATCCCCAGGTGGTCTAAATTATACCGGAGCCGTCCACAACGGCACCTCTTCCTTTCTTCGATCAATCCGCCCTTTATCCTCTCTTACGGCGCGGTTCAGATGTCCGCCAAGATTTTCGACAAATACTGCGCCATTTCATTTCCCCGACAACCAATTTCACCATTTTGTAGCGAGAGCTACACTGGGGTATCAGTCAAGGATTTCGCTGCGGGCCAGTGCAGACAGTTGTGCGCATGCGCATGCGCTGCTACCATAATAGAGAGAGACGGGCTAGTTGGTGACTATTAGTAGAGTGCATCTTGAAACCGCGCAAAAAAAAAGACGACAGGACGCTGTCCTGTTGGTTTCTTCCTCGTCCCTTGTCTTTTTTTTTTGCGCGGTTTCAAGCTGTTATCATGGCAACCGGAGAGGAGCAAGGTGCGGCGTGCGCTTGGCCAAAGGCGCGGCCGCGCACCCGCTCCACCGCCGGATCCGCGCGTGACGTCACGCGGATGAGCTGTTGCGCGCATGCAACGATACCATGCTAACCAGAGAGACCCCACGGGTCCGCCGCGCACTTCATCGGCGCTTTATCACCCGAAGCGCACGTCGCATACGCAGCATTGCGTATAAAAGGTGGAGATGTCATGGGTGGCTGTATCACAACGTTTGACAGATGCAGAGAGGGAGAGTCCAGCCGCTGCTTAACGTCGGTATAGACAAAAGAACATTAACTCTTCCGATCCTGAGGTTGTCGCCTGGCACTTGGCTACTCAGCAAAGAAAGAATGAGCTCAAGAAGGCGAAGAGAGTAGCGGAGACGCTCGAACAGGGAGAGGAACGGCTTGCCAAACGGAGACGCCAGACTGCCGAGCGTAATAGACGGTGCATAGCCACCGATATGGAGCCCAATGTCTCTCGTTGCTAAGCGTACAGTGACCACAACAAGCTCCGCCAGGAAAACGTACCTCTCGCTACGTATATCCTGGCATAGCCGAGCTACGTTAGTGCCAATTTTTTTGTTATGTTAGAGAGCACAACAACACAACACTTTCTTTGCGGTTTTTTTAGCTGAGATGCGAACGACGGTGCGCTAGATTAGGCTGTGTAGATGAAATGTCGTAGTCAGAAGAACGGTTTCTTTTAATGCAACGTTGAAAGTTACCACGAGATACCAGAAAAACTGCAGCCGCACTAGGAGGAAGCTATGAATGCCAGCATAGCTATTCATTTCTTCCCTGCGCACTACATATGTGTCAGTCGATGTTACTAATACTGCAAAAAAATGGCGGTGGTTTATCTCTGGTTAAACCTGGAGTGACGCGATAGCTGCAGCTGGCTGAGTGGAACTTGCTCAGTTGAATTGCAAAGTCAGTCTTTCGCCGCTTCGTTTCTCTGGGAATTCCTACTTCATCTTCGTCCCACTTGACACGGCCCATGCGCACAGCTGTTGCAGCTCGATTTCGCCGGCGCTCCGCATTACGTGAACAACCATGTGGCTGGTCATGTGACCAACGACGTGACCAGCTACGGGTCTGTATATTTTCTTAGTAGGTCCGTTCGATTCACCTACACTGTCTACACTAGTTCCCTTCGTGCAGCACTTCGCCTTTCGTTTCACGAGTTTAGCCTAGCGCCCTCTACACAACGCCGTTCTTTTCACACAAGTGTAGATGTCGTGTAGTCCTAGTTCAGAAAAATTCTACACTCTCTCGACTGGTGGTCCCTATTGCGTGCAGCAAGTGCCGAAGCAGACGACACTGTGAGGGGTGCAAATATGTCAGTATCAAACGACGGCAGCGTGTTTGGCGTTGTCAACGGCGTAAACACGTTATTAACACCTATCGTTGGAGAAGACGGCCAACATATGGGCTCAGAGAACGAATATATGTACGCTACACCGGGTAAGGCTTCGCTCGGTCAACAAAAAGAGAAACACGTGCATGCGCCGACGCCGTGCTTCATGCGCCGACGCCGTGCTTGTACGATAGTTGTTCTTTTTTGGCTTATTTTACTCATCTAGTTTGTTTCTCGCTTTTTTTTCTCGTTCTTCGTAAATGATCTTGGTACTAACCAAGTTCGTAGTTAGATAGCTAACTTGGCATGTTTGCTATCCAGCGTTTTTAAATACGTTGGTTTTACCCAGCCGTGTGTGCGTCGCCACTTCTCCTTCGACATTTGACACGTTTTATTCAACTCTCCTGCTTTATTTAATGGTGACTTCCAAAACATCACAATTTATACTCTCGCACAGACGGCACAATCGTATCAGCGGTGTTGAGCGACGACACCAGTCACCAGGCTAACCACCCGGCTGATCGCCGAACGTCCACGCCGCCGCAGAGCAACGCGCCCCGAAGCAGCTCTCCTGAACCTGAACGATGGTGCAGGAGGAGAACACTTTTTCTTATCGAGCGCTACGAACAGATGAAAACGCTCATGGGAAAGAATTGCGGCTTCCGGTAAGTTTTATTTCATTCCTACTGGTCCGAACGATTGCATGCTACCACGCGAAAGTTGAGTTTGCAAACGTCTTTTCTTTTTTCAAGTGACAGTACCGTGGTAAGGTAGTGTACTGCACTTGCGTCCAAGTTGTATTAATTTCAGAACAGCTTCATCTGGTAACTGATGCACTGCATAATGTGCTTTCTGTTACATCTCATTTCGCGCAGCACGAAAAAAATGCTGTGGCATGTCCTGGCGGACAGCATCAACGAGGAGTTTGGCTCCAACATAAGCTCTTTCCAGGTCGAAAATAAATGGAAAACCCTGGAGAGGGCACACAATAGGACAAAGGAAAAGAATTCCTCGTCCGGCCACTCGCGCGTGGCGTTCGAATCTGAAGTGCACATCGCTGCTGTATTGCTCATTTAAAAAAATATCAATTGTTCTTTTGCCCATTTCAGAGAACTCGCTGGTATTTTCGAGAAAGAACACCACATTACACCTACCATTTTACTAGCACCTGGTAGAGTGATAGAGCTGAGAAACTGCAGGTGAGGTCACAGTAGTTGTACAGCTCACACCTTACAAAATAAGGCTCAAAATGTTTCCATGTTCTAGCACACCCTCGGAAACAAGCACTGGTGAGCAGTCCACGAGCCATGATGTGGACCAAATAGGGTCACCTCACCAGGATCCGAGCCCACCGCACGTGACGGAGGAAGGCCCACCCCAGCGAGGACAGTCTTTTCCGAAATCGGGAAAACGGACAAAAATAAAGAATACTAACGTTGAAACGCTCATTTAGCTACTTGCAGAAGCAAACAAGGACACAGCTGAAAGGGCGGAAAAAATTGGCTCTTTTAGAACGCCTCGTTGCCGCCGTGGAGGAGCAGGCTCCCAAAAGCAATGAATAAACTAACTTCATTTCCTTCTCATAAATGTTTATTGTTTTCATTGTAGTCATAACAAACCGCGCAGAGACCTACCAGGCGAGAGGCACGCACTCAGCACTGAGTTTGAGCGATAGCATTTCGCATGCTTTCGCAGTTTCAAGCACTATCAAAGATGAGGTCACCGTCTTCGTCATTATCGATCTCTTCTTGCTGGGGTAGGTGCTCAAGGCATTCGAGGAAGTCCCTCTCTTCGTTGCACATGTTGTGCAGCACACGTGCCGCCATTACGGTCAGGCAGCATTGCTTAATGCTTGCGGTGTCCACAAGATACAGCCTTCTAAAGCGTTGCTTAAGCAGTCCAAATGAATTTTCGATCGTGACTCTTTGTTGCGAGTGCACCTTATTCAACTACTTCTTCCACGAAGGAAAACTTCGCCCATTGTCCCGGTACGGGGTTAAAAGCCAAGGTAGTAGCGGATATGCCGAGTCACCGAGCAAGTATCCATTACTGCAATTCTGAGAACAGTCTTCAAAAAGAGGTCTTTCCCGAAGTACACTAGCGTCATGGGCCGACCCTGGAAACACAATGAACACATTAATGAACGTATTGCGATCGTCGCACACACCCTGCAGTATTATCGACGGCCACTTTTTAAGAAGAACGGAAAACTGGGCGAGTTGGTAGGGAATCATGTTTAACTGCGCAAATAAACGAAGACAGAGAACAAGAAGGCACGACACGAGCGCAGCTTTCCGCCCCAACCAAGAACGGTTGACTCTAGGTAAAATGATAGGAGCTCCCCGCAACCCGCCACAAACACCAACTCGTCATTGTCTTTTACAATGCAGTCTTTCACTCTCTTCATGGGCTGAGCATGGGGTAGCGCTCGTGTCGTGCCTTCTTGTTCTCTGTCTTCGTTTCTTTGCGCAGTTAAACATGATGCCCACTTTTTACGGTTGTAATATGATTGCGGCGACTCGGCGGGCCTGTTGATCTCGACGTAGCAGCCGTCCACGCAGCCGATTGTGTTGCGTGTCCCTTGCCACCGGTATTCGCCAAGAAGGCAGCCTTGATGCGCTCCTTGTGACGCTGGTCAGGCCAGGCGATCACGGATGCACTAATGCTGTTCAAAAAGTCCAGCACTCTATTAACACAAGCACTCGCCAACGAGACTGACATATCAAATCGACCTGCCAGCGAATACATGCTATTCCGGTGCCCGAGGTAGCCTAGAGCGATAAGACAAGTCTTTTTGGCCCTCACTTTTTTTATTGGATTATTTTTGTTTACACTGGAACTCGTGGCATCGCTGAAACCAACATGTCGCTGCTCTGGACGTCCCGTTGACGCTTCGTGAGCTTCAGACTGCGCCCAGTGGCCTGCGGCGCCGGTGTGCACAATGTCCCGACGGCATCACCAGTCAAATGCTGCATAATCTGCCCTTGCAACTCAGAAAGGAGCTCCTCAACTTCATCAGTCGAGTTTGGGAGAAAGAAACAAAGGTGTTTACTTATACAGCACTGTCACGAAAGTAGCATATCATGCACGGCTTTTTTATAACTTTCGTCACTTCGTTTTTACATTGTCATAGAAAGTAGCGGGGGGTAAGCATTTAGAACTCGCGGTATCACAAACGTCAACATTTGGTGGCCATAATTTGTACGGAACATTGAAACATGGAAATTAGCTGTTCGGAAGTTATATGGTCCAGGCATGTGCAGATATGTGTTCTGAAACGTTCCTTTACTGTAGTTTATTTGATTCTTTATGTATATAGCCAGTTTTTTGTCATACATTGTTTGTATTTTAAGTAACTTGTTTTTTCTGAAAAGCTCCCCTGCGCCTTGGCTGAGTGTAAGATTGAATATAGCCTGGATAGCCCTTTTTTGCAGCGAAAATAATTTTGCTATAATCGTAAGTGTTGTTGTTCCCCACACAAGTAGCCCGTAATGTATATAGGAGTGAACTATAGAGTAGTACAGCTGTAGTTTGTATCTGACAGGTAAAAGCATTCGTAGTCTGTTTATTTTGCCCACTGACCGCGATACTTTACTGCGCAAGTAGTCTGAATGGTCATTCCACAGTCAGTGATGCTCAAAAATTACTCCTAAAAATTTTATTGAATTTTCACGAAGTAGAGTTGAATTTTGAAAGTTTAGTTGAAAACCTTCAGTAATGGTCTTGTTTTTGGCTCTAAATAGAACATATTTAGTCTTGCAGCCATACGATTGCCTCTTTTTCTAATATAGCCATATTATTTCCTGAAAAGAACACATTAGTATCATCTGCGTAAATAATAATATTCTTCGTCTGCGGTATGTTCACTATGTCATTAATAGATACAAGGAACAGTATCGGTCCTAAAATAGAACCCTGTTGCACACCAACTACAATTTCACCTGTTGGTGATGATACTGCGTTTTTTTTTTGTTATTTGAAACCGATTTTTCAAATAACTGGTTAGAAGCTCAAGAGCAAGACCTCTTATCCCGTACCGTTCCGGCTTTTGAAGAAGGATATCGTGTTTTACCGAGCCGAAGAATTTCTTTAAATCGAGAAAAATTAATATTGTTACTAGTCTTCTTTCTATATTATCAATTAGCTTTTCCTTTATATTAAGCAAAGCAGATTCTGTAGTTTTATACTTTTAGAAACCATATTGCTCTTTCGCAGTAATTTCGTGTCGTGCCAGATAATTATACAGACGATTATTTATTACATGTTTAGCAACATTCGCAAAAGTAGAAAGAACGGAGAATCAGTCTGCAGTTGTTGAGGTTGTTGGCGTCATCCGCCTTGTGAATTACAGCTACAGGAGCCACTTTCATCAAGTCTGGGAACGTACCAGTGCTAAGCATGATGTTACGATATGTGTTACGGGGGTGGCTATATCAGCAACAAATTTAATTTGCCTTGTTAGGATGTCATCTATTCCCAGGGCGCTATTGTTTCGGAGTGAGTGAGATTATGTCTACAATCTGATTATCAGTACATGGTTCCAGGAAAATTGAATTTGTGTATCTCTTCTTTATGTAACTTGTAGGCTCTTTACGGAATGGATCTACATTTTCCGTTACACCAGCTGTAAGGAAATGCTCGTTAAATTTATTTGCCAAGTGAATCCTCGTGTATTCTATGTCATTAATGTTGAGTGAAGAGAGGACATTGTTTGATTTTTTTCCGAGCATATCGTTTACGAGAGCCAAGCTCTGCTTTGGAGATGTAGTGTTGGAAAACTTGTTTATATAGTACTGTTGTCTAGCCTTCTTTTTGTCGGCGCCTAGCTTGTTCCTGATTTTCTTGAAATCTCGAAATATCTCTGAGTTTTTTGTTTCGATAAAAGTTGAGAATCGGCAATTTTTTTTTTGCAGTATGCGGTTATAAAGCTCTTATAAGATCCATGGTTTCCTTGACTTTTTATGTTTCGTTGCAGGGCGCCGCGGAAAGGCCTCATTCTAAAGCGACTGAACAATTGTTTGGACGACCTTTGGTAGGGTTTGGAAAAAACTGCGACGCTTCGAAAGAACTTACAACAGTTTCAAAGGTGCTTCGAGACAGGTGAAACAAACTTTTGAGCTCAGTCATAATACTACCCTACGACTTCTTCGCAGTAACGAAGCACGCAGTTCCTCTTCAGTCTCGCCAGCTTCGTCACTGCAACTGCAATAAGTTCCTCAAGTTCCTCTTCGTCACTACTGTCGGAGTCTACAAGCTCCATAGCCGTTTGTATAACCGTTGGCAGCAGGTCGCGGTCCATTTTCTTTTCCTTCGTAGCTCAGAGAACATAAGGCAAACAATAACAGACGTGACAAGCGCGCTCGCATCGCAAACGAGGCAGAAGGCTTGCACGACATCTGCACTTTAGCATTCGTTTCGATTTGGCGCTAGTGTCGCGCTACGCCTGCACGTCTGAACTGGCGCTGCATGAGTGTAGCCCTTGCACGGCACTTGCTATGCACTGCATGAACTAGTCTATATCGTGCAGGCTGAATCGGACGGACCTAGTTTAAACTAGTGGGAAAGCTCGCACCCGCTTATGGTAGTTTGCATGGAGCTTCCTCGAGACCACCTGAACCACCATGGGCGCTCTGAGCATCATGGGGCGGAGAGCTACCGACTGCAGAATTACAACGTTTGGCCAAAAAATAATGAAAAAACAAACGTTGTTCGATAATCAAGAATGTATTAGCATTCAATATCCTTCTATAAATTGCAACAGACGAGCAGGAAAGCATGTAAATATAAGGTTTGCCTAAAATAAGCGGTGGCTTGCTCTCCTATTGGACAAGTATTGCAGACAACAAAACCTTCATTTCGTGCTTAACAGGCACTTATTTTTAAAAGAAATATGTTTTTAAAAAATATTTTGTCGGTTCAACAATTCAGAAGGTTTTTTTAATGGCATTTAAAAAACAAACCATTTATTTGCGTCGTGCGCTGTTGCGTTTTGAATACTATGGCTTTTGCGCAATACGTTTGCGCCAAAGTTTTCTCCGCCGTGGACGGAACGGGACATCTCAGTAACGCCACTCTCTGTTCATGAAAAAAAAACCGACTGTCCTGCATCAAGTAGCTCATCGCAGCATGATGGTTTGAGCGCCCATGGTGACCCAGGTGCAGCGCCGCCAGCTTTCCCTCTAGTTAATATTAAGAAACTCTATGCCGGCGCCGCGCCACCCGCAGCTGCTCCGCAGCACGTCAATACGTGGCGGTGGCAGCGCCGCCACGCGGTGGCTGCACCGACACCGCGCCGGCACCGCCACAGCGTGGCTGCGCCGCCACCGCCACGGCGCCTCCACGCTGAAGGCTCGAAATGCTACAGTTATGTAGCTATCGCTACAAAACACTCAGGATGCTTACGGCTTTGTCCTAAATATAAAGTCAGTAATGGACAACAGGTCTTAAAAATGGAGGCCACTATGGCGTGGGCACAAGCGGCGCACTACAGGCAGCATTCGCTGCTCAAGGGAAGAACGTTATGTCGCAAGTGCATTAAGTGGAGTAAAATTCAAAGCAAAGAATACGGATAAGATACAATTTTCAAGTACAAAGCTTTTCGCCATGCGTATTGAATGAATTAAAACTTTATTCTCAACGAGGATTCTCGCGGCTTAGGTGGGTCCCTCAGTCCAGGGCCCCAGTGGCCTTTGCAGTCTTGCGAGCCCTGTCGATCAGCTTGAACTGTTCTTCAGCCTTCGAACAGGGCAGCGCAGCCTCCCACTGCGCCCATGTTGGAGTGTTGTTTATTGCCGCTGCCTTCGTTTTCTGGCACGCCCATGTTACGACATAAAGCGTTGAGTGTTCCCCGCAGAGCGGGCATTTGCTGTCATATGATGAAAGATGTATGTATTAGTCTGCAGTTGTTTACAGGCGACCGACTGCTCTCTACTAAGTTTTTTTCTGTGGTGGGGGATAGGTCCTCCTGGGGGCTCGTCTGTGTTCAAAGATGGCTCGATACCATCTTGTGACTGTGTCTAGTTCCCCTTCGGTGTGCGCCTCCCGGTGGGCTTATGCTCGGGCGTTGGCGTCAGCACGTGGGTTCCCTTTGACAGCTTCATGGCCTGGCATCTACGTGATAAAGCATCTCGTAAAGGTGATTGTTCTCGCCTTGAGTTTGAGGATAGCTGCAGTGGATATGCGTACTTTGTGCGTGCCTCTTGAGAGTCTGTTATTATGTGTGCGTGGGGCTCCTCGCCTTGGAGGATGACTACGAGTGCGATTGCTGCTTCTTCAGCCTCGAGGATGTTGTTGGTTTTGATGGAAGCGCAGTTGATTTCCCTGAGCTGGTGATCTACCACGCTGGCTACCGAGCCGTATCGTTCTCTTTATGTGGTTGGGTCAGCATAAAATACGTCTTTTTTCTCGGCGAAGCATCTTTCGTGGGCTTGCGATCTTTCATTTCTCGCCTTGTGTATATCTGGATGCATAATTCCCGGTATCGGGCTGACCTCGATGATCCCCCTGATTTCGTTCGGTACGCTCGCTGAGCGGTTGTCTTCTCTCAAAGCCCCTTGATGTCCAGTAAACGCAGCGTGTTTATGACCGTTTGTGAGAGCATGATTCTGGTTTTCTGCGCAAGATGGGCATCGATATTTTCTTGTACTGCGTTGTTTATGCCCAGTTTAAGAAATTTCTCCGCCTTCGAAGTGTTGACCGGCAGCCCGAGAGTGCATTTGCATGATTTCCTAAGAATTGCCTCCACTTGTTTTTCTTTTCGAGCTTGAGCGGTGTCTGGTAGGGGACGCTGTATAATACCCTAGTGACCACGAGGGCCGATGCTAGCTTACATGTGTCCTCCTCCTTCATACCACTACTTCTGTTGGAAATTCGCGCAATCATCCGTGTGATCTGTGCTGTGGTATTTGGTAGCAGTCTGACTGTGCGATCTATACGACGGTTACTCTGTATTGAATGCCAAGGGTCCTAACGGTCGATACTTCCGGAACCTTCGTTTCCCCTATGTTGATGTAAATGGAGTTTTGCAGATCATACGTTCTGTAGACTTTGAGCACCTCGAATTTTTCAGGTCAGCATGCAAGTCCGTGGTGTTGAGCGTATGCGTTGGCCCTGTCTGCTGCTCGCTAAAGAAGTTCTTGTTTTTCTCCTAAGGATCCCCTTGCCACCCAGATTGTGATCTCGTCTGCGTAGATGGCATGCCTGATTTTTTCAATTTTTGGAGGTTCCTTCTTATGTCACTCATAACAATGTTAAAAAGTATAAGGGAGTTCACAGTGCTTTGCGGTCTTCTTTTTTTGGGCTTGATGAAGGTGTCAGTCCAGATTCCTCCTATTTCAATGATAGCGGTTCTGTTACCGAGGAAGACTTTTACAGAGTTGTGTACCCCCTGCCGTCAACCAAGCTTGCTCAGCCCCTCCAGGGCAGCCCTGAGACTGACGTTATCGAGGGCCGCTTTGAGATCGAGAGCAAGCAAGATTTTTATTCCATATTTCGGGACAATATTGGGCACCTCTTCTTTGACGTGCAGCAGAACGTTTTGTGGTGATAGGTATTTTCGAATTCCAAACATAGTGTGGGGCTTGAGTTCATTGTCTTCATGGTGGGTCTGCAACCTCTCATGCACAATTCTCTCATATGCTTTTCCCAAGCATGAAGTTAACGAGATGGGTGTAATATTTTCCAGGCTTGGAGTCTTTCCGGACATGGGAATCATTAATATTTCCCCATGTCTCCAGTCGTTCGGGATGGTCCCCTGTTCCAAGTGTACCCAGCCATGCAGAGTTAGTTTCGTTCGAAGGTTGCCTCTCTGGTGCCTGCACTTTTTATTGCCATTTATTGTCACATATGAAGGCGCCCACTCTTACTTGCGCCTTAGCGTTACGATAAAAAGCATTACATTGTGATCCCCCTCTCCTGCGAAGCTTTTTGCATGCCTTCCTTCTTTATGCCAACCCAAGTTTAAAGCTTTTCCTTGAATTCTTCGCCACAGCCGAGTGGAATATTCATGAGAGATCGGCCTTTCTCTTTCTTGTTTCTAAGGAAGCAGAGAGTCAGTATTCACGCGCAACTTGTCGTATTCTCTTCTTTTTTTAAATGTCTCGGTCCATTTCCCAAGAGCCTATATTCTTTCGCAGTGCACTTTAAATATATATTTAAGAACGCTGTACGTGGCAAATTCAGATGATCTATTGTGAGCTACAAAATGATGGGACGAACATGCTAGGGTTTAAGGAGAATGGGAGTACCCGCACTGCCTAAGAGCGCCCACTAGACACCTTACAAAGTGAAGAAAAGGGAGAAGGTGCGATGCGAGTATTCTTTTGCGCTATTTCGGACACCTAACTCAGCAGCTGCTCCAAGCGTAGTTGCTGCAGTAGCACTACATGTATATTCACTATGTGTCAAAAGACGCTAGAAGATAAAACCTGTTGACGCACTTTTGTTGACGCCGTTTTTCTTCCGTGCCAGAGTTAGTTAGAGCCGTGACTACTGTGCCAAGTACCACACCACCTTTTGGCGCAGAGTGATCTTTTATGCGGTGAACATACTTCAGTTTTCTATATGATACCTCCTTATCGATGGGCCACGCTTGCGCAGAAACAATATGCGCAGAAACGCTTATATTCTCCCGTGTGAGTCTTAAAAAAAGCTGAAAGTGGGGGTAGTTAATTCAAGACATTGTTATATATTTGAAAAAAAAATGCACTTGCAGATGCAGTATGGCAAACACATGTTTCAATAACTGCTATTTCGAAGCAGCTTCAAATCATTTTCAGAGGCAAGAACGAATATCACATCAGCCGTAATCAGTGCTTAGGCACGAAGGAAGTCGGCCAGCTGTTTAGCCCTCGGCAGAACTTCAAACTGACTTGCCAGGAATGGGAGCAGTTCAGTGAGTATCCTGGCTTGGGAAGAACTACAATGTGCTTCCTTTACGTCTAGCTGTGCATATTGAAGTTATGCTTGAGTATTACTTCAGCCTGATGTAAACAGAACTACAGCGTGGAAAAGCACTTATCAGTATAAAAATAACAATCACATGATAGATGGCTCAACATTTTCAGGGAATAATGCCTTATCACATGTCGCCTGGCCAGATAATAACCTCACATATGTCCCAGCGGCAATCCCTCCCCAGGAAGCGACTGGGCTCTTATAGGTGCGGAATAGGGGTCTGCAGAAAGCTCCGAGATTCATTAAAATGTTGCACTTACTGATAACAACACTGAATAGAGTCCTGCACAACACAAGAATGGGAGGCTGAAAGCTCTCCCATTTGTAAGTCACTCACAAAACGAAAGAGTGATTGCAGGAGTGCCGCCTATTCCGCAATTCCCTTGGATCGACAATAGGTTGCAACATTGCTATTCACTGCACCACTTGTGATGATTTTTTTTCTATGCGTAACCAATCACGCATCTTAAAGAAATATCACGTCCAAAGCGCACGCTAAATCTGGGAAGCATTCATCATTCACATGACGAATCAAGCCTGTGTCGCCACATTATCCGTCACCTTGTTCCCAAAGGAAATCACATTGCTTAATCCCAAGTTCCTTGACACGCATTAAGCCGCACGTTAGCGTTTTTGTTGTTTATGATTACACACCTTTGTTGTTGATTCTTTTATTTCTGTTTTTGTGTTTTCAGAACTTTCTCATCACACTCTCCTCACCCCGTTGTTAGCAGCCGAGCGCACCACGTGCGTTCGCTCTCGCCTTCGTATGATGAGTTGTGCCTGCTACGATTGTCTCTCTATATTTGTTCTCACGACCTTGAAGCCCATATATTCCCGCCTTCTGAAATAAAACGTCAGTTGATAGTCAGCACTCGTCTTGTTGTCTCTTTCTTGTCCCGTCCTTTCCTCTGTTTTTTTCTTAACGATGAACCGACACCAACTATACCAGTTAGTGTCTACCCTTCCGCCGATTCTGCTGAAATTAATCGTTGGGCGCATTGAGGCCGTCCACTAGTTTGTCCAGATGAAGACACAGTAAGAAAAATTCTTCCTCCCGAATGGTTCAGTGATCCAGCCTCCAGGTGATAATGGTGCAGTAGGTTCACTACGTGAGTGCGGTGGAGCACGTTGACATAGAGCCTGTCTACTGTAAGCCGAAGTGGGATTTAAAAAAGGTGCATGAAAAAGGTCCACCAGGTGACCCATTCAGGGGACTCGTTAAGATCTCTTGAACAACTTGTAAGCCCTCCATTTTTTCCCATTGTCCAGGTGATACAACACAGTATTTCGACGACCGAGAAGTTTTCATGGCCCAGAGAAAACTCTGTTGCCTTTAAAACAAAGGTAGCATTTCGAATTATACCTAAGCTGCTACTTGTAAATTGCCCTCAGTTGCTGCATGTCTTGCATCCGTATACTCTTTGTTGGAATGTACTGCTATAAGTACAAGTTTTGCACTTTGTTGTCGGCTTTGAAGCTCTTCGGACGCCTTTGACCTACTAGCAAGAAAAAAACGACGCACTTTCACCGAAACTGGCTTGCGCCTTTCCTCGAATATTGACTGAAACTTGGTATCCTTTTGCGAGACCCACTCCTGTTGAAAGAAGCGTTGCAAAATTCTGCTCAGGATTGAAGGTAGTTGTATTTAGTCGGGCTGCGCAACTGTTTGCAGGCGTTACAATGTGGCAAAGGTGAAAAATACGATTAGAGTCCGGATGGCGCATAAGCCAAACAGCGTGACGCCTTCTTGAACTGTACACAATAATATCGGCGTAGTTCTTGAAATTCACTGAATGTAGAAAAACAGCCTACAATGTTAATGTTTCTCTTGAAATAATCTCTTCTATAATAGTGACCGGAAGTACTTGCAGCAACATGGTGGTGAAAAAATATCCTGTGAGTAACTTCTGGATGATTACGCGTACGACCCGTCCTGAGTTGACCACAAGACTGCCTTGAGCTTCCTAGAGCTGAATGTGAACGCCGGACGGCCGATTTTGTTAACGCAATACGTGGAGTCGGTTCATATACGTTTCAATGTCGGACTCTTGTTCTCGCCATTGGTTCTCTTGAAATTCTTCCAGTGATATTTTGCGCCTATTGGATACGCTCTGATAGTGTTCTATGCGTGAGCAGAGAAAATGCTCTTTCCCTTTGGTTGGAAAGGTGGGTGCTGAAGCGCTGTGCCGACTGGAACCACACCGGAAGCGGTTCCATGTAGCATCTTGCTGTCGAGCTGCTTACCCCTGTTGATTAAAGCGGCGCTCGTTGCGGCACTGGACTTGACGATTAGGCGACATTCTTGAAGAAATAAGATATGGTCTTTGATATTACAGTTGAGCATATTGCCACTTTTTAAGTTTATTTGAGGACAGGCCCTTCGATATGAACAGGTGGCTGCGTTGCAGATGCCTTCTGTACGGTTTAGACCACTGCGTGATTTTTTAGCGTATTTTGCTCTCTGTACATACTGTGTAGCTATGCGCACAGCAACGGTAGAAAACAGTGCCGATCTCTCCGGTAACAACCTCTCTTGGACTCGCTGAGATGCCACACCAGTTAACAAAATGGTCACTCGGCATCTCTTCGGACCATTCTATACATATCACGAATTGCGGGGGCAGGTTCGGAGACTGCCTCGTCGCGTTGTTGATATCTACAGTAGAATGAATATCGTTCCGGAACCACATGAGAGGGAGTTGAAAACTTTTTGAGTCCGGATGGACGCAGTTTCTTAATACTCATCTGTGGAGCCACCGCACGTTTCGTTCGTCGTTACCGTTGAGAACGGGTGAACAGATTTTCTTGAATACCAAATACGACTGCCTTAATCATCGAAGTTGTAAAAAGAAACACTGTTTTCTTTTGATGAACGAGAACCGCATAGCAACGTGAGATATTTTAAATATCTGCAACCGCTGTGACCATGGAACTGCGGTTGAGCCTGGCCACAGCAGGAACGGCTCCGGTGCTGGGCAACAGCGCAGCCTCACGAGATATTTTCAAGGATATGAGACGTAATTTCGTTAAAAACAAGTTTAATATCCTTGCTCTTTTTGACATGTTCACTGCTGAAAGAGCGAGGTACACATGAATTTATTGAAAACGGTTGCCTTGGGGCCTAACACGGGTGAAATTAGGGCACCGGTGCAGTTCAAGCCTGTTGCTTAACTTCATGAAGTATGCTTCCGTTAGGCCTCGTTGCAAAGCCCTTGCAGTCCAGCCGCATTGGCTGCCTTCACCGTCGGGCAAGCCGACAAACCGTTGGACAGCATGTTGTGAGCAATGAAAAAATGAGCGCTGATAGGGAACAGCGTCTGATGTCAGCGACTGTTGCCATTCACTTGAATAGAGAACCGGGCATTTTTTATATTTGTCCTTGGAACTTAGCTTGCTCTTAGAATCTGCCTTCTTATTTCCTTAATTCCATTCATAGAACAGAACTCGGAGGCCAGTTCTTTGAAGAGATCTGTTTCCAAAGCTGCTGATCAGGCAAGTTCGAAAAATTTAAGAAGAGCTTTCTTGACACACATTTAGGCGAAAAAGGTAGAGGAACAAGGTATCTGATCCTCGAATGCATCTATTCTAGTCAGCAATGATGAGATGTACGCTTGCTGGGCTCCCTGCATGCACGCGACGCTAGGTCGCGAAAAACAAAGGAAAGCCTCGCAGAACTCACACGTGGTTAAAATGGAGTTGCAGGCAGCGATGGAACTGAATGCTGGAAATACTGAAGCCTTGAGGCACACTCAGAGAAATTCCGACGTCGGAAATTTGGCGCAGAATTTATGGAACTGGGCGAACAATCCGCTGTGCCCGGGAACATTGGCCTAACGCTGCGTCGCCAGTGTAGTGTGATGACGCACCGTCATCGTCAGCAATGTAGTGTGAGGCTCGGAACGAACAGAGTGAACGAACACGAGGTTCCCTGGTTGGGTGGAATTGAACATCAACCTCAATTGCACTTCATTCGGTTGTGAACAGCGAAAAAACCGACACCAAAACCTACTACGTGCACAACAGCAGTATCGCTTGCCGCGCTGGTGACCCTTCGCACTTAATTCATGTCATAGGTCGAGGCATGAGCGTCGTCACTCTGCAGAACCTACAGACAGTGCACGTCTTGGTGTCGCTTAATAGTTGTAAGGAAAAGAAAGGCACGACTGCTGGCTTACACTGGGTAGAGGGCTGAACCGCACCGAAACTGAAGGGATTCAGGGACAAAGATCTAAAAAATCACAACGTTCACGCTCGTTAATGATGTGATTCTCGACAGTTGCTTATTTTTTGCACCCTCTCTTCTACAATATTATTTATCCTAACGCTGCCCCCTGCACTAACCTTCGCAAAATTAGCGTACTTTTCAGCAGGCGTACGCAGGCATTCGGTACATTTTCCAGCGCATCCGCATTGCACGAAAGAGGAAAAGAAGTGCAGCACGCTCTGCACGAAGCCCAGAAGAAGTTGCCTCTTGGATTTTAAAGCATAGATATTTTTTTTGTACAGACGGATCTTTCGGTTATAATACCTATGTTAAATCAAGAGGTGTGCCGCAAGGATCTGTTTTGTCTCCACTGCTTTTCAACATATTGGTATGGGACATACCCAATCCTCCAAACATTACAGTTTATGTATACGCAGATGATATAGCTATTTTCGCATCAGCAAACGATATTCATGCACTTTACGAGTGTTTGCAGGCATACCTGAATGCTATTGAAGTCTGGTTGAACCAAATTAATTTATCACTTAAAGTCAGCAAATGTGGCGTGCTGGTATTTCCGCCCGACACTGCTTTCTACATCTTGCTAGTCTGCCACTCCACTCCAATTCCGCAGGTGAAGTTGGTTAAACACTTAGGCGTTACATATGACCAAAGTTTCGACTGGCGACACCATATTAAGAATAATGTTATTAAAGGGGAACGTGCTCTGGGCCTGTTGACACGAGGTGGCAATAAAAAGTTTGGCATGCGTCGTGACACGTTACTGCTGCTCTATAAGGCTTATATGAGACCGATTTTGGAATTTGGTTGCGTTTTGTTCTCTGGTAGCGCAAACTACAAGCTGCAGCCATTAGCTTTACTGGGAAGACGTGCCCTACGGCTATGCCTCGGGCTCCCAAAATCAGCTTCAAACGCTGTCCTTTATCTGGAAGCCCGTATCCCCGATCTCTTTTCCCGCTTCCAACTTCTAACAGTGCTTACTTTCCTCGGGTCCTTTGACCCGGCCCCCGGCGTTAGTAGCCCCACTTTTTTATCCCAACCATACCTGTTTCTCACTAATCATTGGCCACGCTATCAGCTTCCGCATGTTAGGTTCACGCAGAATCTGTTAGCCCCGCTTCAGATTGCTCTGATCTCCTTGCTACAAGTTGCAGATACGCAGGCTGACCCCGTCTTCTATTACGACCATATTTTACCGTCCCAAGCGAAACATATGCTCACAAATATCCTAAATGGTCTCCTTTCTGAACACCTACAGAATTTTTCTCTTCATACTGTTATCTCCACTGATGCCTCCGGCAGCTGTGAGAAGGCGGGGGTTGGGATATATTCGCAGGAGCTGGCTTGGAGCTATTCTGTTCGTATCCCAGATTAAACTCCTATATTCTTCGCAGAGTTTCTGGCCATTGGTTTGGCTCTTTTCAAACTTCCTAGGCATGTAGCACGGGTTCTTATTCTTGCCGACTGCCTTTCAGTACTAGTCTCTCTCCGAAGTTCGCGAAAATCTTTATTGAATCGTTCGCTTGGGTTTTTTTCTTCCGCGCACAGTGCGTGACATCCGCTTTGTCTGGTTACCTGGGCATTCGGGCGTCTATTTTAACGAGGTGGCTGATTTATTGGCAAGGTCAGCTCTCAGCGCTCCTGTAATCTATCCCGTCCCTCACCTCATTCTGTTATAAACTTCACGTTTCCACTGCTTCCAACATATTTCAGCCAACTTGAGTGATCCATTGCTCAATACCGTAGATTTGCATCACTTAAAGTACCCATGGAATATCCGGTGGTGCAAATCAAGGCTTTGTGAGGTGTCAATGACGCTTCTGCGATGCAGAATCCCTCACTTAAATTTGTACGTATGCAGATGTGGGTTCACTGCGACAAACCTTTCTGTATCATGTGGACAAGTTGAAGCAATAGATCATTATCTCCTCTCTAGCCGGCTGTTCGCAGTTGAGATAAAAAAGTGTTTGGAGGTCCCTCTTTCGAGGTTAGGACTCTCTCTGTCTCTTCCAGTTCTTTCGTTCGGTGCGAGCGCCAAGGGATTCCCGTTAAGCAATGTTTGCGGCTACCTTCATGATTACACAAGTTCCACTGATCGATTACCTGGTTAGCTGTATAAAAAATTTTGTCGCATGTCCAAAAATGCTCGATTTTAATCCTGGTAATTCATATTTTTTTATTCATTTGACTTTTCCAATTTTTATCATGATTCAGTCTTCTCACGCCAATTTTTCCCCGTGCAAATACCTCATTGGGATTGTCTACTGAACCTTGGCCAATCCGCCTGCGTGGGTATGTCCCATGCTTACTAAGGAAAAGAAGAAGAAGAAGGTCGCGTCGCACAACGGTTCCTCCGGCCTCGGAAGCACTTTCGAACAGCAACACAAAGGAATAGACGGGGAAGCGAGCCAGCAGAAACTCCGTGCGGCGAAGATAGGCCCCAAACAGGGCTCTGCGGCTGAACACGCGGCACTCCTGCCGTTTCAGCAGATTTCCCAGTGTCCAGGAGTAGACGCCAACCCTTTTCACGAACAAGATGAAGTACTTGACACCGCTTGATATGCTCTCTTGATTACAGCCTCAGTCAGTTTTTTTCTTCAGCATTAGGCCTTTATTACCGAAAGACAAGCGTCTAGCGTTCTTTTGTGCGCCGTACACCTGATAGGGGGTAATCATGTAGCGCTACTAGCCTTGTTTTAAAGCTGTACTGGAGTGCTAAGGGAGGTAGGATTGGCGCTTCTCGCTCTCCGCCAGAAATCTAACACATTTACGCTGGGGCCGCCGCGGTGGCTCAGTCGGTTAAGGCGCTCGGCTGCTGACCCGAAAGACGCTGGTTCGATCCCGGCCGCGGCGGCCGAATATCGATGGAGGCTGTTAGCTTGTGTTGGTACTGCTACGGCAACGCGCACCACCTATCGGCAAGCGGAGGAAGCACCAGAAAGCCGAGGAAGCGTTCTCTCCCTAGCGTCGTCTCCGCGGGAAATTTTTCTACTCAATTATCTTCGAAACTTAATGCACGCGAAACCGGAGAGATAATCGGAAGCGCTGGTAACAACCTCCTCCTCCTTCTCCTGCTGCTGCTTTGGTGTGTCCAATAATCGGCGAGAATGGGGCAACTTAAAGCAGACGTTCCTGATGAAAACATCTAGAATTTCGCGCACTGTTTTCATCCGACAAAAATGTTTTCGTTCTGAAGGTTGCAAAACAAAATACGCATTATTTGCGCTTTCTACTTAGCCTATATACACGTTTAAAATAAAAAATATGCCTAATATTTGGCACTTTAAACTTTAATGTTAAACAAATATTTCCTCACGAAGTAAACAAAACACTCCTGCTTACTCAAGATGACGACAGGAATGCTGTTCTGCTTTTTTTTTCCAGAGCCTCCACTAGAACATTTCAAAAACTTGTGGCTCACATTAGCACAAACATCCTCCATATCCGCACATAACCTCAACACATCACTAGGAATATGCGGCATGCCTTGAGTTTTAGGCGAACAAGTTTCTGCAGAGCACACGTTACCGTTGTCGTCGAAACAGCAATGGTAAAACAATTATAACTACAGTTTTAATGCAACCGAAAGCTTACTGTTTCACCTGCCCGTTTCTTGAAAAGTCTGGCATTCTGCACCGGAAACTGGATGTCATGCAAAACGGGCCTTACGTGGCCATGTGATGCATGTGATGCAGGTCGGTATAATTTCAGGAACACGGCAGACATCTGGTTCGCTTTTACCTCCTGCACAAGCTTTGCAAGCTGTGACGTCACTGCCTCATGTAAACCTGTCTTCACTCGACGACAACACAATCCAGGTAGAACTTAGTGTGCGACCGCGAGCAATACCTGGTGAAGACGTTCGCGTACTACACGGTGAGCGGCGTGCTGGTGCCTCCCCTGCTGGGCCATATGGCCGACCGGGTGGGCCGCAGGCCCGACGTCTTCACTGCTCTGCTGGTCGCCATGGGCTCCGTGTTCGTGGCTACGGCAGCCGACTCCTTCACCACCTTCGTGTTGGCCCACCTCCTGATCGCCACCTCCGGCGAGGCCGTGCACGTCATGACCTCCGCCCTGCTGTTCGAGGTGCGGCCCTCTTCTAGCCGCGCACCGCCGCTGCTGATTACAGCTCCGGCCCGATCCGCCTTTGACGCTGGGGTTCAGTGACATATTTTCATTTCAATTATTTTATTTATTTTTTATTTACCACCACAATATACACGGTGACAAGGTGCCCATAGTAAAAGCGGCCTCTTGGACCGCTTGACCTGACCATGGACACTCGGCTGCAAACTTTGGCAACAAAACAGTGGCACTCTAATTATATTACAGTATAATTACAATACAATGTTGCAAATAATCGCGACAGCTACTTACCGTAAGGAAAAGAAAATGCCAAACAAAGCAATTCATTTCATTTCATTTTAATACCTTAAAGACCCACTGGGGGTATTACATAAGGGGTGGGTACTTACAGTCAAATGAACAAGTGTTATGTTGAAAAATGGTTGGTAACAGCTTCGGCGAATGTGGATGGGCATGAGATGGTAGCGATGTCATTGGAGAGGTCGTTCCAGTCTACAGAAACACGGTGAAAAAAAGAAGCGGCACAGGTAACAGTACGGGCACGGGGGCGAAACACTTGGAACAGTACAATACAGTCAATTTGTTTCACGAATTCAAATTTGGGAAAGGAAAACGGACCCCCAAACCTTTCAATTTTATATCGTGCGCAAAAGTAGCAGCGAAAGCCGTACCACATTACAGCCTCTAATTTTACGAGTATATTGCTACTACTACTACTACTACTACTACTACTACTACTACTACTACTACTACTACTACTACTACTAGGCGGCGTCGGCGATATGCCGAGAAGCCGACCTCACCCCGGCGTTGTGTTGAGAGACCCACTTATATCATCTTTAGACGTGAGGGTGCTCGATAGAGGTTGTTGGAAGCTCCGTCGACGCATCCTGCTTGACATATACAAGAGCACAACGCGGCATAGTGGCGCCGGCTTGCGGCGGCCACCGGAAAATTTCATAGATCTGATGTATGCAGCTGCCCCAACGGATGGCGCACGACCAGTACAAAGTTTTCTGAGTACGAAACCTGCTTCCCGGTGGAAAGCTACTTGTGATCTGGTGATTTTGCGTAATGCAGTGAGTACTACTGAATGTGTGTGTACATTGAGGAAACAATGTGTGCGTAACCTGCTGTGTTGATAGCTGAAAAACGAGAATTTGAAAACTGTGTTGTGATTGTTATGATACATAGGCGAATGTGAAAAATAAACAGTGACTTCTTGAACAGAAACCATTGAAAGGAGCCATTAACGCTATCCCTTCATACCCTTAAAGGCCTGGCTTAAGTGCCCTTGTTTTTTGACAGGTGGCTCGGACCGCGGCACAGACCTTTTTAATGCATCGCCCCTACTGTCCGATGTAGACTTTTCCACGGCACAACGGTATCTCCTAAACGACTACGATTGTGCATATAATTGGCATAGACATCGCTGTTAACAGAAACTGTTTATTGCTCAATCCCACGAAGAAAAAACAACTCGACGGCTGCGAGAGACGGTTGTCGCGTTTACAATAGTCTGTACTCGGCCCCGTTGAACTTAAAGGCAAGGAGGACCTTTCGAGATTAGGCCCCGGTAATACCTTATACAATCTCGAGCAACGTAATAACAGTTCTGCTCACCTACTACTATTCCTAATCAGGTCGCATCTGGCGCCGCAGCGAACTAGAAAAGGCCGCGTGCTGGCGGCTATGCCCAGAGAATGCGAGCGAATAAATATATAATTTTAATTAATTATTTATTCATTTATTTACTCAGCATACCCCTAAAGGCCCTACTTCGACGGTATTACATAGGTTTAAGGGGGAGGGGGGGGCGGGTTACATTAAAAACATGGACAAGGAACATCATTATCAAACAAAGGAACAATAAACAGGCGAGGTATAACGGGGAAAAAGTAATTAAGCACCAGAGAGCAAATGAAGAAGCAGGCAGTAAAAAAAATAGAATACAAATTATAGTTTTAAAGAAAACAATTAGGCATAACAGAAACGAAAAACACTAGAGTGTACGTATCAGGCACGAAAGTAATCGCAAAAGTACAGCAACTGGAGAAAACAAAAACATTCAAAAATTTCGAACGTACCAAACATTTCAAATGGCAACGTCGCTGCGGATGAGAGCAATAAATGCGGTAGCGTTAGATTCAATGGTCATGTGCACTGGTAAATTGTTCCACTCTATGATAGTGCGTGGCATGAATGACTTCGCAAATGTAGATGAACCACACGCGATGCGTTTAACTTTGTGCGGATGGCCGAGCCGCGAAAAGAAGGCTGATGGTGGTTGCAAGAAATCGTGGTGAAGCGAAGGATGGTGATAAAGTTTATGGAAACGTATTAGCCGTGATATTTTGCGGCGGTAAGACAAGTCTTCTAATTCGACTTGATTATTTAAGACAGTGACTCTGGTAGTATGTGAGTAGTGTGAGAAAATAAAACGCTCAGCACGGTTCTGCAAGGACGTAATGTTAGCTATCAGATATGCTTGATCAGGATCCCAGATGGCTGATGCGTATTCAATCTTCGGACGAATGAGTGTGATGAACGCGAGTTTTTTAAGGTGCGGGGGAGCCAGTCTGCGGTAATGCTTTAGTAGGCCGAGTGAGCGGTTGGCGGATGCTGAAGTTAGATTAATGTGGTTAAGCCATGTGAACTCTGGTTGCAGGTGAACTCCGAGGTACTTGTAAGTAGTTGTAGGCTCGACAGAATTGTTATTTAGGACATAAGTTGTGGGAATGCAAGAACTGCGAGTGAACGACAACAGCTTATTTTTATAAGTATTAAATAACATAAACCGAGATGTGCACAATGCCGTTACTGCATCCAGGTCAACTTGCAAACATTATTGATTAGTCATAGAAACAATATTACGGTATATTACGCAGTTATCGGCAAAGAGCCTAACTAGAGAGGACACAGCGTTAGGCAAGTCATTAATATATATTAAAGAGAGAAGATCACTAACGCTCCCCTGTGGTACGCCAGAAGTGGCTTTAGAATAAGTGGAGTTGTAGTTGTTAATGAACGTAAACAAAAGTCTAGGGTTGAGCTATATTACATAGCTTTGCAGCAATACTCCCAGATGGATGCAAACAAAACAAATACCACTGAGCCCACCTGGACAGACAATCTAATTTTCACACATCAGGATGAGAAGACTTTGTAGATCATGGAAGCCTACTATCATGGCCGCTCGATGCAAAGTGCGAAGCGAGGTGCGGCCAGCCATGTCGCACAGAAACGACGTCTTGAGCCTAGTTCTCCGCGCGCCCGCCGCGGCGCCACTGCTCGGGGACAACAGCTCGCAGGGAACCGCCGCGACAGCTGCGTCGGTACGCCCTGTGCTGACAGGTTGAGGCCGTAAACAGTGGATTTTCTAGTTCCTCGTTACACACGGAATTTTTAAGTCGTCATTAAAAGCACCGATTATGTCACAAATCACCGCAACAGGTGGGAATCCCCCATCTAGCGTATGCCTGATCTTTCTCCATGACGGCTGCTTGCACGATGAAAGACCGCCCGAGCGTATCTGCTTTAGGGTGCTGCGTTAATGCGCCTGAAGCTCTTAATCTGTTTTTATTCACTTCTCGCGAACCCATGTATGCTTCCAGTTGTAGCGGATAACAGGATGCTGAACGAGATGGACACACACAGAGCTACAGACAGCCCATCTATGTAAGTTATTGCAATTTAGAAAAAAATCAATATAGGTGAAGTTATGGGGCATTTCTAAGCGCAACTGCAGGCGAGAAAACCAGAACGTACTTCAAGCATCAGCTTGAAACATTTATTGCATGGTCATACAAAAAAGAAGGAACCATTCACAGCCGGAGAACCTTCCTTGGGAGAGAGAGCTTTGTGACAAAGCCTCAAAAGTCGCTCTACTATAGAAATAACATTCCCAGCCCAGTTAGTTATCAGAGGTCGCAGCAACTTGCTTAAGAATATCTTGCAAAGCTCCTAAGTGTGGGCACGGTAGTTGCTTTCACAGATGAGTTGCGGGCACCGTGTAAATTTTGGAAGCAGTACCGACATCAACAGCGTGCACAGCTTACTGCTTCGCCTGACCTCTGGAAGCTTCATTACTCGGTTAACAAAAATGCACGTGAGTTGGCAAATCTTGACCGCTTCCATTTTGGTACATCAACCCTCCACTGTCCATGTTTTGATGAGCCTGTAAGCTGCTCCGGTCGGCTCTGTTGCCTGCAGCATGACTCGCATGTCACCTGAAAATCAGTACCAGAATCCCATAAAGAATCAACCTGGCAATCATAAGAAATGCCCCGGCTCAAACTGTCATTGCAGTATATATAAACAGTTATGCTGCACGAAGCATAATGCATAGGTTTTCTACCGAGACCACTCAAACTAGACAAATTATACGGTTTGTGTGGATATAGAGAAAACTGTTCATACCTTTTCCTTGCATGCTCTCGCAACGAAGCCGGCCAGGAAAGCAACTGGTGCTGCCTCAAGGTGTGCCTCGGAACATAGCGTTAACAACCCGAGCTCACTCCACAATTCCCTGGTAGCAAAATGAACGGCTGCTGGCAGGGCAGATGTTTCGGCATCTGGAATTGCTAGCCACAGAGGTGCCTTTATTTCAAAATAAGTGGGTGCATTGCCAATCTTCCGGCTTGAAGGATGCCAACCTGACAACGGAAATGAGGAAGAAGAGAAATGAGTCAAAGATATTTTAGAAACATTTTAAACACCATTTTTTTATTTTTAGTGTTACATTTAGCAGTTTCTCCGCTGTAAAAATTGCAGTCGTGGCATCACCCTGTCGTTGGCGCCTTTGAACTGCCGAAGGCAGCTAAACGGTCATTCCACAGGTAGTTTTACAAGCAGCGATAGCACTAGCTGTGACGTTCCTTGTGTCTGCTACGAGAGTCCGCGTTCGACGGCGCGGCGTAGACGGAGCCCCCAGTGGCGGCGAAAGCACAACCGGACCCCCTTTCATGTTTCTACTGTCTATGGCTGCAAGCAACTTGAGTGGGATTGCTTTCGGGCCTGCCGCCGTGGACCGCAAGGAGACGACCCAGATGACAGCGGCATCATCAATTACCGAGCCATACTCGTTGAGAGTGACGACCAGAACGAAGGGGTTTAAGCCCAACCGGACCCTCTTTCCATAGTGTCGGCACGAGACGAACGCCGCCGCCGTCGCCGCCGCGGGCAGACGGGCGTTGTCTTCCCCAATTGCCGTGGCCGTTCCAGGGCGGCCTCGTTTCGGCGGACCTGGCCCCGTGGCAAGACGGCGGGCATCATCAATCAACCCTCCCGAGCACATCCCAGGACAAGGGACCACTTTCCCGGCCTTTTAGTGACCTCGCGTTCCGGCCTTGAGGGGCGAGTGTCATTTGATGGAGAACGGAGGCCGGTGACCAGCGAGAACCGACAGCGGGCCAGAGCGCGCCTTACCACAGCCGACGCTATGCGCTACCTCGAAGACAACCTTCTTTCCCTCGGACTCAACACGTGAGGGGGGCGAGACCATAAGTGCGGTGGTGAGTTTGTGCGGCCAAGTGAAAGCCCTAGCCCCCCCCCCCTCCGGCGTGGGCGTCCTCACCCTAGGGAGTGTGGGGATAAGAGGATATAAAAATCGACAAGGAGTACCGAAGAGGGACGCTCAGGACGACATCGTTCGCCAAGGGGGCCTTCAGCACCGAAGCCCGACAGCGTGCAGCTTCTGCCAGCAACCGTTCGAGCTCAGCTCCGGAGCCCCTCCATCGTCTCCATGAAGTCGTCGGCACGTAAGCTCGGACGCCCCAGCCTCTGATGTATAATCTTAATCATGTGTAATTATTGAATATATCTGTTTGTTTAAACTGAGCCATACGGTGTCTCTCTGCCTCTCCGTCCCGTGTGGACCTGCGCATTATGGGGGGTCATCACACTGGTGTCAGAAGTGGGGTCTCAAAAGCAAATGTCCTCTGAATGCTGCGACATTCATGACTTCAAAATTGTAATCAAAAGGGAATCACGGGACTGATTGTGGGACTTTTACCCCCATTTGAGAGGCTTGAGGCACCGGAGGGCTTGAGCGAAAAAAAAATGTCTGTATCTGAGGGAGCTCCCACTCCACAGCCGTCGCTCGGAGCAAGCATGTTGGCATTAGGAAGCGTCATTCCGACGTTTACGGGAGATAAGACAGGGGTTCCAATCTGCGATTTCTTTTCCATGCTAGAAGAGATTGGGAAAATGGGGGGATGGTCCGATGCTCAAATGCTGGGAATGGCGAGGTGTAAGATGGCAGGAGCTGCTCGTGATTTTGCATGGCGAGACGAAAAGGTAAAATCCACAAAATCATTTGCGGAATTTAAGAAGCTCGCGTTCGAGCATTTCGACACTGAACCACGTCACGTGCGGGTACAGAGCTTCCGTGACGCCGGACAGATGGTAGGGGAGGACGTGCGAACGTTTGCGTCGCGGTTTCAGCGCCTAGCACGCGATACGTTAAGCAGGGAGGAGGAAGGGGATCAGCTAAGGAAGAAATACGCGGAGGATCTACTTAAAGAGAAAATGACCGCTTTGTTCGTGGCTGGTCTGCAAGACCCCGTGCGCCGGTTCGTGCTCTCGCGTAAGCCGAGCAATTTCGACCAAGCCCTGGCGGCCGCATTGGAAGAGGAACGAAATGAGGCGTTAACGACAGCCGCAGCGAGAGTACGCGTCATAGAGAGAGCGGTGCTCAACCCTGAGGTTGCTCTCTCGACAGAGCGGTTAGATCGCTTAGAACAGCTGCTATCTCAGCAGGTGGAACGCCAGGTTGAACCGGAGACCGCCACAAAGCTACAGGTGCGGTATGCGAGATTTTGAAGGAATCGTATGCTTCGCTTGCCAGGGTCGCGGACACATCGCCAGGTTCTGCCAAAACGTGCGCCGTGGGGAGCCACAAAGAGAAGACGGCGAGACACGCCCTAAGCAAGCCTACAGCGGGGCTCCAGATACCGAGACAAAAAACTAGATAGTCCTCCCCATCCTGAGGAGCATGGGGAGGGAGCAGTGGATGATGAGGTGGTGGTAGTTTGTGTGGCCGACGAGGCATGCCCTGTTGTGCGTTGCAAGTTAAATGGTTGTTGCATGGAATTGTTGATAGATACGGGGTCAAAGGTAACATTGCTTAAGGAGAGCAGTTTTAACACGCTTCGAAGGAAGGGGGATTGCGAGGTGTTGGAAGCGTCTGGTGGTATGGCAACTAGATTTGTAGGCATAACGGGCGAGCCTCTTGGCATAAGTGGACTCTACCGGTTACACTTCTCTCTCGGCGGAATTGCATTGAAGCACCCCTGCTACGTATGCCCGGACACGGTGTCTCTGCCAAACGGAGTGTCAGGTATATTAGGGCAGGATTTTTTGAGAAAAGGGAAGGTAGTACTCTCATTCTCTGAGGAAGAGGTTAATGCGGGCGGCTCAAAAGTTCCGTTTTTGAACAGGAGAGGGGCTGAGATTCGCATTACCGATATTGACACCCATCAAACAGTGGGATCATTGGAGAAGGTATATTCGCGGGTTGCCGTCAGGCTGGTCGATGAGGCGGTCGTCCTTCCTTGGTCGGAGCACATTTTGCACGCGTTTGTGCCTTCAGATGTAGAGAGCGGCGCCGTGGGAGTGCTTGAGCCGGTCGACTCTCTCAGCAATGACCTGAAGGCAGCCGCGTGCCTCGTGACAGTTAATGACGCCCACAGAGTGCCCCTACGGGTGGTTAACTGTAGCCAGCAGCCACTGAGCCTTCCCAAGAACAAAACATTGGCTTTGTTCACCTCTCCGATAGAGAAACGTGAGCCCACCGATACGGTACTCGCAAATGTAGAGCATGCTAGTCCTTCGGCTGCTCCAAAGGTGTCGTTCGATCTTTCTCACGTAAAATCCAGGGAGAGGGATGCTCTGGCTGGTTTGCTGAACGACTACTCGGAGGTATTGGCCGCGTCCAACCTGGATTTGGGCTGCTGTGGCGTTATAAAGCACAGGATAGAAACCGGCACCTCATCGCCCGTTTACCAGCGTGCGTACAGGATTCCTTACTCCCAACGTGAGGAGATGGAGCGGCAGGTGCAGGACCTGATTGATCGCGGCATTGTCGAACAATCAAAGTCACCCTGGGGAGCACCAGCACTATTGGTGGAAAAGCCAGATGGCTCGTATCGATTGGAGCCCCGCCGCGGTGGCTCAGTGGTTAGGGCGCTCGACTACTGATCCGGAGTTCCCGGGTTCGAACCCGACCGCGGCGGCTGCGTTTTTATGGAGGAAAAACGCTAAGGCGCCCGTGTGCTGTGCGATGTCAGTGCACGTTAAAGATCCCCAGGTGGTCGAAATTATTCCGGAGCCCTCCACTACGGACCTATTTGTTCCTCTCTTCTTTCACTCCCTCCTTTATCCCTTCCCTTACGGCGCGGTTCAGGTGTCCAACGATATATGAGACAGATACTGCGCCATTTCCTTTCCACCAAAAACCAATTATTATTTTTATTATTATTATCGATTTGCAGTGGACTACCGCAAACTAAATGCCGTAACTCGCATCGATCCATACCCCATCCCCAATATACAGGAGACGCTTTCTCAGCTGGGCTCTGCCAGGTACTTCACGGTAGTGGACATGGCGGCGGGATTCTGGCAGATAGCAATGGATCCGGCAGATGCCGAGAAAACGGCATTCAACACGCCCTCAGGGCACTATGAATGGAAAAGAATGCCGATGGGTCTGGCCAAGAGCCCTGCTGTCTGGCAGAGAACCGCTGATGTTATCCTGGCAGGTCTTCTGGGGAGGCTGTTCTTCGTGTATATGGGTGACATAATCATATACAGTGACAGTTTTGAGAACCATTTGCGCGATATTGAGCAGGTTTTGGTGCGACTAAGAGGAGCGGGTCTCAAGCTGAAGCCCTCTAAGTGCCAATTCCTCAAAAACGAGGTGAAATACCTCGGGCACGTTGTTTCAGCTGACGGCGTGCGACTGGACCCTGAGAAACTAAGGTGTGTCTCGGATTTTCTATCCCCCGACTAGCGTCCGCCAGGTCCGGCAGTTTCTCGGCCTGATCGGTTACTACCGAAGGCACATAGAGGAGTTCGCCAAGCTCGCTAAGCCGCTCACCACCTTAACAGCCAAAAATGTCGCCTTTCGCTGGGACGAAAACGCGGAGGATGCTTTTGGGGCCCTGAAAAAGAAGCTAATGAGTGCACCACTGTTGCGCCACCCGGATTTTAATTTGCCCTTCGTTATGGCCACAGATGCGTCAAAGTTCGCAGTTTGTGCCGTGCTATCTCAGGTTATCGAGGGCAAAGAACATCCCGTTGCTTTTGCATGCCGACAGCTGAGCCCCACAGAGCAAAAGTACGGAGCTACGGAAAGGGAGTGCCTCGCCGTTGTCTGGGCAGTAAAGCACTTCAGATGCTACCTTTACGGCCGCAAATTCAAGCTAGTCACAGACTGCCATCCTCTGAAATGGGTGATGAGTGTCTACACCTGCAGGAATACTGCTTTGAAGTTGAGCATAAGTCAGGAAAGACACATCTGAATGCTGATGCACTCAGCCGCACAGCTGCCGTGGCAGCTATAGATGAGTTTGTCCCCGTAGTCGACCCCGCCGAATTACGCACAGAGCATTGCAGAGATCCTGACCTGAAGCGAATAATCGAAAGCTTAGAGGGCGCACCGTCTCACCCCGAACAGCTAGGTTATTTCATCGGCAAAGACGGCACCCTGTGTCGGCGCACGAGGCCAAACAGGAAAGGAAGACCAGAGAAAACCGCTTGGGAGAGAGTCGTCATACCTCGGTCGTGGACAGAAAGGGTTCTTCGCGCGTTTCACGATGCGCCATGCGCCGGTCATTTTGGCATAGCGAAGACACGCAGGCGTGTGGAGCGTTTGTACTTTTGGAGTGGCATGCGACAGGATGTTAGAGACTACTGTGCGAAGTGTCATTCCTGTCTCTAAAGAAAAACACCCAAGGGACGAAGACCAGCTCCAATTCAGCCGTTCCCTGAGGTTTCGGCTCCCTTCGAGCGGACAGGTATGGACATAATGGGCCCATTGCCCACGTCCACTTCCGGAAACAAGTACATTTTAGTATTTGTCGATCACCTTTCAAAATACGCGGAAGCGGTAGCACTCCCAGATCAGAAGGCAGACACGGTTGCAAGAGCATTTGTCGAACAGATCGTGCTCCGACATGGACCCCCGAGGCAACTCTTGACAGATCGGGGAACGAACTTCGTGTCGCAGCTAATGAGGAGAGTTTGCGAGCTACTTAAGATCGCTAAGAAGCAGACAACACCGTACCATCCGGCTTGCAACGGCGCGGTGGAGCGACTGAACCAAACCGTGGCCGGGTTCCTGTCGCATTTTGTTTCGCGCGACCAGCGGGACTGGGACTTGTGGCTCCCGTATGCAATGTTTGCCTACAATTCCGCAGCACACGAGAGCACGGGCGAATCGCCATTCTTTCTTCTCTACGGCCGAGACCCGGACCAGCCTAGTGAAGTGCCGGAGGGCCCCCGTCGTGTCCCATACGCTTCACTGGACGACTATAAGGTTGAGCTAGAATCGCGCTTGCAAGTGGCGAGGGACATCGCAAAGGAGGCCTTAAAGAAAGCGGCGAAGCGCAGGAAAGAGGTGCACGATCGCAGTGCTAGAGACGCGCCGTTTGATGTGGGGGACAGCGTGTACATTGAAAACTGCCAAAGGCAGATTGGGCTGGCTCGTAAGTTCCAGACGAAGTGGAGAGGACCGTGCGAGGTTGTAGAGAAGCTTTCTCCGGTAAACTTCAGAGTCCGAGACGTGAACCGGCGCTTGATAACGATACACGCAAATCGCCTCAAGTCGGCACCGGTTCAGTATTCACGAAATGAGGAAAGGGAACGCGCGGATTTTGATGGGGACAGAAGTGAAGCGGAGCGCGCAGATAGTTCGCAAGAAACGCCTTTTCCTGCATTTGTTCGGCAGGCGCCAGAGGTGACGGCCGGAATGCCACCGGATTTACTTCATGCATTGCTAGAAGAAGCGCGCGAGGTTGCCACGCAGATAACGCCAGGAGAGGCTCCTGCCACGAGCCCTCGCGAGTCCCAAAGCAGACAAAGGGTCACAGACTTACTTAGTATGACTCATGAAGGCCGATATCCGCTGCGAAATCGGAAAGCTAAGTCGGACTATTGGCGTAAACAGAGCGGAGTTGTGAACTGGTCAGAATTGTGTAATGCCGCAGCTCATAACATTGCTATATGCGTATCTGTTAAGTTATCGGAGTTGGTAGTTAAACCTTTCTGTCATTAAGTAACACCTTCACAGGAGAGCATGCGGAGCGCGTGCAGAACCTGCCCTACTTCCTTTCGTTATCTATATTTTTGTCTGTGCCGTGATCGTGCTAGAAGTGGGAGCTCCTTTGTAACTGTGGTAAATTATTTCGTCCAGTTTGGACTAGAAAGGAGAGGCTTGGGTGCTGAGTTTCATGTTTATTTGTAAAAGAAGATCAGTGCTGCCCCTGGAGACGGCAGTTATGACAGCGGAGGCATATGGTGTTGTGCAGTGGTGTTGAGTGCAGCGAAAAGTCTTTTGTCGGACGCACTGTGCGAGGCGATTCAGAAAGACAAGGGGAGCTGCATGGACTCAAATGTTCGGAGAACATTCTTCTGGAGGGTGAGCGAGTGTGACGTTCCTTGTGTGTGCTACGAGCGTCCGCGTTCGACGGCGCGGCGTAGACGGAGCCCCCAGTGGCGGAGAAAGCACAACCGGACCCCCTTTCATGTTTCTACTGTCTATGTCTGCAAGCAACTTGAGTGGGATTGCTTTCGGGCCTGCCGCCGTGGACCGCACGGAGACGACCCAGATGACAGCGGCATCATCAATTACCGAGCCATACTCGTTGAGAGTGACGACCAGAACGAAGGGGTTTAAGCCCAACCGGACCCTCTTTCCATAGTGTCGGCACGAGACGAACGCCGCCACCGCCGCCGCGGGGAGACGGGCGTTGTCTTCCCCAATTGCCGTGGCCGTTCCAGGGCGGCCTCGTTTCGGCGGGCCTGGCCCCGTGGCAAGACGGCGGGCATCATCAATCAACCCTCCCGAGCACATCCCAGGACAAGGGACCACTTTCCCGGCCTTTTAGTGACCTCGCGTTCCGGCCTTGAGGGGCGAGTGTCATTTGATGGAGAACGGAGGCCGGTGACCCGCGAGAACCGACAGCGGGCCAGAGCGCGCCTTACCACAGCCGACGCTATGCGCTACCTCGAAGACAACCTTCTTTCCCTCGGACTCAACACGTGAGGGGGGCGAGACCATAAGTGCGGTGGTGTGTTTGTGCGGCCAAGTGAAAGCCCTAGCCCCCCCCCCCCCTCCGGCGTGGGCGTCCTCACCCTAGGGAGTGTGGGGATAAGAGGATATAAAAATCGACAAGCAGTACCGAAGAGGGACGCTCAGGACGACATCGTTCGCCAAGGGGGCCTTCAGCACCGAAGCCCGACGGCGTGCAGCTTCTGCCAGCAACCGTTCGAGCTCAGCTCCGGAGCCCCTCCATCGTCTCCATGAAGTCATCGGCACGTAAGCTCGGACACCCCAGCCTCTGATGTATAATCTTAATCATGTGTAATTAATGAATATATCTGTTTGTTTAAACTGAGCCATACGGTGTCTCTTTGCCTCTCCGTCCCGTGTGGACCTGCGCATTATGGGGGGTCATCACATAGCTTTCAGACTCGAGCTTCACAACTGTCTACAGCGACTCTAGAGAAGCCACACTAGCTTTCGCCAAGGGCGGAACAGACAAGACGGCGCTACGAATCTTAGGCGGAAGTAACATCACCGATCACTCCATCGTATGATTCCCCGCACACATGGGTAGCTTAGGGGGCGGTCTGCGAAATCTCAACGAGATCGCACACGAGGCGGCGCTAGGACTCATCGACCGCGTCCCTCTGGTTTCCTCCGCTGCCCCACATATCGAGTACACGGATCAATTATTCACGTACAACGAGCTCACTAGGTACTTTTATTTAGGCAGACGAGAGTTTACTCTCCTGGATAAGAAATTAACCCGCAGCCAGTCGGTCACGTTATGCTTGCTCTAAACGAACTCATACCCCAACCCTTGGCGCATGAAGCACATCGACCCAGACTACGACGGACAAGATGTGTGTGAACAGTGCAGTGAACGTCTAGACTTGAACCATATGCTGTGTGGTTGTGGATCGAGTGACGCCTACGCCAAGAACAAGGACCATTGGGACAATGTGCTAAAAAGTGCTTCACTACACGACCAGCTTTAGGCTGTCCAGGAGGCCCGCGCGGCAGCGGAGAGCTTCCGGCTCTTTGTGCCGACGTGGGAGCTGCCCTCTACACCTGGCGCCTAGCCGAGTGTCCTTCAGGACCCCTACTGTGGGATATAAAGTTTTACCACCACCACCACCACAGGGTCGCTATTTACGCCGCGTGTCAAGACGTAGCGGAAGCTGAAATTAATAAAATTACTTCTATAGCACATTGATGTAAATAATGAACAGCAGATCCGAAGAAAAGCAACCTACTTTATGTGGTCAAGCAGATATTCAATCAATGCCACTGTTGCCCTTGTTTTGAGAAGCGTATTTTCGTAGGTCTCTGGTCTTTCGCTTCTGTCAGCCGCCATTCATCTGGAGATCTTCAAGGTAACAGAAGAAATCTAGTTCCAGCCGGGAGAGTCGTTCATCATCTGTGACGAAGAACGGTTCCTCATGCTTTCCCCCTCCCCCGTGCCATCACTGCACCAATATCATGGAGGGCATGCCATTTCGCAGCCATCCTCATAAAAGTAATTGTGGCCGAGCTGTCATTGAACTGGCCTGCATCAGGATGACAGTTTGGGTTCTTAAGAAATTGGAGTGTTGCTATTGTTGGCGCAGAAAATATTTGAGTGGCCCTGCACACTTTCATTTTTTCCAAGTCGTGGGGTTCAACGTGTGCACGGTTAAGAAACCTGCCTGGCTTGACCAGCAGCTCTGACTGAATTTCAAAGAGCTTCTTTAAGTAGAAACCAGCTTGAATGAGTGATTCGCCATATGTCATTTTCTCTCTAAAGAAAGTTAGTGCGAAGATTCCTTATGAAGTGATTAGGGTCAATGGACAAGAACAATGGGTGCCCTGTCCGCACACGTTGAGGTACGGCATGCGCAAGCGTGCCGTCTTCTGACAGGCCTTTCAAAAGAGCCACGCTTGTTTGATGGTAGTCGGTGACGATTCTTAGCACAAGAAAACCCATATCTTCGACAGCCTTTATGGCTTCCATTGTCATTGAAGGCATCTTGTCGTTCTTGAAACACCGCATGAACAAATAGACTACCGATATGACATAGGCTGTCGATAGTTCTCGTGAAACTAAGCACAACAAGCGGTCTGACACTTGAGGGGCTGTAATTTGTTGATCCTCGGGGCTCAAGTCATCAAGACCAAATATCTTGTCCACCTGTCGGTCGTATACAACCTTCGGAGCTATAGACATCTCATCGAAAACGAGGGAACAGTAAGCTTCCTGCTCCACACCTAGCCCTTCGTGCTCCACACGAAGCCGCTCTCTTATCAATGAAGTCACTCCAATTTCGCCGGTTGAATGCCCTACGTAATTTTGTAGCGTAGCTCTACATCGGAGCTTCAAAATGCCTCTGTCGAACATGTTCATACTCTTTGTTCGAGCAGGCTTTCCACAAATCACATTCCCGCAGTATTCCGTCGTTTTAGGAAGGCTTTTCTTATTGAAACTTGTCACTTGGTTGCGGATATAAACTGCAGCTTTGTCTCCTTTTTCCGCCTCTTTCAACACCTGTACAAGGGCCTTAATTTTTTTGTTCTCTGTGTAGACTTGCAGAGCTCTTTTGTGTCGTCAAGGTCGGTTTGTAATTTTTGAAGCTGGTTGTCTTGACGAGCAGCCTTCCATTTCACTCTGTTCTTCACTTTTTTCGCCTCTTGCAAGACATGCACAAAGTCCAATGTAGTTTGGCAGTCCTGATCAACTGAACAACCACACGGTTCTATGCCAGCCACTGGATCGAACGCTTCTACCTCACCCCCTAACTCAACGTCTTCCCTCGCGCTCTACGCCTGAGGAGGCAGAGGAGACCGCCATCGCCCTAGTCCTTGCACATTCGGACGCCCAATACATCTTCAGCGACTCCAAAACGGCTCTGTCCAACTTTCCCAGGGGCAGGATTCACGCCCCTGCCTGGCAATTGTTTAACACTCCTACCCAAAATTTACCGCGCAGGGTAGAGCTTCAGTGGGTGCCGGCTCACTCTGGGAACCCTGGAAACGAGGCTGCCGATAAATTGGCCCGAGGTCTGAATTTCCGGGCTCAGGATAGTCTCGATCCAGGATTCTCGAGAGAGCGGGCGCACACCTTTGCGGAGCTCACGCAAATACCCCGTTTGGACCGTCGGACTTACCCTCCTCCTCACCCCTCTCCTACGCACTCCCAACAGATCCTCTTCAGACGCCTCCAGACCCGCTGTCTGTCATCCCCTCAGCTTTTATCCCACTACTGCGGCACATCCCCTGCATGCTCCCTATGCGGTGACCCCCGCGCCACTCTCCCATATCCTTTTCGGCTGCCCTGCTGACCCTCCCCCGCGGGGACAGCATGCCATCTCGAGCTGGGAGGACTGGGAGGTCCTGCTTATGTCTGCAGACCCGACATCGCAGCTTGCTGCGGTGACTCGGGCTGCCGACGTCATGTCCCGGCATAACCTACTTGATGCAGTGTTGGAACTCGCAGTAACCCAGGGGCCCAGCTGGGTCTAAAACTCACTTGCTCAATAAAGTTTTTCTGTCTGTTTATCTACCTCGTCGCTGGGGGACTGCACGAGACTTTCACTCACGTTGGCGCTTTCTCCTGAGTGGCCACTTTCACGGCCTACTCCAAGCACTGTGCTATTAGTAAAGTTCCTTCGCTGGTGTTTTCTTGGGTCTAGATTCTCCTTTTGCATATACTGAGGATATTGTAAAACATGGTCCGGACTGCAGTCGGAAGCACAACCCTGACCTTGGTGTTCTTTCGGTAGCCGTTCTCTGTAAAATGCAAGGAAGATACAAGAGACCTATCGCTTGGCTCCCACTTGATTCCTTTCCCTGAGGTATTTGGCGAGAGGCATTGTTTAGCCAGGCTTCTCAACGCTGTAGTTCACAGGGGAACTCGTGATACTTCACGGTGGGGTCCTTTTTTTCGTTTGTGACGCCGAGTGGCACACAGCAGTTGCGCGCATCGCACCTCGTACGCGGCAGTTGGTGCCACACACACGTGCATAAACTCGTGTGTGGCAGACAAGAGTGAAACGCTCGTACTCACGCGCACAGAAAAAATTTCAAATCCAGCGCTGCAGAAGTGAGGCAAATGTGGTCACTCATGCTCACAAGAAAAAGTCCCAAGAAAGCACTGCAAACACAAGCAGCATGAGGCAAATGCGCTCGGACACGACGAAGCAAGGCGCGCTTCAGGAGTCTACTCCCAGGAAGCAGGGCGACTTGTCCCCGCACAGTGGCGCCCTTACCTAAAACAGCGGCCGTGACTGTAAACTCCGTCGAGACGCGCTCGCCCATTGTCGGCGGCGCGATGTGGCTGGCTCCACCTCGCTTCGCACTTTGCATCAAGCGGTCGTGCTACTAGATAGCCAAGACAAATCGTGTCAGCGATCCATCTCTTGCACGTACGGAAAAAGAGATTTCCTTTTTAGATCGTTATAGCTGTGTTTGGTTTTTGTTGGTGTTTCGTTCTTTGTCTTGTTTTTCTTCCTCAGTATTTGTACCGAGCGTGAAAATAGGCTTTGTCTTTTTTCTCACGCAGTTCATTATGCCTCTAAAAATACAACGTTTTATAATGGCATCGCCTCGCATAGCGGATAAGACGCAAACTTGGCTCACACAACCAAGACTTCCAATGCACCAGTTGATGTTCACAATTCAGTAGAGTAGTGAGCTGGGCGAGTCGGTCCAAGATTGCAGAAAGAAAATTAGCGCAAAAGACGGAGACACAGAACAGGAACACAGGACGACCTTGGAATATCGACTGCATTTATTTCAGAGACGATCCCATTTATACCCTTCAGTATCAAACCACACTTGCGCACACATGATAGATTTAAAAGGAAATATAGATTGCAGCATCACAGGCAACCATCAGGAGCGTAATCATTGTTCGACCCTTTTAAGTTAAGGAGTTCAAAAATCTAATTTCTTTATCTGATAGACTAACCATCGTGTCACTTACACATCGATCTGCTTGTTTAACGATGTGGTGTGCCTCTAGAATTTCGCATTGACTTGAAGTTTTACCGCGTCCAAAAATTGAACCCTTCTTGAAGAGCGGAGTGCATTTGTGCTTCCTGCAATGTTTAGGTAAATTCGCCCCGTCATATGCGCAAAGGGGGCTTTCATGTTCTCCGAGCTGGGTGTTAAGTCAGCGGCCAGTCTGCCAATGTACATATTCCCGCCGGATAAATGTATGCAGTACATTATCTGGGTGGCACAGGAGACGTATTTGAGTTCATTATTGATCGTGCACTGTGAAATTTTACTCTTCCTATCGTCAATTCTTCTGCACAAACTGGCCAGTCTTCGTGCGGCTGTGAAGGCTACATAGACACCGTGCCTACTCGCGACCTTCTTTATGTTGTGCGAAAGTGCGTGCAAGTAAGGCATAACTTCGCACTTTCTTTTGTCTCTCCTTTCTTCCATCACCTTAAGTTTGGCTTTAATTTTTTAGAAGCTTTTCAGACACACCTTTGATAACATGCGTAGGAAAGCCTGCTTCTGTTAGTCTTTGCTCTTGCTGCAGTAAGCTTTCTTATACAGTATGGAAGCAGCTTGTTTCTAGCGCGCTACTGAGGCATAAGGCTGCAATAGCCCCTTTGGTAAGTTTGGAGTGGCAGGAGCTGTAAGGAAGTAAGACTTTGTTGGTTCGTGGGGCGTAGGTTCAGAAAAGGTGTCCAATTCAGTTAAAATCTAAAACAAGGTCTAAAAATCTAATACGACTGTCGCCCGGCAATTCACGAGTAAACGTCAATGAGCTAGAGGACGAAATAAAGCAATTTAAAACACTAGCCGCCACATTCTGCAGACTGTCCTTAGTTAAACTTTCGAATGTACTAAAAAATGATCAACATAACGGGACACCTTTGCCACATGCTTCATGCCCAATTTTTCTTTCAGTAAGGTGTCAAACTTAGACAGGTAGATGTGGGTAAAGATTGGCGCCACACAACACCCAATACAAATTCCTTTTCTCTGGACGTACAATGCACCATTAAAGTCAATCGTTGTAGAGGACAGGTAGGCCACGAGAAGTTCTAAAAAAACCTTCAACTGAGCAACCACAGAGGTTCTGGAACTGAACCGTGCCGGATTCTTCTATCAAGTCGCGCACTGCCTGCAGCATCTGGTCATGGGGCACTGAATAGTACAGCTCCTGGATGTCTATGGACACACCTGTATTGGCTCCGTGATGTCCGCGCTTGAGCGCCGCTGTCAAGTCCTGGGAACTCCCAACAGAGAATGGGTCAAGGGGCTCCAGAGTGGAAAGCTTGGATTCAAGGAACTGTCCGAACACTTTCTGCCACGATCCTCGTTCTGTATTTACAGTTCTCAGCGGGCAATCAATTTTGTGGGTTTTAGCACTGAAAAAGACGTGTAGTCCATCACCTTTGCACGAATTCACGGCTTTTTCAAGCCTGCCAAAATTGAGCTCGCGGAGAAGCTTCAGGACATCAGATGTGGTTCTTTTCGGTCTTTTCTTGGACTTCGTGAAATTTTTGTTGATAGCATCCAAAGCTTCCTCATTGAAGGCATCTTTTGACAATACGATGAAGTTTCCTTCATTATCGGACTGAAGTAAAGTCAATCCTTCAGCCCGAAAATGGACCACTATAGGCTGCAATATATTTCTTTTCTCTCCTTCTTTCTTGTTAATGTGCGTGGCCCGCAGAACGCATTAACTCCTTCAGAGATGCATCTTGTCCTCTCCTGCGAAGGTGCTTTGTCAGCGATGTGGCGTGCGGTGTCTAAGAGCTCATGGCCAGCAACGCGTGTTTCTAGGCAGTACTTCGGTCCTTTCCTCAGGATTTCATGATAAGCACTTTCATCATAGGCAAATGTGATCGTTTCTGAAATAAATGCAGTCGATAGTCCAGCGTCGTCCTGTGTTGCTGTTCTGTGTCTCCGTCTTTTGCGCTGGTTTTCTTTCTGCATCATTGTTCTCAAGTAGTGCGGCGAACTGGCATCTCATGCCCTCTTGCGCGAATGTTAATGCATTGGCGCTGTGAGATGTACTTTTCCACTGTAGCGCGGTATCTCATTAACGACGCCGACAGTGCATTTTATCCTGCCCCATTGAGCGAAAACCCGTCTGCGGGTGCGTGCGTGCGTGTGTGTGCGCGCGCGCGTGGGGTGTGTGTTTGTGGTGACACCCAATGGCACCCAGAAAAGATGGCGTCCACATGCAACCTGACAAGTGCCGGTTAAATTAATGCTGCAGGTTGCTCGGTAAGAGCAACCGGGATCGCACAAATTCCACGGTTGCAGCGCATGCCATCGCATATGCGCAGCACTTAATCGCTGCACCACTGCGCCAGAAATGGTATGAGGACTCCCAGGGAGCTATGAATGTTAAGAAAGACCTACTCTACACATATGGGCATTAGCCCGTTAGCTACAGCTTCATAACCTTAAGGCGGATCAGCGCGCAGATAAAAAGGGTTGTGGCGGCGGCGGCTACGTAAAGCCAGGCAGAGGTAGAATTTCCAGCTGCATTGCACCGGGTTACATCACGAAGCAGCGCACGACGACTGTGTTCACAAAGCGAGCGGGCGGGCTTACGCCTTCTCACACGTAAGCAGCCCTATATGTGGCTCTGCCGAATTTTTATTTATTTATTTATTAAAGCGAAAGCTTTACAAGGCTATGTTGACAAGGTCGTGTACGCAGCAGTTGTGGGGAACTTAGAAGAGGTAGCGTCAAACCAGTGGCTGTAATCAAAAGAAGGTGATGTGAGGATGCTGCCCAAACAAAAATGTTCGAAACGGGATGAACAGTTAATTAATTATAGCCAAAAATGTCCAAAAATTGGTCGGGGCCAGACAAAAGTGGCGCCAAATTTGAAAACGCCGGAAGTGTGGGACTACGTGCCCGTATGTGTGGGCAGAGCCAACGCGTGGCGCCAAATTTTAACACCAGAAATGAATACTGAGATGAAGCGTGGCAAAATGTGCGGTTAATCGAAATCGAGTGAATTAATGATAAAGAAAGTGTTAAGCGTGAAATAAAGGTGGTTATGGTAAATTAAGGTTGATTAATGGTGAATTAATGGAGCAATGGTGCGGAGCGGAGCGATGCCACGCCAAATGTGCAATGAGTATACGGCCCCATCCGCTTCAACGCGTCGCTTCTACGCCATTGGTGGTTTACTGAAGTTACGTCACAATCAAGTGAGACACAGGGAGCGACGGCGCACCGAAAAAAACTTTAAATGAGTATACGGCCCCCTCCGCTTCGGTGCGCCGCTTGTACACCAGTCGCAAATCCCTGCCACACTTGCAGAGGCAGGAGTATGGCCTCTCTCCTTCCGTCTCCTCCAACGAGGCCTACACGTAATTGATCGCCTGCACCGTGCCCCTGGTGGAAGGGCTCTCCTCTCAAGACTCAAATCCAGCCTGTCCTCAAGAGCTAGGAAGCTATGCACAGCATACGAAGAGATCATTGCTCGTCCCTGCTGCCCCAGACCAGTTCTCCCTCCACCGCCTACTCGGCCTACCTTGACCATTTCCATACAACTTGACGGAGTCAGAAAAAGACACTTTCCCACTACCCACATCAAGCAGGCAAACTATGCCCTACTTGAGGAGAAACTTAAGGACTAACTACTTATTTTCAAAGATGGCTTTGCTCTCCCAACTACCTGGAAGCCACTCCGGCCTGCCTCATGCCCTCACTCGCCCTTTCACGTACCTGTCGCCTGGAATTCCCAGCCAACTCCACCGCAGCAGAAATGACAGCCCTGCACCTTGCAGCTGACACACTCGAGTCTTGGCTCCCTACATTTCCTGTAGCTATATTGTGTGATTAAAAAGCAGCACTATTAAGCCTAAATAGACCAAAGACCACCCAATTTTGCAGCCGAAGTCCTTGAACGCAGACTTCTGTCCTCAGAGGACCAGGGCCTCCAACTCTCCCTTCACTGGATCCCACCACACCTGGTCACCCCTGGGAATGAAGAAGTGGACACCTTGGCAAAGGCAGCCCATAATGAAGACCCTCCCATATCATCTTACGTATCTCCCTATGACTATTCCCGCCACGTCATACGAAGAGCCCTCACCACATATCATCCAGACACCATAATTTATTTTGGTACCCCATTTAAGCCCCTCCCGAAAAGTGGTCTCACCAGACGTGAACGTTCACTTTTTTTAGACTAAAGATCGGTTGCTACTGGACGGTATCCAGAAGGTACTCCAGAGATCTCGTCCCGTCTCCTAACTGCTCATCCTGTGGTGACATCGAAACGATTGGTCACCTTCTTTTGGCCTGCCCCACTTACGACACAGAGAGAATCGCGCTCTTTGCTAAATACCGCAATCTGGGTCTCCCTATCAACACAGAATCCCAAATACTGTACCCCAACAAACAGCCATTTCAGGCCCTGCAAGGTCTTGTAAATTTCCTTAACACCACGGGCCTGTCCACCGTGCTTTTGGTTATATCCGGCGTTCACTCTTGCCCCAAGTGCTTCTAGCCAATTCCCATCCCTCCCTCCCCACCCTTATTCCAAATCTCTTCTCCCGGGTGTTGTGCAGTGTTCCCGTAGAGGGCAGCCAAATATCGCATCCCTAATCCCAATCATCCAACCAAGCCACCAAGCCAGTCGCTCCCTCGCCGTTGCCGCGTGCAGATGCTGCGTCCGCGCGGTGATGCCGTGGTGCTTAATTGCGCGTTGTGTAGGCGTGTGGCATCATCTTTAAGCCGTCTGTGCCATCGCATAGTGCAGCTTCAACGTCCAGACCACATGTAAAGGGAGCCAAAGAGGGGCAAAGAGAAGCAAAGACGCGACGAGTGCCGAGGAGGCGTCAATGTTTTCGCATTACTCCAATGCGGGTTGCCGCAGTGATCTCGAATTTTTTTAATCAGCCCTGAGGGCTAAACGTATTACAATGCGCAGTGGTTTGAAAAAGCAGTTAAATCACAGGCATCAGTTCCTCCCATGTCCGACGTTCTGGGACAAATCTTTGCAAATTAGAAAATTCCAAGATAGCGTTATGGAAGTATTGTAGGTAATGGCCCATTCTTCTGATAAGTAGCAAGAACTTTCCTTTACAGTGCTTCCATCAGTCGCATCGAATAGTTAAGACTGCCATAAGAATCCAATGGGGAACACTTTCGACAGCGGAAAAGTTAACATATGAAAAAATGCAAGACGGCAGTCGGGTGATCTCCGGATATATCGAATGTTTTAATGAAATTTTACATTACACGCAAAGGTTTCCGCTCAAAAATTGTTCTGTCCAGATTTCTTGGGCATGTGGTTATCCAATATTAGCAAAAATAATTTTGAATCTTTATTACATACTTAATGGTAGAGCCATTACGAAAACGCAAGCGATCAACTGCAGATGTGAGCGATACGAGAAGGCGGCCCTTGATGTATACAAATAAAAAAATTCAATTCTTTCAGTTACATGAATTCCTTGTCCTCAGTCTTACCCCTTCGGTCACAGCTCTTTGTCGGCGAACCACACCCTGTACATCGCCGCGGCGCAGACGGCTGCGCTCCTTGTGCACGCCGGCTCGCTGTGCCCTTGGCTGCAGCGCGTGGACCTTCGGCTCCTTCGGATCACACTGGTGATGAGCATGGTGCTGCTATCGCTGACCTTCCACGTGGTCTCGGAGTCGCAGTGCTGGCTCCTGGCTATGGGCAAGTACGACAACTTGACCACTGTCATCGCTCGCCTGGCCTGCGAGAACGGCGTGGCACTAGGCGACGTCTGGCGACTGGTCCACTACGCCGAGGTAGTCAAGCCACTGCAGGTGAGCTGACAAGAAGCGGCAGCACCAACATTACAATCAACATCACGTTCACTCGGTTATGCCTACTCCGAGACAAAAGTATTTCCGACTGATTGGGAGATGGCTTGCACGAGCAACCTTCTTTATCTCCTCTCCCCATCTCTCTTCACCTCCCACCCGGCCCACTTTTTTTTCTTCGTTAGCCTAGCAGGCAAGCATTTGCCCGTTCTATGCACTGCAAGTTCCGGCGATTTCGACCCTCGTGTTGATCCCATGGTGGGAGCAATGAATTCTCGTTCCCCTAGCCACGCTGTTCTCTTCCCACACCTGAATGTTAACCTTACCATAACGTTGTCGTATCATGCATTCTCTAATCTTCAGCTCATTCAGCAGTAACAGACACCCCCAAAGTAGAAGCGCTCGTGTTGTCGTTTCTTTTCTTCGTCCCTGTATTGTGTGCGCTGTTTTTCAGTATGTATACATACACCCCGTCTAATTTTCTCATTTTCAACGACTCCAATTTTAGTGTTTCTCGGAACGTAGCGCAAAATCATTTGTTCCTCATTTCCAAGGCGAACATAGCGCACCCAGTATATAGACAAGGAAAAGCTACGTCACTATAAAGAACAGCGCTGCTTGGGGTTTTTGGTGCAGTTCGATTGAGAATTCTCCGTATGCAGGTGTGTTGTCTATGGCCTGAAGTCCGTACGAATGACCTTTAGGCGCCGCAGTTGCAATGGTTCTGCTCGTTTCATCATCCTTCCTATAAAGTGACGTACTGCTCCTTCCTGAGCTTCGGGCCCGCACAGCGGCGCTGTCGATGGTGTGGTTCTGGTGCTTCTTGGCGCGTTTCTCGCTGAGCCAGGTGCGTCCCTGTGCCGTGTCAGGTTGGGATCAGCTGCTGCTTGCGCTGCTGATGCTGCCCGTGTACGCCACCAGCTACTCCCTGGTGATCAAATGGAACCGGCACACGAGCCTGTGCATGGCATTCGCGGCAGCGTCCACTGCAGCAGCGGGAGCGGGTCTCGTCATGTACTACGACTGCCTGATGGCTGTCCAGGCCGGTTTACCGGCGATTGAACTTGGAGCTTGACGAACAGGAGCGCGCCGTAAGCATATCTAGCGATTTCAATATCCCACGTCTTACGACAGTATTCAGAGACAGGACAACACGCAGGGGGTCCGAAAAGACGTCGCCGCTTCACCCCGAGGTTCTTCAGCTCACTATTTAGACCACAAGAATGTCATCTGTGTGATGAACGCCGGGTCATGGGTTCGATTCTGTTAGCAGCTGCCGCATTTTATCCAATGACGTCATTAACGTGGAACCGAACGGGGTGATGTCTATATTTTTGCTAAGCATGTATGTCATCAATGTGTGCCTCGTTGTGTGCCCTGACGTCAAGGAGAGGTGCTGGTAATGAGTGTTTAACGAATCTCTACAGGAGAGCTGAAAGGTAGAGGTATTTCGCTTAGCAAAACTTTCGGAACTACCGTAATTACCCGAATGAACCACGAGCGCAATTGCAACACGAAGGACGATTTCATGGGCCCGAAACAAGGGAAAAAACGACTGTAACGGAAGGCCGACGTTGTGGACGGCCAAAGGAAAAAAGCAAATGAACAGCCTCCTCGCACAACTTTCCGATGGTAGCTGTGCAATCGGCCAAGCCGGTTTCCTTCTGGACCAACTGCCGCATGCTGGCGAGGAAGAGCGACGTCTGGCGAGCGCGCGACGTCTGCTACCATTACGGCGAGGCCGACCACATCAACTGGAAGTTTTCCTATCGGCGGCCTTGACTTCGAGGTTTTCTTGCTGAGAGCATACGTCATTCGGCGGGACCACGCACCTCCACTATCCAACGGCGCATTCCCCCACGTTCTCAGCGCCACCAATTATGGTTGCCTTGGCCATGCCGCTTCTCGCCTACTGGAACCAGGTAAGTAGCTGAAGCCTAATGCAGGTCCTCCTGCATTCGATGGGAAAACTAACCAGGCGACCTTTGGTGCGAGGCCGCTGGACGTCGTATCGACGCAAAGCTTTCACTGACGTGCCCTTCGAATCATCCCGGAATGACGTCGGCAATTGCATGCTCTCGTAAAGGCGGGATCTCGTTGGATATCACTTTTTTAATCGTCA